>NC_052146.1:75524696-76164497 GCF_902713615.1 Scyliorhinus canicula | reverse complement strand
AAGAGGCCGGTGTGCTGACCTTTGCATCCCTAGTAGCCCGGCGAAGGATCTTGCTACAATGGAAGGATGCGAGGCCCCCAAGCGTGGAGATCTGGATCAATGACATGGCGGGTTTCATTAAGCTCGAGAAGGTCAAATTCGCCCTGAGAGGGTCGGTACAAGGGTTCTTTAGGCGGTGGCAACTTTTTCTCGACTTTCTGGCTCAACGATAGGGTACTGGGACAGTAGCAGCAGCAACCCGGGGGGAGGGGGGAAGGGGGAGGGAAAAGGTGGGGGGGGGAGGGAAAAGGTGGGGGGGAAGGAAAAGGTGGGGGGGGGGAAAAGGTGGGGGGGGGGGCGGACGATGACTATGTTTGTTTATTTAATTTAAATTTATTTTGAAGTTCTTTTGTTGTTCATTGGGGTTGGGGGGGTGGGGGATGGGATACATGCGTCGATACGGTCTGGGGGTGATACAGTTATTATGGGTTATTTTGTTGCATTTCATTGTTTGTCGTTATGTTTTATATTTTCTGTAAAAAATTCCAATAAAAATTATATTAAAAAAAAAAATGTACGACTTACTCCTTCATAGCCACCACCGGAAGTCCTAGCAGCACAGAATTGAAGGGTGTGGAAGTCATGCTGCATTTCTACAAACTCCTTGTTATACTACACTTGGAGTACTGTGACAATAATATCTATCACTGACCTACTTTGCCCCACCTCCTCTTATACGGTGTATAATTCATCACATTTTTCCCTCTCTTTAGCTCTGAAGAAAACTCATACAGACTTGAAACATTAACTCTATTTCTCTCTCCATGGATGCTGCCGGGCCCGCTGAGTTTGTTCAGCACTTGCTGTTCTCCTTTCAGATTTCTAGCCTCTGTGGTATTTTTCTTTCATTTTGGAGTATTATGACCAGTTCTGGGCACAACACCTTTGCAAGCATATATTGACTTCTGAAGAACTGCAGCAGAGATTAATGTAGAATGATGCCTAGGCCCCAAAGGTTAAGCTCAAAGAGAGATTAAACAAACTCGGGATTTAGTTCCTGGAATTTAGATGGTTAAAGGATGATTGATTCATTGAAGTTTTCACGTTATTGAAGATAACAGAGAGGGTAGATTGAGAGAAACAATTTGTGCCAGTTGTGGGAGAGGTGTAGGATTCAGACATGGCCCAAAAGATTACAAGCTGATCTTTCAGGAGTGAAATTGGGAAACATTTCTGCATACAGAGCGTGGTAGTAGTTTGGAATTCTCTTCTGCAAACTGCAATTAATGTGAGGTTAATTGTTCATTTTAAAACTGAAATTGATAGATTTTTGTTAGCCCAAGGTTTTGAGGGATATATGGCAAAGGCAATGATCTGGAATTATATGGAATTGACCATCAGCTAATTGAATGTGGAACAGGCTTGAGAAACTAATTGGCTTCCTCCTGTTTCTAAGTTCCTCACTTGCTCTGCCACCTTCAAGGATTTGAGTACATGGCACTCTCTGCTTGCCTGCACTTTTTAGAATTATGCCATTTATGGTACATTTTCTTCCCGTGTTTGAACATGGCGCTTTACAATTTTTTGCATTAAACTCCATCTGCCATGCTTGGAATGTGGCGACTAGGGGCTTTTCACAGTAACTTCATTGAAGCCTACTCGTGACAATAAGCGATTTTCATTTCATTTCATTTCATTTCTGCCCATTTCACCATCTATGTTGTAATCTAATTTGCCAAGTTTCTGATCATCTGTAAACTTTATAATGCTGTTCCATAAACCCAAGTTTAGGGTGTTCGTAAAAAAACTGCAGCAGTGAATGAATCCAAAACTGTCCTTTGGGGAACACCAATGCCAAAATATCTCTCAGTCTGGGACAAATCTACCCACCAAACATTCTTTACTTTCTGCAACTTAGCCAATTAGGTTAATTGGACAGTCTGAATTCCCCCTCAGTTTACCTGAACAGGCGCCGTAATGTGGCAATTAGGGGATTTTCACAGTAACTTCATTGCAGTGTTAATGTAAGCCTACTTGTGACATTAATAAAGGTTATTATTACATGTGATCGCTGTTTGCTTGCTCCAGATTAACCATATGCATATGTTTAAAGAAATACGCTTAGTTTGCAACGGAATTATCTCTTCCATAAAGGCTCTCCATTACTCTGTTAATTGATTTACTCTCCGATCGCCTTTTCCAATCTACCCATGTTAGGTCACTTCTTAAATAATTGAAATTCTCCCTCATCCAGTTGAGCAATTTTACCAATTGATATATTTCAGTCTCTCTCTGTAATTACTCTAAACTAAGTTACATTGTGGTCACTGTTAGCTAGATTATTTTCTATTGTAACACATTGCACTTGCTCTTCTTCATTTCCCAGAATGAGGTTCACCATTGTCTCCTCTTTCCAACTCTCAGTAAATTCTGAGCATATCACTGTTTCCATTCCAGGTCAGTACCTGGAGGGAGTTGTCCTGAAGAATTAAGATTGTTAGCATTTCGCACATTTGGTTGAGATGGCCGAGTCAAATACGTCCATGTTGTGTCCTCTATTACACTCCCGCTGTAATCGTCTATGGGGGAGGCTAATTCAATAACACAAACCATGACAGAATTGGAACAAATTAATGCTGAAAATGGTGGTTGATGGGGCGGGGAAGCAGAATCAAAAATAGCAGAAATGGGGTCAGCGAGATATAAATATCAATAAAATTAGAAATATCTTAAAAGTTACAGGGACCAGGTTGAGTGAAATGGCAGCACTGACAAAGGAAATATTAAATTGTACACATATTAATGTCCATAATGTAATTAATAAGGTTGGTGATTTGCAGACACGGGTTCCTACATGGGATTATGACATGGCTTCATTAACAGAGACATGGTCAAACAAGGCCACAAATGGGTACTTAATATTCCTAGTTGTCGAACATTCAAGAATAACAGAAAAGGAAAAACTGGGAGGGTGGGGGGAAGAGAGTGCGTGTGGAAGATTTAATTATAGATTATGTTACAGTTCTAAATAGAAAGGATTTACTAGATGACTCTTGGACTTAATCTATTTGACTTGAGTTGAAGGACAGAGGAGAAGCTGATACATGGTTGGGTGTTTGTAAAACCGTGAACAGGAGGTAGATGAATAAATTTGTTGGCAAATTTCAATGAGCATAGCAAACTATTAGGAGACTTTCAGTATGCTAAGACTGGGGATAAACAGAGAGAAATGTCTTATGTGCAATTCAGGGGAATTTTTGTGAACAATATGTCTCCACTGTAATAAGGAAGCAGTGTTGGACCTTGTTCTGGGAAATGAAGTAGAGCAAGTGGAATGTGTTACAATAGAAAATAATCTAGCTAATAGTGACCACAATATAACTTAGTTTAGAGTAATTACGGAGAGAGACTGGAATATATCAACGGTAAAATTGCTCAACTGGATGAAGGTGAGTTTCTATTATTTAAGAAGGTACTCAAATGGGTAGATTGGAAAAGGCGATTGCAGAGTAAATCAATTAGCAGAGCAATAGAGCCCCTTTAAGGAAGCTGGGACTGTTAAAGATTCCTTCTGGGTGTGACAGGAGCTGGTAAAAAGCAGAAGCTAAGAAATTGCCCCAGAAAACATGGACAAACAATTGAATAGTGCCTGTTGCCCCCAGTTAATACCCAAGAAAATACTCAAGATAAAGGGGCAGCAGCGTAGCATGTTGGTTAGCATAAATGCTTCACAGCTCCAGGGTCCCAGGTTCGATTCCCGGCTGGGTCACTGTCTGTGTGGAGTCTGCACGTCCTCCCCCTGTGTGCATGGGTTTCCTCCGGGTGCTCCGGTTTCCTCCCACAGTCCAAAGATGTGCGGGTTAGGTGGATTGGCCATGCTAAATTGCCCGTAGTGTCCTAATAAAAGTAAGGTTAAGGGGGGGTTGTTGGGTTACAGGTATAGGGTGGATACGTGGGTTTGAGTAGGGTGATCATGGCTCAGCACAACATTGAGGGCCGAAGGGCCTGTTCTGTGCTGTACTGTTCTATGTTCTAATAGCAGCACCAGCTCCTGGTTGTGCTGCAGGGAGTGACAAGCTTGATGTTGACCGATTTTGTATCCTGTGCTACATTATATATATTTTTAAAAAATCAATTTAGAGTACCCAATTCTTTTTTAACAATGAAAGGGCAATTTAGTGTGGCCAATCCACCTACCCTGCACATCTTTTTGGGTTGTGGGGGTGAGACCCACGTAGACACGGGGAGAACGTGCAAACCCCACATGGACAGTGACCTGGGGCCGGGATTGAACTCGGCTCCTCGGTGTCGTGACGCAGCAGTGCTAACCACTGAGCCACGGTGCTGCCCCTGTGCTGCATCATAGAGTTGTGTAAAATCTTAAGAACAGTTGGTTCTTTAGGACTTGAGTAGTGTGAGTTGTGATCTGTCTCTATGTCCTCCTCCAGTTCAGCTGCGGCGTGCGTTTTCCCACTGGAAGCAACTCAATCGAAGTTCAAAAGCTCAACGAGGCAAAATGGAGACTGCTGCCCTACACTATGGACAGAAGATTATGATGAAGTGCCTTTTGTCCTGGAGGCAGCATCATTCTTATTGTTTGAGAGCAGTGGTGAGTACAATAAAATGATGCTTGGTACCACAACCACACATGAAAATGAAAAATGAAAATCGCTTATTGTCACGAGTAGGCCTCAATGAAGTTACTGTGAAAAGCCCCTAGTCACCTCATTTCGGCGCCTGTTTGGGGAGGCTGGTACGTGAATTGAACCGTGCTGCTGGCCTGCCTTGGTCTGCTTTAAAAGCCAGCGATTTAGCCCAGTGTGTTAAAAGGAACCTGGAAACCAAACTACATGACATGGTCATAATTTGGGATTAAAACTCAATTGCACAAGAGGTTAATTTAAACTTTCCTTTTCCTATTGGGAATATTTTCTGGGTTAATTTCTGAATTCTTCCTTCTTTGACCGACTGACCTGTTACCTTATCATCACTTGTAAGAAATTTCATGGAATGCTTTTAGCATTTTTAAATTTCCAACTTCTGCTCTTGAAGAGTGAAAGCCCTTCTGGGGTGTGATTTTTTTTTTTTAAATATAATTTTTATTGGAATTTTTTACAGAAAATATAAAACATAACGACAAACAATGAAATGCAACAAAATAACCCATAATAACTGTAACACCCCCAGACCATATGTATCCCATCCCCCCACCCCCCAACCCCAATGAACAACAAAAGAACTTAAAAATAAATTAAAATTAAATAAACAAACATAGTCATTGTCTGCCCCTCCCCCTTCCCCCCTCCCCCCCCCCCCGGGTTGCTGCTGCTACTGTCCCAGTACCCTATCGTTGAGCCAGAAAGTCGAGAAAAGGTTGCCACCGCCTAAAGAACCCTTGTACCGACCCTCTCAGGGCGAATTTGACCTTCTCGAGCTTAATGAAACCCGCCATGTCATTGATCCAGGTCTCCACGCTTGGGGGCCTCGCATCCTTCCATTGTAGCACGATCCTTCGCCGGGCTACTAGGGACGCAAAGGCCAGCACACCGGCCTCTTTCGCCTCCTGCACTCCCGGCTCCACCCCAACCCCAAAAATCGCGAGTCCCCATCCTGGCTTGACCCTGGATCCCACCACCCTCGACACCGTCCTCGCCACCCCCTTCCAGAACTCCTCCAGTGCCGGGCATGCCCAGAACATATGGGCATGGTTCGCTGGACTCCCCGAGCACCTGACACACCTGTCTTCACCCCCAAAGAACCTACTCATCCTCGTCCCAGTCATGTGGGCCCGGTGCAGCACCTTGAATTGGATGAGGCTAAGCCGCGCACACGAGGAGGAAGAATTAACCCTCTCCAGAGCATCAGCCCATGTCCCGTCTTCGATCTGTTCCCCCAGTTCCCCCTCCCACTTAGCTTTCAGCTCCTCTACTGATGCCTCCTCCGCCTCCTGCATAACCTTGTAGATATCAGATATCTTCCCCTCTCCGACCCAGACCCCCGAAAGTACCCTGTCGCTCACCCCCCTCGCAGGAAGGGAAGGGAATCCCTCCACCTGCCGCCTAGCAAATGCCTTCACCTGCAGATACCTGAACATGTTCCCTGGGGGGAGCCCAAATTTCTCCTCCAACTCCCCCAGGCTCGCAAACCTCCCATCAATAAACAGGTCCCTCAGCTGTCTGATGCCCGCTCTGTGCCAACTCTGAAATCCCCCATCAATGTTCCCCGGGACGAACCTATGGTTCCCCCTTAACGGAGCCTCCATCGAGGCCCCCACTTCTCCCCTATGTCGCCTCCACTGCCCCAAAATCTTGAGGGTAGCCGCCACCACCGGACTCGTGGTATACCTCATAGGAGGGAGCGGCCACGGCGCCGTTACCAGGGCCCCCAGGCTTGTATCTCCACAGGACACCCTCTCCATCCGTTTCCATGCTGCCCCCTCCCCCTCCATTATCCACTTGTGCACCATCGACACATTGGCCGCCCAATAATACCCCGAGAGATTGGGTAACGCCAGCCCCCCCCCATCTCTACTCCGCGCAAAGAAGACCCTCTTCACCCTTGGGGTCCCATGCGCCCAAACAAAGCTCATGATGCTGCTAGTAACCCTTCTACAAAAGGCCCTAGGGATAAAGATGGGCAAACACTGAAAAAGGAACAAGAACCTCGGGAGAACCGTCATTTTGACGGACTGCACTCTACCCGCCAACGATAGCGGTACCATGTCCCACCTTTTAAATTCCTCCTCCATCTGCTCCACCAGCCTGGTAAAATTAAGCTTATGGAGAGTCCCCCAACTCCTGGCCATTTGCACCCCCAGGTACCTGAAACTCTTCACTGCCCTCTTAAATGGGAGTCTCCCAATTCCCTCCTCCTGATCACCCGGGTGTACTACAAATACCTCACTCTTGCCTAAATTTAACTTATAGCCCGAGAAGCCCCCAAATTCCGCTAACAGCTCCATCACCCCCGGCATTCCCCCTTCTGGATCCGCCACATACAACGGCAGGTCGTCCGCATACAGTGATACACGATGTTCCTCCCCACCCCGCACCAGTCCCTTCCATCTCCCTGACTCCCTCAACGCCATAGCCAAAGGTTCAATCGCCAGTGCAAAGAGCAAGGGGGACAGGGGGCACCCCTTCCTGGTCCCACGGTAGAGCCTAAAGTACTCCGATCTCCTTCCATTGGTAACTACACTTGCCATCGGAGCCGCGTAGAGCAGCCTCACCCATTTGATGAATCCCTCCCCGAATCCAAACCGCTCCAGCACCTCCCACAGGTACCCCCACTCAACTCTATCAAATGCTTTCTCCGCATCCAGCGGCACCACTATCTCCGCCTCCCCCTCCACTGCCGGAATCATAATAACATTTAGCAGTCTCCGCACATTCGTGTTGAGCTGCCGTCCCTTGACAAATCCTGTCTGATCCTCGTGTATCACCCCTGGCACACAGTCCTCTATCCTGGTGGCCAGGATCTTCGCCAGCAACTTAGCGTCAACATTGAGGAGCGAGATAGGACTGTATGATCCACACTGCAAGGGGTCCTTATCCCGCTTTAGGATCAGAGAGATCAGTGCCCGCGACGCCCCCTCCCATGCCTCAATGAAGGCTCGCACCAACACAGGGCCCACCAGATCCGCATACTTTTTATAAAATTCCACCGGGAACCCATCCGGCCCCGGCGCCTTACCTGACTGCATTTGTCCAATCCCCCTGACTAGCTCCTCCAACTCTATCGGCGCCCCCAGCCCCTCTACCAGCTCCTCTTGAACCCTTGGGAAACATAGCCTGTTCATGAAGCTCTCCATCCCCCTCTCCCCATCGGAGGTTCTGACCTGTACAGTTCCTCGTAGAAGTCCCTAAAGACCCTATTTACTTCTGTCCCCTTCTGCACTACATTCCCACCCCTATCCGTCACTCCACCAATTTCCCTAGCCGCATCTCGCCTGCGGAGCTGGTGCACCAACATCCTGCTCGCCTTCTCCCCATACTCATATACCGCGCCCTGCGACCTCCTCCACTGTGCCTCCGCCTTTCTGGTTGTCAACAAGTCAAATTTGGCCTGCAAACTACGCCGTTCCACCAGCAACCCCTCCTCCGGTGCCTCCGCGTATCTCCTGTCCACATCCAGGAGCTCCCTCACCAGTCTCTCCCTCTCCTTCCTCTCCCTCCTTTCCCTATGGGCCCGGATGGAGATCAGCTCCCCCGGATCACTGCTTTCAGAGCCTCCCAGACCATCCCCACCCAGACCTCCCCCGTGTCGTTGGTATCCAGATACCCCTCAATACTTCCCCGGACCCTCCTACACACCTCCTCATCAGCCCCTACACACCTCCTCATCAGCCTGGGGT
The DNA here is from genome assembly GCF_902713615.1 of Scyliorhinus canicula. Taxonomy (NCBI): domain Eukaryota; kingdom Metazoa; phylum Chordata; class Chondrichthyes; order Carcharhiniformes; family Scyliorhinidae; genus Scyliorhinus; species Scyliorhinus canicula. The sequence continues at coordinate 76,156,165 of NC_052146.1, read as the reverse complement.
GTGATTTAACAGACATTGACAATCACCGACTCCACACGTGAGCCTGTGATATGTGTTTGTGAGTATTGAGGAGAGGCATCCTCATAAATTAAGTCCTATGCTTTGCCTGAGTTATGCTAGACTCAGCGGTTTAGGTTCTCCAAAGCCCAGAGTCAGTCGGGCCAGATTTTGTTTATGCCTGCCCAATGCATTATGTTTCTTCTGGGTCACTCAACCACAAACATTGCAGATCAGCTACAGAGCTGCACAAATTATACCCATGACGAACTTGTAGATCAGATTATCAAACAGGCCAGCTGCAGGGTGCAGACTTGTAAGCAGAGTTGTGAAATATGAAATAATTCATTGGCATATTGCGGCTAATAATAGTAACAGCCTCCCTGTAGCCTTAACGAGTGCAGTCTGTGCATGTACAGGAGAGTCAAAATAATATTCCAACCATTTTCTCCCTATTCAAAGCACAGTAATTAAATCATCAAAGTTTCTTGTAGAAGAATTTTAATCTCTGCTCCTGCACACTTTCACAGTTCATGTAACTGTCAAGCTCTTAGCCCCAAAGCTAAGAAATGGGGAAAAGAAACCCGACACATTTGATCATCATCCACAAATGTGACATGTATAGAAAGAAGCAAACCCTTGCAATTACCTGGCATCTTTCATGTTGCAAAGCACTTCACAGCCAATGAATTGCCTGTGAAATGAAGGCCCACACAGCAGCCAGTTTGCAAGGATTGAAGTTCCAAAACAGTCTTGCCATAAAGAGCCAGTTCCTTTGTTGAACAGGAATAACTATTGGACAGGTCATCCTGAAAACTGTGCGGCTCTTCCACAAATAGTGTCATGGGACATGGATTTGAACAGAGCGAGGGTGGGAATGGGGATGCCGGCAATATCCTCCATTGCTGAATAGGTTGGTGTCATTATCACAGAACTTAAAAAAAAAAAATTTGGAATACTCTATTATTTTTTTTCCCAATAAAGAGGCAATTTAGCATGGCCAATCCACCTAACCTGCACATCTTTGGGTTGTGGGCGTGAAATCCATGCAGACATGGGGAGAATGTGGAAACTCAACACGGACAGTGAATCACAGAATCTTTTGAGTGCAGAAGGAGGCCATTTGACCAATCAAGTCTGAATTGAGGGTGGCAGGGTGGCACAGTGGTTAGCACTGCTGCCCACGGCGTGGTGGACCCGGGTTCGAATCCCGGCCCTGGGTCACTGTCTGTGTGGAGTTGGCATATTCTCCCCGCGTCTGTGTGGGTTTCACACCCACAACCCAAATATGTGCAAGGTAGGTGGATTGGCCATGCTAAATTGCCCCTTAATTAGAAAAAGAAACTAATTGGGTACTCTAAATTTATTTTTTTTAAATCAAACCTAAACTGGCTCGCTGACAGTTCATTCTACTTAATCCCACTCCCCTGCCCTTTCCTTGCACCTTATTTCTTTTCAGATATTGATCTAATTCCCTTTGTAATTCCCCGATCAAACCTGCCTCTATCACCCTTTCAGGAAGTTTGTTCCAGGCACCAGCCACTCTCTGAATGAAAAATGTTTTCCTTGTATCACTTCTACCCCTTTTACCCATTATTTTGAATCTGTGCCCTCTCATTCTTGAAATAATTGAGAATGAGCAGTTTCTCACTATTTACCTGTCCATACGCGACAGGATCTCAAATACCTCTTATCAAGTCTCCTCTCAGTCTCGTTTTCTCCAAGGAAAACAGATCCAGTCTCTCCAATTTATCCTCATAGCTACAGTTGTTTATTCCTGGAATCATTCTTGTGAATCTCCTCAGTACTCTCTCCAATGCCTTTGCATTCTTTCTTCAGTATTGCACCCAGATGGATGCAGTCTCCAGGTGAGGCATAACTAGTTAGTGTCTTATACAAGTTCTGCACAATTTCTTTGCTCTTGTATTTAATGCCTCTATTAATGAAGCCTAGGATATCTTACGCTTTGTTAACTGCTCTACAGCGAGGTCCGGTTGTTCCTGCACCGCCTTAAGAGTTTCTCCCTTATACTGTCTCTCCACATTCTTCCTGCCGAAGTGAATCACCTCACACTTCTCCTTGTTGAAATTCCTCTGCCACTTTCCTGCCCAATCCACCAATATGTCTATGTCCTTTTGAAGTTCAAGACTATCCTCATCACAGTTGACAACATTTTCAATCTTCGTGTCATCCACAAATTTTAAAATCATGCCCTGCGCACCACAGACTAGGTCATTAATATATATCCGAAAGAGCAAGGGTCCCAACACTGACCCCTGCAGTACTCCAATACAAACCTTCCTCCAATCTGAAAAACAACTAATTTTCACGACTCTGTTTACTCTCACTCAGCCAATTTCTTATCCAAGTGTCTTACCTTTTTATCCCATGGGCTAGAATGTTTCTCATAAGTCTGTTGTGTGGCACTGCATCTACACCACATCAACAGCATTGCTCTTATCAACATTGTCTGTTACCTCCTCAAAAAACTCCAAGTTATTTAAAAACAATTTCCCTTGAGGAAAAACAGCATGGATTAATTTAGTCTGCACTTGTCTAAATGAGTATTGGTTTTGTCCCAATCTATAGTTTCCAAAAGTCTCCCTATCATCTGAAGTAAACCTGACTGGTTTGTAGTTGTGGCATTATCCTTGCACCCCTTTTCAAAGTGGTGGGGGGTGTTAGGGAAGTTACAGGTCTATCTCTTTGAAGATAGTCCATTGTTCAGCTACCATCTTTTCAATGTCCTGCCTTTCAATTTACTTCCTAACTCCCTGAAATATGCTTCCAGGACCTCGTCCATTTTTGTTTTACCTATATCGCTGGTCCCTGTGCCGGCCTTGATCTCTGGCTGCTTGCCCTCTCCCAAAAGAATACATGACGAGTGGCCACTTGCGAGCTGCCGGCATCTGTGGAACTTTTCATCACGAAGAAGAAAGGGTGGAATCTTTCCCACATTTATGACCTGTGATATTCTGTGATAATGATTTTTATTGTGCTTGTTAGTATTGTAAAAAAGACATACAAATTTTTGTTCTTGATTGTGTTCCAGTTGTTACAGCGACAGGGAGAGTGGTTTCAAGCACTGCGACTTTGTAGACGCTACTTCATAGACTGGAAAATAAAAGTAAGAAGTCAATAAGATACTTAATATGCATGGAGTTCATCCATCCCTTGTGTTCATTTGAATTTAATTTAAGCAAAAGAGCAACACACCAATCTGCTCCAAAAGTTCAGATGATCCAACATTTTGCCTTTTTGCTCCATTCCTATATCCATTCCGTCTACATTTAACTGCTTTTGTTTGAAACTTCTTGGCCACAAATTCTCCAATTACAGGCAGTTCTGTTGAAATTATTAGTACATGGGTACAACCTGGTGCTGCCACTATTTTGTTTTAAGGAAACATCCGTACCCTTTATGATTTTGTCTACATCGAATCCGATGAAACCATGAAGTGCGAACAGAAAAAAAAGGAATTAGCCATGGTTTCCACCCCTGCTAATCTGGGTTTAGGTTGACAGGAAAGGAAAAAATGCAATGTTCTTTCTGCCCACTTGGTTGAATAAGTTGCCAAGACAGGCACAGGAAGAATGGGCATTTGCGTGAGGTACCTGGTGAGTCACTGCCATCAGACAAGCAGTGGAAAAACTTGCACCACGTTCAATCTGGTCTATTGCTATCGCTGCCCCCAATGTGGTCTCCTCTATATCGGAGAGACCAAACGTAGACTGGATGATCGCTTTGCTGAGCACCTTCAGTCTGTGCGCATTCAGGACCTTGACCTTCCCGTTGCCTGCTATTTTAACACAGACCCTGCTCCCATTCCCACATGTCTGTCCTTGGCCTACTGCAATGTTCCAGTGAAGCTCAACGCAAACTGGAGGAGCAGCACCTCATCTTCCGGTTAGGTATGCTACAGCCTTCTGGTCTCAACATCGAATTCAACACTTTAGATGATTAGCTCTACTTCACCTAGATCCATTTGTTTTCATTCCATTTCATTTTAACTGTCTTTTACCTTTTCTTTCTTTCTTGTCTTTCTTTATATATATATTTCCCTCCCCCTATCGTGTCCCCTCTCTCCTTACCTTTTCTCCCCTTTTGCGTCCCCCTTCCCCCCTACATCTGTCACAGCTTAGCCGTTGATTTTAGTTTCTCTGCTGTTTGGCCTTTCACACCTTTTATTCTCTCTGTGGACTGCCATTAGTACTCTTTTCCCTTGTGTTCTGTAGCTGTGACTCATCTTTCATTCCCCACCCCACAGTATAAAGATCTCCCACTTTCTATGCCGTTTAGCTTTGACAAGGAGTCATCTGGACTCGAAACGTTAGCTGTTTTCTCTCCCTACAGATGTTGCCAGACCTGCTGAGATTTTCCTGCATTTTCTCTTTTGGTTTCAGATTCCATCATCCGCAGTAATTTGTTTTTATCCAGTGGAAAAACTTGCCGTTGTGATAAACATCTTGTCCTATCCTCCTCTCAGCTCTGAGAGATGGATAATAGGGCATGTCTTCAGAACATGGTAGAATGAAGACTGCAGTGAATTGACAATGTGTACTCATAGCTTTTCTTGCAGTACATACAAAATCTCATTTAATTTACATAATTTTGTCTGCAGCTGTTAGCAAAACATCAGGAGCACAAGCAGACCACAATTGCTTTATGGAATTGGTCGCTCTCACTTCAGGGGAAGGTAAGAGATAGCAACAATTAAAGTTTCAATTCCCATCCAAACATTCACAAACATTAGTCTAATATTGTCCATTGCATTTGAAACATGGGTTATAATTAGAAGGGAAGTACACATGGCAACTGACAGTACTAGTTTGCCATCATGGGTAATCAACCTGATCTTCAGTTTTACTCCAGTGGGATTATTGCAATGACGGTAAATGCTAATCAGCTGCATCACAGAACAAGTTGAATTGGAACAGAACTGACTACTACTGATAACCTTCGGGCAACAAGACTTGAACATTCATTTGCAATAGTGACTTCCGGTTGCAGCTATGCGGAGCTAAACCGCACGTTCGGCAGCTCCCGCTTTAATAGGACTTGTGGGCTCTTTTAAGGGCCCCAAACGGCGCTGATTTGACGATTCCCGGTAGATAAAGGGGTCTGGAGCAAAACCCCCCGGGATTTATGGTGCGGACTCGAAGTGGAGCGAGGAGAAAAACGGCAGCAGCTCCCCTGGAAAAGCGGGGAAAGGTGGACAAAATGGTGGCCGGTGGAGCCCCTGAGGAGTGGAGGCAGTGGGCTGAGGAGCAGCAGGCGGCCCTTCGGCGCTATTTCACAGAGCTGAAAGGGGAGTTGTTGGAGTCCCTGAAGGTGAGGACGAGTAAGCTGCTGGAGACCCAGACAATCCAGGGTGCAGCGATACTGGAGTTGCAGCAGCAGGCCTCTGAGCGCGAGGAGGAGGTTTCGGCCCTCGTGGGGAAGGTGGAGATACACGAGGCGCTTCATAAAAAGTGGCAAGATCGGTTCGAGGAGATGGAGCTTCGGTCACGGAGGATCCTGGGCCTCGAGGAGGGGCTGGAGGGGTCGGACCTGCCGGCCTATGTGGCCGTGATGTTGAACTCGCTGGTGGGGGCAGGATCCTTCCATCTGCCCCTGGAGCTGGAGGGGGCCCACAGAGTACTGGCCAGGCGGCCTAAGGCGAATGAACCCCCGCGGGCGGTGCTGGTGCGGTTCCATCGGTTCAGTGATCGGGAGTGTGTTCTCTGATGGGCCAAGAAGGTGAGGAGTAGTAAGTGGGAGAATTCGGTAGTTCGTATCTACCAGGACTGGAGTGCGGAGGTGGCTAAGCGGAGAGCCGGTTTAACCGGACGAAGGTGGTGCTCCACGGAAAGCAGGTGAAGTTCGGCATGCTGCCGCCTGCGCGCCTGTGGGTCACCTACAAGGACCGACATCACTACTTTGAGTCCCCGGAGGAAGCGTGGGCCTTTGTGCAGGCTGAAAAGTTGGACTCGAACTAGAGATTGGGGGCTGCAGGAGTTTCTCTATTTTTGTATCATTTTTTATGCTGTAGTGGGTTATTCCGTTTGTTTCTGTTTTTTCTCTCGCTTTCGGACGATGTGGGTTATGGTTTTGTGTTCTAAGGGGGGTTCTGGGGTTTGCGGTTAATCTGTGTCTTTGTTTGTATGGAGTTTGTGGTTGGGTTGGGACTGCGGTTTGGGAGCTGCGTTGGTGGGGTGGGGCAGTGTGAAAGCGCGGTCTTTTCTCTGGTTTCCCGCGCTGCGGGACGAGGGGGTGGAGCTGGTGGCGAGGGGCGTGGTTATTAGACCGGGTTTCCCGCGCTGAAGCGGTGCCAAGGAACTGATGCAGGGGAGGAGGGGGGACCTCATATTGGGAGGGGTCGGCGTTAGAGCGGGAGCTGCCGGGGTCAGCAGAAGTCAGCTGGCTCACTGAAGTACAGTGGAGGGAGAGTTGCGGCTAGGAGGGGTCCTAGCCGGGGTGGGGGGAGATACCGGGTTGCTGCTGGATTGGCCAGGGAGGAGTTGGTGAGGGTCGGGGGGTTGGGGTGACGTTCTATCGCTGTGGGAAACGGGCCGAATGGGTGCTGGCCAGGGGCGAGCAGTCGATGGACTATGGCTAGTCGAAGGGGGAGGGGGGCGGAGTGCCCCCTGATCCGGCTGATCACGTGGAACGTGAGGGGGTTGAATGGGCCAGTTAAGCGGGCCCGGGTGTTTTCGCATCTGAAGGGGGTGAAGGTGGACATGGCCATGCTCCAGGAGACCCACCTGAAGGTGGCGGACCAGGTCCATCTGAGGAAGGGGTGGGTGGGGCAGGTTTTCCACTCGGGGCTCGACTCGAAGAACCGGGGGGGTGGCGATACTGGTGGGGATGAGGGTGGCGTTTGAGGCGTCTGAGGTTGTGGCTGATAGTAGCGGCAGATATGTGATGGTGAGCGGTAAGCTGCAGGGGGAGAGGGTGATGTTGGTTAATGTGTACGCCCCAAATTGGGATGATGCTGGTTTCATGAGGCGTATGTTGGGCCGCATTCCTGGCCTGGAGGTGGGGGTCTTGATCATGGGGGGAGGACTTCAATACGGTGCTGGATCCCCTACTGGATCGTTCTAGTTCAAGGACAGGCAGGAGGCCGGCGGCGGCCAAGGTGTTGAGGGGGTTTATGGAACAGATGGGAGGAGTGGATCCCTGGAGGTTCGGGAGGTCGAGGGCTCGAGAGTACTCTTTTTTTTTTTCTCCCATGTGCAGAGGGTTTATTCCCGTATTGATTTCTTTGTATTGAGTAGGGGACTGGTCAGGAGGGTGGAGGAGGCCGAGTATTCGGCTATTGCGATTTCGGACCATGCTCCGCATTGGGTGGATCTGGAGATGGGGGAGGTGCGGGACCAGCGCCCGCTTTGGCGTCTGGACGTGGGGTTGTTGGCTGATGAGGAGGTGTGTAGGAGGGTTCGGGGATGTATCGAGAGGTACCTCGAGGTCAATGATACTGGGGAGGTCCAGGTGGGGATGGTGTGGGAGGCTCTGAAGGCAGTGATTAGGGGGGAGCTGATCTCCATCCGAGCCCATAGGGAGAGGGGGAGAGGGAGAGACTGGTGGAGGAGCTGTTGAGTGTGGATAGGAGGTACGCGGAGGCCCCGGAGGAGGGATTGCTGGGGGAGCGGCGTAGCTTGCAGGCTAAGTTTGATTTATTGACCACCAGAAAGGCGGAGACACAATGGAGGAAGGCGCAGGGAGCGGTCTATGAGTATGCAGAGAAGGCGAGCAGGATGCTGGCGCATCAGCTTCGTAAGCGGGACGCGGCTAGGGAGATTGGTGGAGTGAAGGATAGAGATGGGAATGTGGTGCGGCAGGAGGCAGAGGTCAATGAGGTCTTTGGGGACTCTTATAGGGAACTGTACCGGTTGGAGCCGCCGGCGGTGGGAGGGGGAATGGAGAGTTTTTTGGACAGGCTGCGATTTCCAAGGGTGCAGGAGGAGCAGGTGGACGAACTGGGGACGCCGATCGAGTTGGAGGAGCTGGTCAGTGGGATTGGCCACATGCAGTCGGGGAAGGCGCCGGGACTGGATGGGTTCCCGGTTGAATTTTATAAGAAATACGCGGACCTGCTGGGCCCCCTGTTGGTTAGGACGTTCAACGAGGCATGGGAGGGGGGTGTTCTGCCCCCGACGATGTCTCGGGCCCTAATCTCCCTGATCCTGAAGCGTGATAAGGACCCCTTGCAGTGCGGATCATAGAGGCCGATTTCACTGCTGAATGTAGTCGCCAAGTTGCTGGCGAAGATCTTGGCCACTAGACTAGAGGACTGTGTGCCGGGGTGATACATGAAGATCAGACGGGTTTTGTGAAGGGGAGGCAGCTGAACACTAACGTGCGAAGACTGCTCAATGTGATAATGATGCCGGCAGCAGAAGGACGCGGAGATTGTGGTGGCATTGGACGCGGAGAAGGCCTTTGACAGGGTTGAGTGGGGGTACTTGTGGGAGGTGTTGGAGAGGTTTGGGGTGGGGTTTATTAAATGGGTGAGGTTGCTGTATGAGGCCCCGATGGCGAGTGTAGCGACAAATAGGAGGAGGTCCGAGTACTTTAGGCTCCACCGTGGGACGAGGCAGGGGTGCCCCTTGTCCCCCTTGCTTTTTGCGTTGGCAATTGAGCCTCTTGCTGTGGCTCTCAGGGAGTCGAGGAGGTGGAGGGGTTTGGTGCGAGGTGGGGAGGAGCACCGAGTGTCGCTGTATGCGGACGGCTTGCTGTTTTATGTAGCAGACCCGGTGGGGGGAATGCCGGAGGTGATGGAGATTCTGAGTTCGGGAGTTTCTCGGGATATAAATTGAACCTGGGCAAGAGTGAGCTTGTTTGTCGACACCCGGGAGATCAGGAGGAGGGGATTGGTAGGCTCCCACTAAAGAGGGCAGTGAGGAGTTTTAGGTACCTGGGGGTTCAGGTGGCTAGGAGCTGGGGGACTCTGCACAAGCTCAATTTTACTAGGTTGGTGGAGCAGATGGAGGAGGAATTTAAAAGATGGGACATGCTGCCGTTGTCGTTGGCGGGTAGAGTACAGTCCGTTAAAATGACGGTGCTCCCAAGGTTTTTGTTTTTGTTTCAGTGCCTCCCCATTTTCGTTCCGAGGGCCTTTTTTAGGAGGGTGAACAGCAGCATTCTGGGATTTGTTTGGGCGCACGGGACTCCGAGGGTAAGGAGGGTCTTTTTGGAGGGGGGCAGGGATAGAGGGAGGCTGGCGCTGCCCAACCTCTCTGGGTACTATTGGGCGGCTAACGTCTCGATGGTACGTAAGTGGGTATTGGATGGGGAGGGGGCAGCATGGCAATGGATGGAGATGGCGTCCTGTGGAGGCACGAGCCTGAAGGCACTGGTAACGGCGCCGCTGCCGCTCCCTCCAACGAGGTACACTACGAGCCCGGTGGTGGCGGCTACCCTCAAAATTTGGGGGCAGTGGAGGCGACGGGGGGGGGGGGGGGGGGGGGCTCGGTTGAGGCCCCGCTGCGGGGGAACCACCGGTTTGTCCCAGGGAACATGGATTGCGGGTTCCTGGGGTGGCACAGGGCGGGCATTAGGAAGTTGGGAGACCTGTTTATTGACGGGAGGTTCGCGAGCCTTGGTAAACTGGAGGAGAAGTTTGAGCTCCCCCCGGGGAATATGTTTAGGTACCTTCAGGTCAAGTCATTTGCTAGGCGACAAGTGGAGGGGTTCCCTTTGCTGCCCCCGTGGGGGGGTAAGGGATAGGGAGCTTTCGGGGGTGTGGGTCGGGGATGGGAAGGTGTCTGACATCTACCAGGTAATGCAGGAGGTGGGGGAGGCGTCGGTAGAGGAGCTGAAGGCTAAGTGGGAGGTGGAGCTGGGGGAACAGATTGAGGAGGGGACATGGGCGGACGCCCTGGAGAGGGTGAACTCCTCCTCTTCATGTGCGAGGCTTAGTCTCATCCAGTTCAAGGTGCTGCACCGGGCCCACATGTCCGGATCTAGGATGAGTAGGTTCTTTGTGGGCGAAGACAGGTGCGTCAGGTGTTCGGGGAGTCCAGCGAACCATGCCCATATGCTCTGGAGGAGTTCTGGAAGGGGGTGGCGAGGACGGTGTCGAGGGTCAAGCCAGGCTGGGGACTCGCGATATTTGGGGTTGGGGCGGAGCCGGGAGTGCAGGAGGCGAAAGAGGCCGATGTATTGGCCTTTGCATCCCTAGTATCCCGGCGGAGGATCTTGCTGCAGTGGAAAGATAGGGGGATAGTGTTTAAGCTAATTTGCTTATTGTTAATTTATTTTGTTGTTTATTGGGTTTGGGGGGGGGGGGGGGTTTGTTATATGCGTTGTTACGGGTGCCGGGGGAGGGGGGGGGGGGGGAGTTTATTATTATTGTTATTGTTATTATTGTTCTGTTGATACATATTTTTCAAAAAATTCCAATAAAAATTATTTTAAAAAAATAGTTCATTTGCAATAGTGAATGATAGAATAGTGCAAGACCTCAATAGACCTTAATATTAATTAGCAACAAAGGCAGCAACAGTGCCAATGCAAAAGCTACCACTTGCTGTACCGTTGATCTAGCAATTTCTGGTACTTTGGATCATCTAAAGTGTTTGGAGTTCTTCGAGAAATAAAAATCATTGGAACTGTTCAACACTACCCTAAATATTTTCTCCTTAATTGCCGAGTACGTGTAGTGAGGGTATTACATTATTGAGCAGTTGGGATGTTGGTGCCCATGCTTTCAGTTGCTGCCTTCTCCCTGTTGCTGGTGAGTTCCCTTTCCAAGGTAGCGCAACTCAAATTCTTTCAGCCTCTTTTTTATCTTTCTTAACCTCTCTCAAGGGTTTGAAAAAGTTGAATGCACCACCCTGCAGCATTGTCTCTCTTTTGTCCCATCATGTGGTCCTACTCGTCTCTCTCCTGATTTAATTAGCAACAACTTTTCTTCCCACCTCTGAATCAATCTTTGGCTCCCTGTTAGTCCCCAGCAACATAATCTACAGATAAGCTAGGAAATATATCTATAACAGTTCTGCACTTGGCTTGCAGTAGTCATATCTTGCTTTTCAAATGATATGCTGCTTTACTAACCATCTTATTCACACTACTGACAAAGAGCAACCTCACCCAGTATCCTTGGTCTTATACAAGGTGCTTTTGGGTAACATTGGATTGCTCATTGTCATAGCTTCAGAGCACTGGTTGTGAACCCCTTGAGATTTAGGTGATATAAAACTGTTGTTTTCCTGTTCAGTGGTCTTTAAGTTGGAACCCTGCAATGTGTATTTTAGGTAACATTAGTCCTATCACTAACCTAACATTTATCTATATTAAATAACAGCCTCTAGGCCCAGGCTCTTCCCCCGCTGCATCTTGTTATGACTGTAGACATTTTCCTCATCCAAGGTCCTCACATTCACAGATCTTTATATTGTTTATGAACCTGCAGACAGTTTTCCAGTATCTTTTTACAGATCATTAACGGCATGTTGGCACAGTGGTTAACATTGCTGTTTCACAGCGCACGAGATCGGGGTTTAATTCCGACCTTGGGTGACTGTGTGGAGTTTGCACGTTCTCTCTGTATCTATGTGGGTTCCTCCGGGTGCTCCGGTTTCCTCCCACAGTCTAAAGATGTGCAGGTTAAATTGATTGGCCACGCTAAAATTGTCCCTTGGTGTCCAGGGATGTGCAGGTTAAGTGGAGCTATGGGGATAGGACAGGGGAGGGGGCTGGGTACGGTGCTCAGGGTCGGTGCAGACTGTGGGCCGAATGGCCTCCTTCTGCACTGCAGGGAATCTATGGCAGATCGAGAAGGGTTTTGAGCCTCACGCTGATCCCTGTAGGACTCTACTAATAACCGGTCTCTATAGAGAACCACTACAATTAATAAAACCATTTGACTTTGAGAATAAAACACTTCTTAAGACAGCTGGTGACCTGCTGTCAATCCCACAGGACTCTATGTCATAGAGTAGCCATGTATGGCATTTGTTAAAGGCTGACTGAATATCCAAGTATATGTGTTTGAATATACAAGTATATGGCATTAACTTTTACACCTGGAATCTTCACAGAAAGGCTGTGATGCTTTGCCGTGAGATGTACTAGCATTTGAAAAATGTGATGTGACACGTACAAGCAAAGTGCTGGTTTTATAGATATGTTTCCGAGTATTGAGTTTCTAATTTTGGCAGTTTGAAAAATCTTACCCAACGTGCCCAAAATTGTCGTGGTCTAGTCACCATTCTGACAAAAAATCATTTGTCTGATCACAAATAAAATCTTCCTTAAACTTGCCCAATTGGGCAGCATAATAGAACACATTTAATTGTTTTCTTTCTATTAAGATGTAATTCTTGATATGTTTAATAGTAAATAGTAACCTAATGTAGTAATACAGCTATAAATTAATTTATCTAAAAACCATTTTAATAATGGTGGCAAATGGTGACTTTAAGCAAATCTATTCTGAGCCATTTTGACTTTCGTTGGAGTGCACAGGTTAGCTTAGTAAATTCAGTATATTTGATATTAAAAAACTTTAAAAGGTGCCTATGTGCAGAAGGAAATGAGTACAGCTGAAGAACCCTCCCCAACGAGTGCAATCAGAATGAGCTAGTGGTATCCATTCCTTATTGTGCAACTTCAGCAACCTCGGACTCAAATCACAAATTCTCTGCCACTTCCTGGTTCCCACTTGCCAATTTGCTTACGGGCTTAAATTACTTCCCAAACTATACGAGTACTTGCAACAGTCATTTCTATGATGGCAACAAGCGCCTTCCTCAACACTTTTCCTCCCTTTCTCAAGGGAACTGTGATACCTAAAAATTCAAATGTACAGCTGCTTCACAGTGTCATGGTTTGACTACAGGCACCTTTACTAGTGGAACACTGTGAAAGTTCCCATGTTTGTTCATGTATTATATTTGTAAGTGTATGTATATAACAATTCAGAAGTAATGAACCACCTATATATTTATTTAAATCTCAACATTAAGACATTGTTACTTTTTGCCTTGCTCATTTCTGATTTGTGACTCCTTTACACATTCTCTGAAGTGCATGCAGTGGTCAACCTGTGATATAGGAATATGTAGTTCTTATCCATTGCAAAACTGCCCCTCTCCTCCATTCCAGCCAACAAAATTCATATGTTTCCGATGGGCTGTCAGTTATGACTTTGGGAGTTTTGGTTACTTCCTAATTTTTACTTTCTGCTGATTTGGGTAAGTTTTACACACCCAACACTGGAAAAATCCAGATAGTAGTTGGAATGTGAAGCTCACTACCCCGAGGAGTAGTTGAGGTGACCAGCATAGATGTATTGGAATAGAAGCTAGATAAAGAGATGAGGGGGAAGGGACTTCCGGTGACGGCAATGCGGAGCTAAGCCGCACGTTCGGCAGCTCCCGCTTTTTTGGAATTTCGCCCGCAACGGCGCTGTTTCGACTTTCCCCCGGGGGGAAACACAGCCAGAGTGCCCAGCGGCCGGTGGATGGACTGGACTCGCAGTGGAGTGGTCCAGAAGTCGGCATTACCACAGAGAAAGGCAAGAGGCAGAAAAAGCAAGATGGCAGCAGGCGGGGAAGCAGCAGCAGCGTGGCAGCAGTGGGCGCAGGAGCTGCTTCAGCGCTCCTTCAAGGAGCTCAAAGCCGAGATTTTGGAGCCGTTTAAGGCCTCGCTGGACAAGCTGGTGGCGACTCAGACGACTCAGGCCGTGGAGATTCGGGCGCTGCGGCACAAGGCTTCGGAGAATGAGGATGAGCTTTTGGGCCTGGCAGTGAAAGTGGAGTCGCACGAGGCACTGCACAAGAAATGGCAGGCGAGGATGGAGGAGATGGAGAACTGCTCCTGCCGGAAGAATCTACGGATTTTGGGCCTCTCGGAGGTGCTGGAAGTTTCGGATTTGGGGGCCTATGTGGTCCTAATGTTAAACTCGCTGATGGGTGCGGGGTCGTTTCGTGGTCCCCTGGAGCTGGAAGGCGCCCATCGAGTGCTGCAGCGGAAGCCCAGGCCGAACGAATCGCCCAGGGTGGTGCTGGTCCGTTTCCACCGCTTGGTTGACCGGGTGTGCGTGTTGAGGTGGGCGAAGAAGGAGAGGAGCAGCAGGTGGGAGAACACGGACGTTTGGATTTTTCAGGACTGGAGCGTGGAGGTGGCGAGGAGAAGAGCTGGCTTCAATCGTGCGATTGGTCATGTGTCCGTCTTTTTCCCGCGTGTTGGGTCGAGGGGCGGGGCTCGGGTTGGAAGCGCGGGCTTTCTTCCCGCGCCGGAGGCGCTGGTAGTGAGGGATTGGTGGCTGTGTTGCATCCGGGGGGAGGGGGGGGGGGGGGGGGGGGGGGGTCGTGGTTATGGCGGGAGTAGCCGGGGTCAGCAGAAGTCAGCTGCCTCACGGAAGCATAATGTTGGGGGTAACGCAGCTAGGGGGGGCCCTAGCTTGGGGGGAGGAGAAGTGGGGGGGGGGGGGGGGGTTGCCGGGTTGTTGCTGCGGGGACTGTGAGGGAATGGATGGTGAAGGGGGGGGGGGGTTTGCCATCGTGGGGAGCGGGCTTGGGGGGGTTCCCTGGGCACGTGGTGGGTTGAGGAAGGGCTATGGCTGATTGGCGGAGAGGGAAGGGGACAGCCCCTTGGGTTCGGTTGGTCACATGGAACGTGAGGGGGCTGAATGGTCCGGTGAAGCGATCCCGGGTCTTGGCTCACTTGAGGGGGCTGGGAGCGGATGTGGCTATGCTCCAGGAGACGCACCTCAGGGTTACGGATCAGGTGAGACTAAGAAACAGTTGGGTGGAACAGGTGTTTAACTCGGGGCTTGATGCAAAGAATCGTGGGGTGGCAATTTTGGTGGGTAAGAGCCTGTCGTTCGTCGCGTCCAAAGTGGTGGTGGATAGTGCAGGTCGATATGTGATGGTGAGTGGGAGACTTCAGGGGGAGTGAGTGGTCTTGGTTAATGTTTATGCCCCCAACTGGGATGATGCGGGCTTCACGCGGCGTATGCTGGGCCTGATCCCGGACCTGGAGACGGGGATTGATTCTGGGTGGGGACTTTAACACTGTGCTGGATCCGGCTCTGGACCGTTCGAAGTCTAGGACGGGCAGGAGGCCGGGAGCGGCCTCGGTGCTGAGGGGGTTCATGGATCAGATGGGAGGGGTGGACCCTTGGAGGTTTTTGAAGCCGGGGGGTAGGGAGTTCTCCTTTTTCTCCCATGTTCATAAGGCGTACTCCCGGATTGACTTTTTCGTGCTTAGCAGGGCGCTGATCCCGAGAGTGGTGGGGGCGGAGTATTCGGCGATAGCCATTTCTGATCATGCTCCACATTTGGTGGACCTGGAGCTGGGGGAGGGGAAGGATCAGCGCCCGCTGTGGAGGTTGGATGTGGGGCTTTTGGCAGAGGAGGAAGTGTGCAGGTGGATCCGTAGGGGTATAGAGGGGTATCTGGAAACCAATGACAACGGGGAGGTGCAGGTTGGGATGGTTTGGGAAGTGCTAAAGGCAGTAGTTAGAGGGGAGCTGATATCTATTCGGGCGCACAGGGAGAGGGTCGAGAGGGAGAGGCTGGTGGAGGAGATGGTCAGGATGGATAGGAGATATGCAGACACCGGAGGAGGGGCTTCTGAGGGAGCGGCGCAGTCTCCAGGCGGAGTTTGACATTTTAACCACCCGTAAGGCGGAGGCGCAGTGGTGGAGGGCACAGGGGGCGGTGTATGAGTACGGAGAGAAGGCAAGTCGGATGTTGGCTCACCAGCTCCGGAACCGGGAGGCAGCTAGAGAAATTGGGGGAGCCATGGATGCAGGTGGGAACTTAGTGCAGGATGGAAAGGACATCAATGGGGTGTTCAGATCCTTTTATGAGGGGCTGTACCGGGCGGTACCCCCCGGGGAAGCAGGCGGGATGGACTGCTTTTTTGGATAAGCTGGAGTTCCCAAGAGTAGGGGACGAGCGGGTGGAGGGTTTGGGGGCCCCAATTGAGCTGGAGGAGCTGGTGGAGGCGTTGGGAAGCATGCAGACAGGGAAAGCGCTGGGGCCTGACGGGTTCCCGGTGGAATTTTACAAGAAATTTGCAGATTTGCTGGGCTCGCTGCTGGTGAGGACCCTGAATGAGGCCAGGGAGGGGCGGGGCTCTGCCCCCGACGATGTCCAGGGCAATTATCTCTTTGCTCCTGAAGCGGTACAAGGACCCCCTTCAGTGTGGGTCTTATAGGCCAATCTCGCTCCTTAACGTAGATGTCAAGTTGTTGGCAAAGGTGTTGTCCAGGAGGGTGAAGGATGTGGTCCCGATGGTGATCTGAGGACCAAACGGAGTTTGTAAAGGGGAGACAATGAATGCCAACGTGCGGAGGCTCCTGAATGTTATGATGATGGCGCCGGTGGCTGGGGAGTCAGAAATAGTGGCGTCCATGGATGCGGAGAAAGCTTTTGATAGGGTGGAGTGGAGTTACCTGTGGGAGGTTTGGGTTTGGTGAGGGGTTCATTAGCTGGGTGAGGTTGCTGTACAGCTCCCCGGTGGCGAGTGTGGTGACGAATAGGAGAAGGTCAGAGGACTTTCGGCTTTCCAGATGGACGAGGCAACCTGTGTGGATATTATTGGGCGGCGAACGTGGCGATGATTCGCAGGTGGGTAAAGGAAGGGGAGGGTGACGCATGGAAGAGACTGGAGGTAGCGTCCTGTGCGGGTACGAGTCTGGAGGCTTTGGTGATGGCCCCACTTCCACTCCCCCCGGCAAAGTACTCCACGAGTCCAGTGGTTGTTGCGTCCCTCAAAATCTGGGGTCAGTGGAGGCGGCATGGGGGGAAGTGAAGGCCTCAGTTTGGGCCCTGATACGGGGCAATCACCGTTTTGCGCCAGGGAGAACGGGTGGGGGATTTGGGAGTTGGCACAGGGCAGGCATCAGACAGTTTGGGGACCTCTTCTTGGATGGGAAGTTCGCGACTCTGGAGGAGCTGGTGGGGAAGTGGAACCTCCCCCCTGGGAACGCTTTTAGGTATATGCAGGTCAGGGACTTTGTTAAGAGTCAGGTGGAGGATTTTCCGCGGCTGCCGCCAAGGGGGGTGCAGGACAGGGTGCTTTCGGGGACGTGGGTCCGGGAAGGGAAGATCTCGGCTATCTACCAACTGATGCAGGAGGAGGAGGAGGCCTCAGTAATTGAGCTCAAAGCGAAATGGGAGGAAGAGCTAGGGGAAGAGATTGAGGATGGGACGTGGTCGGACGCCCTGGGAAGGGTGAATTCTTCCTCCTCCTGCGCACGGCTCAGCCTAATTCAGCTGAAGGTGCAGCACAGGGCACACATGACGGGGGCAAAGATGAGCCGGCTTTTTGGAGGGGAAGACAGGTGTGGGAGGTGTTCGGGTGGCGCGGCAAACCACACCCATATGTTTTGGGCATGTCCGGCTCTGGAGGGGTTTTGGAAGGGGGTGGCGGGGATTTTGTCGGAAGTGGTTGGGTCTAGGGTCAGGCCGGGCTGGGGGCTCGCGATCTTTGGGGTAGCTTCGGAGCCGGGAGTGCAGGAGGCGAGAGAGGTTGGCATTCTGGCCTTTGCGTCTCTAGTAGCCCGGCGCAGGATTCTGTTACAGTGGAAGGATATGCGGCCCCCGAGTTCGGAGGCCTGGATCAACGACATGGCTGGGTTCATCAAGTTGGAGAGGATGAAATTTGCCCTGAGGGGGTCGGTACAGGGGTTCTTTCGGCGGTGGCAGCCCTTTCTCGATTTCCTGGCGAAGGGGTAGAGAGTGGTCGGTCTCGGCAGCAACCAGTGGGGGGGTTTGGGGGTTTGCTTTTGCGGCGGTGGGTTTATTATGTTATTTTCTTCTTGTCTTGCTATTTGTTATTATTTATTTTGCGGGGGAGAGTTCTTTTCTTGTTTTGGTGTGGGAACACGCCTTGTTTGTTTTAATTTGTGGGGAGAAAATTTGTTATTGTTATTAAAAAACTTGAATAAAAATTATTTTTTAAAAAAGAGATGAGGGGGAAAAGAACAGAATGAAAAGTGAATGGGGTTAGGTAAAAGGTGGGGAAGAGGTAGCTCCTTAGAGAGTAAACACTGGCATTGAACTGTTGGGACAAAAGACCTGTTTCTCTGCTGTAAATGCTATGTAACGTCTATTGCACCAGTCAAGTGGTGATACAGCTGCTTGTGAAATGTGAAAAAACTGATATTGCAAGGACATTGTAATTTGTCACTTTCTTTCACTCCTAATTTTCTCGTATTGGACAAATTAATTCACTGAAAAATCTGGTAGACCCATCATTATGCACTAGATCCACTGAAACCCAGTGAAAGCAGAACAAATTAACCTTTTGTTAATTTATTAACAATTCTTTTAACTCAATTGCTGCAAGTAATTTGTGAATTGATTGATATGATGTGTCCCGGGAATTATAAACCACTCAGCTTAACAGGTACAGGGGGGAAAAAAAACCACGAAAGCAGAAAAACAGCTAGTCACCAATAACAAATAGTTAACACTGATTTCAAAATCCTGCTTGATGTACCTCATTTGATGTGGAAACAGTGTAGACAAGGGTAATGTAGTAGCTGTAATACATGTAGATTTCTATAAGACCTTTGATTAAGTACTATTATGAAAATGAAAGTTGCCATTGTCCCAGAGGGCCACAGGCTACACTCCCCTTTGAGAGGGAGCTGACTGGTGGCGATTTAACCTGAGGGTCACCACACCTCAGATGAAAGGTTGAGAAGACAGGGTGAACGTGAATAACCTCAGCTGGTGCTATTAAAGTACTATTTTTTTTGAAAAATATTGTTTTGAGGCATTTATATAGTTACATATCAAACACAAGCATAAAACAAAGCAAACCATATGGGCTGCAAATAATCAAACTAACTAAATACCTAACACCCCACCATCCCCCATTGCAGTGCTGACATGTAGGAGGTCACTCCTACTGATAGTGTCATGGAAAAATAAATCTGCGGTAGGCAGATTGGTGAAATGAGGTCAAGTATGTTTTTCCCTCTTGTTGGTTCTCTCACCACCTGACGCAGAGCCAGTCAAGAAGCTATGTCCTTTAGGACTGAGCCAGCTAAGTCTCTAATGGTGCTACCGAGCTATTATTGATGATGGACATTGAGGACCCCCAACCGGAGTACATTCTGTGCCCTTGGTATCCTTGGTGCTTCCTCCAAGTGGTGTTCAACATGGAGGAGTACTGTTTCATCATCTGAGGGAGGACGGTATGTGATAATCAGCAGGAGGTTTCCTTTCCCACATTTGACCTGATGCCATGAGACTTCATGTGGTCCAGATTCAATGTTGAGGACTCCTGGGGCAATTCCATCCCAACTGAAAGATTGCAATACTCATGCGGTGGCAATTCACGATACTTCACATTTCTAACTGGCAGGTATGATGTCAATAACCAATACCAATAACCAAGTACTGCCATTGCAGAGCTTTTATCTCTGATACCAAATGTTGCAATATGGAAAGCTCTTAAGCATGTGTCAACCAGAACCTGTCCATCACTGAAATAGAGTCCAAAAAATAATAGTGCAAATGTAGAAACTTAAGTAGTGCTCTTCCTGTCGTTAAGGCCTCCAATTTCACTAGCATGTTTCCGTTCCAGGTCTTCGATGCCTGGCTTATGTATGCACTGGAACGGCACAGGAAAAGGGTACGGATAGCAAAAGCAGCCGAAAGCTATCGCAGTCACCTGCTAAGAACAGGAGTTACTGCGATTCTTCACTACACCTCTGACATGATGCAGTTTCGCAGACAGATTGCAGCTGAGCATCAGATGAAGGTAAGTATGCCTGGAACAGAACTCTTCTCTCAATTCTCAGAGTCTTCACCAGCAGATCTACCTGAACCTTTGGCCTTTAAGCAATACCATTTTCCAGTTGATAGTATGATTTTCTTATCAGCTGTAATTGTTGTTTCAGAAAGATCTTTTCAGAAAAACTGAATAGAATGTTTTCTCATCTCTGGCACTCCCAGGTCAGGTATAGGCGGTTATGAAACTTCCTCCATTTGGCACCAGGCTCAGAAAATCTAATTTTTTGCAACCTCCTTAGCCTTCACTGCATTTGTAATGACAGAGCTATACAGTTAGGGTCTCCTGGGGACCCCTTAAAGCACAATAGTGAAGGAAGTACATAATAACTTAATTTGAAACATTACATAATGAGCCAAATCTTGCTAGCATGGAGAACTTAGACATGTGAAACTTTGTACAACCTCCTTCAGCTTGAAACATTTTTATGCTGAAACTGGGTGGCAAGGTGGCACAAACTGGACCACCCAGAGGAAACCCACGCAGACACGGGAGAACGTGCAGATTCCGCACAGACAGTGACCCAAGCCGGGAATCGAACCTGGGACCCTGGCACTGTGAAGCAAAAGTGCAAACCGCCGTGCGACTGTGCCGTCCTATGAAATTCACCAGCAAGCTCTGAAGATTCACAATTCACAGTTTATTTCTTAAGCCCCTGAATTTACTGGTCAATTTTGCATTAATAACAATATGTTTTGTCAACATGCATAAATTTTCCACAAGACTCATCCCATCTTAGCAGATGGCTGGTGGTAGGGGACCAGAGATGACATTGCAGGTACCAACAGGAGGTAGTCACGAATGTGAACCACAATAGCTGGCATCTTGATCCCAGTAAAGTTGCCCAGAACAAAGTGAATTTTGTACTGTTAATGAAGTTCACTGAACACAAGTGAATACTTGGAAGATAAGATAATCAATTAATTAAATATGTGCCACTTAATTCTGCTGTAAATCTGTCTCCCTAGACTGCTTACAGCCTCCATCAGGTTGTCTATCGTTGTGCTATGATCTGGAAGCAAAGAGCACTCTGCAAGAGAGAGAGGTTGAAGCACAAGTCTACTGCTGTGACATGCAAAAAAACTGTGGCTTTCAAGCTTCCAATTTCTGAGCTTTATAAAGAGAAACGTATCAGTATGAAAACTGGGATCTTGAAGAGTGAATCTAGGACAAGGATTTCAACGACTGTACCAAATCCAATCATGTACGACGACTTACCAACAATGCTGTCTGGTGGAGACATGAATATCATCAATTTGTAAGTAAACTAAATACATTTCTGACTGTTTGATTAGACCGTTGACTCTAAAGTTGTCATTTTCTCATGGTATTGTGGAATATTGGAAATGACCATGGCTTGAGAGTGTGTGGAGAAACCAAAAGTTTATGTCAGAGACTTTTCGCAAACGAATAGCTTTTCAAAAATAATGTTAACTCTGCTATGGCAGTCTAGAACAAAAATGGATTCAAATTGTTTTAGGAAGTGAGGTCAGGTAGTAAAAGGCTACATAATGCCTTTTACGTAGCATTATGTACAAGAGGTTATCAATGAGTGAAAAACGTACCGTACATACCCCCATCTAGAATACTGGGGGCGATTCTGTGATCGCAGGACTAAGTGTCTGCGACGTCATGAACGGCGTCACGTTTCACGACGGCACGGAACGGGCGCGGGGACGATTGATTCTGCCCCCACAGGCGGCCAGCACGGCGCTGGAGCGGTTCACGCCGCTCCAGCCTCCCTTCCCAGTGCCAAATGGGCGCGCGCCAGCCCACGCATGCGCGGGGGACTTCTTCAGTGCGCCGGCCCCTACACAACATGGCGTGAGGGTACAGGTGCCAGCTGCGCAACTAAGTAGGCCCGGGGGGGGGGTAGGGAGAGAGAAGCCGGCCTGCAGATCGGTGGGCCCCGATTGCGGGCCAGACCCCATCAGAGGCCCCCCCCCCGGTGAAGGAGTGCGTTTCCACGCCCCACAGGCCACCCCCCCGGCCCTTTGCGCACAGTTCTTGCCGACAGCGACCAGGGGTGAATGGTGCTGGCGGGATTCTGTTTTTCCACGCGGCCCCGCCGATTCCAGCAGCCACAGCGCCGGCGCAAATGGCGCTGATTCTCCGCACTCGGGGAATCGTGCGCCGGTGTCGGGGTGCGGTTGCACCAATTCTCCAGCCCGGCGCGGGGCTTGGAGAATTGCGCCCATTATGTTTAGTTCCAGTCACTTAATATAGGAACTACATTGGCATGTGTTAAATAATTCAGAGGTTAGCAGATGAGATGATTGTAGTACTAGATGATCTAGTACTTTTCAGTTGATCCAAATTGGGACCAATTTCTTGCAGAGAGGGTATCTGGGGTAGTAGGGCACGATTTTAACTATTACACAGGTGAGTGGTACAAGCATAAAAGCAAAGATTGAGATGAATGGATAGGGGAGACAAGAGGACACACAACTTTAAAAACATGTAACTAGTAGCAGGGCTGTCAAAGGAAGAGTCAGGCCAATTCAGGATCAAAATGCAGATGGTTTTGTAAGATAGTAAAGGAATACTTTGCATCTTTCTTTACAAAAGAAGAGAATTTTGCTAGTGCAGTGATAAAGGAGACAATAGCAATATTGGTCAGCATAAAACAGCGGTTCTTACAATGTTGACAATCCTCAAAGAAGAAAAGTCATCCGGTCCAGATGGAATGCATCACACATTGGTGAGGGAAGTAAGGATGGAAATTGTGATGTACTGACTAATCATTTCCCCTTACCAACCCAAATTTCTCCTCCAAGCTCCTCAAACTCGCAAAGCTCCCTTCCAGGAACATATCACCCACCCTTCCCGCCCCCGCCCGCCGCCATACTCGGAACCCCCCATCCATACTCCCGGGGGCAAACCGATGGTTGTCGCAGATTGGCGCCCAGACAGACGCCCCCATCTCCCCCACATGCCTTCTCCACTGGCCCCATATCCGCAGGGTCGCCACCACTACCGGGCTGGTGGTGTACTTGGCCGGCGGCAGCGGTAGAGGAGCCGTGACCAGGGTTGCCAAGCTGGAGCCCCTGCACGAAGCCGCCTCCACCCGCTCCCAAATAGACCCCGTACCCACCATCCACTTCCTTATCATAGCGATGTTGGCCGCCCAGTAATAATTGATCAGACTCGGCAAAGCCAGCCCTCCCTCGCTGCGGTTCCTCTCCAACATCGCCTTCTTCACCCGCGGGGATTTTCCCGCCCAGACAAAGCTCATGATCAGCCCGTTAACTCTTTTGAAGAAGGACTGTGGGATAAAGATCGGGAGGCACTGAAAAATAAACAAAAATCGAGGGAGGATTGTCATCTTTACAGTCTGCACCCTCTCTGCCAGCGACAGCGGGAGTGCATCCCATCTCCGAAACTCTCCCTTCATTTGCTCCACCACCCTGGCCAAATTTAACTTATGCAGCCTGCCCCAGTCTCGTGCCACCTGGATTCCCAAATACCGGAAATTTTCCTCAACCAGCCTAAACGGTAGCCCTCTCAATCTGTTCTCCTGGCCCCTTGCCTGGACCACAAACATTTCACTCTTGGCCGTATTTAATTTGTATCCTGAGAACTGGCTGAACTTCCTCAGCATTCCCAGTATAGTTCCCATCCCGGCCACTGGGTCCGACACATACAGGAGCAGGTCGTCTGCATAAAGAGAAACCCTATGTTCAACCCCGCCCCTCACCATCCCCTTCCAACCCTCTGCGGCTCTCAGCGCAATTGCCAGCGGCTCTATGGCCAGCGCAAACAGCAGCGGGGAGAGCGGGCAGCCCTGTCTGGTCCCTCGGTACAACCTAAAATACTCCGACACTTCTCTGTTGGTCCTGACGCTGGCCCTCGGGGCCTGATATAATAGTTTGATCCAATCCACCAATCCCTGCCCGAACCCAAACCGTCCGAGCACCTCCCATAGATAGTCCCACTCCACCCGGTCAAAGGCCTTCTCGGCGTCTATTGCCACCACTATCTCCACCTCCCTACTCACTGGGGGCATCATTATCACATTAAGTAATCTTCTCAGGTTGGCCGCCAGCTGCCTACCTTTCACAAACCCCGTTTGATCCTCCCCAATCACCTCCGGTACACAGTCCTCCATTCTACCCGCCAGTACCTTTGCCAGGAGCTTGGCGTCTACATTAATCAGGGAGATTGGCCTGTAGGACCCGCACGCCTCCGGGTCTTTACCCCGCTTCAATATCAGAGATATGGTGGCTTGTGACATTGTCGGCGGCAGGGTCCCTCTGTCCCTTGCCTCATTAAAAACCCTCGCCAAGACCGGGCCCACCAGCTCAGAGAACTTCCTATAAAACTCTACTGGGTATCCATCCGGCCCCGGGGACTTCTAACTAGGTGGAGTTTCGACTAACTAGGTGGAGTTTTTTGATAAAATAACAGCGAGAATGTGTATAAAGACTTTCAAAAGGTATTCAACAAAGTACTGCAGATCAGTCTTAGAACATAGAACATAGAATTTACAGTGCAGAAGGAGGCCATTCGGCCCATCAAGTCAGCACCGGCCTGTGGAAGAATCACCCTACCTAAACCCACAACTCCACCATATTCCAGTAACCCAGTAACCCCATCTAACCTTTTTGAACACTAAGGGCAATTTATCATGGCCAATCCACCTAACCACATATCTATGGATTGTGGGAGCAAACTGGAGCAGCAGGAGGAAACCCACACAGACACGGGGAGAACGTGCAGACTCCGCATAGACAGTGACCCAAGCCGGGAATCAAACCTGGGACCCTGGAGCTGTGAAGCAACAGTGCTAACCACTGTGCTACCGTGCCACCCCTTATTAGCAAAATCAGAAGCCCTGGGGTTAAAGGGGAAGCGGCAATGCAGATACAAAATTGTTTAAGGGACGGAAATCAAACAGTAATTGGCAAGTTATTTTTCAGACTGAAGGGAGATATCCAGTGGTGTTCCAAGAGGTTGGTATTGGAACTCCTCTTTCTGATATGGCCTGGATGATCTGGACTTGGTTATGTATAGAGGGCATAATTTCAAAGTTGCAGATAATATGATCCTTGAAAACGTAGTGAATAACAAGGAAGGTGATAACGTCAGGAGGCCATGGAAAAGGTGGTGAAAAGGGCAGCTACATGGCAGGTTAAATATACTGCTGAAAAATATGAAGTGATTCATTTATGTGGGAAGAATGAAAGGGCCGATGTGAACTAAATAGTAAGTAAAGTCACCATAGTCCCAGGTGACTATCGACTGCTTTCCCCTTTGAGGGGGAGAACTGACTGGTGGTGATTTAACCTGATGATCACCACACCTCAGGAGACGTGCAAGGTTGAGAAGGCGGGACTTTCAGGAACTACTTCACCTGGGAATTGAATTTGCGCTGCTGGCCTCCTCAGCAGCACAAACCTTCTATCCAGCCAACTGAGCTAAACCAGTCCCCTAATGAGAGGAGAAACAGAGAGTGAACTGAAAATAGTTAATGAAATACCCTACGATGCTTCACGGGAGTGTCTTCAAGGGAAATTTGGCACCGAGCCACATAAGGAGATATAAGGGCAAATGGCCAAAGTTTGGTCGAAGTGGTATGTTTTCAGGAGCACCTTAAAGGAGGAAAATGAGTTAGACAGGTGGAGAGAGGGAACTCCGAGACTTGGAACCCAGCCAGCTGAAGGCGTAACTACCAGAGATGGAGCGATTAAAATCGGGGTTGCTGCAGAAGCTGATATGAGAGGACTTTGGATACCTTGGAGGATTGTGGGACTGAAGGAGATTACAGAGGTGGGGTCAAGATTCTCTGGCCTCCCCTGGGGTTTCTCGGCGGCGGGAGGTGGCCCACCGTTGGCCAGCGGTGGGATCTTTTGGTCCTGCCACGGTCAATGGTATTTCCCATTGACTCCACCCTACTCCACCAGGAAATCTGCGGCGGGCGTGCGCCATGGACGGGACCAAAAATTCCCACCGGCATGAACAGCCGGAAGATCTTGCCACCACAGAGGGACAAGGAATCAGAGGGATTTGAAAGCAAGGACGAGAATGCGAACATCAACGTTCTGTTTAATTGGGAGCAAATATAGGTCAGAGAGCAGAGGGGGTGATGGGTGATTGGAATTTATTGTATGTTAGTACATGGGCAGCAGAGTTTTGGATGATCTCTAGTTTAGGAGGATAGGCTGTGGAATGGCAGCCAAATGGCATTGGGATAGACAGATCTAAAGGTAGCAAGGAGTGGGACCAGTGACAGCTGAGCGGGAGGAGGAGGCCGTGGTCCTCGTGGGGAAGGTGGAGTTGCACGAGGCACTTCACAAAAAGTGGCAAG
Source organism: Scyliorhinus canicula (assembly GCF_902713615.1). Taxonomy (NCBI): domain Eukaryota; kingdom Metazoa; phylum Chordata; class Chondrichthyes; order Carcharhiniformes; family Scyliorhinidae; genus Scyliorhinus; species Scyliorhinus canicula. The sequence continues at coordinate 76,130,115 of NC_052146.1, read as the reverse complement.
ACCGCTTGGAGGAGCTGGACGTTCGCACGAGGCGAAAGTATTCGAGGATCCTGGGCCCGGCGGAGGGACTGGAGGGGTCGGATCTTCCGTCTTATGTGACCACGATGCTGAGCTCGTTGATGGGAGCAGGGTCCTTCCATTTGCCCCTGGAGCTTGAGGGAGCTCACAGAGTGATGGCCAGGAGGCCCAAGGCAGGTGAGCCCCCGAGGGCGGTGCTGGTGCGGTTCCATCGATTCAGCGACCGGGAGTGTGTGCTGCGCTGGGCCAAGAAAGAGAGGAGCAGCAAGTGGGAGAATTTGGTAGTGTGAATCTACCAGGACTGGAGTGCGGAGGTGGCTAAGTGGCAGGCCGGGTTTAACCGGACGAAGGCGGTGCTTCATGCCAAGCAGGTCAAATTTGGAATGCTGCAGCCTGCGCGTCTGTGGGTGACATACAAGGACCGGCATCACTACTTCGAGTCCCCGGAGGAGGCGTGGGCCTTTGTACAGGCGGAGAAGCTGGACTCGAACTAGGGTCTGGGGGCTGCGAGGTCCGGTGCACTATGGTCGTTGCTGTTTTTGCTGTTGCAGTTTTTGTAATTTTGACATGTGTTTTCTATGCTGGTTTTTTGCTCTGTTTCCGGGTGGGTCTGTTGGGTATGGTTTTGGGTTGTGTGGGGAATGTTGGGGGTTTGTTTTTTATTTTCTCTTCTGTACGGGGCTGGGGGATGGGGTGGAGCTGGAATTTGGGGAGCTGCGTCAGAAGGGTGGGGTGGGGCAGTGTGAAAGCGCGGGCTTTCCTCTGGTTTCCCGCGCTGCGGGGTGGGGGGGTGGAGCTGGCGGTGGGGGCGTGGCCTCTACTGGTTTTTTCCCACGCTGAAGCGGTGCCAAGGAGGTGTGGCAGGAGGGGGGATGACCCCATGTCGGGAGGGGCCGGGTTTTGGCGGGAGTTGCCGGGGTCAGCAGAAGTCAGCTGACTCACGGAAGTACCATGGAGGGTGCGTCGCGGCTAGGGGGGGTCCTAGCCTGGGGGGGGAGCACCGGGTTGCTGCTGGAAGGGCCAGGAGAGAGCTGGTGTGGGCCGGGGGGGGGGGGGGGTTTAGAGTGGAGGCGGTATCGTCATGGGGGACGGGTCGGGCAGGGCGTGCTGGCTTGGGGCGAGCAGTCGATGAGCTATGACTAGTCGGCGGGGGAGGGGGGTGGGGTGCCCTCTGATCCGGCTGATCACCTGGAACGTGAGGAGGCTGAATGGGCCGGTTAAGAGAGCTAGGGTATTTTCTCATTTGAAGGGGCTGAAGGCGGACGTGGCTATGCTCCAGGAGACCCACTTGAAGGTGGCGGACCAGGTTCGTCTGAGGAAGGGGTGGGTGGGGCAGGTTTTCCATTCCGGATTAGACGCGAAGAACCGGAGGGGTGGCGATTCTGGTGGAGAAGAGGGTGGTGTTCGAGACGTCTGAGGTGGTGTCGGACAAGGAGGGCAGATATATTATGGTGAAGGGTAGGCTGCAGGGAGAGAAGGTGGTGCTGGTTAATGTGTATGCCCTGAATTGGGATGATGCTGGCTTTATGAGGCGTATGTTCGGCCCGCATTCCGGACCTGGAGGCAGGGGGCCTGATCATGGGGGGAGACTTTAACACGGTGCGAGATCCCCCACTGGACCGGTCCAGTTCAAGGACGGGTAGGAGGCCGGCGGCGGCCAAGGTGCTGAGGGGGTTTATGGACCAGATGGGAGGGGTGGACCCCTGAAGGTTTGGGAGGCCGAGGGCGCGGGAGTATTCCTTTTTCTCCCATTTACATAGGGTTTACTCCCGAATAGATTTTTTCGTCCTGAGCAGGGGATAGATCCCGAAGGTGCAGGATGCCGAGTATTTGGCCATAGTGATCTCAGACCATGCTCCGCACTGGGTTGATCTGGAGATGGGGGAGGCGCGGGACCAGCGCCCGCTCTGGCGCCTGGATGTGGGGATGCTGGCTGATGAGGAGGTGTGTAGGAGGGTCCGGGAAGTATTGAGGGGTATCTTGAGACCAACGACACGGGGGAGGTCCGGGTGGGGATGGTCTGGGAGGCTCTGAAAGCAGTGATCCGGGGGGAGCTGATTTCCATCCGGGCCCATAGGGAAAGGAGGGAGAGGGAGAGACTGGTGGGGGAGCTCCTGGACTTGGATAGGAGGTACGTGGAGGCCCCCGAGGAGGGGTTGCTGGGGGAACGGCGTAGTTTGCAGGCCAAGTTCGACTTGTTGACCACCAGAAAGGCGGAGACACAGTGGAGGAGGGCGCAAGGCGCGGTATATGAGTATGGGGAGAAGGCGAGCAGGATGTTGGCGCTCCGTAGGCGAGATGCGGCTAGGGAAATTGGTGGAGTGACGGATAAGGGTGGGAATGTGGTGCAGAAGGGGGCAGAGGTGAACGGGGCTGAAGGCGGACGTGGCTATGCTCCAGGAGACCCACTTGAAGGTGGCGGACCAGGTTCGTCTGAGGAAGTGGTGGGTGGGGTAGATTTTCCATTCAGGATTAGACGCGAAGAACCGGGGGGGTGGCGATTCTGGTGGGGAAGAGAGTGGCGTTCGAGACGTCTGAGGTAGTGTCGGACAAGGAGGGCAGATATATTATGGTGAAGGGTAGGCTGCAGGGAGAGACGGTGGTGCTGGTTAATGTATATGCCCCGAATTGGGATGTGCTGGCTTTATGAGGCGCATGTTGGGCCGCATTCCGGACCTGGAGGCAGGGGGCCTGATCATGGGGGGGGAGACTTAGGGACTTCTACGAGGAACTGTACCGGTCGGAGCCACCGGGGGAGGGGGGGGGGGGGCGGTGAATGGAGAGCTTCATGAACCGGCTACGTTTCCCAAAGGGGCTGGGGGCGCCGATAGAGTTGGAGGAGCTAGTCAGGGGGATTGGTCAAATGCAGTCAGGTAAGGCGCCGGGGCCGGATGGGTTCCCGGTGGAATTTTATAAAAAGTATGCGGATCTGGTGGGCCCCCTGTTGGGGCGAGCCTTCAATGAGGCATGGGAGGGGGGGGGGCTTTGCCCCCGACGATGTCACGGGCGCTGATCTCTCTGATCCTGAAGCGGGATAAGGACCCCTTGCAGTGTGGATCATACAGGCCAATCTCGCTCCTCAATGTTGACGCTAAGTTGCTGCCGAAGATCCTGGCCACCAGGATAGAGGACTGTGTGCCGGGGTGATACACGCGGATCAGACAGGATTTGTCAAGGGAAGACAGCTCAACACGAATGTGCGGAGATTGTTAAATGTTATTATGATGCTGGCGGTGGAGGGGGAGTCGAAAGTGGTGGCGCTGGATGCAGAGAAGGCGTTTGATAGATTTGAGTGGGGGTACCTGTGGGAGGTGCTCGAGCAGTTCGGATTCGGGGAGGGGTTCATCAAATGGGTGAGGTTGCTCTATGAGGCCCCGATGGCGAGTGTAGTTACCAATGGAAGGAGATCAGAGTACTTCAGGCTCTACCGTGGGACCAGGCAGGGGTGCCCCTGTCCCCCTTGCTTTTTGCACTGGCGATTGAACCTTTGGCTTTGGCGCTGAGGGAGTCGGGGAGATGGAGGGGCCTGGTGCGGGGTGGGGAAGAACATAGGGTATCGCTGTATGCGGACGACCTGCTGTTGTATGTGGCGGACCCAGAGGGGGGAATGCCGGGGGTGATGGAGCTGTTGGCTGAGTTTGGGAGCTTCTCAGGCTATAAGCTGAATCTGGGCAAGAGCGAGGTATTTGTCGTGCACCCGGGTGATCAGGAGGAGGGAATTGGGAGGCTCCCGTTTAAGAGGGCAGTGAAGAGTTTCAGATACCTGGGGGTGCAGGTGGCCAGGAGTTGGGGGACTCTCCACAAGCTTAATTTTACCAGGCTTGTGGAGCAGATGGAGGAGCAATTCAAAAGGTGGGACATGGTGCCGCTATCGCTGGTGGGTAGAGTGCAGTCCGTCAAAATGACGGTTCTCTCGAGGTTCTTGTTCCTCTTTCAGTGTTTGCCCATCTTTATCCCTAGGGCCTTTTTTAGGAGGGTGACTAGCAGCATCATGAGCTTTGTTTGGGCGCATGGGACCCCGAGGGTGAAGAGGGTCTTCTTGGAGCGGGGTAGAGATGGTGGGGGACTGGCGTTACCCAATCTCTCGGGGTATTATTGGGCGGCCAATGTGTCGATGGTGCGCAGGTGGGTGATGGAGGGGGAGGGGGCAGCATGGAAACGGTTGGAGATGGCGTCCTGTGGAGGCACAAGCCTGGGCCCCTGATAACGGAGCCGTGGCCGTTCCCTCCTACGAGGTATACCACGAGTCCGGTGGTGGCGGCTACCCTCAAGATTTGGGGGTAGTGGAGGCGACATAGGGGGGAAGTGGGGGGCTCGATGGAGGCTCCGTTAAGGGGGAACCATCGGTTCGTCCCAGGGAACATTGATGGGGGGTTCCAGGGTTGGCACAGAGTGGGCATCAGACAGCTGAGGGACCTGTTCATTGATGGGAGGTTTGCGAGCCTGGGGGAGTTGGAGGAGAAATTTGGGCTCCCCTCGGGGAACATGTTCAGGTATCTGCAGGTAAAGGCGTTTGCTAGGCGACAGGTGGAGGGATTCCCTTTGCTTCCCGCGAGGGGGGTGAGTGACAAGGTGCTTTCGGGGGTCGGGGATGGGAAGATATCTGATATCTACAAGGTAATGCAGGAAGTGGCGGAGGCGTCAGTAGAGGAGGGGGAACTGGGGGAACAAATCGAAGATGGGACATGGGCTGATGCCCTGGAGAGGGTTAACCCTTCCTCCTCGTGCGTGGCTTAGCCTCATCCAATTCAAGGTGCTACACCGGGCCCACATGTCCGGGTCTAGGATGAGTAGGTTCTTTGGGGTTGAAGACAGGTGTGTCAGGTGTTCGGGGAGTCCAGCGAACCATGCCCATATGTTCTGGGCATGCCCGGCACTGGAGGAGTTCTGGCAAGGGGTGGCGAGGACGGTGTCGAGGGTGGTAGGATCCAGGGTCAAGCCAGGCTGGGGACTCGCGATTTTTGGGGTTGTGGTGGAGCCGGGAGTGCAGGAGGCGAAAGAGGCTGGTGTGCTGGCCTTTGCGTCCCTAGTAGCCCGGCGGAGGATCTTGCTACAGTGGAAGGACGCGAGACCCCCAATCGTGGAGACCTGGATCTATGACATGGCGGGATTTATCAAGCTGGAGAAGGTCAAGTTTGCCTTGAGAGGATCGGTACAAGGGTTCTTTAGGCGGTGGCAACCTTTCCTCGACTTTCTGGCTCAGCGATAGGATACTGGGTCAGCAGCAGCAGGAGGAGGGGAGGGGGGAGGAGGGGAGGGGGGAGAGGAGGAGGGGAGGGGGAGGAGGGGAGGAGGGGAGGGGGAGGAGGGGAGGGGGAGGGGAGGGGGAGGGAGGGGGAGGGGGGAGGGGAGGGGGGGAGAGTGGGGGAGGGGGGGAGAGTGGGGGAGGGGGGGAGGGGGGGAGAGTGGGGAGGGGGGAGGAGGGGGGGAGGAGGAGGGGGGGGAGGGGGGAGGGGGAGGGGGGGGAGGGGGAGGAGGGGAGGGGGGAGGGGAGGAGGGGAGGGGAGGAGGGGAGGGGGGAGGGGAGGGGGGGAGAGTGGGGGAGGGGGGGAGAGTGGGGGAGGGGGGAGAGTGGGGGAGGGGGGGAGAGTGGGGGAGGGGGGAGGAGGGGGGAGGAGGAGGGGGGGGAGGGGGGAGGGGGAGGGGGAGGGGGAGGGGGGGAGGGGGAGGGGGGGAGGGGGGAGGGGGAGGGCGGGGGGAGGAGGAGGGGGAGGAGGGAGGGGGAGGAGGGGGGGGCGAACGTTGACTATATTTTCTTATTTAATTTTAATTTAATTTATTTTTAAGTTCTCTTGTTGTTTACTGGGTTGGGGGGGGGGGGGGTGATACATGCGTTGATACGGTCTTGGGGGTGTTACAGTTATTATGGTGTTTTATTGTTGCTTTCATTGTTTGTTGTTATATTTTCTGTAAAAAATACCAATAAAAATTATTTAAAAAAAAAAACAAAAAACAGTTAACCGACAGTTAACAGCATTTGTATGTGGCAACATTTTCAAATGCCATTTGGTAAAGAAAATATGGACATTTCACCCAAGGGTAACTTACATTATTCAAATTCCTCATTAAATGGACCAGGAATGACATTAGCACAGGCTTGTGATGGGCTGGGAGTGTCCAGCAAATATTCCGAAATTATTCAAAAGGAGGGAATTTAGCCATACATTATACAGCAGAAAGAATGTGGCAACCATCTCCTTTTGAAGATTAATTCAGCCCTCCATTTTATCAATAGACCGCATTCACATCCGGTAAGATTACAGCCAAGAAGACCAGGGTTTCTGTTAGAATCGTTGCAAAAGAAGGATCTTCTGGACTGTATGAACAGAAGGTATGAATATCTATCGGGCAAACAGCCCAATGTGATTTGTTGATTGTTCCGTGCTAAAGGGTATTCACTCATTCATCAAGAACGTGAGCAGTGATTTCCTTCTGGGCTTCTCTCACGAACAAACAGTAAAACACTTCCATATAGTGCATATTTTCCACTGTCTCATATCTCTCCATCCCTCCCACCTGTTCGCCTTCTGTACCTTCCAAATCCTCATCTCCAATCTTTTCCTTTTCCTCTCCTTTCCATTCTCCTTTTTCCATCTCCGCTCTTATTTTCCTTCTCTCTTTACATTCTGTAAGAGACTTTGTGTATACAGGAGGTGGAGGAAAGTGGGGCTGGTCAAGGTGAGGGATCTGTATTTGGAGGAAGGGTTCGCCAGTCTGGAGAAGCTAAGGGAGAGGGTAGGGTTGCCGAGGGGAGTGAGTTCAGGTATCTGCAGGTTAGGGACTTTGCGCGAAAGGTCTGGAGGGGATTCCCTAGGTTGCCAGGAGCGACTGCTACTTCCGGATGCAGAAGGGGAGGGAAGAATTGGGGATATATATAAGTGGCTGGGGGCAAGGAGGTGAGCGGATGGTAAAGATCAAGGAGAAATGGGAAAGGGAGTTGGGAGGGGAGATTAATTGGGGAATATGGAGTGAGGCATTGCATAGGGTAAATGGGACGTCCTCCTGTGCAAGGATGAGCCCAATACAGTTTAAGGTGGTGTACCGGGTGCATATGACTCGGGCAAGAATGAGGGTTCTTTCAGGGGGTAGCAGATGGTGAGGGTTGTGGGCGGGGGCCAGTGAATCATGCGCACATGTTTCGGGTTGTAAAAAATTCGGAAGATTCTGGGCGGGAGTGTTCGCGGTATTAGCCAGGATAGTGGAAGAGGGAGTGGACCCGGACCCTTTGGTGGCGATATTTGGGGTTTCAGAGAAACCGGAGCTCAAGGAGAGGAGGAAGGCCGATGTCTTAGCCTTCACCTCTCTGATTGCATGACGCCGAATTTTACTGGAGTGGTGGTTGGCATCGCCACCAGGGGTAGTAGCATGGTTGTATGACTTCCTGTGGTTGATGAAGATAAAGTATCAGTTAAAGGGCTATGCAAGGGAGTTTGAGAAAAGGTGGGGAATGTTTGTGACCGTGTTTAAGGAGTTATTTGTTGCGGGGGTGAGGGTTGAAAAGGCAAAAGATTTGTTCAGACTGTATAGTTGATTGTTGGGAAGTATGTTTCCCGGGGTGTTTATTTGCTGTAACCTGTTTTGATCCATGTTTATAATAAAATACATTTTTTTTAAAAGATGAAATTAAACCCAATCCTAACCCTAACCATATATGTAAACAAGAATAAAGTATTTTATGCGTCTCCAGCTTTCCCCCTCTGCTCCCCAATTTCTCCCTCCCTTTTTTCTCTATTCCTTCTCAGTTCCTCTCTTTTCTTCCCTCTTCCTCGCCGTGCCAAACACTTCTTTTCAACAGACCGATGCGGTGATTGAGCAGTAATTAATTAGTAACAACGTGGGAGCATTCATTAATGACGTAGTGGGGTTAAATAAAAGTTTTTAATTTAATGTTGTTCAAACAAAGCTGACAAGCAGAATTTAAATAAAAGCAGAAAACGTTGAAAGTATTCAGCAAACCAGGCAGCAAAACAAATCTGTTTCTCTCTTCTAAGATACTGCCTGACCTGCTGAGTATTTCTAGCATTTTCTGTTTTTATCTCAGATTTTCTATCTGCAGTATTTTGCTTTTTTGACAGAATTCAAGTCTTGTTTTTACTGGCATCCTCTACTTTTGGACTTTGGTGGCAAGTGTGGGTACCTCTTCTGAACACCATTTTATTGTGAAGCCTGTGAAGAGCTTACAAGAAAATGACTTTACTGTGTTTAAAGCTGCTGAAATTCTCACAATGCAATGGAACCTTTTAAAACACTTCTTTATACTGAGTGCTGATGATTGCATGGACTTTATTTTGAGATTGAGTTACTGCATAATTGTGTTCTCTGATCGTCAGTCTTATTCCTCACATAAGCCTTTCAGAGGGAGATTGTTCTGCTATCCACAAGCATTCATCATTGGCAGCTTTCTAGCTTGCATGCCTTACTGCAGACAACAGCATTTTCCTCATCCTCCCAACAGTGCCAATCCACATGGAATAAACCAGACTGAATACTCACCCTACATAATCAGCAAATGCGACTGCATCAGCTAGTCACAGAAATTCAAGTTGAACTGGTGACATGAGATTCAGGGCTTTCTCTTTGGTTTTGCGATTGAGAAAGAGGTTTATAATACATATTATGAATTATTGAATAGTTGTGGAAGCCCTTGTAACAGCTTCATGATGGGGGTAATGCTCCATGTATGAACCTAGACAGCAGGATATTGGACTGCAGAAAGCATCACTGACGAGCCAGATCTTGTTCTCACCCAATATCCACGCACGCTTTCCACCAGGGGTCAGTGGGTAAATGATGATGCTTGGGATTTCCCATCACCAGCTCAGGGTCCTGAGGCCAGTTGTAACAACTTAAATGATGAATCAACGAATTCACTGCTGGGATCCAGCAATTTATTTGAATGAGCATCATTTTTAGGATCATCGATTTATGATGATTGAGTAAGTGAAATTCTGCTTTTATCACATGCGTTTCAGGGATATTTACCTGTATTTTGGGTATTGATTTCTTGGATTTTGTCAATTTTCCATTTTAAAATTCTGAAATCAGTAGTTTTGACTGTTTATCATTGCAGGCTTTCATGTTCATCCCTGGAGGCGGTAATAGACCCATTCTACATGCGTCTCTGTTCTCCCAACACTGTGTGCACTGTTGTGCTATAGGCAGCCACTCAATGACCTCCTCCTGGCAGTGAGCATTTTTGTCATATAGTTTGGACTTGGTCCCTTCTTGAGTCTGAAGGTTGTGGGAGTAAGCCCCATTCCAGAGCTCTGAAAGAAAGAACAAACGTTCCATTGTATGGGGCCTTTGACGACCTTGTGATGTTCCAAAAATCCTTCACTGACAAATAAATACTTTTGAAGTGTAGCTCAAGTGTCTTGAATGGGACTTGAAAACACAGCCTCCTGATTAGGTGAATTGGACATTATGAATTCTCCCTTTGTGTACCTGAACAGGTGCTGGAGTGTGGCGACTAGGGGATTTTCACACTAACTTTATTGCAGTGTTAATGTAAGCCTACTTGTGACACTAATAAAGATTATTATTACTTGGAGATGTGAGTACCAGCAACTTAGAAAAGGCTTAGATGGAGTTGCTGTATTTCTGATCAAACTGCAGCCCACTACTGTGCTCTCAAACAGATGTAAGAAAATTCTGGAGCATTATTTGAAGGAGAGGAGGAGTGTTCTCTTAGTCGCCGAGCCAATATTTATCCCCCTCTACATCACCTAAACTGATGATCTGCTCATTTATGTGTAGAATCTTGTTTCATGCAAGTTGGTACCATTTTCCTCGATGTTAAGACAGTTACAGCACATCTAAGACATCTTTTTTTTTAAATTTAGAGTACCCAATTCATTTTTTCCAATTAAGGGGCAATTTAGCGTGGCCAATCTACCTAGCCAGCACATCTTTGGGTTATGGGGGGAAATCCACGCAAACACGGGGAGAATGTGCAAACTCCACATGGACAGTGACCCAGAGCCGGGATTGAACCTGGGACCTTGGCGCTGTAAGGCAGCAGTGCTAACCACTGCGCCACCGTGCGGCCCTACATTTCAAACATCTTGATGTTACAAAAGGTGTTACCTGAATGGAACTTTATTGATCCTTTCGCTTTCAATCTGCAAATAATTTTTGACATCCAAATTCAATGTATTATTCATTATCCAGTTTTTTCCCCTGCTTTCCAGTGCGAGGACTCTGGAATTGCCGGCCGCCATTCTGTAGTTCACACAAGTCACATTATTTCTGCGAGAGTTTGGACCTAAAATATTAGGTGAGAGTATTGGTTGGTTATTTGACTATGAAGGTCATCACAACCCAGCCTGATCCTGATCTTGCCCATCAATGCAGGCTTTTCAGCAGATACTGCTAGATAATAAGCAGGCACGAGGATTCTGGCTGAGTTTAGTTTTTCTCCTGCCTAACCCAGGGGATTTTGGTACTTGTAGAACTCGTACCACCTCTGAGATTCGCCAACTCGGATCATACAGGGAATCAAACCTAATGGGTTATCTGCAACAGAGTGTCTTTGCCTAGGTGCTAGTCCTGAAGGATCTGCCTTGTTTATTATGTATTGTATGAGAGCAGTACATGATTAGGTAGAAACAACACTGTAATGTGGCAGAAAATGTCCCTGTTTAAAAAAAAAATCTACAATTGTTGTAAATCGGATGCATGTTTATTGGGTAATGCCTAGCAGTGTGCTTGATCATGAAATGAACCAGCTACCAGCTCCTATGGCATTGTAGCTTCTCCCTGCTGGGACATTCTGTGCTGTATAGTTCAGGAATTCACAAACTTGGTCCTTGGTCAGAGTTGGGGCTCATTAGGAATGTTCTGGGGTATGTATTATGTTGTTGCGTGGGTGGTATGATTAATTAGGTGGTCAGGATTCCCACTGCCGATGGCTGCCTAGCGACTCCTGGAGAATGGCAGTGCATAGGTGCGAGGACAAGATGGAGTTACCCTTTGGTGAGTAGCCCACTGACAATCTATTGTTTGTCCGGTCAAAGAGGGACAAAGTTTGATGGGGGGTGGGAATTCAACACAAAATAAAGTTGAAGGACCTTTCAAACTGAGATGCGCATGAGTATCTTCCTGTGAAGGAAGAGGGACAATTACCCACTGTCTGTGGTAAGAGAGGTGTAGGACAAACAAGATCTAAGACAAACAAGGGAAGGGAATAAATTCCCCAAAGAAGTATCTTCCCGTTGCTAACAGAAAGAGACAGCATCCTGCTCAAAAATTGTAAGTTCCTTCTTACTGACACTGCTAGCTTCATAGGCTAGAAACTGAGTTTAATCTCCTCATGATTTGATCTAAAACATAAGCTCTGGGTTTTCTTTTCTGTGTTGCTGACATATAAATGTCACCATAGTCCCAGAGGACCATAGGCTGCTTTCTCCTTTGAGAGAGCTGACTGGTGGTGATTTAACCTGAGGATCACCACACCTCAGGTTGAGAAGGCAGGGCCTTCATGAATAACCCCAGCTGGTACGGGAATTGAACCCACACTGTTGGGGTCGCTCCACACCACAAACCAGTCGTCCAGCCAACGGAGCGAACCAACCCTGTGCTGACGAGTGCAATTCAAGCAGATATGGACTCTTGGCGGGTTAGGATTTCAGCAGTTGCAGACAAATCCTATGATTCAGTTCCAACATTAACAGCTTTCAATTGCTGTTGGCCAATATGATTTCCAGATTAATGTCGAAATACTGAATTATTGGCACACCACTATTAATTTACGATTAAGTCTTGTATTGGTTTCAGTGGCGATGCATTGAGATTGGATTCCGCAGCAGCGACGACAACTGCCCCACCAGTAAAGGAGAGCCCAGCACAAACCAGATGGCTTGACGTGAGGGATCACAGCAGTCTAAATGAAAACTTGAAGAATGATACCAGTGAAGGTGCTTCCTGTCAATCATTATGTATTGCCAAAGAGACAGAGAATCTACAAACTGTGCAGCCAAAGACCTCCTTTCCCATTGACCACTTTGTTCCTTCGAGGATAATCATGGATAACCAGCAGGAGCAGCCACCGCAAAAGGAGCTCCTACTGCCCCCATCTGCATTCCTGTTACTTGGGAAAGAGAAAGTCAATGTAAGACTGTTATTCATCTGTGTGTTTTTGCCAACCTTCTCCCTTCTTTGAAGATGCACCCTCCTGATTTCTTAACATATATGTAAGCCTGAGCATGAAGACCCAATTACCTATTGCTGCACTCTCCAGCTTCCTACAGGCTCTGCAGGCTGAGTGCTGAAGTGGCCTGAATAACAGAGGAGGAACTATTAGTTTTCTCTAGTGGCACAGGCGCTCATTTTATAGGAAAAACAATGAACATTTTGTCTGGCCATAATGTGACTCAAAGCAGTAAGCCTCTGCGATAAGGAGTTGCAGATGTGAGTGTGGATAAAAGTGCATGCATTACTTCACTGAAATAGAAGGTTTGTTTTATTGGGAAAATTAAGAATGTGCAACGGTGGTTATGCTGTCTAATGTTGAATGAGCCCCACCTGCCCCTGACACAACCACTGATTCAGTATCCTGTCTCCCTTGCCGGCTATTCACTGAGGCAGAACCTGTGATGTGCTGGACAGTGAGCTGAGCTTTGCATGTCACCATCACCAAGGATGCTCGTTTCCACCTCCCAATTTCAATGGCTCATCCCCTCTGCTGCTGAAACATTCAACCATACCATCTTTTTTTAAAAAAATAATTTTTATTGAAAAATTTTGAATTTATACAACATCAAACCATACTCAAATACCAACAATAACAATAATGACAACAATCATGAACCTTCGCCCCTCCTCAATGAACAACCCAACATATTAACAACAACTTAAATTAACACAATGTTGTTACATAACCGTAGCGAGAGAAAAAAAATAGAAACTATAATATGGAACACCCCCCCTCTCCTCCCCCCCCCCCCCCGGGTTGCTGCTGCTATTTGACCAAGATACCTATCTTTGAGCCAGGAAGTCCAGAAAAGGCTGCCACCGTTTATAGAACCCTTGTACTGATCCTCTCAGGGCAAATTTGACCCTTTCCAACTTTATAAATCCCGCCATGTCATTGATCCAGGTCTCCACACTTGGGGGCCTCGCATCCTTCCACTGCAGCAAGATCCTCCGCCGGGCTACTAGGGACGCAAAGGCCAGGACACCGGCCTCTTTTGCCTCCTGCACTCCCGGCTCCACCGCAACTCCGAAAATCGCGAGTCCCCACCCTGGTTTGACCCTGGATCCAACCACCCTCGACACCGTCCCCGCCACCCCCTTCCAGAATTCTTCCAGTGCTGGGCATGCCCAGAACATATGGGCATGATTCGCTGGACTCCCCGAACATCTGGTGCACCTGTCCTCACCCCCAAAGAACCTACTCATCCTAGTCCCGGACATGTGGGCCCGGTGCAGCACTTTAAATTGGATGAGACTATGCCTCGCACATGAAGAGGAAGAGTTGACTCTCTCCAAGGCATCCGCCCAAGTCCCGTCCTCTATCTGCTCCCCAAGTTCCCCCTCCCATTTAGCCTTCAGCTCCTCCACTGACGACTCCTCCACCTCCTGCATTATCTTATAGATGTCAAACACCTTCCCCTCTCCGACCCACACCCCCGAAAGCACTCTGTCCATCGTCCCCCGCGAGGGCAGCAAAGGGAATCCCTCTACCTGTCGCCTAGCAAACGCCTTTACCTGCAAGTATCTGAACATGTTCCCTTGGGGAAGCCCAAATTTATCTTCCAGTTCCCCCAGGCCTGCAAACCTCCCGCCAATAAACAGGTCCCTCAATTTACTGATGCCCACCCTTTGCCACCCCCTAAATCCCCCATCCTTGTTCCCCGGGATGAACCGATGATTGCCACCCAATGGAGCCTCCATCGAGCCCCCTGTTTCCCTCCTATGCCGTCTCCACTGTCCCCAGATTCTTAAGGTCGCCGCCACCACCGGGCTCGTGGTATACCTCTTAGGGGAGAGCGGCAACGGCGCCGTTACCATGGCACCCAGGCTCGTACCTCTACATGACGCCATCTCCATTCTTTTCCCCCTCCCCCCTCCATCACCCATTTACGCACCATTGACACATTGGCCGCCCAATAGTACCCCAAAAGGTTGGGCAGCGCCAGCCCGCCTCTATCCCTCCCTCGCTCCAGGAAAACCCTCTTCACTCTCGGAGTCCCATGTGCCCACACAAAGCTCAAGATACTGCTAGTCACTCTCCTAAAGAAGGCCCTGGGGATGAAGATGGGCAGGCACTGAAAGAGGAACAAGAACCTCGGAAGCACCATCATTTTGACGGACTGCACCCTCCCCGCCAACGACAATGGCAGCATGTCCCACCTCTTGAACTCCTCCTCCATCTGATCTACAAGCCTGGTGAAATTACGTTTGTGAAGAGTCTCCCAGTCCCTGGCCACCTGCACCCCCAGGTACCTAAAACTCTCCCCTGCCCGCCTAAGCGGGAGCCTACCGATTCTTTCCTCCTGGTCTCCAGGGTGCACCACAAACACCTCACTCTTGCCTAAATTTAGTTTATAACCTGAAAAGGTCCCAAACTCAGCTAGCAGCTCCATCACCCCCGGCATCCCTCCCACCGGGTCCGCCACATACAGTAACAGGTCATCGGCATACAACTACATCCTATGTTCCTCCCCACCTCGCACCAAACCTCTCCACCTCTCTGAATCCCTCAACGCCATCGCCAGCGGCTCGATTGCCAATGCAAACAACAAGGGGGACAGGGGGCAACCCTGCCTGGTCCCTCGGTAAAGCCGGAAGTACTCCGACCTCCTCCCATTCGTGGCCACGCACGCCATCGGGGCCTCATATAGCAGCCTCACCCATCTAATAAACCCTTCACCAAATCCAAACCTCCCCAACACCTCCCATAAGTACCCCCACTCCACTCTATCGAAGGCCTTCTCCGCATCCAGCGCCACCACTATCTCTGCCTCCCCCTCGATCGCCGGCATCATGATGACATTCAACAATCTCCGCACATTCGTGTTCAGCTGCCTTCCCTTCACAAACCCTGTCTGGTCCTCGTGTACAACCCCTGGCACACAGTCCTCTATCCTGGTGGCCAGGAGTTTTGCCAGCACCTTGGCATCTACGTTGAGGAGAGATATGGGCCTGTATGAACCACACTGCTGGGGGTCCTTGTCCCTCTTTAAGATTAACGAAATCAGCGCCCGCGACATCGTTGGGGGCAAAGTCCCCCCCTTCCCACGCTTCATTAAGTGTCCGCACCAGCAAGGGGCCCATTAGGTCCACAAACTTTTTATAAAATTCCACCGGGAACCCATCCGGCCCCGGTGCCTTCCCTGACTGCATCTGCCCGATCCCCTTAACTAGCTCCTCCAGCTCAATCGGCGCACCTAACCCCTCCACCTGCTCCTCCTGCACCTTCGGGAAAGAAAGCACGTCGAGGAACCTCTCCATTCCCCTCCTCTCCCCCGTTGGCTCCGACCGGTACAGTTCCCCGTAAAAGTCCTTGAAGACCTCATTCACCTCTACCCCCTTCCGCACCACATTCCCACTCTTGTCTCTCACTCCAGCAATTTCCTTAGCCGCATCCCGCTTGCGGAGCTGATGATCCAGCATCCTACTCGCCTTTTCATCATGTTCGTACACTGCCCCTTGTAGAACATAGAACATAGAACACTACAGCGCAGTACGGGCCCTTCGGCCCTCGATGTTGCGCCGACCTGTGAAACCATCTGAAGCCTATCTGACCTACACTATTCCATTTTCATCCATATGTCTATCCAGTGACCACTTAAATACCCTTAAAGTTGGCGAGTCTACTACTATTGCAGGCAGGGCGTTCCACACCCCTACTACTATCTGAGTAAAGAAACTGCCTCTGACATCTGTCCTATATCTCTCACCCCTCAATTTAAAGCTATGTCCCCTCATGTTGGTCATCACCATCCGAGGAAAAGACTCTCACTGTCCACCCTATCTAACCCTCTGACTATCTTATATGTCTCTATTAAGTCACCTCTCAGCCTTCTCCTCTCTAACGAAAACAACCTCAATTCCCTGAGCCTTTCCTCGTAAGACCTTCCCTCCATACCAGGCAACATCCTAGTAAATCTCCTCTGAACCCTTTCCAAAGCTTCCACATCCTTCCTATAATGTGGTGACCAGAACTGCACGCAGTACTCCAGGTGTGGCCGCACCAGAGTTATGTACAGCTGCAGCATGACCTTGTGGTTCCGAAACTCAATCCCCCTGCTTATAAAGGCTAGCACACCATATGCCTTCTTAACAGCCCTATTAACCTGGGTGGCAACTTTCAGGGATTTGTGTACCTGGATGCCGAGATCTCTCTGTTCATCTACACTACCAAGAATCTTGCCATTAGCCCAGTACTCTGCATTCCTGTTACTCCTTCCAAAGTGAACCACCTCACACTTTTCCGCATTAAACTCCATCTGCCACCTCTCAGCCCAGCTCTGCAGCTTATCTATGTCCCTCTGTATCCTATAACATCCTTCAGCACTATCCACAACTCCACCGACCTTCGTGTCATCTGCAAATTTACTAACCCATCCTTCTACACCCTCTTCCAGGTCATTTATAAAAATGACAAACAGCAGTGGCCCCAAAACAGATCCTTGCGGTACACCACTAGTAACTGAACTCCAGGATGAACATTTGCCATCAACCACCACCCTCTGTCTTCTTTCAGCTAGCCAATTACTGATCCAAACCGCTAAATCACCTTCAATTCCATACTTCCTTATTTTCTGCAATAGCCTACCGTGGGGAACCTTATCAAACGCCTTACTGACGCCTTACTTTGTGTGCCTTCCTCCACTGTGCCTCCGCCTTTCTAGTGGTCAGCAAATCAAATATAGCCTGCTGGCTGCGCCGCACCCCCAACAGTCCCTCCTCTGATGCCTCTGCGTACCTCCTGTCTACCTCCAGCATCTTTCCCACCAGTCTATCCCTCTCACTCCTCTCCCTGTGTGCCCGGATGGATATCAGCTCCCCACGAATCACTGCCTTCAGGGCTTCCCAGACCACCCCACCTGAACCTCCCCTGTATCATTCACCTCAGGGTACCCCTCAATACTTGTCCGGACCCTCCTACACACCTCCTGCTTCGCCAACAGCTCCACATCCAACCGCCACAACGGCCGCTGGTCCCGCACCTCCCCCATCTCCAACTCTATCCAATGCGGAGCGTGGTCGGAGATTGCAATAGCCGAATACTCGGCCTCAAGCACTCTCGGAATCAGTCCCCTACTCATCACGAAGAAGTCTATCCGAGAGTAGACCCTATGTACGTGGGAGAAGAAAGAGTACTCCCGTGCCCTCGGCCTCATAAACTTCCATGGATCCACCCCACCCATCTGGTCCATAAACCCTCTCAGTACCTTGGCCGCCGCCGGCCTCCTACCCGTCCTAGAGCTGGACCGATCCAGTGAAGGATCCAACACCGTATTGAAGTCCCCCCCATGATCAGACCTCCCGCCTCTAGATCCGGGACCCGTCCCAACATACGCCTCATAAAGCCCGCATCGTCCCAATTTGGGGCATACACACTAGCAAGTACCACCGTCTCTCCTTGTAGCCTGCCCCTAACCATAACATACCTACCCCCCTTATCCGCCACCACCTCCGATGCCTCAAACGACACATTTTCCCCCACCAGAATCGCCACTCCCCGGTTCTTCACATCCAACCCAGAGTGGAAAACCTGCCCCACCCACCCCTTCCTCAGACGGACCTGGTCCACCACCTTCAGGTGGGTCTCCTGAAGCATTGCCACATCTGCCTTTAGCCCCCTCAGATGAGCAAGTACCCTCGACCGCTTCACCGGCCCATTCAATCCTCTCGCATTCCAGGTGACCAACCGGATCAGAGGGCGTCCCGCCCCCCTCCCCCGTCGACTAGCCATAGCCCGTCGACTGCCCGCCCCAGGCCAGCACCCCCCGCCCGACCCAGTCCCCACAGCGACAACACCTCACCTCTGTCCCCCCCGGCCCCCACCAGCTCCTTCCTGACCCTGCCAGCAGCAACCCGGTATTCCCCTTTCCCCCCCTCCCTCCCCCCCCCAGGCTAGGAACCCTCCTAGCCGCGAACCGTCCTCCATTGTACTTCCGTGGGTCAGCTAACTTCTGCTGACCCCGGAAACTCCCGCCAATAACCGACCCCTCCCAAAGTGGGATCATCCCCATCCTATCCCTCCTCCAGGCACCGCTCCAGCGCGGGGAAGAACCAGTTAAGGCCCCGCCTCCCCCCGTCATCGTCTCCACCCCCCAGCCCCGCAGCGCGGGAAACCAGAGGAAAGCCCGCGCTTTCGCACTGCCCCACCACACCCTTCTGCCGCAGCTCCCAAATACCAGCCCCACTCCATACCCCCAACCCGACATAGAATACAACAAACCCCCCCCCAACCCTCCCCGCAAGATACAAAACTCAAACATTGCCCCACAGCAAAAAAAAACAGAACTACACCCCCATAAATAACCATATCAAAATTGCAAAAGTACAGAAAAAGAGAACACAGCAACAGCAGAAACCAGCAATACAGTATTACAACCGACCCCGCAACCCCCAACCCCTAGCTCCAGTCCAGTTTCTCCGTCCGCACGAAGGCCCACGCCTCCTCCGGGGAATCGAAATAATAATGCCGGTCCGAATAAGTTACCCACAGGCGCGCAAGCTGCAACATTCTGAACTTTATCTTCTTCTTGTAAAGCACCTCTTTCGTCCAATTAAACCTGGACCGCCGCTTAGCCACCTCCGCACTCCAATCCTGGTAGATCCGTACTACCCCATTCTCCCAATTGCTGCTCTTCACCTTCTTGGCCCAGCGCAGTACACACTCCCGATCACTGAACCAGTGGAACCTCACCAGCACCGCACGCGGGGGTTCATTCTCCTTAGGCCTCCTGGCGAGTACCCTGTGGGCTCCCTCCAGCTCCAGGGGCAGATGGAAAGACCCGGCCCCCACTAGCGAGTTCAGCATCGTAGCCACGTAGGTTGTCAGGTCCGACCCCTCCAGCCCCTCCGCAAGGCCCAAGATCCGCAGATTTTTCCGCCTCATGCGGTGATCCAGCTCCTCGAAGTGGTCCTGCCACTTCTTGTGGAGTGCCTCGTGCCCCTCTACCTTACTCACGAGGACCACGGCCTCCTCTTCTCGTTCAGTGGCCTGCGTCTGCAACGCCTTGATGGCAGCACCCTGGGTCGTCTGAATCTCCGAGAGCCTTTTGTTCGTTTCCTGCAGAGAGCTCAGTACCTCAGCCTTGAAATCTGCAAAACAGCGCAGGAGAGCGGCTTGTTGCAACTGGGCCCACTGCTTCCACTCCTCTGAAGCTCCGCCGGCCGCCATCATGGATTCCTTCCCCCGTTTTTTCTGGGGAGCTGCTGCCGTTTTCTCCCCCTTTCCACTCCGAGTTTTAGTCATGAAATTCAGAGAAAGCCGATCAGCACACCTTCTCCCACCGGGAGACGTTGAAAAATTTCCGTTTTGGGCTCTAAAAAGAGCCGAAAAGTCCGTTTGAAACAGGAGCTCCCAAATGTGCGGCTTCCTACGTCATCGCCGCCCCCGGAAGTCCTCAACCATACCATCTTGAGCACCTTGAGGCTCAAATACTGTACTGCCCTCTTGGTCAATTATCCATGTTCGTATTCTGCAACTTGCCGGTTCTTGTCCTAAAATACATCTCCTGCTAATTTTGGTTCTTGCTGTGTCTTAAATGTATGGAAAGTATTATGATCCCTTAGGTGACTGTATGGAGTTTGCACTTTCTCCCGTGTCTGCGTGAGTTTCCTCTGGGTGCTCCGGATTCCTTCCATAGTACAAAGATGTGCAGGTTAGGTGGAGTTATAAGTAAAGGGCTGGAGAGTGAGTCTAGGAAGGGTGCTCTTTCAGAGGGTCTGTGCAGACTTGATGTTCTGAATGGCCTCAATCAGCACATAGGAATTCTATGGTTCTAACACTACACACTATTCAGGAGGCAACTTATACCCTGAAACATGGACAACAAATTCCCCATTTAGTTAGTAACAGAACTGAAAATCTCCAGCTACCGTTATACTTTACGCTGCCCCTTGAGAGGACACTTCATACTCCGAGAACCAGTTCAAACTTATTCTCACTCGAGGGCTTCCTTTCTTTTCCTTTCTCTGCAGGGTAACTTATAATTCTCACTGAGGGTTACACTGCAGATACCTTCCCTCTAGCCCAAGCTAGGTAAATCTTCCAACCCCTTTAAACCCCCACAAGCTCCCACCCGCATTCTGCGTGGTGAGCAATAGAATCAGCATTTTTTCTACTTTAGGTGCCCCTCACAGCAACCAAGCCCCATTGGCTTGTTGACGGGCAAAATTCAGAGCAAGTCACATGACCCCCTTTACTACTTCATTTTGCCATAAATTAAAGAGGCAGATAACAATCTTATTAACTTTGTATTTGTAACAAAAATAATCAAACAACAATGTGGTTCAGAAAGTAACTCTTGTTTGTAAAATAACATGGAATAAGTGCAATCCCCATGGGATAAGTGCAATCCCTCCGGGTGCTCCGGTTTCCTCCCACAGTCAAAAGATGTGCAGGTTAGGTGGATTGGCCATGATAAATTGCCCTTAGTGTCCAAAATGTGTTGGGTGGGGTTACTGGTTTATGGGGATAGGGTGGAGGTATTTACCGTGGGTAGGGTGCTCCTTCCAAGAGCGGGTGCAGACTCAATGGGCCGAATGGCCTCCTTCTGCACTGTAAATTCTATGAAATCCACAGAGACACAGGGAGAATGTGCAAACTCCACTCAGACAGTGACCCAGGGCCGGGATCGAACCCGGGTCCTCAGCGCCGTAGGCAGCAGTGCTAACGACTGCGCCACTGTGCTGCTTGGAAGGAGCTGTTCCTAAATGTGGGAACAGTGGAGTTTTGCACCTGGCCTCAGCAAGTCTGGCATAGGGAGAGTTGACTTAGTCAGGGTACCTTACCATTTCCCTTGTTCAGTTTAAGGTTGAATGAGGGCAGCAGGATTGAGTGACTGAATTGGGTTTGACTTCAATGCCTCTGTAGTCAAGGCTCACACATGAGGTAATGGAGATTAATAGGCATCTGGGAAACTGTACCTTAGCAAGACGTTGGTGTCTCAAGGATAGGATGGGAGAAAATTGGGGGGTTAAACACAAATTAGTACTCCATGTATACACGTAGGTAGTTCCTTGGTTTTGACAGGGCCCAGGGCTTCATAACAGTTTAGCTTTTTTCTCCTGCACACTGATTATATTTGAAGAAAGGTAATCCCTGAGACCATAAAATGTAGGTGCAGAATTAGGCCATTTGGCCCTTCGGGTTTGCTCCGCCATTCGATCATGGCTGATATGTTTCTCATCCCCATTCTCCTGACTTCTCTCTATAACCCCTGATCCCCTTATTACTCAAGAACCTATCTATCTCTATGTCAAAGACACTCAGTGATTTGGCCTCCACAGTCTTCTGCAGCAATGAGTTCCACAGATTCACCACCCTCTGGCTGAAGAAATTCCTCCTCATCTGTTTTAAAGGATCATCCCTTCAGTCTGAACTTGTACCCTCTGGTTCTAGTTTCTCCTACAAGTGGAAACATCTTCTCCATGGCCACTCTATTCAGGCCTCTCAGCATTCTGCAAATGTCAATGAGATCCCCTCCTCACCTTTCTAAACCCCATTGAATACAGACCCAGAGTCTTCAACCTCTCCTCATGTGACAAGCCTTCATTCCCGGGATCATTCTTGTGAATCTTCTCTGGATCCCCTCCAAGGCTAACATATCCTTCCTTCCTTATGGGACCCAAAATTGCTCACAATATTCCAAATGGGGTTTGACCAGAGCCTTATACAGCTTCAGCAATACATCCCTGCTCTTGTATTCTAGCCCTCTCGACATGAATGCTAACATTGCATTTGCCTTCCTTTTAAAAAAATAAATTTAGAGTATCCAATTATTTTTGTTCCAATTAAGGAGCAATTTAGTATGGCCAATCCTCCTACCCTGCACATCTTTTTGGGTTGTGGGGATGGGGCCCCTGGGGAGAATGTGCAAATTCCAAACGGTCAGTGACCCAGGGCCGGGATCGAATCCTGGCCTTTGGCGCCATGGCATTGCTTACCATTGCGACACCCTGCTGCCCTTTGCATTTGCCTTCCTAACTGCCAACTGAACCTGCATATTAACCTTAAGAGAATCCTGAAAAAGGACTCTTACTTTCCGAAGCCTTTCCCCATTTAGAAAAGTCTGTGCCTCTGTTCTTCCTACCAAAATGCATAACCTCACAGTTTCCACATTGTATTCCATTTGCCACTTCTTTGCCCACTCTCCTAGCCTGTCCAAGTCCTTCTGCAGCCTCCCTGCTTCCTCAACACTACCTGTCCCTCGACATATCTTTGTATCGTCTGCAAACTTAGCAACACTGCCCTCAGTTCCTTCTTCCAGATCGTTAATGTATATCATGAATAATTGTGGTCCCAACACTGACCCCTGGGTAAACCACCACTAGTCACTGGCTGCCATCCTGAAAAAGACCCCTTTATACCCACTCTGCGTTCTGCCAGTCAGCCAATCCTCTATCCCTACCAGTATCTTGCCCCTAACACCATGGGCTCTTATCTTATTTAGCAGCCTCCTGTATGGCATCTTTTCAAAAGGCCTTCTGGAAATCCAAATGGATCATGTCCACTGGCTCTCCTTTGTCTAACTTCCTTGTTACCTCCTCAAAGAATTCAAACAGATTTGTCAGGCCCTTGACAAAACTGTGCTGACTCAACCCTATTTTAACGGATATAAACTATGCACTTCCAAGTACTCTGCAATCTCATCCTTAATAGGGGTTTTTCACGGTAACTTCATTGCAGTGTTAATGTAAGCCTACTTGTGACTAAAGATTATTAAAAATAATAGGTTCTAAAATGTTACCAACGACCAAAGTCAGGCTAATCGGCCTATAATTTCCCATCTTCTGCTTACCTCCCTTCATAAATAGGGGCATTACATTAGCCATTTTCCAGTCCTCTCGGGCCCTTCCTGACTCGAGTGATTCCTGAAGGATCATCACCAATGCTTCCACAATCTTCTTGGTTATCTCCTTCAGAAACCTGGGGTGTAGTCCATCCGGTCTGGGTGATTTATCCATTTTCAGACCTTTCAGCTCTCCCAGCACCTATTCCTTAGTGATGGCCACTAAATTCACCTTTGCCCTCTGACTTTCTTGAAGTTCTGCTATGCCGTTGGTGTCTTCCACAGTGAAGATTGATGCAAAGTAACTATTCAATTCCTCTGCCATTTCCTTGTTCCGCATTACTACTTCTCCAGCCTCATTTTCCAGGAATCAGTGTCCATTCTTGCCTCTCTCTTACCGTTTATATATCGAAAAAAAGCTCTTGCAATCTTCTTTTAAATTACTAGCTAGCTTACACTCATATTTCATCTCCCCCTTATTGCTTTTTAGTTGTCCTCTGCTCGCTTTTAAAGGCTTCCCAATCCTCTGGCTTCCCTCTAATCCTTGTCACATTGTATGTTTTTATGCTGTCCCTGACTTCGCTTGTCAGCTAAGGTTGCCAAGTCCTTCCTTTAGCATGCTTCCTCTTCCTTGGGATGAATTTCTGTTGTGTCTCCAGAATAACCCCCAAAAAACCCGGCCATTGCTGTTCCACTGTCTTCCCTGCTAGGCTCCCCTTCCAATCAACTCTGGCAGATCCTCTCTCATGGCTTTGTAGTTACTTTACTCAATTGTAATACCATTACAGCTGTTTGCAGCTTCTCCCAGTCAAACTGCAGGGTAAATTCTATCATGTTATGGTCACTGCCTCCGAAGGATTCCTTCACCTTAAGTTCCTGAATCAGGTCTGCCTCATTACAAATCACCAAATCCAGAATTGCCTGTTCCCTAATGGACTCTACCACAAGCTGCTCCAAAAAACCATACTTTGCTTCAGCCTCTTAAACATTCCACAAATTTATTTTCTTGGGATCCGCTACCAACCTGATTTTCCCAGTCCACCTGCATTTTGAGGTCCCTCATTATTATTGTAATATTGCCTTTCTAATATGGCTTTTCTATCTCTTGATTTATTTTCTGTCCCACATCCTGACTACTGCTAGGAGGCCTGTACATAACTCCCATCAGGGTCTTTTCTTCCTTTACGATTCCTCAACTCTACCCACACAGATTATACGCCTTCCAACTTTATATCGCTTCTTGCTATTGATTTAATTTCATTTCTTACTAACAAGGCAACTCTTCCCCCTTTGCCCGTCTGCCTGTCCTTTCGATAGGACACATATCCTTGGATATTTAGATCTCAGCCCTGATCCCCTTTCAGCCACGTCTCTGTGATATCCACAATAATGTACCCGCCAATTTCAATGTGTGCTCTGACGCTCCCAAGCTCTCTTACCTTCTGCTGTACCTGAAGTTAGATTCCTGCTGCTTTCCATACTCTCTGTCCTATTACGTGTTCTGGAAACATTACTAACCTCTCCTGAGCCCTTTTCCATACAACTGAACCCTCACCCTCACTATTTAGTTTAAAGCCCTATCTATAGCCCTAATTATGTGATTTGCCAGGACTCTGGTCCCAGCATGATTCAGGTGAAGACCATCCCATCGGGGTAGCTCTCTCCTTACCCAGGACTGGTGCCCAATTTGCCATGAATTTAGACCCATTTCCCCCACACCAACCTTTGAAGGTCTCTTAAAGCAAATTGTTCGCAAATGCACTCAATGTAAGCATTGCCAGTAGCTCAAATTATATTAGCTAGCTGTGATTTCCAGAGAAGTCACGAGTCAACCTGACAGGCTGGACAGTGAATCAATGAAGCAGCATTATTGGATCTATTTGTTTGTCCCAGTGCGACTTCTTAATGTCTTGAATATTGAGGGAATCTGAGTGATGTCCTTATTGGAATTCTAGGCCAGACAGCTCATCAAGATGATTCATTTTGAAGTATTTTGAAAATTTCTGAGAGAAATGAGAAGACACTGCATAAGTGCAAGTTTCAGAGGGGCTCCTCGCGCCCACTCTGTCATTCGATAAGATTTCTTTCTGTTTGTGTCTTTGTAGAGGGGCATGAAAGGGAATGGATCTAACTGAATGTTCCTCCTTTGATTTTAGATACACATGGATCTGAACAGGCACAGTGACTTCGCTGATACCCACCAGATTCGAAAGGGCAAGAGGGTTTTGAATCGCCAGTCCCACACAAATCCACAGCTGCTCTCTCCAGATGATTTCAGAGTTAGGCCTGGATGCCGTAGTTTAGTATTTCAGGACACAGGTAAATGGATAACTACCGGGAATATTTAAAAGTAATATTAACACAGTACAGAAGTGAACCATCAAAAGAAGCTGAAATTCAGCCAATACAATGTCAACATGACAAACTTAGTGCCATTCTAGGCTATGTATATGACATATAATAATAATTTTTATTAGTGTCACAAGTAGGCTTACATTAACACTGCAATGAAGTTACTGTGAAAAGCCCCTAGTCGCCACACTCCGGCGCCTGTTCGGGTACACAGAGGGAAAATTGAGAATGTAAATCACCTAACAAGCTTGTCTTTCGAGACTTGTGGGAGGAACCCGGAGCACCCGGAGGAAACCCACGCAAGCACGGGAAGAACGTGCAGACGCCGCATAGACAGTGACCCAAGCCAGGAATCGGACCTGGGTCCCTGGCGCTGTTAGGCAACAGTGCTAACCACTGTGCTACCCACCCACATTTCAGCTTGACTCTGTGGAAGAACTCTCTCCTCCAAATGAAAAGGTCATGGTTTCAAGTCCCACTGCAGGATATGTGCCCATAATCTCGCCTCACATTTCAGTGCAGCACTTGTATCAGGTGAAATGTTCAAAGGCTTTGTTTGCCTGTTCAGGTGGAGGTAAAAGATGTGGCAATTCTGTTTTGAAGAAGAAGAAAGGGATGTGGGTCATCTGCATCCAGGCCGTCATTCAGCTCATAATTAACACCACCAACTTTCTGATTGCCATTTGGGGGTGTTGCCATGCGCACATTGGCCTGAATTTGTCTACAAGCCAACAGTGCCTATACTTCAAAAGCAACGGCTGTGGAATTTTGTGGCACGCCTTGCATGTGAAAGGCCCTTACGTAAATATAGCATTCCCCCTCCCTCCCTATTGTGCTCCAACCTTGGATGTGTTGTTTCTGTATACGTCTCTGTGTCTGGATGGACACTCTTGAGTTGTCTAAATTAACGTATTGGTAAGACTAGGAGCAGTCCACAACCAGAACATCAAGTAAGGAATATAAAGTGCAATTAGAATTGAGTTAGCTGAACTGGGTATCAGGTCTTCACAGTTCTAAATGGCCCATGACAGTTTTATTATTCATGGTTGAGGGTTTTTAACATAGCAACTGAAATGGGTTTGAGTTAAATGAACGTCACCATAATCCCATAGGGTGCAATGACCGTAGGCTTAATAGACCAGTTAAAAGGTCGCAGATATTTGCACACCTCAGGAGCTTGAAAGCGGGGCTGGTCTTTCTGCACAAGACGCATCTCCGCGTGAAGGTCCAGGTTAGGTTAAGGAAGGAGTGGATCGGATGGGTTTTCCATGCAGGATTTGATTCAACATCGAGGGAAGTAGCAATTTTAATGATCAAGAAAAAAGGCTTTGTGAGTGCAAAGGAGGTTAAGGATCCGCGTGGGGGATATGTGATTGTGAGTGGGGTATTGGAAGAGATGCCGGTAGTGTTGGTAAATGTGTATGCACCGAATTGGGATGATGTGGGTTTTATGAGGGGGCTACTGGCAGCAATTCCGGACTTGGCCATGCATCAGTTGATTATGGGAGGAGATTTTAACTATATCCTAGAGCCGAAGATGGTCGAGCCCCAGGTCGATGGGTAGGGTACAAATGAAATGAAAAAATGAAAATCGCTTATTGTCACGAGTAGGCTTCAATTAAGTTACTGTGAAAAGCCCCTAGTCGCCACATTCCGGCGCCTGTCCGGGGAGGCTGGTACGGGAATCGAACCATGCTGCTGGCCTGCTTGGTCTGCTTTAAAAGCCAGTGATTTAGCCGAGTGAGCTAAACCAGCCCCTGAGGCAAAGGGGCTGGGTGGATTGATGGAAAGGATGGGTTTAGTGGATCCGTGACACTTTAAAAACACGGTTGGGGGGGTGTGTTCCTTTTTTTCACATGTTTATAAGGTGTATTAGAGGATTATTTTGTGGTGACCGGGAGATGCTGGTGGGGTGGAGGGGGCACACTACGCAGGGATAGTAATTTCGGACCATGTGCCCCACTGGCTGGAGATTCGGCTTAGACTGGGACAAAATTAGAGGCCAGGATGGAGGTTTGACTCAGGGTTGTTGGCAGATGGAGGTTTTTGTGATACGGTGCGATTGGCGATTAAGGATAATGTGGAGTTGAATCAGAATGGGGAAGTGTTTGCGCCCCATTTTGGGAAGCGCTAAAGACAGTGGTCCAGGGGGAGATTATCTTATTTAAGGCTCATGCAGATAGGGAACGGAGGGAGGAATATGACCGTCTAATGAGCGAGATAGTGGAGGTGGATAGGGAGTATTCGAGGGTGCCCACCACGGAGGTCCTGACGAAGAGGAAAATGTTACAGGGGCAATTTGATAGGTTGACAATGGGGAGGGTGGTATGGCAAGAGAGGTGTAATATGAGTATGGGGAGAAGGCGAGCTGCATGCTGGCGCACCAGCTCTGGAGGCAGGCTGCATCCAGGAAAATAATGCAGATACGGACTGGGGCTGAGGATGTGGTATCAGAGCCGGGGAAGATAAATGAGGCGTTTAGGGAGTACTACCAGGGATTGTACAAGGCGACCCGGGGGGTGAGGAGTGGGTCATGGAAAGGTTTTTGGATGAGCTGGAGTTTCCTCATCTGGAGGAAGTAACGAGGCAGGCACTGGAGGAGACCCTGGGACTGAGAGATGTGCAGGATTGTATCAGGGGTATGAAGTCGGGAAAAGCACCAGGCCAGGTGTCGCTCTATGCAGACGACCTACTGTTGTATGTTTCGGACCCGCTGGAGTGTATGGGAAGGATCATGGGTCTGCTGGGGAGGTTTGGGGAGTTCTTGGGATATAAGTTGAATGTAGGGAAAAGCGAAGTGTTCCCGGTGAATGAGTTGGGACAGCGAGCCAATTTAAGGTGGTTGCCATTTAAGGTAAGAAGTCTTACAACACCAGGTTAAAGTCCAACAGGTTTGTTTCAAACACGAGCTTTCGGAGCACGGCTCCTTCTTCAGGTGAATGGAAAGGCTTGTTCCAGAAATGTTTATATAGACACAGTCAGAGATGCCCCGGAATGCGAGCACCTGCAGGCAATCAAATCATCAAAGATGCAGAGAGAGAGGTAACTCCAGGTTAAAGAGGTGTGAATTGTCCCAAGCCAGTTCAGTCGGTAGGCCTCTGCAAGTCCAGGCTTGTTGGTGGGGGCCGAATGTAATGCGACATGAATCCCAGATCCCGGTTGAGTCCGCATTCATGCGTGCGGAACTTAGCTATAAGTTTTTGCTCAGCAATTTTGCGTTGTCGCGTCTCCTGAAGGCCTCCTTGTAGAATGCTGACCCGGAGATCAGAGGCTGAATGTCCTTGACTGCTGAAGTGTTCCCCAACTGGAAGGGAACAGTCCTGCCTGTTGATAGTCGCACGATGCCCGTTTATTCGTTGTCGCAGTGTCTGCATGGTCTCGCCAATGTACCACGCTTCGGGACATCCTTTCCTGCAGCGTATGAGGTAGACTACATTGGTCGAGTCGCACGAGTATGCGCCGCGTACCTGGTGGGTGGTGTTTCCACGTGTAATGGTGGTGTCCATGTCGATGATCTGGCATGTCTTGCAGAGATTACCCTGGCAGGGTTTTGTGGTGTTGTGGTTGCTGTTCTGAAGGCTGGGTAATTTGCTGCAAACAATGGTTTGTTTGAGGTTGCGCGGTTGTTTGAAGTGGAAAGTGTTTGAAGTTAAAGAGGAAAGCAGCTGGTATTTGGCGTTTGGTTGCTTTAATGCAACTTATGGTTGCAACTTTCTGTTCTGTTCTGTTGAACAAAGCTGAAGAGAGCCTAAATGTTTATCAAAGTACAGTAGTGGTTATAATGGTCGAACTAGCCAGCTTAAAGCAGAGGTTGATATTTTAGTGACAGCAATTCTGAGAGGTTTCAAGCAAGTAGCCGTAGCGGCCTGGCTGGCTGACCTGTACGACTTCCTAGGACTGGAAAAGATACAATATGAGCTAAGGGGCTCAGCAGAGGGGTTTGAGAAAAGATGGTGGATGTTCGTGACCATGTCTGAGGAGTTGTTCATCGCGGGAGGGGGGGGGGGAGGAGTGAAAAAGGGGGGGAAAAGTTGCACAGACTGTAGTTGATTGTTGGGAACCATGTTTCCCAGGATGTTTATGTGTTGTAACTTAAATGTTTTTATTCTCCATTTTCACATTTTCCTTCAAAATTTACACCCCACCAACAAGCAGTAAACGGTAACAAATACAAAGTCAATACCCTTAACATTAACAACGATCCCATCCTCCCACCACCCCAACCAATGGCCCACCTGTCAATATATGCATCAAATAAAACAAATCCTCCCACGGTGGAAAAAAAACAAAGGCGAAAAAGAGAACGGAGTCCGGAATCGCCCATGGTCACCATTAACCTATAGAGTCCCACCCCCGCCCCGACGACACTCCATGTCATCCAACCTCCAAAAGAGTACCGTAAATGACACCCAAGAGTTGTAACCCCCCCCCCCCCCAACTTCTCCCCTCCACTTCCTCTTATAAAAATCCTCCCCCCAACCTCCGTTCCTTCCCCCCATCTTTCCACCCCGGCTAGACCCCTCGAACCCTGTTCTGCCAGGCTCTGATGGCCGCAGCCCCTCCCCCCAGTTCACTGGCCGGCTTTAACCGATCAGCGTGGAGGCCCCCGCCCGGGTCTCTTTCCCTCTTGTCCGGCCCCAGGAAAAACCCAGAAGTCCCCTTTAGCACACAAACCCCACATGCACACCCACACACCAAAGAACCCTCATTACGACTGAAAGTCCCATTTCTTCCCTTGTCCAAATATATACAGCGTTGGCTCCTATAGCCCATACACCAGCACGCAGTGAAACAAAATTTTTTTTAAAAATACAGTCATGAGGCTACATCGGTACATGACCATTTCTCAATTCTGCCACAGTCCTTCTGCCTTCGCAAACTCCTCCGCTGCTTCCGCCGTCCCAAAATAAAAGTCCTTGAAATTGTAGGTCTCCCTCAGCTTCGCTGGATATACAATGCCGTCCTGCACCTTGCTAATGTACAGTGCCCTCTTCACCCTGTTGAAGGCAGCCTGCATTCTCGCCAGCTCCACTGTAAAGTCCTGGTACACGCATATACTAGCTCTAGCCCACTGCACCACCCGCTTCTGCTTTACCCAGCACAGGACCTTCTCCTTCACACTGTACCTACGGAAGCACAGAGTCACTACTCTTGGCGGCTCACTCACTTTTGGTACAGGCCTCCACGACCGATGAGCCCGATCCAGCTCATATCGGGAGGGATCTTCCCCCTCCCCCAATAGCTTCGCCAACATCGTGGCAAAATACTCCGTCGGCCTCAGTCCTTCCACTCCTTTGGGCAGCCCCACAACCCTCAAATTCTGTCGCCTGGATCTGTTTCCCAGGTCTTCCATTTTGCCTCGCAGATCCTTGTTGATCTCTATCACCTTCCGCATCTCCTTCTACATTGACGTAAGTTGATCACTGTGCTGCAGTAATGTCTCTTCCACTTCCTTCAGCGCCTCGCCTTGCTCCCGCACCTCCGCCACTGCGTCGCCACCGCCGTCCTCACCGGGGTAATCGCCTCTTCCACCAGCATTTTCTCCTTCCTCATTGCCTCCAAGTGTTTTGTAAACTGCCTTTCGACTTCCACGGCCATCACCTTAGTTATTTCTTCAGCCGTAAGCAATGCGGCCTCCCCTGGTGCTCCAGCCTCCATTTTCTTTACTGACCCTGCGGTGACCTTTCCACTCCCCACCGGACTTTCAGCCGCTTTTTTCACGTCCGTCTTTTTGCTGATCTCTGACATTTCCCCTCCCTGTGCTGTCTCCCGACTTTTGCTGCCTCCGCTGCCCTTAGGACAGGGCATTACCCTCTGACAATGTCGTTCCCGAACGGGAGCCCTCCAATGCGCGGATGCCTCCTGCCCGCCGTCATGTTGTAACTTTTTAATATGAATTGTCATAAAATATATATTTTTTTAAAGAGAGAGAGAGCTGACTGATGATGATTTAACTGAGGGCCACCACATCTCAGGCGAGGGCAAGGTTGAGAAGTTGGGGCCTTTATGGATAAGCTCAGCCAATACGAAAATTTAACCTGCGCTGTTGAACTGGCTCTACATCACCAACCAGCCATCCAGCCAACAGAGCTAACTGACCCCCAGTGGATTTGAGTCCTAATGCGTGAACCTGCGTACTGTTGCTCTGGCCCCTGTTTCTATTTGAGCTAAAGGGAGCACAATGAATTATGAGGCTTCTGGAGATGTAATGTCAGCCTAAAACTACAGCCTCACAGATTTGTTTACTCCACATCAAAATCACTCTATTCTTCTACACTCGGGGATTTGTGTTGCTGGAAACTGTAGCACGATGCTGGTCGGGGGAGGGGTGGGGGAACCACGTGCATCATCGACTGTCTGTAACATCATAAACCCATTTCCATGTGTGCTCGAAACACAAGTTTCCTGGAAGCAATCAGGTTAATCTAAGGGGTGTGTACAGAATGTCCCAACAAATAAAGACACCGTAGTCTAGGTGATGTAATTTTTCTGGTGATGTTTGAATATTTTCTGTGAAGGTCAGATTTTTTTTCCCGAGAGAACAGCCCAGCTCTGCTTTAAGTGCCAGATGCTCATGTTTAATTCTTTTTGCTCTTTTCCCCCGCCTCCAAGATTCAGATGATGATTTTGATGGATATAATCAGCAATGCCAGCTAGAGGCAGAACTACAAGGGATACGTCAAGAGGTGCAGCGTTTCCATGACAACAAACAGAACCTGAGGTGGGTTGTTGGGTAAGCTGTCCTGTGTTCAGCCCTTATTATCACTGGAGCAGCTCAGCAACATGCTGTGTAATCCAGTTCTGAAGGACGTTTGTTCCTAGGCCCCTCTGCCAGTCCAGATACTCAGCAAAGATTAGTGCAGTTGTAAGGGCAGTTAAACTGATCAGTAACTGGAAGAATCCAATGTGCTTATTCCTCATAATTCTTCTGTTAACCCTGTGCTGCTGGGTTCGAACGTCTTAGAGTTCGAATCCAGGTTTGTTTGAAGCTGAGTTAAGGCAGAATAAGAAAAAATAAGAGAAAAAGTCATTCATAGACTCAGAGGATCGTTATAGCACAGAAGGAAGCCATTTGGCCTGTCGTGACTGTGCTGGCCCAGACACCTAGTGCCACTTCACTGCCTTTTCCTTGCAGCCCTGTATGTTTTCCCTCTTCAGATAATGATCCAATTCTCTTCAAAACCATGATTGAATCTGCCTCCACAGCACTCCAGCAGTGCATGAGGGATCCTAACCACTCGCTTTATGATAAAGTTTTCCCTCCTGTCCCCATTGATTCTTTTGCCAGTTGCCTTAAATCTGAGCCCTTTTCTCAGGGGCTGTTTAGCTCACTGGGCTAAATCGCTGGCTTTGAAAGAAGACCAAGGCAAGCCAGCAGCACGGTTCGATTCCCGTAACAGCCTCCCCGAACAGGCGCCGGAATGTGGCGACTAGGGGCTTTTCACAGTAACTTCATTTGAAGCCTACTCGTGACAATAAGCATTTTTCATTTCATTTCAATGCTCATTTACGATCGGAAAATCATACTTGACAAATCTACTAGAATTCTTTAAAGATTTAACTCGTAGAGTTTTTTTAAAAATATTTTTATTCTCCTCCTTTTTCACATTTTCTCCCAAATTTACACCCACCAACAATAAACTATAATCAGTAACAAATATGTCAATCCTCATATCAATAACGATCCCATCCTCCCACCAAACCCCAAACATTAGCCCGCATGTCCACATAAACAAATGACAAAAAGGAATCAGGAATCACCCATAGTCAATATTAACACACACACACCCCCTCCCCTCAACATTCCCAACCAACCCCCCCCCCCAACTAATGTTAGATGTTATCCAGTTCTTGAAAGTCCATAATGAAAAATTCCCATGAATTGTCGAACCCCTCCACCCTTCCCCTCAGTTCAAACTTAACCTTCTCAAGAGTCAAGAATTCCAACAGGTCCGCCCGCCACGGCACAGGGTGGAGAGGTTGCTCTCCAACCCATCAGGATCTGCCTTCGGGTGATCAACAAGGCGAAGGCTACAACATCTGCCTCTACACCAGTTTCCAACCCCGGCTGGTCTGATACCCCGAATATGGCCTCCCGAGGGCCCGGGTCCAGTTTCACGTGCACCACTTTAGAGATTACCCTAAAAACCTCCATCCAGTAATCTTCCAGCTTTGGACAGGACCAAAACATATGAACGTGGTTATATCCACCCCCCCCCCCCCCCCCCCCCAACAACGTTCACACACATCTTCTACTCCTTCCAGGAATCGGCTCATCCTCGCCCTTGTGAGGTGTGCTCTGTATACCACCTTCAGCTATATCAGCCCCAACACCTCACACCAGAACTCCTCCATATCCTCTCCCAACTCTTCCTCCCACTTTGCTTTGATCCCTTTCAGTGGTGCCTTCTCCTCTTCCAAATTAGCTCCATAAACCGCCGACACTACCCCCTTCTCCAGTCCCCTTGTCGTCAGCACCTCCTCCAGCAATGTGGAGGCCGGCTCCACCGGGAAGCTCTGTATCTCCTTTCTGGCAAAATCTCGAACCTGCATGTATCTAAACATTTCCCCCTGCTCCAGCCCATACTTCGCTTCCAGCTCCTTCAATCCTGCAAACCGACCCCTAAGAAACAAATCTTTTAGTGTCTTAATCCCCTTCTCCTCCCATTTCCGAAAATTTCCATCCCACTTCCCTGGCTCAAATCTGTGGTTCCCCCGAATCGGCATTTCCCTTCACCCTGCCCCCAACCTGAAGTGTTGGCGAAACTGCCTCCAAGTTCTCAATTAAGCTATTATTACCGGACTGTAACTAGTAGAGTTAACCAGGGATTTATTTAGACTATCAAGAAGGCTTTTGACAAGATCTCACATAGCAGATTGCTGTGTAAAGTTAAATCGCATGGGATTGCGGATAGTATCTTGAGGTGGATTGAAAGCTGGTTAGCAGACAGGAAGCAAAAGGTTGGAATAAATGGTCCTTTTTTCCGTTAAGCAGGCAGTGATTAGTGGGGTACTGGAGGGGATCTGTGCAAGGATCCCAATTGTTTACATTTTATATTAATGTTTTGGACGAGAGAACTAAATGTATTATCTCCAAATTTGCAGGTGTACAAATTTGGGTGGACGGTGAGCTGTGAGGAGGGTACAGAGCTGTTTCAATGGGATTTGGACAGGCTGAGTGAGTGGGCATATGCATGGCAGATGCAGTATAATATGGATAAATGTGAGGTTATCTGCTTTGGTAGCAAAAATAGGAAGGCAGATTATTATTTGAATGGGTGTAAATTGAGAGAGGTGGATACTCAGCAAGGCCTTGGTGTCCTTGTGCATCAGTTGCTGAAAGTAAGCACGCAGGTACAGCAGTCAGTAAAGAAGGCAAATGGTATGTTGGCCTTCATAGCGAGAGGATGTGAGTATAGGAATAGGGGTATTTTACTGCAATTGTATAGGGGATTGGTGAGGCCACAACTGGAGCATTGTGTGCAATTTTGGTGTCCTTATCTGAGGAAGGATGTTCTTGCTATGGAGGGAGTGCAGCGAAGGTATACCAGGCTGATTCCTGGGATGGTGGGACTGTCACACGAGGAGAGACTAAGTCGGTTATCGGTTAGGATTATATTCATTGGAGTTTAGAAGAGTGGGAGGGGATCTCATAGAAACTTACAAAATTCTAACAGGATTGAACAGGGTCATTCAGAAAGAATGTTCCTGATGGTGGGGGAGTCCAGAACTAGGGGTCACAGTTTGACGATAAGAGATAAACCTTTTAGGCCTGAGGCAAGGAGAAATTTCTTCATCCAGAGAATGGTGAATCTGTGGAATTCCCTACAACAGAAAGTAGTTGAGGTTGTGTAATTTCAAGAAGGAATTAGATATAGCCCCTGGGGCTAAATGAATCAAGGGATATGGGAGAAGGCAGAATCAGGTTATTGAACAATAACAGGAACAGGCCCCTCAAGCCTGCACCGATCATGATGTCTAAGTAAATCTTCCTGCATTTCCCACCCTATTCATGTGTACGTCAAGATGCCTCTTAAACATTGCTATCGTTTCTGCTTCCATCACTCCCCCGGCAGCACTTTCCAGGCACTCACCACCCTCTGTGTAAAAATCGTGCCTCGCACATCTCCTCTAAACGTTCCCCTTCGCACCTAAACTTCTGTCCCCATGTAATTGACATTTCTACCCTGGGAAAGAAATGTCTGACGATCCACTCTGTCCATGCCACTCATAATTTTGTAAACCTCTTGTCAGGTCACCCCTCAACCCCCATTGTTTGAAAACAATCCATGTTTATCCAACCTCTCCTCATAGCTTTTAACCTCCAGACCAGACAACATCCTGATAAACCTCTTCTGTACCCGCTCCAAAGCATCCGCATCCTTCTTATAGTGTGGCGACCACAATTGTACGCAGAATTGAACTAAGACTCTGTACAGCTGCAGCATGACTTGCCAATTTTTATACTCTGTGCCCTGACCGATGAAGGCAAGCATTCCGTATGCCATCTTGACTACCTTATCTACCTGCGTTACCACTTTCAGTGATCTGTGGACCTGTGCACCCAGATCTCTCTGCCTGTCAATATTCCTAAGGGTTCTGCCATTTATTGTATAATTCCCACCTGTATCAGACCTTCTAAAATGCATTACTTTACATTTGTCCGGATTAAACTCCATCTGTCATTTCTCTGCCCAAGTCTCCAACTGACAATCATCCCCTGACAATCATCTTCACTATCTGCAACTCAACAACTCAACCAATCTTTGTGTCGTTCGCAAACCTACTGATCAGACCAACTACATTTTCCTCTCAAGTAATTTATATATACTATGAACAACAAAGGTCCCAGCACTGATCCCTACGGAACACCACTAGTCACAGCCTTCCATTCAGTAAAGCAGCCTTCCACTGCTACCCTGTCTTCTATGACTGAGCCAGTTCTGTATCCATCTTACCAGCTCATGTCTGATCCCGTGTGACTTCACCTTTTGTACCAGTCTGTCATAGGCTTTACTGAAGTCCATGTGGACAACATCCACTGCCCTTCATTCATCAATCATCTTTGTCACTTCCTCAAAATATTCGATCAAGTTAGTGAGTCACAACCTCCCGTTCACAAAACCATGCAGCCTTTCGCTAATAAGTCCATTTGTTTCCAAATGTGAGTAAATCCTGTCCTTGAGAAACCTCCTTCATTATTGTTGGGCGGCGTATTTGGATAAGGTGTGGCGGTGTTGGGAAGGAGCAGGGGTAGAGTGGGTTAGGATGGAGGAGGAATCTTGTAAGGGGTCTAGTTTGAGGGCTATGGTGACGGCAACATTGCCAATGGCTCCGAGTAGGTATTCGGGGAGCCTGGTGGCCCAGTCCATGGTGAAGATATGGAATCAGCTGAGGAGGCATTTTAGGGTGGAAGGGATGTCGATGCTAACGCCGCTGTGCGAGAGTCATGGGTTTGAGCCGGGGGGATGGATAGTGTATATAGGAGGTGGAGGGAAGTGGGGCTGGTCAAGGTGAGGGATTTGTATTTGGAGGAAGGATTCGGCAGTCTAGAGGAGCTAAGGGAGAGGGTAGAGCTGCCGAGGGGTAGTGAGTTCAGGTATCTGCAGGTTAGGGACTTTGCACAAAAGGTCTGGAAGGGGTTTCCTAGGTTGCCGGGATACACAATGCTGGAGTGACCACTGCTTCCAGATGTGGAAGGTCTGGGAAGAATTGGGGGTATATATAAGTGGCTGGGTGAGCAGGGAAGTGGTGAAGATCAAGGAGAAATGGGAAGTGGAGTTGGGAGGTGAGATCAATTGGGGAGTATGGAGTGAGGCACTGCGAAGGATAAACGGGACCTCCTCTTGTGCAAGGATGAGCCTAATACAGTTTAAGGTGGTGCACAGGGTGCATATGACATGGGCGAGAATGAATGGGTTCTTTCAGGGGGTAGCAGATGAGTGTGAGAGGTGTGAGCGGGGGCAGCGAACCACACGCACATGTTTTGGGGTTGTGAAAAATTGGGAAGATTCTGAGCGGGAGTGTTCGCGGTCTTAGCCAGGATAGTGGAGGAGGAGGTGGCCCCGGACCCTTTGGTGGCGATATTTGGGGTTTCAGAGAAGCTGGAGCTCATGGAGAGGAGGAAGGCCAATGTCTTGGCCTTCGCCTCTCTGATTGCACGGCGACCAATTTTGCTGGAGTGGTGGTCGGCATTGCCACCGGGGGTAGGGGCTTGGTTGGGTGACCTGTACGACTTCC
Source organism: Scyliorhinus canicula (assembly GCF_902713615.1). Lineage (NCBI taxonomy): Eukaryota > Metazoa > Chordata > Chondrichthyes > Carcharhiniformes > Scyliorhinidae > Scyliorhinus > Scyliorhinus canicula. Next base: position 76,092,529 of record NC_052146.1, on the reverse strand, counting down.
TGCGGTTAGAGAAGATAAAGTATGAGTTAAGGGGCTCAGCAGGGGAGTTTGAGAAAAGGTGGGGGATGTTTGTGACCGTGTTTGAGGAGCTGTTATTCGCAGGGGCGTGGGTGATAGGGAGAGGGGTTGTGAAAAAGGGAAAAAAATCTGTACAGACTATATAGTTGATTGTTGGGAAGTATGTTTCCCGGGATGTTTACTTGCTGTAACCTACTTTGATACAAGTTTGTAATAAAATACGTTTAAAAAAAGAGAAACCGCTCCAATAATTTCCCTACCTCTGATGTAAGGCTACCGTCCCAGAATTTCCTGTATTATCCCTGCTACCGTTCTTAAACAAAAGAACAACATTGGCTATTCTCTACTCCTCTGGGAGCTCACCTGTAGCCAATGAGGATACAAAGATTTCTGTCACGGCCCCAGCAATTTCCTCCCTTGCCTCCCTCAGTATTCTGGGGTAGATCCCAACAGGCCCTGGGGACCTATCTACCTTAATGCTTTTTAAGATGCCCAACAACTTTTTTTTGATATTGACATGTCTCAAACTATCTGCACACCTTTCCCTAGACTCATCATCCACCAAGTCCTCTTTGGTGAATTCTGATGCAAAGTACTAATTTAGGACCTCGCCCATTTCCTATTGTCATGTGAGAATACCTTGAAGAAATGGGTGTTTAAGAAATGGGTGTTTATCTGTGATGTCAGAGTGTGGGTGGAGCTGGGTTGTCTGTCTGCTTTACTTTCGTTTTAGGCTGTTTGCTACAGGGTTTGTTTTTGTTTTGTTTTGAGAGCTGGATAGCTGCAGGCAAAACAAGAAGCTGTATAAGGATCTCTCTGTGCAAACTAAAGACAGTCTCCAGATCAATTGGGTGATTTCAAAGTACTGACTGCTCTCAGTAGTGAATTTAAACCTGATCTCTGTGTTAAAAGGGGTCTTTTATCTTATGGATGTTAATAAGGAAAGATTAAGGTTTACTTATAGAGTATTGTACCTGTGGGGAGGATTGGTGTTGATAGTTGTTAAGATGTTTACTGTGGGTTTATAAAGTGTTAACTGGTTTCATAAATAAACATTGTTTTAATTTAAAAGTACTGTGGATCTGTGGTGCATCACACCTGTAAGGTAAGCCTGTGTGCTCCCCGTAACCACAATCTATTAAAAGTTGTGGGTCAGGTGAACTCCATGATACACTTTGGGGTTCTCTAAACCCTGGCCCATAACACTATGGCTCCATACATACCGATTCCCTCCTCTGTCCTTGAGTGGGCCAACCATTTCCCTGGTGACCCTTGTGCTCTTTATATACGTATAAAATGCCATGGGATTCTCCTTAATTCTGTTTGCCAATTACTTTTCATGACCCCTTTTAGCCCTCCTGACTCCTTGCTTAAGTTTCGTCCTACTTTCTTTATATTCTTCAAGGGCTTTGTCTATTCTTAGTCTTCTAGACCTTAAGAATGCTTCCTTTTTCTTTCTGACTAGGCTCATTATATCGCTTGTCATCCAAGGTTCCAGAAACTGGTCATACTTATCCTTCATCCTCATAGGAACATGCTGATCCTGAATTCTAATGAACTGACATTTGAAAGACTTCCACATGTCAGATGTTGATTTACCTTCAATCTAAATTCTTCAGCTCCTGCCTAATATTGTTGTAATTAGCCTATCCCCAATTTAGCACCGTCACCCGAGGACTATTCTTCTCCTTATCCACGAGTACCTTAAAACGTACGGAATTATGGTCACTGTTCCTGAAATGCTCGCTACTGAAACATCAACCACCTTGCCGGGCTCATTCCCCAATACTAGGTCCAGTACGGCCTCTTCCCTAGTTGGACTATTTACATATTGTTTTAAGAAACCCTCTGGATGCTCCTTACAAATTCTCCCCCATCCAAGCCTTTAGCACTAAGTGAGTCCCAGATATTATAGGAAAGGTAAAATTACCTACAACAACCCTGTTGCTTTTATATCGTTACAAAATCTGCCTACATATCTGCTCCTCTATCTTCTGCTGGGGGAGGCCTATAGTAAACCCCCAGCATTGTGATTGCATCCTTCCTATTCCTGAGCTCTACCCATATTGCCTTGCTGCGTGAGCCCTCGGGTGTCCTCCCACAGTACAACTGTAATATTCTCCTTAACCACTAATGCAACACCCCCACTCCTTTTACATCCCCCTCTATCCCATCTGAATCCCATCTAAATCCTGGAATGTCTAGCTGCTAATCCTGTCCCTCCCTCAACCAAGTCTCTGTAATAGCAACATCATAGTTCCAAGTACTAATCCAAGCTCTAAGTTCATCTGCCTTACCTGTCACACTTCTTGCATTGAACACTATGATCAGCCATGATCATAATGAATGGTGGAGCAGCCTCGAAGGGCTGAATGGCCTCTCCCTGCTTCAATTTTCTATGTATGTTTCGAAGTAACGGTTTCTCCCTATCTACACTGCCCATACCTCATGATTATAAACACCTCCATGGAATCTCCTCTGAATCCTCTTCTCCAAGGAAAACAGGCCCAACTTCTCCAATATATCTACATAACAAAGTTCCTCATCCCTGGAACCTTCTCGTTAATCTTTTTTGCCCCCTCTCCAATATTCACTGAAACTCCTCTCTCCAGACACTTGTATGCTGAAATCTAGACCGACACTCCACGATAGTGCTGAGGGAGTGCAGCATTGTCAAGGATGCTGATGCTCAATTGAGGTGTAAGGCGAATATAAAAGATCCCATGTCACTATTTTGAAGAAGAGCAGTGGAATTATCTCTGCTGTCCTAGCCAATATTTATCATTCAATCAACATTGCAGAATACAGGGGCACAGTAGTTAGCATTGCTGCCTCACGGCGCCGAGGTCCCAGGTTCGATCCCGGCTCTGGGTCACTGTCCGTGTGGTGTTTGCACATTCTCCCCGTGTTTGCGTGAGTTTTGCCCCCACAATCCAAAGATTGGCCACATTAAATTGCCCCTTAATTGAAAAAAATGAATTGGGTACTCTAAATTTATGTTTAAAAAACTTTGAAAAATACAGGTTACCTGATTGTCATCATATTGGTGTGTGGGCATTTACTATTAACAAATTGCTGCTTTTTTCCGACATTCTAACCACACTTCAAAAGTATTAGTTATAAAATGCTTGGGGATTTCCCAAGGCCATGAATGAGTGTAAATGCAAGTTTCTCCTTTATTTTTGCAACTGCCCTCATTTTGACTTTGCTCGGTGTTTTTGATTGATTTGACTACCGTGTCAAATATTAATCAGTCTTCATTGAAGGAGATCACAATATTTCTCATTCTTCTTCTCCAATTTGTTGGTTTAATGTAAATGGATCAGTTAACCCAGTGTTTTTCAAACTTTATATCTGGGGACCCATTTTTACCAACTGGCCAACCATCGGGACCCAACCTAGCCGACCTTCGCGTTCCACGCCGGCCGGCCTCCGCGGCTGACCTTCGCGACCCACCATTTTCTCTTACCTTGTTTGTTGTTGACAAAATGAAGGAATCGCAATCGCGCCCAAAGCACGTTATGCCAACATTCAGGGAGCGTGACCTGTTCTCTGCCTCCCTGCAGGCAGGAAGATAACATAGAATTTAAAAAAAAATCTTCTGCGTCTCCAATTGCACAAATTCACGGGCAACAGCTGGCTTTTAACAATGCCGGATGCAAGCAACCTTTTTGACCCTCCTGACACCTGCCCGTGACCCACCCGCCAGTCGCGCCCCCGACTTTGAAAATGCTTGAGTTTATTGGTGCAATTTAATATTTTGTGTACATCTTTGACATTGCTCCTTTCTGGACTGTAAAGATTATGGGCGAGATGTTCCAGTTGTTCACACCGGCGGGATCTTCCCATCACGCAGCACCCTCATCACTGGATTCCTGGTGGCATGGGGTAGATTCAGTGGGAAATCCCCTTGACACCGGAGGACCAGAAGACTCCGCTGCCAGGCAACGGTGAGCCAACTCCCACTGCCGAGAAATATAAGAACATAAGAACATAAGAACTAGGAGCAGGAGTAGGCCATCTGGCCCCCCGAGCCTGCTCCGCCATTCAATTAGATCATGGCTGATCTTTTGTGGACTCAGCTCCACTTTCCGGCCCGAACACCATAACCCTTAATCCCTTTATTCTTCAAAAAACTATCTATCTTTACCTTAAAAACATGTAATGAAGGAGCCTCAACTGCTTCACTGGGCAAGGAATTCCATAGATTCACAACCCTTTGGGTGAAGAAGTTCCTCCTAAACTCAGTCCTAAATCTACTTCCCCTTATTTTGAGGCTATGCCCCCTAGTTCTGCTGTCACCCGCCAGTGGAAACAACCTGCCCGCATCTATCCTATCTATTCCCTTCATAATTTTAAATGTTTCTATAAGATCCCCCCTCATCCTTCTAAATTCCAACGAGTACAGTCCCAGTCTACTCAACCTCTCCTCATAATCCAACCCCTTCAGCTCTGGGATTAACCTAGTGAATCTCCTCTGCACACCCTCCAGCGCCAGTACGTCCTTTCTCAAGTAAGGAGACCAAAACTGAACACAATACTCCAGGTGTGGCCGTACTAACACCTTATACAATTGCAACATAACCTCCCTAGTCTTAAACTCCATCCCTCTAGCAATGAAGGACAAAATTCCATTTGCCTTCTTAATCACCTGTTGCACTTGTAAACCAACCTTCTGTGACTCATGCACTAGCACACCCAAGTCTCTCTGAACAGCGGCATGCTTTAATATTTTATTGTTTAAATAATAACCCCGTTTGCTGTTATTCCTACCAAAATGGATAACCTCACATTTGTCAACATTGTATTCCATCTGCCAGACCCGAGCCCATTCACTTAACCTATCCAAATCCCTCTGCAGACTTCCAGTATCCTCTGCACTTTTCGCTTTACCACTCATCTTAGTGTCATCTACAAACTTGGACACATTGCCCTTGGTCCCCAACTCCAAATCATCAATGTAAATTGTGAACAATTGTGGGCCCAACACGGATCCCTGAGGGACACCACTAGCTACTGATTGCCAACCAGAGAAACACCCATTTATCCCAACTCTTTGCTTTCTATTAATTAACCAATCCTCTATCCATGCTACTACTTTACCCTTAATGCCATGCATCTTTATCTTATGCAGCAACCTTTTGTGTGGCACCTTGTCAAAGGCTTTTTGGAAATCCAGATATACCACATCCATCGGCTCCCCGTTATCTACTGCACTGGTAATGTCCTCAAAAAATTCCACTAAATTAGTTAGGCATGACCTGCCTTTAACGAACCCATGCTGCGTCTGCCCAATGGGACAATTTCTATCCAGATGCCTCACAATTTCTTCCTTGATGATAGATTCCAGCATCTTCCCTATTACCGAAGTTAAACTCACTGGCCTATAATTTCCTGCTTTCTGCCTACCTCCTTTTTTAAACAGTGGCGTCACGTTTGCTAATTTCCAATCCACCGGGACCACCCCAGAGTCTAGTGAATTTCGGTAAATTATCACTAGTGCATCTGCAATTTCCCTAGCCATCTCTTTTAGCACTCTGGGATGCATTCCATCAGGGCCAGGAGACTTGTCTACCTTTAGCCCCATTAGCTTGCCCATCACTCCCTCCTTAGTGATAACAATCCTCTCAAGGTCCTCACCTGTCATAGCCTCATTTCTATCAGTCGCTGGCATGTTATTTGTGTCTTCCACTGTGAAGACCGACCCAAAAAACCTGTTCAGTTCCTCAGCCATTTCCTCATTTCCCATTATTAAAACTCCCTTCTCATCCTCTAAAGGACCAATATTTACCTTAGCCACTCTTTTTTGTCTTATATATTTGTAAAAACTTTTACTGTCTGTTTTTATATTCTGAGCAAGTTTACTCTCATACTCTACTCTTCTTTATAGCTTTTTTAGTAGCTTTCTGTTGCCCCCTAAAGATTTCCCAGTCCTCTAATCTCCCAGCAATCTTTGCCACTTTATATGCTTTTTCCTTCAATTTGATACTCTCCCTTATTTCCTTAGATATCCACGGTCGATTTTCCCTCTTTCTTCCGTCCTTCCTTTTTGTTGGTATAAACCTTTGCTGAGCACTGTGAAAAATCGCTTGGAAGGTTCTCCACTGTTCCTCAACTGTTCCACCATAAAGTCTTAGCTCCCAGTCTACCTTAGCTAGTTCTTCTCTCATCCCCTTGTAATCTCCTTTGTTTAAACACAAAACACTAGTATTTGATTTTACTTTCTCACCCTCCATCTGTATTTTAAATTCCACCATATTGTGATCCACCAAATATGCTGCAGGGAGGCCAGGGCATCTTGCCCTATGCGCCTGATTTATTTCCCAGTTTATCCCTGGGTTGATCTTTTCAGAACTGCCCACAGTGCACTGTCACGTTTTTGTGTTGCACTCTCCAGGTATGCATAGTGCTGCAAATATGTGATCTGATCAGTGGAGCTGGACCGATCAGAACTTGCAGTAGCACACTACTATTTCTTATTACGTTACTTGAGTTATTACTCCAGTATCCCCTCAATATTAATTTTCATTATCGGGTGTAATTGTTTAGATCAGATTAATGTATTTAACTCTGGGTTCCATGCCTGCAAGCTTCCAATCCTCCTTCACGATCTCCCAATGATTTAACAACAATAATCGCTGAACCTATCTATTTTCTTCCTGAACTCCTTTGGGTCAGATCCCTTCTGGCCTGGGATATTTATTGGTTCAGATCCATTAACATAGCATATACGCCTGCCATGCTGATCTCAGACTCCTTTGTGATTGGGCAGACATCCCACATTGAGTAGCAAGACCATGCAATACTCTGGTGAATACTTACAGAAATTGATTATTTCATATTTTAATTACTCTTTTCAGTTTATGCTCAGCTTTAATCTTGAGAATTCTAATTTCCTTTCTAACTGTAATTCTCTATGTAAAATGGCACAGTAGGAAATTATTCAGCCTCTTGTGCCTGTGTCAGTTCTTTGAAAGATCTATCTAAATCAGGGGTGGGCAAACTTTTCCGTGCAAGGGCCACATTCAGAAATTCACAATTTTAAAGGGCCGCATAGTATATTAAGTAAAATAACTTCACCCGTTTATGATTCTGGGCGCCTAATATAGAACATAGAACAGTACAGCACAGAACAGGCCCTTCGGCCCTCAATGTTGTGCCGAGCAATGATCACCCTACTCAAGTCAACGTATCCACCCTATACCAGTAAGTAACCCAACAGCCCCCCCCCCCCCCCCCATTAACTTTTTTTAAAATGTTTTTTTTTAATGACTTGGTGGGCCGCATAAAGACCTTTGGCGGGCCGCATGCGGCCCGCGGGCCGTAGTTTGACCACCCCTGATCTAAATAGTTCCACTCCCCTGCTTTTGCACCAGAGCCCTCAATTATTTTCTGTTTTAAGTGTTTATCCGGTTCCCCGTTGAAAGTTTCTATTCAATCTGCTTCCACTATCCTTTCAATGCATTCCAGATTAAGAGGAGTCAAAACAACAATTCTCATTTCACCCCTGGCTTTTTTGCCAATTATCTCAAATCTAGTTACGAATCCTCTTTCTAATGCCTAGTTTCTTCTTATCTACTATATCAAAGCTCTTCGTAGTTTTAAATACCTGTATCAAATCTTCCCTTTTAAACCCCTCTGCTGTCAGAAGTTTCACCTTCTCTAGTCTTTCCAGATAACTCGGGGCTCCTTCAGCACCGTCCAAACGCGCCATGTTTGGACGGTGCTGAAGGAGCCCTGAGTTATCATGGCAGAGGACAAGGGCAACTGACGCTTAGTAACACCTCACCTTCAAGTTCTCTTCCAAGCCATACCATCCTGACTTGGAAATATATCCTCATTCCTTCGCTGTCACTGGGTCAAAATTCTGGAACTCCCTTCCTAACAGCACTGTGGGTTTACTTACACCACATTGACTGCAGCAGTTCAAGAAGACGGCTTCCCACCACTTCATTGCCCGTTTTGGTGAATTCTTCCATTCTTTTCATTATTCCTCAGTCATTTTCATCTTTACTCCCGCCTTTAATTGTCTGTCCATCCAATTCTGGCACTGCCGCTCTTATCCACATTTACTGGGTGTGTGTTCAGAAAAGACGTACAATGCTTTGAAGATTAGTTGTAGACTAGAAGATTGGGAAAATATTAGAAACTAGCAAAGAATGACTGAGGGAAATGATATAGAGGAAGAAATAAGAGAGTGTGTGAAAAGTAGCAAGAAATATAAAAATAGAGAGTAAAAGCTTCTACAAGTATATATATATATATATATATATATATTTTTTTTTTAAAGTAGCTAAAGAGAGCATTGGTCCTTTCTCAGGGTGAGCCTGGAGAACTAATAATGGGAAAGAAGGAAATGACTGAGACTTTGAACAAGTATTTTGGATTCGTCTTCACATTATAAAACATAAGTATCCCAAGTATAGTAGAAAATCAAGAGGCAAAAGAGGGAACCTTCACAATAACTTCATTGCTGTGTTAATGTAAGCCTACTTGTGACATGATTATTATTATGGAGGACCCTTAAACCAATCACTATTTATTATATAGGTTATGTACAGGAATACAGGTTAAGTATCCCTGATCCAAAATGCTTAAGGCCAAGTGTATTTTGGATTTTTGGATTTCTGAATATAATGTGCATCTGTGGCGTGTTGGGAATTGCACATATACGGCACGCGTTGGGAACTGCGCGTGTGGGGGGTGTTGGGACCTGCGCATCGCCCAGGGACTCGTGACATCATGTCAGCACTCAAGAAAAGTGCAGACTTTCAGACTTTTTTGGTTTTCAGGATTTCAGATAAGGGATGCTCAGCTTGTATAGTGTGTAGAAAATTTATTAGATTGTGTGCATCAATGAAGACGAGATATGTACATCACCAACAATTTGTCCTTGTCCACCCACATCAATGCCACAACGCTGAGGACGTGGGTTCGATCCCAGCCCCGGGTCACTGTCCATGTGGAGTTTGCACATTCTTCTCATGTCTGCATGGGCCTCACCCTCACTACCCAAAAAGTAGGTGCATTGGCTATGCTAAATTGCCTCTTAATTGGAAAAAAATTGGGCATTCTAAATTTATATTTTTTAAAATAGTAGTTTATTTGCATACCCTATCTGAAGTCCTCACAGTATGGCAGAATGGAGCTATCGTATATGCTTATAATATAATTATTTAAAACAATAATCAGTCTATACTTTTCTTTAGATCCTGGCAGAAACAGGGCTCAGTGCTCCGAAATTGGCTTCAAGTAAATGCTGCTGATGGAGAGGAAGTGTTGGAGATCAGTCAGGAACTAAAGCAGGTAATTCAGTGTCGGTGAACAGCCTCACAGGGCCTGAACGGAATAGATGGAAACGGTTAGTTTCACAGACATTATTCGGTCACCTGATACTCGAGAGGCAGGTATTTCAAACTTGCACTACACTTGAATCCCGAATTGAGAGTTTGAGGTAGATGCAGCTTGTTGGCTGCGTAATTGTTTCTCTGGACTGTTTCTACGGCCTCCAGTTCAGAAGGGTTATTTGCTGTTAATCGATTTTCTCCTCATCTGTTTGGCTTGCAAGGTGTACTAGGAATCACATAACTACAAATACCATGACCACCACCTGAGTCACCCATCAACAGGAAGTTTCCATTCCGTGCCTACCTTATCCACCTTAGATCAGAAACAGAGAGCACGGTACAAACCAGAGCCCAATGCCTCTGGTCCCAGTGTCCGCTCACTCCCACAGCAACCATTAATAGACAAGGATTATTTCCTCCAGTTCTGGGAGGAAATAGCTTTGTGCTGTGGTGGAAAATCCATTCAAATTTTGTGCATGACAAGGTCTTGCAATTAACCTGTTGGGAGTCCCTGGGTTAAAGTGGGAGAGAAATAGGGCTGAACTTCTGCTCATGTTCGCTACCCTGTGAGGCTGCCTTTGTGGCAAGTCCCTATATGTTTAGATAGAGGTTGAGGATGACAGTTTCCATTAAATTCCTACCATACAGAAGGAGGCCATTTGACCCATCTTGTCTGTTGACCCTCTACCTCGGAGATCTCCTCCGCCCTATCCCGATAACTACACGCATTGATCATGGCCAATCCACCTAACATGCACATCTTTCGATATTAAGGTGCAATTTATAATGGCCAATCCACCTAACATGCAAATATTTGGACTGTGGGAGGAAACCCACACAGACACTGGGAGAATGTATAAACTCCACACAGTCACCCAAGGCCAAATTGAATCAGGGACCTTAGTGCTGTGAGACACAAGTGCACCACTGTGCCACCCTATGTCCTTGGGGGACAGGTTTGGACTTCAAGTTCCAGCAGTGCACCAGTTCTCACTGAGATGCTGGAGCCGAGTGTGCACAAGAGAGTTGTATCTCAGCATGGTGGCTGGGCTGGGTGGGGAGGAGGGGTAGGAATAATGGGAAATAAATTCCAGCTCTAGATTTCATTTCCTGATTTTGTTTTGCCGGTGACAGCTGGTTGTAATTGTCTTTCCTCTATAGTGATGTATTCAATTTTTAATCCACTGTTAATTGTTAGGATTTGCTATAATCCTTGTCGGTTGCTGTGGGAGTGAGCGGACACTGGGACCAGAGGCATTGGGCTCTGGTTTGTACCGTGCTCTCTGTTTCTGATCTAAGGTGGATAAGGTAGGCACGGAATGGAAACTTCCTGTTGATGGGTGACTCAGGTGGTGGTCATGGTATTTGTAGTTATGTGATTCCTAGTACACCTTGCAGGCCAAACAGCTGAGGAGAAAATCGATTAACAGCAAATAACCCTTTAACTCCCAGACAGCCTTAATTGCAGCAACAATTAACTTATTTTACATTTCATTAACGAGTGTATTTTATTCTAGCACAGCAAGAACACCAGGCAGCACTAAATCCAACTGGCTGAGTTACTGATGCAGCAGCCCTGAAGCAAGGGAAAACCGTGTCAGAAAGGTTAGTGTCATAGCGAGGAGGCCCACCAGCAACCACTTGCAGGTGGCTCATAATTTTAGAAAAATGGCAGTTCTTGACCAATTTTAGCTGGCAACAGCTGGGCCTTTTAACTCACCCACATATTCCCAAACCTTAGAGGCCCAATCCTGCCACTGGACAGAAAGCTGTTTGACAGCTGGAAAAGAAGCTAATGACGACCCTTCTCTGTGACAAAGATGCTGATGCACTTGTGCAGCTAGTCGCTCAACATCTCCTTTGGATATTCAGCAAGTTGCTTTCTGTATCTCAATAATAAGTTGTCAGTACTGAATCGTGCCAGCAGAAGCTAAAAGATGTCAATAATGGCCCTGTTTTGTCTAAAATTGTGAGCCAACTGCAAGTGGTTACAAATGGGCTTCCTCACTATGGTACATTTAACCTTTCTGCCTGTTTTCCCTCACTGCAGGGCTGCTGCTTCATGTAATCCAAGGCCTCTCAATCAGAATGCACTTAGGACCTTTACACATTTACTAAATAATGTCTTCGCTTGACTGATTAGTGATCCATCTTGCTGGTTTCTGTTTCTAGATCCCAGCTAAAGGCTTACCTTTTAATTGTCGTTCAGTTGAGTGCACAGAGAATGAGGATTGTATACTACTTAACATAGGTCATCAGATAAATTGTATCTTCCAAAAATTGTGCTCCCTCCAGCCTATGCCCTTGTGCCTTGCAAGTGATGTGAGCTTTTTGGCAGGTATTTCTCAGGTGAAGAGTGAACTGGCACTATACCATGTCTATGATGCAGGAGCACATACTACCTGAAATCGTATGTCAAAATGTAATTTGAGGAGTGTGACATGTGGTTTCCTTGAATCCAAAGCTAGATCATCTTCTCAGAGAACATACCTTATTCAATGAATGAGAGCCCATTTGCTCCATATGGCAATCCTTGTACTTATTTAAAGTTTGTTTGCTACATGATGGACTTAAAATACAGTAATAGGACAGAACCGCAAACATATTTGATATTTCTGCTGGAAACGTTGTACAACAGGGGTGAATGGGGGAGATTTTGGTTCTATTTTTTAGTGACTTTTACATGCTGTCCATCATTTAATGAGTGGGAGAGCGTCACATGGTCTGCTGACAAATAGAAGTTGTAGGATTGTGGCCATTAGGATTTGACTCCATTCCTCCAACTTTGGTCCCTGGTTAATGCTCCTACATTTCATCAGGCAAAATCACCATCCTGTGAATGAACCCAGTAGTTGAGGAATTACTAGTTTCCAACTGCTTGGTGTAACGCAATGAGCCGGTGTAATGGTTCTAATGCCATGAAAATTACCAACAAGCACAAATAGGATGTTTCTAGTGTGCTGATCCTTTGAACAAATGTTTGTGTTCATTTATAGCTGGAGAGAGACATTGAAAAGCTTTCGAAGAAGCTGACTGAGGAAGTGCCTTATATACAGGGTCAACTTGCCAGAGTAAAGGAGATTCGGAAAATCCTGACCGTGTGAGAACATCCTTTGCCCTTTTCCTGCCTGGTCCATGCAAGAATAGGAAATAGTGTTATGCTTTGGCAGAAGGTCTTGCATTCTTAATCAACCCCAGCCTGCAAAGTAGGGGAACGGAGTTAAAGTTGGACTTTGGGCAATGTGATCCAAAAAGAATTGTAACAGAAGCAAAATCCGTGTTTATTATGAAACATTTCCAACAGTCTTTACACAATATTATGATGAAAGATGGTGTCCATCGCTAGGTGGCCCCTCATGATGCTGTATTGCATATGTGACGGTATGGGCAGTACTGACAATGTTAACTTTTCCAGGTTTTGTCAATTTAACTTTGTCTAACGTGTGTATTTAATCATGTAAATCTAATGTAAATGCATTCCAGAATAAAAAGGGTTATTACAAATTGGGTTTTAAAAGTTTGCAGTTTAAACTGCACCACCGCCTTCCTTCCCAATCTTTCAATTATCTAGCGTCTCAAAGATCTGTGCTTAGCCTCCTTGTATTTCTCATCCACCTGCGGTTCCTCACAGGCACACCTGACACCGTTCACTTCACCTTTTCACCAACTCTATTCTTCTGCCTTCTGATTTGTCACACTGCTGTCCAATATTCAGCAATTGGAGAAGCATAATTGAATGACATTGCCTTTACTCCTTGCTACACCAAATACAAATTCACTTGGGTGAGAATAGAAAATATCACATTTCCCTACATTAATGCCACTTTCTTGCCAACTCACAACCCATCTGTGTCCTCACAGGTTATATTTTCACCTAGTTTGTATCAAACATGTATATATTTAATCCCTTCACCCAAGTCATTAATAGATTGTAATTTGCTATAATCCATGCACAATTTGAAAATACAGTTTATCCCTACTGCTTTATCTGTTTTCCAAGATCATATATTACCCCCGATCCTTTGTTGTTGAGCCATAGATGAACTTCTACTACCTGTCTGCTCCACTTCCAACAATGCCTACACCATCGCCCAACTCTGAACGCACCTCAGTTTAGCTGCTGCTGAAACCCTCATCCAATGCTCATGTTACTAGAAAGCTGGTCTATAGACCAATGACCTCCTGGCCAAACTTCAAGCTTCCATTCAATAAGAACATCTGCTCATCCAAAGCTCTGTTGCCTGTATCTCAACTTGCATCAATTCCGACTTCCGGTTGCAGCTATGCGGAGCTAAGCCGCACGTTCGGCAGCTCCCGCTTTAATAGGACTTGTGGGCTCTTTTAAGGGCCCCAAACGGCGCTGATTCGACGATTCCCAGTGGATAAAGGGGTCTGGAGCAAAACCCCCCGGGATTAATGGTGCGGACTCGAAGTGGGGCGAGGAGAAAAACGACAGCAGCTCCCCTGGAAAAGCGGGGGAAGGTGGACAAAATGGCGGCCGGTGGAACCCCTGAGGAGTGGAGGCAGTGGGCTGAGGAGCAGCAGGCGGCCCTTCGGCGCTATTTCATGGAGCTGAAAGGGGAGTTGTTGGAATCCCTGAAGGTGACGACGAGTAAGCTGCTGGAGACCCAGACAGGGTGCAGCGATACTCGAGTTGCAGCAGCAGGCCTCTGAGCGCGAGGAGGAGGTTTCGACCCTCGTGGGGAAGGTGGAGATACACAAGGTGCTTCATAAAAAGTGGCAAGATCGGTTCGAGGAGATGGAGCTTCGGTCACTGAGGAAGAACCTGCGGATCCTGGGCCTCGAGGAGGGGCTGGAGGGGTCGGACCTGCCGGCCTATGTGGCCGTGATGTTGAACTCGCTGGTGGGGGCAGGATCCTTCCATCTGCCCCTGGAGCTGGAGGGAGCCCACAGAGTACTGGCCAGGCGGCCTAAGGCGGAATGAACCCCCGCGGGCGGTGCTGGTGCGGTTCCATCGGTTCAGTGGTCGGGAGTGTGTTCTCTGATGGGCCAAGAAGGTGAGTAGTAAGTGGGAGAATTCGGTAGTTCGTATCTACCAGGACTGGAGTGCGGAGGTGGCCAAGCGGAGAGCCGGGTTTAACCGGACGAAGGCGGTGCTCCACGGAAAGCAGGTGAAGTTCGACATGCTGCCACCTGCGCGCCTGTGGGTCACCTACAAGGACCGGCATTACTATTTTGAGTCCCCGGAGGAAGCGTGGGCCTTTGTGCAGGCTGAAAAGTTGGACTCGAACTAGATTCCGTTTGTTTCTGTTTTTTCTCTCGCTTTCGGACGATGTGGGTTATGGTTTTGTGTTCTAAGGGGGGTACTGGGGTTTGCGGTTGATCCGTGTCTTTGTTTGTACAGAGTTGGTGGTTGGGTTGGGACTGCTGTTTGGGAGCTGCGTTGGGGCAGTGTGAAAGCGCGGGCTTTTCTCTGGTTTCCTGTGCTGCGGGACGAGGGGGTGGAGCTGGTGGCGAGGGGCGTGGTTATTATACCGGGTTTCCCGCGCTGAAGCGGTGCCAAGGAGCTGATGCAGGGGAGGAGGGGGGACCTCATAATCGGGAGGGGTCGGAGTTAGAGCGGGAGCTGCCGGGGTCAGCTGGCTCACGGGAGTACAGTGGAGGGAGAGTCGCGGCTAGGAGGGGTCCTAGCCCCGGGGTCGGGGTGGGGGGCGGGCGGCGATTGCGATTACGGACCATGCTCTGCATTGGGTGGATCTGGAGATGGGGAGGGGCGGGACCAGCGCCCGCTTTGGCGTCTGGACGTGGGGTTGTTGGCTGATGAGGTGTGTAGGAGGGTTCGGGGATGTATCGAGAGGTACCTCGAGGTCAATGATACTGGGGAGGTCCAGGTGGGGATGGTGTGGGAGGCTCTGAAGGCAGTTATTAGGGGGGAGCTGATCTCCATCTGAGCCCATAGGGAGAGGGGGGAGAGGAGGGAGAGGGAGAGACTAGTGGAGGAGCTGTTGAGTGTGGATAGGAGGTACGCGGAGGCCCCGGAGGAGGGATTGCTGGGGGAGTGGCGTAGCTTGCAGGCCAAGTTTGATTTATTGACCACCAGAAAGGCGGAGACAGTGGAGGAAGACGCAGGGAGCGGTCTATGAGTATGGAGAGAAGGCGAGCAGGATGCTGGCGCATCAGCTTCGTAAGCGGGACGCGGCTAGGGAGATTGGTGGAGTGAAGAATAGAGATGGGAATGTGGTGCGGCAGGGGGCAGAGGTAAATGAGGTCTTTAGGGACTTTTATAGGGAACTGTACCGGTCGGAGCCGCCGGCGGTGGGAGGGGGAATGGAGAGTTTTTTGGACAGGCTCCAATTCCCAAGGGTGCAGGAGGAGCAGGTGGAGGGACTGGGGGCGCCGATCGAGTTGGAGGAGCTGGTCAGTGGGATTGGCCACATGCAGTCGGGGAAGGCGCCGGGACCGGATGGGTTCCCGGTTGAATTTTATAAGAAATACGCAGACCTGCTGGGCCCCCTGTTTGTTAGGACCTTCAACAAGGCATGGGAGGGGGGGTGTTCTGACGATGTCTCGGGTGCTAATCTCCCTGATCCTGAAGCGGGATAAAGACCCCTTGCAGTGCGGATCATAAAGGCCGATTTCACTGCTGAATGTAGACGCCAAGTTGCTGGCGAAGATCTTGGCCACTAGACTAGAGGACTGGGTGCCGGGGGTGGTACATGAAGATCAGACGGGTTTTGTGAAGGGGAGGCAGCTGAACACTAACGTGTGAAGGCTGTTAAATGTGATAATGATGCCGGCAGCAGAAGGAGAGGCAGAGATTGTGGTGGGATTGGATGCGGAGAAGGCCTTTGACAGGGTTGAGTGGGGGTACTTGTGGGAGGTGTTGGAGAGGTTCGGGTTTGGGGTGGGGTTTATTAAATGGGTGAGGTTGCTGTACGAGGCCCCGATGGCGAGCGTAGCGACAAATAGGAGGAGGTCCGAGTACTTTAGGCTCCACCGTGGGACGAGGCAGGGGTGCCCCCTGTCCCCCCTGCTTTTTGCATTGGCAATTGAACCTCTTGCCATGGCTCTCAGGGAGTCGGGGAGGTGGAGGGGTTTGGTGCGAGGTGGGGAGGAGCACAGAGTGTCGCTGACTGCGGACGACTTGCTGTTGTATGTAGCAGACCCGGTGGGGGGAATGCCGGAGGTGATGGAGATTCTTGCTGAGTTCGGGAGTTTCTCGGGATATAAATTGAACCTGGGCAAGAGCGAGCTGTTTGTCGTACACCCCGGAGATCAGGAGGAGGGGATTGGTAGACTCCCGCTAAAGAGGGCAGTGAGGAGTTTTAGGTACCTGGGGGTTCAGGTGGCTAGGAGCTGGGGAGTCTGCACAAGCTCAACTTTACTAGGTTGGTGGAGCAGATGGAGGAGGAATTTAAAAGGTGGGACATGCTGCCGTTGTCGTTGGCGGGTAGAGTACAGTCCGTTAAAATGACGGTGCTCCCGAGGTTTTTGTTTTTGTTTCAGTGCCTCCCCATTTTCGTTCCGAGGGCCTTTTTTAGGAGGGTGAACAGCAGCATTCTGGGATTTGTTTGGGCGCACGGGACTCCGAGGGTAAGGAGGGTCTTTTTGGAGCGGGGCAGGGATAGAGGGGGGCTGGCGCTGCCCAACCTCTGGGTACTATTGGGCGGCTAACGTCTCGATGGTACGTAAGCGGGTATTGGATGGGGAGGGGGCAGCATGGAAACGGATGGAGATGGCGTCCTGTGGAGGCACGAGCCTGAAGGCAGTGGTAACGGCGCCGCTGCCGCTCCCTCCAGCGAGGTACACTACGAGCCTGGTGGTGGCGGCTACCCTCAAAATGTGGGGGCAGTGGAGGCAACACGGGGGGCGGGGGGCCTCGGTGGAGGCCCCGCTGCGGGGAACCACCAGTTTGTCCCAGGGAACATGGATGACGGGTTCCTGGGGTGGCACAGGGCGGGCATTAGGAAGTTGGGAGACCTGTTTATTGACGGAGGTTCGCGCGCCTAGGTGAACTAGAGGAGAAGTTTGAGCTCCCCCGGGGAATATGTTCAGGTGCCTTCAGGTCAAGGCGTTTGCTAGGCAACAGGTGGAGGGGTTCCCTTTGCTGCCCCCGCGGGGGGTAAGGGATAGGGTGCTTTCGGGGGTGTGGGTTCCGGATGGGAAGGTGTCTGACATCTACCAGGTAATGCAGGAGGTGGGGGAGGCGTCGGTAGAGGAGCTGAAGGCTAAGTGGGAGGTGGAGCTGGGGGAGCAGATTGAGGAGGGGACATGGGCGGACACCCTGGAGAGGGTGAACTCCTGCTCTTCATGTACGAGGCTTAGTCTCATCCAGTTCAAGGTGCTGCACCGGGCCCACATGTCCGGGTCTAGGATGAGTAGGTTCTTTGGGGGCGAAGACAGGTGCGTTAGGTGTTCGGTGAGTCCAGCAAACCATGCCCATATGTTCTGGGTATGCCTGGCACTGGAGGAGTTCTGGAAGGGGGTGGCGAGGACAGTGTCGAGGGTGGTGGGATCCAGGGTCAAGCCAGGCTGGGGACACGCGATATTTGGGGTAGGGGTGGAGCCGGGAGTGCAGGAGGCGAAAGAGGCCAATGTTCTGGCCTTTGCGTCCCTAGTAGCCCGGCGGAGGATCTTGCTGCAGTGGAAAGATGCGAGACCTCAGAGCGTGGATACCTGGATTAATGACATGGCGGGATTCATTCAACTGGAGAGGGTCAAATTCGCCCTGAGGGGGGTCGGTACAAGGGTTCTTTAGGAGGTGGCAGCCTTTCCTCGACTTTCTGGCTCAACGATAAGGTACTAGGTCAGCAGCAGCAGCAACCCGGGGGGAGTTCAGGGGGATAGTGTTTAAGTTAATTTGCTTATTGTTAATTTATTTTGTTGTTTATTGGGTTTGGGGAGGGTGGGGGGGTTTGTTATATGCGTTGTTACAGGTGCCGGGGGTGTTTATTAATATTATTGTTATTATTGTTCTGTTGATATATATTTTTGAAAAAAATTCCAATAAAAATTTATTTAAAAAAAAAACTTGCATCAATTCCCTTTCACCTGTGCGCTCTGGGCTATATTGGAAATGCCTCACCGAAAGCCTCCATTGCTTTGCCCCAAACTATCTCTAATTTCCTCCAGCTGTACAATTCTTTATGATCATCCAATTTTAATTTCTACATCACTGGAAGTCTCTGGTTGGCTCAAAGCTCCTTAGACACTACCTTCCAAACCTGTGACCTCTACCCCCATGAAGGGCAGCAGACACATGGGATTCCCCTTCAAATCACCCACCATCCTGACTTGGAATTATATCACTCTTCCTTCACTGTCTCTGGGTCAAAATCTCTTCCTAACAGCACTGTGGGTGTACCTACACCAAATGGACTGCAGAGGTTCAATAAGGCAGCTCACCACCACCTTCTGAAGGGAAATTAGGGGCATTAAATAAAAATGCTGCTCTTGCCAGCAAAGCCCACAACCCCTCAAAAAATTATAAAGGCCATGCCTTCCAGCAACACGCGACCCAAACCATTTTGCCTCTTCGGATGCTCCTTCACCTACCTCTGTCCTAATATCTCCTGTGGCTCAGTTTTAAATATTGATTGATAATTTTATATTGATGGTTGTTTTGCTATGTCTTTGGCACGGACTGTAACACCTGGAGGGGGCGGTGAGAGGGCATTAAAATCTCAAGCATTGGGCTCTTTGCTGTGAGTCTGAGCTGGATGAATCGAGGGGAGTTTTAATCTACACTGAACATGGTAAGGGGGCAGAAGGGAGAGAGAAATGTGTAAGGATTTTCATTCCCAACAGGAAGATGTGCAGTTGGATGTGATAAAAGCATTGAAAGGTACATTGATGGGCAGTGGCCAATGTACAGGAAGCAACACAAATGGCATTCTTTCTTGTGCTGCATTGAGTTCATCTGTGCGACTGACTCCAAAGTGCAATTGCGAGGAAGTTTCAAAATAAATCTCAAGGAAATCAGTGAAAAATTGTGAAATACTAGAATTTTATTTTATTCATTGGCCACTGTGGCAGCTTTCACTGCTTCACATGGAAATCAAAATGCAGTGAATAATAAACACTTTGAACCAGGTACTCTTGAAGCAACCACACAAAAGAAACAGATCACAAAAATACAACTTGACTGGCACAATTAAATTTAAAAAAAACCTTGTTCCTCATCACAACGCTGCAGGTAAGTGATGCCCCTTTCTCAGTCACTCAATCACACACACACAAAATCTGTGAAAGAAAATTAGTAAAGTGGTCTCAGGTTCCAAAACGACATTTCAGAGAGTTTGTTATGGCTACTGCTTTAGGACTTTGACACTTAAAATGGACAAGAGATTCTTAGAACACATGGTGGGAGGAAAGAAAGTCACAGAACTTAACAGGCACCGTGAACCAGTGGCCACTGCTCATCAGTTTATGAACTTGGTAATGCTTTGCTGTGGAACAAAGTGCTCGACTAAATCATCAACAAAATAAGCATCTGCTCTGCCGCTGACCACCCCCTCATCTCCCTCATGGCTCTCGTACACGATATGCAGTGTAGGAAATAAGGTTCCTTAGACTTTTCCATTGCATAGACATAATTACAGAATCAACAGTAAAAAATAGAAACTCATTTTGCATCAGATATTGTCAAACCTGTCAGTATCTAGTTCTACACAATATTAGGTGACCTGTTTTTACATCTTGCACCAAACTTCATTTATTTTTCCCATGTTCAACAAAAGTGCCCAAGAGAATCGACAACCGCAATAAAGCTTAAACCAAAATGAAGCAGCACAAGTTTTAGAATTTCACCCTCAGTTCTAGAAAAAACACACCCATGTTAACCAAAGAACAGAGATCAGCTGCAGTGAGTTTTGGTATAGTCATTAAATTTATATTCTTCGAAATGTAAATTGATGAGAAACTGCACTGATTTTTCTTTTTTAGTATATAAAAATACTGCATTAACTAAAAGTTAGAATGATCCACTGGTTCACCTGCATGGAGCTATTCAGCAAACAATCAAGCATCACCAGCTCCTCAAGAGGTTTATCAGAATACCCCGCCACTCCCATTTCGACCAGCGCCTTCAAATTCAGCTCATCTTTCAAAGTCCTGTTATTCCTGGTGACCTGCCAGGTTCTCCCTGTACACGGAGAGAGTATGGCACTGCACATGCTCATAAAGTCCTATCCTCCCATCAGCTTCCTTTATATGGGAGCAACTGAGTCAGGTCAGTACATCTTTCAAGAGAATCCATATTGCCAGTACTGGTAGAGCTGGTCCCTTATATGGAGGCAATGGGAGATGCTTCTGCAGTATTGACGAAAGGAGGAGTAGGAGCACGAATTAAAACCGCATTTCAGTAATGACCATTTTTCACTATTCCTTAGTCCCAACTCACTCCTTGTTGCTCCCATCCAATCTGAAATGCCATTGATGGTAATTCTATATTAGATGGACCCCAGGGCCTCGCCAAACCTGATCTTCTGTCCAGGTTTAAGGCTAAAGGTGAAGTCTTTTGGTGCCTCAAAGATGAGAACGATGGTGGAGCCCAGGTTGAACTCGCCCAGGTGCTCGCCCTTTCGCATGGTAATCCCGCCTTCATTGTTGTTTGTAACAAAGCTGAAGTCATTGTAAGAGCCCTTCATGTAGCGGGGACTGTTGGTGTGCAGGTCCTTCAGAAGACAAATGACAGTAAAAATTCTTTCCGCCAGCAATCAGATGCTTAATTGTATCTGACAATAAATGCAAGAAAAACAGTACCACATTTCCATTCAAATCCTAGATCTACCTTAAAGTCTAGGCAGACGATGATCAGTCAGGATTCTAGGAGCATAGCTCGGGTGGGCTGCTGGTGATTCCCACTGGAGCCTAAAGCTTGGGTATTTTACAGAAACTGCCCGATTTTCCTTCTAGCGAACTCTAAGGAAGTCAGACTGAGTTCCTGACAACTTCTGTTTAATGCTCCAATCACATATCACCTCCCCACAATTCTCGAGGTCTGATTTACCACAGGAAAGAGCATCAAAAAATGAACAGATCTGCGGCAAAAAATAAATGCCGACTAAACACAAACGATCAAAGTAAATGAATAGAGGTAACCAAATGGGAATAATTAAAAATAGCAGGAAAAAGGAAGCACTGCAGGAATTTACTAGAATCCCCATAGTGCAGGAGGCCATTCGGCCCATTGAGTCTGCACCCACCCTCTGAAAGAGCACGCCAGCTAGGCCTAATCCCACCCTATTCCCCGTAAACCCACCTTGGGGCAATTTAACCTAGCCACTCCATCTAACTTGTACATCTTTGGAGTGTGGGAGGAAACCAGAGCACCCGGAGGAGACCCACGTAGATACAGGAAGAATGTGTAAACTCCAGAGCAAGATGGGTAACCACCGTGCCTCCCCTGATATTAAATACATATTTGTGACAATAACAATCACTAGGCGTGGCACAGTAGCACAATGGTTAGCACTGTTGCTTCACAGCACCAGGGTCCTGGGTTCGATTCCTGGCTTGAGTCAGTGTGTGGAGTCTGCCCGTTCTCGTGTCTGCGTAGGTCTCCTCCGGTTTCCCCCCACAAGTCCCGAATGATGTGCTTGTGAGGTGAATTGGACATTCTGATTTCTCCCTCTATGTACCCAAACAGGCGCCGGATTGTGGCGACTGGAGGCTTTTCACAGTAACTTCATTGCAGTGTTAACGTAAGCCTACTTGTGACAATAATAAAGATTATTATTAATTCGTTAACTAACTTTTGAAATCAGTAATCAGTGTGTAAGAGTAGGAACCTCGCATGTCAGAAGGTGTTAGTTTTAACGGAATTTAAGACAATAATGTTTGATTCTAGACACTAAAAATATGTAGAAGCATTGGAAAGAAGGACAAGATGGCTGATTCCAAAGGTAAAGAGAAGGATGATTAAAGAGGAACCCTCAGTGAGGTGTGTTAAACGGCCAAAACAAGATCCATATTACTTCAGGAACTAGGATTAGAGAGAATCTACAGAGGTGGCAATTCATTTCATTTTCAGTAACAAAAGATATCAAAATGCAACTGGGGCACTGCACAGATAAGTTTCAATGGAAGAGTTAACAGTTTTGGAGGAATGGGCTTTGATGGGAAAATTAGATTATCAGAGAGGTAAGTTTATTGGGCTTATTGTTTTATGTCTTGTTCCAAACCGTTTTCCTGAGAATGTTATTTTTACTTAAAAAAAACATGCTGCTCTTTGTCCAAAGCTGAAGAGGGGGCAGAACTGTTAATATTGCTGTAAATTAATACTTAAGTGATTGTGCCTGACTGGGGCAGTGAGCTACTGTTCTGGTGAGCTCCCACAGCTCAGAAACTCAAAGCTTCATTGAAGGCGTGTGTGTGTGTATTGGGGGGGGGGGGGGGGGGGGGTGTGGAGAGAGTGTGTGTGTGAGAGAGAGAGAGAAAGAGAGAAAGAAGCAAAAGAAGCATCTGGATACTCCCATAGGGATATCCAGTTTCCTCCCACAAGTCCTGAAAGATATGCTTGTTCGGTAAATTGGACATTCGGAATTCTCCCTCTGTGTACCCGAACAGGTGCCGGTGTGTGGCAACTCGGGGATTTTCACAGTAACTTCACTGGTGTTAATGTAAGCCTACTTGTGACAATAATAACAATAATAAAGATTATTATTACTCACTCATTCTGATTTCAATACTTTGCCTTTTACAAACTCTTTGTTCCAAGAATAGTACGGAGATGAATTTCTGGTGTATATAGATTTCTAATTCATAGTTGTACATGGGTGAAGAGGTTTTAGGATCCTGCGTGAGACCCTCCTCTCTCCCATACACACATACAATCTCCTTTGTGCACATCAATTCCCCCTCGCCATCAGACCAGTTCTTAAACACACATTGGCAAGTAGTGGAATTAAGCACAGCTCCCAGATTACCAAAACACACCCACACTGGCTGGTGTACACGGTGTGCAGCATCAAGCAAGAAATCATGTACTGAGCTAGATTAAAAACTGAACGCCCACTTCCCATTCCGAGACATATCCACTGTACTTACATTGTCAAAGTAAATACGAATAGATCCGACATTTGTGGCACCGACTGCAGTGAGCGAGAAGAAACCATGTGTCCAGTCCCCCGCTAGGACGACTCGTTCATTGTGACAGAAAAGCTCCTTAATCCAACGAGCTACACCAGGATTAACCGACATAAGGGAGCCTGAATAAAGACGAGGGGGCAGGTCAGAACAATCCTCCCAAAATAGACAAACTTTTTATAAAGGACTTTTCTAATGCTGCCTGACATTTAAACACAATCAATGTTGCAGTTTTTGCATTCTCTACAGCACGTCAATAAGCTGGTAACCACACTACAACAACGTAGCGATCCAACACAGCAGTCTCCCTCAAATTAGCAGTAAATGGTAAATTACAATCCGCAATCCGATTATACAATCTTAACAATGGAAGCCATGTGACTTGGCCCATTGTACAGAAGCTAACCAATTATACCCACTCCCCTAGAGCTTGGAAAACCTTTTCGTTTTTAAGCATTCAACATATTTCCTTTTGAAAGTAATCAATGAACCTTCATCTATCCTCTCAGGTGGGGCATTTCAGATCGTAACTCGTTACATGAAAAAAATGGATGGCATGGTGGCACAGTGGTTAGCACTGCTGCCTCACAGCACCAGGAACCCACGTTCAATTCCAGCCTTCGGTAACTGTGTGCAGTTTGCACATTCACCAGTGTCTGGGCTTCCTCCAGATGCTCTGGTTTCCTCCCACAGTCCAAGGGTGTGCAGGTTAGGTGGGTTGGCCATGCTAAATTGCCCTTAGTGTCCAAAGATGTGTAGGATAGGTGGGATGCTCTTTCAGAGGGTCGGTTCAGACTCGATGGACCAAATTACCTCCTTTTGCACTGTAGGGATTCTATTAACCTTATCTGCGGGAATAATTATTTTCTTCTTTAGGCCCCTCCATTTTGAACATATCCATTGAATCTCTCCTGAACCTTTCCAACTCCAAGAACAATCATTACTTCACCCATGTCTTCCAAAACCGCATCCCTCAAAACCGGTCATCATTCTGCTCATTCTCGTACAACTCCAATAAGATTTTCTTTTGGGCTAAGGAGATTGAGAGAAACGTGAAAATCATACACGTTATTTTTGGAGCTGGTGTCTCTCCTCCTTCTCTTACAGTGACATAGATTTAAATATAGGATCCAGTGAGGCAGCTGATGCTTCATGATCTGATCATCAGCAGCTCTGTGAATCCTATTTAGAGATTACGTAATGAAAAGGACTCTCTGCATTGCTGCCAATCTGTGCAGAAAGTGGTTCTAATCCAGTAGCTTCCTCCCAGCCAAGAGTTTGCATAAATACCAAATACATGTTGAGTGAAACATTTCTTAAATCCACCTCATACACATCCTTCTCAAGAACCATCTTTAAAAGATGTCTCTGTACCAGGAGTCGACACAGCTGGAGACCTCATCAAATATTGGTTGCTTGTCATTTGTACACAGCGCTATGCTGAACTGGGCTGATGTACCCCCAGCACATTGTAACAGACCCACAACACTGAAACCGGTTCTGAGAAAGGTCTGCAGGAGGCTAGCGGCTTTTCTCATATGTAGGCGGTGGGAAAAAAAATCAGGCAAGGGGCCAAATGTCCTGCCCCTGTTCGTATGCCCCTGGGTTTTTCTCCCATAGTAATTTAGTTGAATCTAGAGTGGAACTGGCAGAGTCTCATAACAGGCATTTGTATGAAGTCACTCAAGACTATTCGCAGGTCAACTACCATCCTGTTGTAGACGGGGAGTATAGTGATCCCATAATGTACAAATTTGGGGTTTGATGTTTCAGTTTTGCACAGGTTATAAAAGAACAAAAAACAAAGAAAATTACAGCACAGGAACAGGCCCTTCGGCCCTCCCAGACTGCGCCGATCCAAATCCTCCATCTAAAACTGTCGCCTATTTTCTAAGGATCTGTATCCCTCTGCTCCCTGCCCATTCATGTATCTGTCTAGATACATCTTAAATGACACTATCGTGCCCGCCTCTACCACCTCCGCCGGCAATGCGTTCCAGGCACCCACCACCCTCTGCGTAAAGAACTTTCCACGCATATCTCCCTTAAACTTTCCCCCTCTCACCTTGAAATCGTGACCCCTTGTAATTGACACCCCCACTCTTGGAAAAAGCTTGTTGCTATCCACCCTGTCCATACCTCTCATAATTTTGTAGACCTCAATCAGGTCCCCCCTCAACCTCCGTCTTTCCAACGAAAACAGTCCTAATCTACTCAATCTCTCTTCATAGCTAGCGCCCTCCATACCAGGCAATATCCTGGTGAACCTCCTCTGCACCCTCTCTAAAGCATCCACATCCTTCTGGTAATGTGGTGACCAGAACTGCACGCAGTATTCCAAATGTGGCCGAACCAAACCTTTACAACTGTAACATGACCTGCCGACTCTTGTACTCAATACCCCGTCCGATGAAGGCAAGCATGCATGCTGTATGGTTGTGGTACATAAGATCTGATCTGTGCATTAAAACAAAATCATAATGACAATGCACCACCATTGGATCTTTTAAACCAGGCTTCATTTTTGTTGGAAACTAGATTTGGCTGCAACTCCCACCTGAACCTTGCTTGACGTGGATACTTGGGTTCAGTCACTGTGAGAATGAGGCGCTTCTCTAACGACCCAGCCATTTATAGAATTTACAGTGCAGAAGGAGGCCATTCAGCCCATCGAGTCTGCACCGGCTCTTGGAAAGAGCATCCTACCCAAGGTCAACACCTCCATCCTATCCCCATAACCCAGTAACCCCACCCAACACTAAGGGCAATTTTGGACACTAAGGGCAATTTATCATGGCCAATCCACCTAACCTGCACATCTTTGGACTGTGGGAGGAAACGGGAGCACCCGGAGGAAACCCACACACACACGGGGAGGATGTGCAGACTCCGCACAGACAGTGACCGAAGCCGGAATCGAACATGGGACCCTGGAGCTGTGAAGCAATTGTGCTATCCACAATGCTACCGTGCTGCCCATTTGATAGGATTGGAGTTAAACCCAGTGCTCTGATTAGTGAACTGGGGGATGGTGGTCTAATTTAGATTCCCAAGATGGGTAAACACAGTTCTCACTCCTCGCTGTTGGCCAGCACCCCTGCTAGAAGTGCATAAGTGTGGACAAGTGGCCAAAGGGAGCCAGGTACAAGAGGGAATTATACAATTATAGTCCAGTCAGGAGTAAGTGCCTTTCGGAGCTGTGTACAGAGACTTGAGTATGGGGATCTGAAGAAAAAACAGTTTCACCCAGAGGGCAGTGGGAATCTGAAACTCGCTGCCCAAAAAGGAGGTACAGGAGGGATGAACACTTGAAACACATGCAAGGCTGCAGACCAAATGATGGAAAATGTGATTAGAATAGTTAGGTGCTTGATGGCCGCACAAAGATGATCGGCAGAAGAGCATCTTTTGTGCTGTATGACTATGACTAAAACTGGCAGAAAAGGGAAGCCGTCTTGGGTTAGAATAGATTGCAGCCAGTGCTATTGAATTAGCATGAGAGCTGGAATCAAACTTAGCTATATTGGGCAGAAATGTTTTGAACCAAAAAACAGATCTTTTACTTGGTAAAACAACACCATATTTTGACTTTTCTTGAAGGTCGGTATCAGTTGTTGACAGAGGCAAGGGGGCCAAAGAATAGAAATGGATTGAGGGATATTTCCAGCTGGTACGGGACATGTTCACATTTCAACAAAGAATGTTTATGGGCAAACTTGTCGGAGCTGACAAAGAACCAACTTTGACGATGTGAACCTCGGATCACTCCTCCCCTCACTGTGTCCACCTCAGCATTTGTTTGTCGGAACAGGAGGGTTAATTCCACTTTGCTTCTCCCACAATGCTTACTTTCTTCACTTTCAGGGAATATCATGCACCGGTAACATGAAAAGTTTAACCTCCCTTAGGTGTCAGATGTTGGTGACTGGGAATGAAACATCTTTCAGTTCAGCCATTCATTTGCCAGCTCCACAAACTCTCCCACATCAGATATAGCACAACAGGATGCAAAGTAATGCTTCGTCTTCTCGGTCTCAACAATATATACCTGAACCCCAACCTTAGAAAAACACCCACTACTGCGCTAGTTTGATACATTTGCCTTGGTATGCAACATTCCCGAGTGAGCTTGTCAATTACGGTCAAATTAAAGAGCTAGTGCCATCAACCTCGGCAATCTAGAAACCACCAAACCAAGCCCAGCCAGAACCCTTAAGAGTCAAGTAACTAGAGAAAATTTTCAGCCCTACGGCCTGGGCGCACTTTGAACCCAGGTCCCAAAAGGCCAGAGTTCACCCTGCAGCTCAGTACAACCTGAAGGAGATTCAGTCTGAATTAACAAAAGGTTTGATTCAGTTCCAAAGCAAACAGTGAAACTCTTACCTGGAAAATGGCGCCTGTGTGCGACTCGCCAATCAGCTGGCGAATGAAAACAGTGATAATCCCCAGGTGCCAAATAAATAACACAGTGATAGAGGTCATTGCCTTCCCTGGTCACCAAATGGTCTTGGAAAGTTGTCTCACTTTTACCTGCAGTGTCACAACAAATCACACAGCAAGTTGTGCATTAGAATAGGATTCTGCTGCTAAATATCTTTGTATATTAAACTTCATATTAAACAGCTGGTGCAGCCTAACTGGAACTGCTTTACAAAGTCTTGCTCAATTACATTAAGAGATGAATGCTTTCAGAATGCAATTCAGAAGACATTTAAATTCAGGGGAACCTGGGACATAGTTGCGCTCACACTAATATGAATATGTTCAGTAAACGACACGAATATTAATTGAAGCTTCTCTGAAACTGCACAAAAACAGATCGGATGTGGTGTTGAGGAAGTGAACTTACTGTTGCTAATCTCAAGGTTTTCTGACCAGGTCTGCGGACCCAGAAAAGTCTCCAGTGAGTAAGTCACACCCTTTACTTGCTCCACCTCACAATTCTTCACTCTCCCGAAATGTAAGATCTTTCCATCAGAAGGACTGACCTAGAAAATGGCAACGAGGAGAAAGACCATCAGTATGTTATATGTGGGCCATCACAGTAAACATGAAGAAACGTGTCCGCGATTCAGTGACTACAAAGTTGTTGGACAGGATGTCCCACCGATTCCCTCATCTGCCCATTCCCTCAAGTAATGGGAAGCCCTGTATCCTCATTCTTTGATGCATCATTCACTCAGGGACAGAAAGATATCCTAAAAGGATGAAGGACCTCCTATCATTTCAATTAACTGATTCCAGTCTTGTTGAAAATTATATTTATTAAGGTTTGACATTTTAACAAATGATGCAACAAAACCACAGGAATGGTACAACACCAAAGAAAAGGTCAACATACATGAATACAGAGGGGGACTAGAGAACAGCAGTACAACTGGGTCAATACAATCATTAGACATAACTCGATACCTCAAAAAGATCTGCCAGAGGGCCTCGATCGGGTTGGAAGAGATAGTGGAGGGTCTGAAGGCCATGCAGGTGGGAAAAGCCCCGGGGCAGGACGGATACCCAGTGGAGTTTTATGAAAAGTTCTCTGGGATATTGGGGCCAGTGTTGATGAGGATGTTCAATGAGGCAAGGGAAAGAGAGGTGCTGACCCCGACGATGTTACAGGCCACGATTTTGCTGATTCTGAAGCGGGAAAAGAACCCAGAGCTGTGTGGGTCCCACAGGCCGATATCCCTGTTGAATGTGGATGCTAACTTGCTGGCCAAAATGTTGTCCTCCAGGAGTGAGGATTGTGTTCCGGACGTTATTGGGGAGGACAAGACGGGGTTTGTTAAGGGTAGGCAGTTGGTGGCCAATGTAAGAAGGTTGTTAAACGTGATCATGATGCCCCTGGAAGGTAGGGAGGTGAAGGTAGTTATCGCAATGGATGCAGAAAAGGCTTTTGATCGGGTAGAATGGGATTATCTGTGGGAGGTACTGGAACGGTTCAGATTTGGGCAGGGCTTTATTGACTGGGTCAGGTTACTGTACAGGCTCCTGTGGCAAGTGTACAGACGAAACATCGGACTATTTTAGACTGCATCGGGGGATGAGACAGGGATGCCCGCTCTCCCCACTGTTGCTCGCGATAGCTATAGAGCCGTTGGCAATTGCTCGGAGAGCCTCAAGGGGCTGGTCCCGAGGGGAGAGGGGGGGGAAAGAGAGAGAGAGAGAGAGAGAGAGAGAGAGAGAGAGCACAGAGTCTCACTCTATGCAGACGAGGTGCTTCTGTATGTATCGGACCCAACAGAGGGGATGGAAGAAACCATGAGGATTCTGGGGGAATTTGGCCGGTTTTCAGGGTATAAGCTAAATATGGGGTAAAGTGAGATGTTTGCGGTCTAGGCAAGGGGACAGGAGAGGCGATTGGGGGAGCTGCCGTTTGGATTAGATGGGGAAGCGTTAGGTACCTAGGCATTCAAGTGGCGCGGGAATGGGATCGGCTGCATAAATTAAATCTGGCCCGACTAGTGGACCAAATGAAGGACGATTTTCGGAGGTGGGACGCGCTCCCATTGTCACTGGCTGGGAGGGTGCAGATGATGAAGATGACTGTTCTCACGAGATTGCTGTTTGTATTTCAGTATCTCCCCATCTTTATTCCGTGGTCCTTTATTAATCGGGTCAACAAAGTGATCACTGGCTTTGTTTGGGCGGGCAAGACTCCACGGGAAAGGAAGGTAATGCTTGAGCGGAGTCGGGGAGATGGCAGGCTGGCGCTGCCAAATTTTAGTAACTATTACTGGCCGGCGAATGTAGCCATGATCAGGAAGTGGGTGGTGGGGGAGGGGTCGGCATGGGAGGGTATGGAGGTGGCTTCATGCAAGGGCACCAGTCTGGGGGCGTTGGTAACTGCGCCTCTGCCATTCCCGCCGGCACAGTACTCCACCTGCCCCGTGGTGGTGGCAGCCCTGAGAGTCTGGGGGCAATGGAGGAGACATGTGGGAACAGATGGAGCATCGGTCTGGTCCCCAATCTGTAATAATCACCAGTTTGCCCCGGGGAGTATGGATGGGTGTTTCCGGGTATGGCGGAGATCAGGGATTGAGAGGATGGGGGATATGTTTATAGAGGGGAGCTTTCAGAGTTTGAGGGCGCTGGAGGAGAAGTTTGGGTTGGCGAGGGGAAACATATTCAGGCATCTGCAGGTGCGGGACTTCCTACGTAAACAGGCGTCAACCTTCCCGCTCCTACTGCTAAGGGGGATTCAGGACAGGGTAGTTTCCAGAGGGTGGGTAGGAGAAGGGACATTTACAAGGAACTTATAGTGTCAGAGGAGACGCAGACCGAGGAGCTGAGGCACATGTGGGAGGAGGAGCTGGGAGGAGAGATAGAGGATGGTCAATGGGCAGATGCATTGAGTACAGTCAATGTGTCCGCAACATATGCCAGGGTCAGCCTGATTCAATTCAAGGTTGTTCACCGGGCTCACATGACAGCGGCCCGAATGAGCAGATTCTTTGGGGTGGAAGACGGGTGCGCAAAATGTGTGGGAGGACCAGCGAACCATGTCCACATGTTCTGGGCATGCCCGAAGCTTAGGGAATTTTGGCAGGAGTTTGCAGATGTCATGTCCACGGTGTTAAAAACAAGGGTGGCGCTGAGTCCAGAGGTGGCGATTTTCAAGGTGTCGGAAGACCCGGGAATCCAGGAGGAGAAAGAGGCAGACGTTCTAGCCTTTGCTTCACTGGTAGCCCGGAGACGGATACCATTAGCTTGGAGGGACTCAAAGCCCCCGCAGTCGGAGACCTGGCTATCTGACATGGCTAGCTTTCTCTGTTTGGAGAAAATCAAGTTTGCCTTGAGGGGGTCACTGGTAGGGTTTGCCCAGAGGTGGCAACCGTTCGTTGCCTTCTTCGCGGAAAATTAATCGTCAAGAGAAGGCGGGGGGGGGGGGGGGGTGTTAGTTTAGCTTAGAATAGGGGGTTAATAAAGTTGGGACCTGTAAGGGAGGGAGACGGCTTTTGCACTATGTTTATAGTTTCATGTAGAATGTTTATTTTGTTGTTGTTACAATACCAAAAATACCTCAATAAAATGTTTATTAAAAAAACTCTGCCAGAGAACATGGGAGAAACAGGATAAGGCCATGTAAACATGACAAAATGGTGCACAAAGGGTCCAGATCCTACCATGGGTCAATTTCCCCTAGCATATGCCCAGCGTCATTGCTACGGAGGAGAAAAAAAAACAGGCCAATCAAATACGAATTGACCCGATCACAAGTGGGGGGCAAAAGGATATCAATTAAAGCATCAAACTCGGCTGAGCCCCAGACTCCTGTACACAGAAGAGTCCCCTCAGGATGTCACAAACAAGTACCTTTGAGGAAGCACATCGCAAGGTCCAGGGGGCTACAATATACTGACTACAGAACAGGACCTGGCCTAGCTCAGCTCACACAGAAATCAAAACCTTTGAGACCTCCATCACATCCCAAGGCCAATAGCCCAGGAGATGCGGCGTGGCGTTTCCTCAAACCACAGCTGGCGTGGCACCTCCTCAAACCACAGCCAGGACGCGGCACCTCCTCAAACCACAGCCAGGACGCGGCACCTCCTCAAACCACAGCCAGGGCGTGGCACCTCCTCAAACCACAGCCAGGGCGCTGCACCTCCTCAAACCACAGCCAGGACGCGGCACCTCCTCAAACCACAGCCAGGGCGCTGCACCTCCTCAAACCACAGCCAGGGCGTGGCACCTCCTCAAACCACAGCCAGGGCGCTGCACCTCCTCAAACCACAGCCAGGGCGTGGCACCTCCTCAAACCACAGCCAGGGCGTGGCACCTCCTCAAACCACAGCCAGGACGCGGAGCCTCCTCAAACCACAGCCAGGGCGCTGCACCTCCTCAAACCACAGCCAGGGCGCTGCACCTCCTCAAACCACAGCCAGGGCGCTGCACCTCCTCAAACCACAGCCAGGGTGCTGCACCTCCTCAAACCACAGCCAGGGCGCGGCACCTCCTCAAACCACAGCCAGGGTGTGACGCCTCCTCAAATCACAGCCAGGGCGTGGCACCTCCTCAAACCACAGCCAGGGCGTGGCACCTCAAACCACAGCCAGGGCGCGGAGCCTCCTCAAACCACAGCCAGGGCGCGGAGCCTCCTCAAACCACAGCCAGGGCGCGGAGCCTCCTCAAACCACAGCCAGGGCGTGGCACCTCCTCAAACCACAGCTGGCGTGGCACCTCCTCAAACCACAGCCAGGGCCCTGCACCACCTCAAACCACAGCCAGGGCGCGGAGCCTCCTCAAACCACAGCCAGGACGCTGCACCTCCTCAAACCACAGCCAGGGTGCTGCACCTCCTCAAACCACAGCCAGGGCGTGGCACCTCCTCAAACCACAGCCAGGGCGCTGCACCTCCTCAAAGCACAGCCAGGGCGTGGCACCTCCTCAAACCACAGCCAGGGCGTGGCACCTCCTCAAACCACAGCCAGGGCGCTGCACCTCCTCAAACCACAGCCAGGGCGCGGCACCTCCTCAAACCACAGCCAGGGCGCTGCACCTCCTCAAACCACAGCCAGGGCGCGGAGCCTCCTCAAACCACAGCCAGGGCGCTGCACCTCCTCAAACCACAGCCAGGACGCGGCACCTCCTCAAACCACAGCCAGGGCGCGGAGCCTCCTCAAACCACAGCCAGGGCGCGGCACCTCCTCAAACCACAGCCAGGGCGTGGCACCTCCTCAAACCACAGCCAGGGCGCTGCACCTCCTCAAACCACAGCCAGGACGCGGCACCTCCTCAAACCACAGCCAGGGCGCGGAGCCTCCTCAAACCACAGCCAGGGCGCGGAGCCTCCTCAAACCACAGCCAGGGCGCGGAGCCTCCTCAAACCACAGCCAGGGCGCGGAGCCTCCTCAAACCACAGCCGGGGCGCTGCACCTCCTCAAACCACAGCCAGGGCGCTGCACCTCCTCAAACCACAGCCAGGACGCTGCACCTCCTCAAACCACAGCCAGGGCGCGGAGCCTCCTCAAACCACAGCCGGGGCGCTGCACCTCCTCAAACCACAGCTGGGGCGCTGCACCTCCTCAAACCACAGCCAGGGCGCGGCACCTCCTCAAACCACAGCCAGGGTGCTGCACCTCCTCAAACCACAGCCAGGGCGCTGCACCTCCTCAACCCACAGCCAGGGCGCTGCACCTCCTCAAACCACAGCCAGGGTGCTGCACCTCCTCAAACCACAGCCAGGGTGCTGCACCTCCTCAAACCACAGCCAGGGCGCTGCACCTCCTCAAACCACAGCTAGGGCGTGGCACCTCCTCAAACCACAGCCAGGGTGCTGCACCTCCTCAAACCACAGCCAGGGCGCGGAGCCTCCTCAAACCACAGCCAGGACGCGGCACCTCCTCAAACCACAGCCAGGGCGCGGAGCCTCCTCAAACCACAGCCAGGGCGCGGCACCTCCTCAAACCACAGCCAGGACGCGGAGCCTCCTCAAACCACAGCCAGGGCGCGGAGCCTCCTCAAACCACAGCCAGGGCGCTGCACCTCCTCAAACCACAGCCAGGGCGTGGCACCTCCTCAAACCACAGCCAGGGCGTGGCACCTCAAACCACAGCCAGGGCGCTGCACCTCCTCAAACCACAGCCAGGGCGCGGAGCCTCCTCAAACCACAGCCAGGGCGCGGAGCCTCCTCAAACCACAGCCAGGGCGTGGCACCTCCTCAAACCACAGCTGGCGTGGCACCTCCTCAAACCACAGCCAGGGCGCGGCACCTCCTCAAACCACAGCCAGGGCGCGGAGCCTCAAACCACAGCCAGGGCGTGGCACCTCCTCAAACCACAGCCAGGGCGCTGCACCTCCTCAAACCACAGCCAGGGTGCGGCACCTCCTCAAACCACAGCCAGGGTGCGGCACCTCCTCAAACCACAGCCAGGGCGCGACGCCTCCTCAAACCACAGCCAGGGTGCTGCACCTCCTCAAACCACAGCCAGGGCGCGGAGCCTCGTCAAACCACAGCCGGGGCGCTGCACCTCCTCAAACCACAGCCAGGGCGCGGAGCCGCCTCAAACCACAGCCAGGGCGCTGCACCTCCTCAAACCACAGCCAGGGTGCGGCACCTCCTCAAACCACAGCCAGGGCGCTGCACCTCCTCAAACCACAGCAGCCAGGGCGTGGCACCTCCTCAAACCACAGCCAGGGCGTGGCACCTCAAACAACCGCCAGGGCGCTGCACCTCCTCAAACCACAGCCAGGGCGCTGCACCTCCTCAAACCACAGCCAGGGCGCTGCACCTCCTCAAACCACAGCCAGGGCGCTGCACCTCCTCAAACCACAGCCAGGGTGCTGCACCTCCTCAAACCACAGCCAGGGTGCTGCACCTCCTCAAACCACAGCCAGGGTGCTGCACCTCCTCAAACCACAGCCAGGGCGCTGCACCTCCTCAAACCACAGCCAGGGCGCTGCACCTCCTCAAACCACAGCCAGGGCGCGGAGCCTCCTCAAACCACAGCCAGGGCGCTGCACCTCCTCAAACCACAGCCAGGGCGCTGCACCTCCTCAAACCACAGCCAGGGCGCGGAGCCTCCTCAAACCACAGCCAGGGCGCTGCACCTCCTCAAACCACAGCCAGGGTGCGGAGCCTCCTCAAACCACAGCCAGGGCGCGGAGCCTCCTCAAACCACAGCCAGGGCGCTGCACCTCCTCAAACCACAGCCAGGGCGCGGAGCCTCCTCAAACCACAGCCAGGGCGCTGCACCTCCTCAAACCACAGCCAGGGCGCGGAGCCTCCTCAAACCACAGCCAGGGTGCTGCACCTCCTCAAACCACAGCCAGGGCGCGGAGCCTCCTCTAACCACAGCCAGGGCGCGGAGCCTCCTCAAACCACAGCCAGGGTGCGGAGCCTCCTCAAACCACAGCCAGGGCCCTGCACCACCTCAAACCACAGCCAGGGCGCGGAGCCTCCTCAAACCACAGCCAGGACGCTGCACCTCCTCAAACCACAGCCAGGGCGCTGCACCTCCTCAAACCACAGCCAGGGCGCGGCACCTCCTCAAACCACAGCCAGGGCGCGGAGCCTCCTCAAACCACAGCCAGGACGCTGCACCTCCTCAAACCACAGCCAGGGCGCGGAGCCTCCTCAAACCACAGCCAGGACGCTGCACCTCCTCAAACCACAGCCAGGGCGCTGCACCTCCTCAAACCACAGCCAGGGCGCTGCACCTCCTCAAAGCACAGCCAGGGCGCTGCACCTCCTCAAACCACAGCCAGGGCGCGGCACCTCCTCAAACCACAGCCAGGGCGCTGCACCTCCTCAAACCACAGCCAGGGTGCGGAGCCTCCTCAAACCACAGCCAGGGCGCTGCACCTCCTCAAACCACAGCCAGGGCGCGGAGCCTCCTCAAACCACAGCCAGGGCGCGGAGCCTCCTCAAACCACAGCCAGGGCGCTGCACCTCCTCAAACCACAGCCAGGGCGCTGCACCTCCTCAAACCACAGCCAGGGCGCGGAGCCTCCTCAAACCACAGCCAGGGCGTGGCACCGCCTCAAACCACAGCCAGGACGCTGCACCTCCTCAAACCACAGCCAGGACGCTGCACCTCCTCAAACCACAGCCAGGGCGCTGCACCTCCTCAAACCATAGCCAGGCCCTGCACCTCCTCAAACCACAGCCAGGGCGCTGCACCTCCTCAAACCACAGCCAGGGCGCTGCACCTCCTCAAACCACAGCCAGGGCGCTGCACCTCCTCAAACCACAGCCAGGGCGCGGAGCCTCCTCAAACCACAGCCAGGGCGCTGCACCTCCTCAAACCACAGCCAGGGCGCTGCACCTCCTCAAACCACAGCCGGGGCACGGCACCTCCTCAAACCACAGCCAGGGCACTGCACCTCCTCAAACCACAGCCAGGGCGCTGCACCTCCTCAAACCACAGCCAGGGCGCTGCACCTCCTCAAACCACAGCCAGGGCGTGGCACCTCCTCAAACCACAGCCAGGGCGCGGAGCCTCCTCAAACCACAGCCAGGGCGCGGAGCCTCCTCAAACCACAGCCAGGGCGCGGAGCCTCCTCAAACCACAGCCAGGGCGCGGCACCTCCTCAAACCACAGCCAGGGCGCTGCACCTCCTCAAACCACAGCCGGGGCGCGGCACCTCCTCAAACCACAGCCAGGGTGCTGCACCTCCTCAAACCACAGCCAGGGCGTGGCACCTCCTCAAACCACAGCCAGGGTGCTGCACCTCCTCAAACCACAGCCAGGGTGCTGCACCTCCTCAAACCACAGCCAGGGCGCGGAGCCTCCTCAAACCACAGCCAGGGCGTGGCACCGCCTCAAACCACAGCCAGGGTGCTGTACCTCCTCAAACCACAGCCAGGGTGCTGCACCTCCTCAAACCACAGCCAGGACGCGGCACCTCCTCAAACCACAGCCAGGGCGCGGAGCCTCCTCAAACCACAGCCAGGGCGCGGAGCCTCCTCAAACCACAGCCGGGGCGCTGCACCTCCTCAAACCACAGCCAGGGCGCTGCACCTCCTCAAACCACAGCCGGGGCGCTGCACCTCCTCAAACCACAGCCAGGGCGTGGCACCGCCTCAAACCACAGCCAGGGCGCTGCACCTCCTCAAACCACAGCCAGGGTGCTGCACCTCCTCAAACCACAGCCAGGGTGCTGCACCTCCTCAAACCACAGCCAGGGCGCTGCACCTCCTCAAACCACAGCCAGGGCGCGGCACCGCCTCAAACCACAGCCAGGGCGTGGCACCTCCTCAAACCACAGCCAGGGCGCGGCACCTCCTCAAACCACAGCCAGGGCGCTGACCTCCTCAAACCACAGCCAGGGCGCGGAGCCTCCTCAAATCACAGCCAGGGCGCGGCACCTCCTCAAACCACAGCCAGGGCGTGGCACCTCCTCAAACCACAGCCAGGGCGCGGAGTCGCCTCAAACCACAGCCAGGGTGCTGCACCTCCTCAAACCACAGCCAGGGCGCGGAGCCTCCTCAAACCACAGCCAGGGCGCTGCACCTCCTCAAACCACAGCCAGGGCGCTGCACCTCCTCAAACCACAGCCAGGGCGCTGCACCTCCTCAAACCACAGCCAGGGCGCGGCACCGCCTCAAACCACAGCCAGGGCGCTGCACCTCCTCAAACCACAGCCAGGGCGCGGAGCCTCCTCAAATCACAGCCAGGGCGCGGCACCTCCTCAAACCACAGCCAGGGCGTGGCACCTCCTCAAACCACAGCCAGGGCGCGGAGCCGCCTCAAACCACAGCCAGGGCGCTGCACCTCCTCAAACCACAGCCAGGGCGCGGCACCTCCTCAAACCACAGCCAGGGCGCGGCACCTCCTCAAACCACAGCCAGGGCGCTGCACCTCCTCAAACCACAGCCAGGGCGCTGCACCTCCTCAAACCACAGCCAGGGCGCGGCACCGCCTCAAACCACAGCCAGGGCGCTGCACCTCCTCAAACCACAGCCAGGGCGCGGGGCCTCCTCAAATCACAGCCAGGGCGCGGCACCTCCTCAAACCACAGCCAGGGCGTGGCACCTCCTCAAACCACAGCCAGGGCGCGGAGCCGCCTCAAACCACAGCCAAGGCGCTGCACCTCCTCAAACCACAGCCAGGGCGCGGCACCTTCTCAAACCACAGCCAGGGCGCGGAGCCTCCTCAAACCACAGCCAGGGCGCGGAGCCTCCTCAAATCACAGTCAGGGCGCGGAGCCTCCTCAAATCACAGCCAAAATGATGAAAAGCTAAATAAAAACCCGATGCAGCTCTAACTGGGGTGCAATCCTCAATCGTAGTGAGGACTTAACTAACCTTATCATCCAACTCCACCCCCACCGTCCACCCAGCACCCCGCTCTGGCTCCACTCAACTTCATTATGAGCGAGATACGGGCATCAAAAAGGCACTACCCGCCTATAAACGTAAGGATTATAACACAATGACAAAAGGAGTAAAACAGACTCAATTTGATTAATGCCATAACAGAATAACAGACGACACTCATCCTTGTGCTCTCACCTCACACCCCCTTGCAAGATAAAAGACAGCAATAAACAACATAATCATAAATCCAGAATTTTAGAAGAAGTACACGATAATGTCACCACCTATGATGTTTGAGAAGGCCGACGGCAAAACAAGATCAATAAACACTCCTCAGGATCTCAAGGTTTCCAATGAACGAAGCACCATCACTTCCATCATGCTGCCGCTCTGACGCTCCAGCAATCCACAGCCTAGGCGCTGGCTGGGGGGGAATGACTTGACCAATCTCTCACAGCGAGCACGTAAAGGTCTGCACCACAATGCTACCGGGTATGGTGACCCTCGGGTTATATTTGGGGCTGGTTTAGCTCACTGGGCTAAATCGCTGGCTTTTAAAGCAGACCAAGCAGGCCAGCAGCACGGTTCGATTCCCGTACCAGCCTCCCCGGACAGGTGCCGGAATGTGGCGACTAGGGGCTTTTCACAGTAACTTCATTGAAGCCTACTCGTGACAATAAGCGATTTTCATTTCATTTCAGAACATCCTCATCCAGAACAACATTCTCAATGGAGGCCACCACCTGGATGCACATTGCCCAGGTGAAAGTCTGCTCACCAGCGTCACTGCAGGCTGGGCCCATCGCGGTTAAACGAGGATTCCCTAGGATTTATCTCAGCTCCTCTTTGCAAAACACCAAGCAGGATCCTTCAGGGACATAGCGCAAGACAGATATCCCAGGAAAAGACAAATATGAAACATGCACTTGGTTAAAATAAAGGATGTCAAGGTGAGCAGAACCAGAGCTCGCGAATGGAGCTGCTCCCGTGCTCACAGCACCTGACCCCATCAAAGTGTTTCCTGTTATAATAAAACTGGACAAATCTGGTGTAGTAACACATTCTCCCAAGTTTGGTGCTAACTGTTACATACATTTCTCTCTCTCTCTCCCCCCCCCCCCCCCCTATCAGGGTAATGAGCTTTCACTAGGATGGTCACTGACCTGAAATGTAAATATTTCTCTCTGCACAGTATTGCCTGTGTTTATATCAGATTTCCAGCGATGGCAGTATTTTGCTCTCACCCTGATACACTGGGGGCTGATGCGATGCACGGTAGTTTTCAGCAGAACAAAAATACCCTCAAATGAAACTGCATTTGCACCAAAGCTGGAGTCGGCATGCATCGCACCTTCGCATCTACTCAAATTGTAGAAAACCTGTTAACCAGGCTTGGAACAAAAACTAGCACTCGTTTTACCTTTACTCAGGTAGAACATTATTGCATCAGGCGGCCCCTCGGCACCTACCAGCTCAGACAGCAGAACGCTGGCAGGAATAGGGGTGGAGGGAGGGCGGAAGATCAGTCTGCCCTCGTGCAACATACACTCATTCGCCCCAGCAGGAGGCGCTCGACAATCAGGAGCAGGAAGCCCTGCGTCAGAGCACAGAGGCACACTGCATCATCTGCGCCTTAGCAGACAAGTTCTCTTCAGAAAAACAACCCTGGTTTCTGCAGCCACAGTCTCGTTTGTGGACCAAAGTGAATTATCCTTCAGGCAATTCAAGTAAATGTAACCAAAGGAGAATTAGAACAGGTTTGTGTAACCTGGCTTGGGTTTTCTTTGGTAAAATCTTCAGAATTGGAAAACTGGAAAGATGCTACCAAGTTCTTACCACACAATGAGAGTTACTGACAGGACGCGCCTGTGGTTTTAGCTTTCTACGGAAGAATTCACTGAGGTTTCGGTAATGCTGTAAATCTTCCACTGCTGCTTCCTTCATATTAACTCCGAACGTCCATATGTACAGATTATAGACTGGCTTCCGCATCCAGGTGGGCAGCTCCACCTGATTCAGGCGACCCCATGCACGAGACAGCAGTCGAGTGGGAATAGTTTTATACAAGCCAACCTGCAAGAGCCAGAAGAACAACATTTAAATGCCAGACACCAGCAAGGCTGCTGCTTTGAGCTCAGAACTGATTTTGATATGCAAAAAACCACATGGGAAAATGGTATAGCGGCTGTTAAACATTTTACAGGACATAATGAGGCTTGAAACACACATTTAAAAGGACAGAGAAACTTGCGCCGGACTGCCTTATGAATCATTAAAGGAATAATTTACTTGTAAACGGACACACATTCTTCAACTGTCACAAAGTCTTGCAGCCCTATTTTTCACATAATTTAAAATGCTCAAAATCATTATTAGCAACAACAGTACCATGATTTTTTTAATTAATTGAAACACGTTAAAGTTCAAAACCTGCAAAAATCTTACGAAGCAGCACTCCACTTTTTCACACTACTGCATTTTCGGATGTAACAAGAGCAAACTCCCAGGGAGCTGCTTGGAGCAGTTAGCTGCCTTAGAAAAAATTTACTGAATTCTCACTTCCCCAGACACCATGACTGCCCAGCAACAGCCTCAGCGAAGCGGAACTGCTCAAACCCCACTCCCTTGGTTGGTCTGGTGATGTCAATTACAGGGAAACCAGGCAGCATGGTAGCGTAGTGGTTAGCACTGTTGTCCCACGACGCCAAGGTCCCAGGTTCGATTCCAGCTCTGGATCACTGTCCGTGTGGAGTTTGCACATTCTCCCCGTGTTTGCGTGGGTTTCACCCCCACAACCCAAAGATGTGCAGGTTAGGTCAATTGGCCATGCTAAATTGCCCCTTAATTGGAAAAATTGAATTGGGCACTCTTAAGTTTTAAAAAAATTACAGGGAACCCAAAATGATATGGGACGGTGGGAAGGACTTAGTCGAGCCCACACTTGGGTATATCCATGCCGCAAGGTTGCTTGTTTTACTTCTGGCAGGGGGTAGATGCTGGTTAGTGTCTAACTAAAATTGAAAACAACTGCATCTAATGTTTTATAATTATTGGCCAAAAAAAATTATATAGCACCTTAAACATGCTCAAACATCCCAAGGCGCTTCACAGGTGATGCACAGTAGCAACATTGGACACCACAGACACTGGGAGAGGGAACAAAAGTTCGTCAAAGTAATATGGGGTGTTTTAAGAGAGGTTTTAAGAAGGGGATTCCAGTCCTAGAAAGTCCTAAAATCAGGGTTGTCCCAGATGGTAGAATTGGAGGAGTGCAAAGATCTTAGGATCATAGGGTTGGAGGAGGTTACAGAAATAGGAGATTTAAATCACCAGTGAGATTTGGAATCCTCAATGATGCAGGGCCACAGCCAAGGTAGGTGAGCAAGCATAGGGATGGTGATGGGACACCAGAACTGAGTGCAAGTTAGGATACAACTTGTGCAGGAGCTCAGCTTGTAAATGAGTAGAATCTGGGACGGTGACCAGGGGAGTCTGGGAATAATCTTGTTCACAGGTAACAAAGGCAGGAAGGAGGGTTTAAGCAGCGGAATGAGTTGAAGTAGGGACTGATACAACAAAGAAATATATAATCTTGGCGAGAAAAGAATATGGTTTCAGGAGCCCAGCTCGGAGTTAAATGAGACACAAACATCTTCAAATAGCCTGATCGAGCCCAAGACAGTTGTTGGCTGAGGGGCTAGGGAATGCAGATTGCAGTGAGGACTAAAGTCAATGGCTTTCCTCCTCCCCATTATTAACCGGCATCAATTTCTGCTCAGCCAATACTGGATGCCAGATAAGTGGCGTAACAAATCAGAGGGGACAGAGAGGGAGGCAATTCTGAAAGGAGAGCTGGGTGTTGCCAGCATACATGTGGAATCGGATGTGTTTTCATGTGATGTCGCCATAGGACTGCAGCTAGATGAGAAATAGGAAGGAGGCTGGGAAAGATCCTTGAGGTACTCCAGAGTTAACAGCACAGGAGTGGGAAGAGAAGGAGTAGCAGGAAATTCTCCGACTATAACTGGATAGAAAGGACTGGAACTAGTCCCACACAGCAACACAACGGAGTTGAGGTGTTGCATCAAAGGTCAGGTCAAGAAAGGATAGCGTGTCGTACTCACAAAGAGTATCATTTATGTCTGTTTCAGTGACGGGGCATAGACCCGGTCGGAGGGAACAAAGCATAAATTTGGGAGGCGCATTTACCACGTTCAAGGACTTCAGAGAGGAAAGGGAGGTTGGAGATGAGTGTACAGTGAGGTAGGTTCCTTTGCTTGTTGATGCCCCAAAACCACAGGTACCCAGGCTACAGCCTGTAGGCTCCGTGTACAGACTGAATCCTGGCATTAAACTCTCAAAACTCACTCTCGGTGCTGGGCGGGTTTACATTTTGTACTTCCATTTGTTAGACAAGACCCACTGTTTTAGCACTGCTGCCTCATTGGTGGATAAATCCTAAATCTGAACGCTAAAACCCATTAGTATCAGCATTGAGGGATACAAACCAATTAATGAGAACTTTATACGTGGCCCCAGGGTTCCACAGTGCACACTTTGTGATCGAGGAAGAATGATTGATCACTCCTTCCTACGAACAGCAAATTACTACTTCTTCTCCATCCTTGTACCAATCATTTTCTGTTCAAGGGCTATGTTTCTTCACTCTGTAAAACCCACCATTCTCAGCGAGTGTCCATGGTGGTCAGATCGAAAACTGGGAACTACCAGTGTCCAATTTCTACACGTCTTCAGGGTTAGTTCAAATGTTTTGCTGCATCGGCACAAGGTCTACCATTTGCCAAGAAGGCTCAATAACCCAAATGACACCGTCTAAAGAAATCTACTAGGGCATGGCATGGTGATGGGCATTGCTCCTTTTGTCACAGTCCCATTTACAAATGGTTGCAACTGCCTCCTTCTGGTACATCAT
This sequence comes from Scyliorhinus canicula, assembly GCF_902713615.1. NCBI lineage: Eukaryota > Metazoa > Chordata > Chondrichthyes > Carcharhiniformes > Scyliorhinidae > Scyliorhinus > Scyliorhinus canicula. Next base: position 76,049,421 of record NC_052146.1, on the reverse strand, counting down.
GACAAAACAGGCTACCCAGCCCGGTAACCCTCACCCCACCCCCGGAATCGCCGGAAGCATATTTGCCCACCCTGTTGTGAAATCCAATCTTTTCCATCCGACAAAAGCAATCTTGACGGTTTCTGCCTCAAACTCTAACCTTAGAGGTGAATTCCGCAATCCTCAACTCACCATTTCTCTTGGCCTCTGTCCTAAGTTTCCAACATTTCATCCCCTATTGAACCCGGGTTCAATTCTGGCCTTGTGTCACTGTCTGCGTGAAGTTTGTACGTTCTCCCAGTGTCTGCGTGGGTTTCCTCCGGCTTCTCCCACAGTGCAAAGATGTGCAGGTTAAGTGGATTGGCTATGCTAAATTGCCCCTTAGTGCCCAGGGATGTGCAGGTTAGGTTATGGGGTTACAGGGATAGAGGGGGTTGGACGGGAGAGTGTAAATGGGTAGTTCATTCAAAGGGTCAGTGCAGACTCGATGGGCTGAATGGCCTTCTTCTGCACTGTAGGGATTCTATTGCTCCTTGACCACTGAAAACAGTCCAACTTCCATCTAGCTGTCTCATCCTTCCTCAATTTCAAACGCCATCAGGTTGCTGTAAACTGCGTCAGAATCGACAGAGTCGGGTGTTTGGGATGGGTACTGAGCGTGGTGCTACCTTCATTAAAAAGAGTTCTAAGACTTCAGCCACTGCATGTTCAGGGGTGATTCTAACTGTGAAGTTGTAGGTTCCAACACAGGGACTCCTCAAAAATCAGCCACTCTACACCAGATTGATTGAAGCTGGTGTGTGGCAGAGCCTGTGGGGAACAAGGTGGGCATGTCACGTCACTTAGATTGAGCCAGCATCAGATAACATATTGAAACGGAATGGCCCGCACTTGTTGAAGGTTGGGATAAAATGGTTGTAGCCGAGTGCCAGGAGCTGCCAAACAAATGGACATATGGTGCCATCATCCCTTTTGAAATCGGCACCGACCTGTAGATGATCAACTTCTAGAAAACCTTAATAGGGCAAATAGCATCACGGAGAGCTGAAAATAACAACGCTTTCCTGAATGTGTACAGACAAAGTGTCTGCTCATCAAAGATGAAAGAGCCAAAAAACAAAGCCTGACACTCAAACGGAGAACGAACACCAGACAAAAATGACAGCAGAAAGTGAGGAATTCCTCAAATAAAATAAATTCCCAACGTATTCCCAGCTCCCAATTCAGCGATTCCGGATTGTAATAGTGCCTGTATGCAACGGCACCCTCTCCACACTAACCCCAACTGAATTTGACTGCTGGTTTCCTCAACAATACTACAGACTCCAATAATGGAACAAGGGCCCTTTTAAAAAATTGACAAGAGGTAGTGTTCCTAATCCCTCGAGGAAAATAATGCTCAACAACGTTTTGCTTATTCAAGTCTAACTAAAAGGAGATTTTTTTTTAAGCTGAGTTTTCAAACCTTACCTTCCATTCATACAGAATTCTAACATAGGAAACAAGCCCAAAGGCACTTCATACAAGCATAACTAATTTGAGTTGACACTGAAAAGACGAAAGCTTGGTCAATACAGCAGATTCGAAGCAGGGTTATAAAGTTGGAGACAGGCTGGGTGGTTTAAGGGAGGGAGTTCCTGAACTCTGACCCCACAGCTGGAATAACACTGGCACCGGGGCATTGTACATGAAACAATAGGTCTACATCCTTCAAATTCATTGCGCACCATGTTTCACCAGCTGAGCATTAAGGACAGCGCAAAAACAGAGATCTACTTTTTTTCAATATAAACTTTAAAGTCGCAGAAGTGCTCCAATTCAGATCTTTCAAAAGATAAATAAAACCATCATGGGTCTTGACTTGAGTCAGGCACATTACCCCAGCAACAGAGCTTGATGAGCTCGATGGGAACCAAGTCTGTTTAACATTCTAGTTAAGTTTATGTTGCTAGTGCTGACAGTGAGTAACTGTGTGCCTGAGCGGAGCCGAGCCAAGAATGCGGCATTGGCGTACAGTCAGTATTGCCATGCCTGCACAATGTAATGCTCTAAACTGCACTGCACAGTTCTTTAGAAAGAGAAAATGGCCTGATCGCAGTTTAAACCTAGCCACAGCTCCCAACCAATGGCTTTGCTTGCTTTGTTTTGGCTTATAATGCGTGTATGCACATCTATTTGGAGCAGAAAAGGCTAAATGATGGAAATGTTGAACCTCCCACTGGAGAAGATGTGATCTCACTGCTCGCTAATGGCCACTCCAATAATGCACTCACTGAATAGCAATCAAAGCTTAAATCCCACAGAGGTGCAAATTTCTAATTAACAAAATTCCTCGTCTGCAACGTGGTGACAGACCCTTACAAGGAAGCAGGCTGCCAAGTTAATGTAACTGAATGACGCCAGTCAGAAACAGCAATTTACATACATTGAGTCTTTAAAAGTGGTGAAAAGTCCTGAAGGGCCGTACAATCAGACATTTTGCGAGAGGTTAGGATGGAAATCGATTTTAAGGGATGCCCCAGTGGAGGAGAAAAAAGTGGAGAGGTTTGAGAGAATTACAAAGTCAGCTGGTGGTATGGCTGGGGTGGTGAGGGAAGGGACAAAGCCAGAGTTGGAGAATGCAATTATAGCCACGTACACAGACACTCACTTTATGCAAGCTTATCTTAACATACAGCTACCTAATTACCAACTTTGGGCCAAATAACATAAACAGAACAATCAGAAGTAACGTTTGAAACAGCATAAATCTCGGTACATAACTATACAGCAAGGGAACAAACACATGGCAAGTTAAACAGTAGACAGACTCCGCAGCCTGGTATTCACACTCCCGTGCCACAACCCCAAACCCAGAAATACCACACACTTACCCTGCTTGTTGGCCGCCATCCTACTTTAGTAAGAGGCTTAAGGACACTAAATGGCAGGAAGAAATAGAGAAAAGACAGAGGCCAGGAACGGAGCTTGAGTGCAGGTTTGGACATACAGCTCAGCTGGCCTAACCGGCGTCGCAATGCCAGCTGGGGGAAATGTAACCTGTGGAATTATACATATACAGCTGGTCAGCCAATACAACAGCCCCAAACATAACGCAACAACCCCAAATATAACTTCAGCATCAAAATCCGCTCTGCTCAGGGCTTGATGTTAGCTGGCCTGAATGGTGAGATTCATACACACACTACTTTGTTGTTTCATGTTTATCTTTAATTTTCTTTTACCCTCACCAGACTTTTAAAAGAAACCTACATTTGTGCCAACTCGGAACATGGAAGATGACAGCACCCAGGTGAAGTGGTGTAATTGAAATTTAAACGCCACGGAGTGAGAAACTTCCATCAATCCAAGCCAATTCTTAACAGGGTCTTCTAAATTTCTGAGGTAGGGAAATTATGTGTACTTCAGATTAACTGTCGGACTGTGGTACCAACACAGTGAAAATGGCTCTCATTTTCCAGTTTAAAATCTGTTTCATTGAAAGCTTCCGATATTCCTGTAGCATTGCCACCTGATCAGTTCTCACAACTCCGTTTATTTAATTTCTCTTGCTGCACTTACTCAAACTGCTCCTTGCCAACCCCGTTCTGTGAAGATTTATTTGGTAGCTGGAAGCAAGGGACAGGGTGGGATGCCAAGGATTGTACACAGATGCCATCCCACCACAGTGCCCCCAAAATGGCAGGCTTGGCAAATTAGACCAACATAAATGTTTCTCAAGAGCAAATCGTCAGGACACTGGGGACTGCAAAAGCAATCAGAGACCCTGCAAAGCGAATCTACTGTTTGAGCAGATGATGTGGGTAAACTGACTTTGGTGGTGATTCAGAATTGTTAAGACAATGAACAGCTTTGTCACTGCCAATCTCTGCTAATTACAACAGCACAAGGTCTAGAGTGTTCTACATTGGTATGTGACAGTTACACAGTGGGACAGTTACTTTGGGCATACATTGAGAAGTTAGCCAGGCCTTGCAGAGACAGCAGGAGACTGCCCAATAATGATGTCAAGTGAAAAAAAAGCTTTAGTTCCAAGGAGATTCCAGGAAAATCAGGAAACTTTTTCAATCACAATAGAGATTAAGAGGAGAAGTGCTCAATGCTTTGGTCAAACAAATCAGAAAAAAACTAATCCCTCTGTTTGGCAAGGCAGCACTTTAGTGGAATAGAAGGTTGGCAAAAGAATTGAGAGCTAAAACACATTAGGAATCACTGCCCAGCAACAGCTGGCTCTGTAATACTGGCTTTTACAAAAGGAAGTGGACAAAATTTTCAAAAAATCAGAAAAGGGTAGGGGAAATCAGACTACTGGTCACCTCTCTAAATGAGTTAGCATAGACTTGATGGGCCGATTGACAATCTTCTACCGGCACCATTTCAGCCAATTGTTTTGTAACAAAATTCTGTTAGATTGAACAACATTCAGCAACCATAGAATTAATCTGAATCAGTCTGTGGATCACCCATGATATTTGATTAACTTAGGTGCCAGGTTGGAAGTATGGCTAACTTGGGGAGGCCATGGAGGGGCTGCGGGACCCTGAAACTGTCATGGGGGTGGAAGGCAGTGCCGATAGGATGTAACCATCTTATCCCATTTGATTTAATGCCATGTTGTGAGATCCAGCCACAAAGAGAGCGAGCACAGGCTGCTTCTCAATCACAACATGCCAACAACACCGGTCAACTAGACGGTTGCTTCTGACCCCTGTTGAAGCAGCAGTAAATGAGGAAAAGTCTCAGTAAAACAGGACGGATTGAAGTGATCTACAGTACACGGAAGCTTTTCCTCCCCTTAAGTCACTGACCCGTGTTAAAGTGCAGCTTCATAAGACACTAGATTTGCCTGAGTACTCGCCAAAGCAGATACTCATCACTTGCAAGCTTGCACTGTCTCCCCACAGGGTATACAGCTGTGGTCGGCAGTGCAACCCAGCTCACATCCGTCTTTGCCCTGGGTCACTGTCCGTGTGGTGTTTGCACATTGTCCCCACGTTTGCGTGGGTTTTGACCCTACAATCCAAAGATGTGCAGGGTAGGTGGATTGGCCACACTAAATTGCCCCTCAATTGGAAAAAATGAATTGGGTATTCAAAATTATTATTTTTTAAAAATTGATGGCATAGGTAAAGGTCAAGCACAGGTGGAAATCCAGGATGGTCCACTGCCAGCTGTGATTTGAAGGGAGGCCGTTTGCTAGGAGCGCAAAATGTGAGAACAACAGGTAGATGTATGCCCAGAGAGCTGATCTACATCAGACAAGCAGAGATTCCAGCCTAGGAGCAGAAAGAGAGGGGGGGGTGGGGGAAGGGAGATGAGAGAGAGAGAGAGTGAGATGAGAGACCGGGCTGCTGTGGGGTGAGGCCGGGCCCTGGCGTCAATGAAAATGGAGAGCCCGGTTCGCAACACTGGGGATGTGCCCAAATCAGGGTCTGCAGGAGGACCGAGGCAGATCATGAGGCGTGTGAAAGGAATAGCTTATATCCATGGCCAGTTTAATCTGGATGAATTTGCCTCCTTTAATGATTTGATTTTCACACTCAGTCATCCGGACTCTAAACGTTAGCTCCGTTCTCTCTTCACAGATGCTCGTCAGACCAGCTGTGATTGTCCAGTATTTTCTGTTTTTGTTTCAGATTTCAGCATCCGTAGTAATTTGCTTTTATATTAACATAAGCCTACTGTTTTCAAGGTCAGTTTAACATCAAGCCCTAAAGAATAACTTGCCAATGCAGAGCAACATTCATGAATAATTTCACTTTGTCCTAAAAACACTAGGCACAATCATATAATGTACTCTAGACTGGCATACCCCAGAACTCCCAGTCAAATACTTTGTAATCTGTAAAGAGATCCTGTGAGTTCCGCATTGTTAAACAGTCACTCTTGCCACAAGAATTCTTGTTCTTCTACCGGGAACATGGTTTGTGTTTTGACAAGCCCAGTGTGGGTCGAGTGATCAAAGGGTTAAAATGTTAAAAGGTTAGAAAGTGGAGCGAACTTTGAACATAGCAGTTTCCTTCTGGGGCAGAAGTGATTGAAAAATTACCAGCTGAACACATTGAGTGAGAAGTGCCTAATGTTCTCTGGACATTCTGCTTTGATACATAAACAACCTGCAGAGGAGAAGGGTGGTGGGGGAACAACAGCAGCCGCACTGGAGGGTCCACACCACTTCAGGAAGGTACTGCATCTTAAGAGAGGGGAAAGCAAAGATCTCTCCCCTCACTAAACATCAATGTGGCCTGGATAGCTGCAGGAGAGTCCCTCCATTTTAACCCCACAATGACACATCCCTTCAACTCCCACGATAACCGTCCCTCTACGTCCCTGTAGCAGATGAGGTGGCCCTTCCCCCCTCTTTCACTGTTCCCAACTCATTACACCCCCTCAATTTTATTGCCTTAATTCATTCATTAAATCGGAGCAGGAATAAAACCCACTGTTCGTCATCCTTTGCCAGTGTTCCTGCTGCTGGCCCAGCAAACCTTCCCAAACTGTCCAGAGGAAATACAGCCAGCATCACTCACCAGAAACGCACCATCTCTGCTCGACACTGTGCACACTTGCTGTGCACTCATTTAGCCGCGCTTCCCAAAACAAGGGCCATTTCCATCCCTCCCTCTCTCTACTGCAGAGAATACCCGGCCAATCAACAGCCAGCAGCATCACTGCAGAAGAACACCAATCCTCATCTCCTGCATCCCTCTCAGCATCAAACTGATAGCTTTACAAGCAATGAATCACAGCTCTGCCTTTGTTGTTCTGCTCAATTCCTGCTTACACCCTCCCCCTACTCTCATATCCTCCTTTGGCATTCTTTCTATTAACTGCCTCACCCCTGCACCCCTCACAAAACCCAACACCCCACGATAACACCTATGGCACCCAGTTCACCACTTCCATTTAACTCCATCATACAACCTTTCCCTCCCAGCTAATTCCAGCAGCAAATCACTCCCTCCCAGCTAACTTACAGCAGGCAGTCACCCTCTCCCAGCTAACTCCAACAACTAACCTCTCCTTCTATGCTAACGTCTGCATTGACCCTTTCTGTTCCAATTAACTCCAGCAGCTGCCCTCACCCAACGTTCACGCTAGCAGGTACTCTCTCCCTCCCAGCTAACTCCAGCCGGCACCCTCTCCCTCCCAGCTAACTATATAGGCACCCGTGCCTCGCAGCTAACTCCAGCCAGCACCCTCTCCCTCCCAGCTAACTCCAGCAAGCACCCTTTCCCTCCCAGCTAACTCCAGCTAGCACCCTTTCCCACCCAGCTAACTCTAGCAGGCACCCTCTCCCTTCCAGCTAACTCCAGGAGCACCCTCTCCCTCACAACTAACTCAAGGAGGCACCCTCTCCCACCCAGCTATCACCAGGAGGCACCCTCTCCCACCCAGCTATCACCAGCAGGCACCCTCTCCCTCCCAGCTAACTCCAGTAGCTCCCTTCCTCGCAGATAACTATAGCAGCTACCCTCTCCCTCCCGACCACCTCCAGCAGCTACACTCTCCCTCCCAACTCCAAAAACTACCCTCTCCCTCCCAAGTAACTCGGCAGCTACCCATCCCCCCAGCTAACTCCCGCAGCTGCCCTTTCCCTCCTAGCTAACTCCCGCAGCTACCCTCCACCCCAGTTAACGCCAGCAGCTACTTTCTCTCTCTCCCAACTAATGCCAGCAGCTACCCTCTCTCTCCCAGCTAACGGCAGCAGCTACCCTCTCTCTCCCAGCTAACACCAGCAGCTACCCTCTCTCTCCCAGCTAACACCAGCAGCTACCCTCTCTCTCCCAGCTAACACCAGTAGCTACCCTCTCTCCCAGCTAACACCAGCAGCTACCCTCTCTCCCAACTAACACCAGCAGCTACCCTCTCTCTCCCAGCTAATGCCAGCAGCTACCCTCTCTCTCCCAGTTAATGCCTGCAGCTACCGTCTTCCTCCCTATGAACTCCTGCCGCTACCGTCTTCCTCCCAACTAACTCCTGCAGCTACCTTCTCCCTCCTAGCTAACGTCAACAGCTACCTGTCCCTCCCAGCTAACACCAGCAGCTACCCTCTCCCAGCTAACGGCAGCAGCTACCCTCTCTCTGCTACCCAGCAGCTACCCACTCCTTCCCAACAACCCCAGCAGCTACTCTCTCTCTCCCAGTTAATTCCAGCAGGCACCCTCTTCCTCCCAACTAACTCCAGCAGCTACCCTCTTCCTCCCAGCTAATTCCAGCAGGCACCCTCTTCTCTCCCAGCTAACTCCAGCAGCTATGCGCTTTTCTCCCAGCTAATTCCAGCAGGCACCCTCTTCTCTCCCAGCTAACTCCAGCAGCTATGCGCTTCCACCCAACTAACTCCAGCAGCTACTCTCGTCCTCTCCCAGAGCCTATCCAGGCTACGAGCTGTTACGCCGCAGCATGTAACGGCAGGGGCTTTCGGTTCTGCAGGTCCCATTACACATAGAGAGATATAAAGAGATATCCTCCACAGTACCTGAAGCGTGCTCGCCTGCTAGAGCCAGCAGCATTAGACACCACCGAGCCTTCGGCTTCTTGCAGCTCTGCCTGGCTTGCATCGGTGCAACGGAATCTCCGGACATGAATTTTAACTCTGTGCAGGTTGTAACATGTAGCGGCAGTATTATGCAAAGATTTACGACATCTCACCATTTCCCTCCCTTCAGCGCCGACGGCTGCTGCTGTTGTTGTTGCTGCTGGTTTGATTGACACATGACCCGGGGATTAGAGCCTGGATTTCCCGTGAGGGCGAGGGACGGGAGAAAGAGGGCCCGGCAGTGACGTCACCCGCGCGCTCCCCAGTCAATCCACTTTCGCCTAGCAGCAGCAAACGGCCCGGATGTCCAAGGGAAAGACGGTCTGGAACCGGCACCTAAACACAGAGAGCGGCCCAGTCACAAACACGCTTCACCGTCAATACAGTCTGACAGAGCCCGCATGTCCCGCTGCTTATCGGCTTTCTTTTTCATTATGGTCCACAGAATTCCGGCAGTGCAGGGGGCAGCCATTCGGCGGCCCATCGCTTTCCGCACTGACCCTATCTCGGCCTACTCTCCCATTGGGAGCCTGTTACACTTTCATATCAGTCAGCATGTCACAAGGAGGCCATTCAGCCCATCCAGTCTATATCAACTCTGCAAGCCAATCCATTCAACCCATTCCCCCACCCGCTCTTTATCCTTGTTGCCCTGCAAGTTTATTGCCCTCAAATGCCAGGCCAACTTCGTCATCTGTTTCCACCACCCTCGTGGGCAACGAGTTTCAGCTTTAACATTCGCTGCATAAGGTACTTATGCACATCTTCCCTTCCCTACTGCATCTCTCGTTCAAAACCTTAAATCCATGTCTCTCCCCCACCACTCCCGTGGTACAATCAGCTAATGGGAACCGTGGACCAACTAATAGGGCCGGACAGCTAGTTTGTGATATGGAGCAACGCCAATAGTGGGGTTTGAATTCCTGTACAGGCTGTGGCTATTCATGAAAGCCCCACCTCAATCATGTCCCTCGTCTGAGGTGTGGTGATCCTCAGGTTAAATCACCACCAGCCAGCTCTACTCAAAGGGGAAAGCAGCCTCAGGTCATTGGAACTATGGCAACTTTATTTTTAATGGGAACGGCATTACTTTGTTTGTCTTTTCTAAACTTGTTATAACTTTGTACATCTCTGTCAAATATTTCAATCTCCTTTGCTCGAAGGAGAGCCCTACATTTTCCAATCTAAACATGTGGCTAAAATCTCTAGAACCATTCTGGTAAATCTCTACATCTTTACCATGGTGACCAAAACAGGACCCAATATTCTGGTTACTCCAAGGTAAAGAAGTTTCTCAAAAAATCCTGAATTATATTCATCTCCACACCACAAAAATAAATATTTTCTCTACTTCTATCCCCATCTAACCCCATCCATAATTTGAGAGTGATCGAGATTGAATCGGATGACCCCTCAACTTTCTTTTCTGGAGATAAGCACACCAGCATGTTCAAACTTTCCTGATACTTACAGTCTCAGTACTGTTATCACCACATAAATCATTTTTGCATTTTCTTCCTGTGCTACATCCAATGTATCTCCAACAATAGGACAGTCTCTAACACCCTACTACTTATTGCTGAATATTATATGAATTAACATTGACTTTTGACTCTCTTTCCCCCCCCCCGCCCCCCCCCCCCCCCCCCCCCCCAACACCCTCAAATTATGGGCCAGAAAAAATTATCACAGCCCAGAGCAAACAGGATTCTTTTACCCAGGTAAGAAGCAGCACCCAGAGCAGAAGACAGACAAATTGTCAAGCATTTTGATACATACAGTACAAGGAATGTGACAACAGGCTAACTGTTACTCTGATTATCCCAGAGAGTTTTCCGTTTCTTTCCGTGGGGTCTGCCAACCATTCCCCACTCTTAAAAGATTGCATTATTTTAACTCCGAGGGTGCCTTCATTTTGAGGTACTCTTGTAGTCAATGCTTCAGCTACTCTGGCCTGGCTCCCAGCAAGTGTGGTCCCAGAAAGTCCGCCATTTGGTCCAGGTGTTGGGGTCCTGAGGCTCAAAAAAAATCTTGCCCTGGGTTTCAGCAGATGCCCTCACACTGTCAGCTGGGCCTGCTGGGCTGGTATCAGCATCAGAGTACAGAGCAACTTCTCCCCAAAACACAGGGGAATCAGGCTAATTGGAATGACCCCACTTCCACTCAGCCAAAATGACCAATAGACTGAGCATACGCTCGGGATTGAATGTATGGTAGCTGTGTATCACATCAACTTTGCTGCTGGGCTATGCACTGCCCTGGACAGGTCTAAACTCAGATCCTCTTTCTGAAGCACCAAACATTGCTGGGGCTACAGTGCCCCAGCCACCTGTAGCATCCTGGGATCTTGCCCATTCTTCACGGGTGGACATCAGCAGGAATTCTACTGTGGTGGCATCACAACCAGGCCCTAATCATTTCTCATCCAGATATACAATTCAGCAAGAAAGATGACCCAAAGAAGAAATGTTTAAAACTTCAGGCCTTCCCATTAATTAATTAGTATTTTCTAATACCAAACAACAAAACCTTATTTTTAAGAAAATGTACTAAATTGGCTATAAAGCACTTTGGGAAATCCGGAGGTTGTGAAAGATGCGTGGTAGCCTCAATAAGAGAATCTCTTGACATTGGTTAAGAAATAAATATTGACCAGGATACAGGCAAGAATTCCCCGGCTCTTCTTTGAATAATACCCATGGGATCTTCCATGTGTCTACCTCTTAGGTGGACATTAAAGTTTCATCCTAAAGACAGCACAGCACTCGTGACGGTGCAGCACACCCTCAGACTGAAATCATCAGCACAAACAGCCCGCTTGATTGGCACCCCTTCCACAAATAATTGTAGCAGCCGTGTACCACCTACAAGATGCACTGCAAAAACTCAACAAGGCTCCTTAGGCAGCACCTTACAAACCCACTACCATCGAGAAGGACAAGGGCAGCAGATTCCTGGGATCACCACCACCTGGAGGTTCCCCTCCAAATCACTCACCATTTTGACTTGGAAATATATTGCTGTTCCTTCACTGTCGCTGGCTTAAGATCCTGGAACTCCCTTTCTAATAGCACTGTGGGTGTACCTACACTACATGGACTGCAGCGGTTCAAGAAGGCAGTGGTTCAAGGGCAAGTTGGGATGGGCAACAAATGTCGGCCTAGCCAGCAAAGCCCACGTCCAGTAAAAATGAATTTTAAAAAGAATCATGTCACTATAATAGACTAGATTATGGGTTCAAGCCTTTGGATTGGGGTTCAAACCTATGACCATATGACTCCGACGCAACAGTTTTTAAAAATTCATTTATGGGATGTGGGTATCGCTGGTTGGGCTTGCATTTATCGCCCATCCCTAGTTTTGCCTTCAGAAGGTGGTGGTGAGTTGCAATCTTAAACCACTGCAGTTCTTGAGGTGTAGGTACAGTAATACTGAAGTAGTCACAACTGACATTTCCAGGTACAGGAACTCTTGCTGGATATTGGGGGAATAAAAGTTAATACCTCCCTCCCATCTCGATTAGCTGATAAATCAGCATAGCCCAGGGTTGCAACCTGAAATTGATAAATAGCTCACAAGATGGTGTATTTATCACTCACTAACAGCAGAAGCAAATATATTTTTGAATTAACTTTTTAAAAATAGTTAAGATTAGTCTATACAAGCTTTGTTGAAGGGTTAAACAGATCAGCAATCAGGAGCAGAAATTCCAAATCCCTGGGTGTTTTCCCCCTGGAATCAAATCCTAAGGCTTTGTTTCATCAAGTACTTTAATATGAAATGAAAATCACTTATTGTCACAAGTAGGCTTCAATGAAGTTACTATGAAAAGCCCCTAGTCGCCACATTCCAGCGCCTGTTCGGGGAGGCCGGTACGGGAATGCACCGAGCAATTCATTCTCCCTTGTGTAGATCCCAAGAATGGCCTCCAGGTTATTTCAGTAGACTTTGAGCAACATGAAAGTATTCATTAATGTGCAAACAATGCACACCGTTCTAATAACCGAGCCCCGGCCATAAATGACTTTAGACCACGGGTTTCCGGAGGTTGAAAGATTTCTTTTTTTTTTAAATAATAAATTTAGAGTATCCAATTATCCCCCTGGTGAATGAGCTGGGACGGCGGGCAAATTTTTTTTTTTGGGGGGGGGGGGGAGATGCCATTTACAGTAGCGAGGGATAGGTTTAGGTATTTGGGGATTAAGGTAGCAACGGAATGGATGGGGCCCCATAAGTGGAACTTACAAATCTGGTGGAGGAAGCCAGGGACAATATTAAGAGGTGGGATACACTACAGTTGACTTTTTTTGGGGGGGGGGTCCAAGTGGTGAAAATGAATATTCTGACAGTTCTTGTTTACCAAAGACCTTTTTTGGGAAATTGGGCACAATTATTTTGCACTTTGTGTGGGTGGGAAAGGTGCCGAGGGTCGGGAGGACCCTGCAACAGAGGCAGCAAGGGAGATGGCATTGCCGAACCTGCTTCATTGTTATTGGGCAGGGAATGTAGACAAGGTGCGGCGGTGGTGGGAAGGAGAAGGGATACAGTGGGTTAGGATGGAGGAGGAATATTGTAAGGGGTCCAGTTTGAAGGCTATGGTGACGGCAGCGTTGTCAATGGCTGAGTAGGTATTCAGGAAGCTCAGCGGTGCAGTGCACGGTGAAGATATGGAATCAGTTAGATGGAATTTTAGGATGGAAGGGATGTCAGTGCTAATGCCGCTGTGCGAGAATCATGGATTTGAGCCGGAGAGGATGGACAGTAAATACAGGAGGTGGAGGGAAGTGGGGCTGGCCACGGTGAGGGATCTGTATTTGGAGGAAGGGTTCGCTGAGGAGTAGCTACGGGTAGAGCTGCCAAGGAGTAGTGAGTTCAGGTATTTGCACGTTAGGGACTTTGCAGGAAAGGTCTGGAGGGGTTCCCTAGGTTGCAGGGATACACCCTGCTGGAGCGATTGCCGCTTCCGGATGTGGAGGGAAAAATTGGGGATATACATAAGTGGCTGGGGGGGGGGGGGGGCAGGGAGGCGAGCAGGTGGTGAAGATGAAGGAGAAATGGGAAGGGGAGTTGGGAATGAGGCACTGCGTGAGTAAATGGGACCCCCTCCTGTGCAAGGATGAGCCTGATACTGGTTTAGCACACTGGGCTAAATCGCTGGCTTTTAAAGCAGACCAAGGGAGGCCAGCAGCATGGTTCAATTCCCGCACCAGCCTCCCCGAACAGGCGCCGGAATGTGGCGACTAGGGGCTTTTCACGTAACTTCATTGAAGCCTACTCGTGACAATAAGCGATTTTCATTTCATTTAGGTGGTGCTACGGGTACATATGACTCGGGCCAAAATGAGTGGGTTCTTCCAGGAGGTAGCAGATGAGTGCGAGAGGTGTAGGCAGGGGCCAGCAAATCATGCGTGTTTTGGGGTTATTGAAAATTGGGAAGATTCTGGGGGGAGTATTCGCGGTCTTAGTTAGAATAGTGAAAAAGGTGGACCCAGACCCTTTGGTGGTGATATTTGGGGTTTCAGAGAAGCCAGAGCTCATGGCGAGGAGGACGGCCAATGTCGTGGCCTTCGCCTCTCTGATTGCACGGCAAATGTACTGGAGTAGTGGTTGGCATCGCTACCGGGGGTATTGGCTTGGTTGAGTGAAAAAAAGGGTGAAAAAATGTACAGACTGTATAGTTGATTGCTGGGAAGTATATTTCCCGGGCCCGGTATTTATGTTGTAACCTGTTTTGATACATGTTTTTAATAAAATACATTAAAAAAGGTTTCCCCACTTACTTTTTTCCTGTTATTTCATTGACAGTAACTTCTTACCCATCAAGATCACATGATGCAGAGACAGTCCTGTTACCCTGTACTGATCACTCACACCTAACGGTGCTCTCTGTGGACACAAACATCAAACTACATAACTACCATTGCATAATACACAAAGGCAATTTGGTCCAGCCCTCAGAAAAAACACTTAGCAAACATGAAAACGTGTAATACATAGATTTACACGTTCGGAATTCAATGAGGGCCCAGAGGCGCAGAGCCCCGCTGGTTGGACACAGTGGGAGGATCTCTCACTCTGCCCTGGTAGCGCAGGGGGATCCCATATTCAAGTCCCTATTCTCCTGAGTTTGCTCTTTTCCGTTGTAGCATCAATGTTGACCTACCGCCCTGGGTTGGGACTTGCATATTTCTCATGCCTTTAATGCAATAAAACATCACAAGGTGCTTAATAGGAGCACTTTCAAACAAACAGGGGGAGATAAGGGGACTGAGGGCGAGCAACAGCAAGATAGAGGGAGCTCACATGTATAAGTCTAGAAAGATAAAAATTGAATGATGCCAGCAAACTGTGAACTTTGTTTCTATAAATCGGAGGGGTAATTATCGTAGTGAAAGGAAATTCCTCAGCTACAATTCGTATTAGTGCTGCAACTTGGGATTTAAAAAAATATATATTTTTATTAGAATTTTTGCACTTAATATCAAAACTTTGCAGAATATAAAAATAATAACCAAAATAACAACAGCAACACAAGTATCACAAGCTGCCATCGTGACTATGACAGTAGTCCCAGTGCTATAATTTCCCTACATTATTTACATCGGTGTGTATCTCAGTTATTTTAAAAAAGTGTTCTTATTGCGACTTTTAGGAAAAAGACTTATACACAACTTTACATACGTATTTACAATTACAGCGAAATACATAATTACATTTGTTTTGTGTGTGGCGAGGCGGGGTGGGGGAGACGTGAAGTGAGATTCCTGTTCCACCCTGAAGTTCTGGAGGGAGGTTTGGATGGTCCACCTTCCCGGTTTAGCCCGTGTGGGAGGAATCTGTGTTCCCTTCTGCGACTGGCCTTCCTCGCCATTCCTTCTCTGCTATAAGTTCCATTCAGGTGGTGCCCCCTGCCCCCCCACTTCCCTATCCCTCCTCCCCTAGTTAGTTGCTGGTTGTGAGCAGGTCTGCAGAGGTTTGTGAACTTTGTCAACATGTTGTGGAATCTCTCCTTGGCCCCAGTTTTTTTGGGTTTTCTAGTTGCAGGAACTTGGCCAGGTCTGACAGCCACTCCAAGGCCCTGGGTGGCATTGCCGACTTGCAACATAGCAGAAGTCTCCGCTTCGCAATCAGTGAGGCGAAGGCCAGGACGTCCACCCCGTCCCTGTCCAGAGCTCTGGATGCTCTGACACCCTGAAGACCGCCACAGATGGGCACGGCTCCATCCCGACTCCTATCACACTGGACATAGCCTCGAAAAGGCCATCCAGAACTCAGAGTCTGGGGCAGGACCAGATCGTGGTTGTAGTTGGCTGTTCCCCCGACACCACTCGCACCTATCTTCCACCTCCGGGAAGAACCTGCTCATACTGGTCTTAGTAAGATGCGCTCTGCACCACCTTGAGCTGCATCAGGCCAAGCCCGGCGCAGAGGTGGAGTTGATCCTATGCTGTGCCTCGATCCAGAGTCCTGCTATCTCCATGCCCAGCTCCTCCTCCCATTTCAGTCTGGTCTCGTCCAGTGGGGTCCTGATTTTTTCTATGAGTCGTCTGTAGATGTTGCCACATTTGTTGTCCCCTAAACAGCCCACCCTACCATTGTGTTGGGATTTTTGCTTACCGTATATTGGAAAGACCATGCTGCTGTTTTAGTTCCACTTGGACCTCCTTACATCTGACCTTATGTCTGCATATCCTGCTATTACCCCATTTACACATTTATCTTCCAGAGTATTTGGTCTTCCATATTCTTCCCCTGAAAATGTATTAACTAATATTAATCTATAGTGAAACTCATCAACCAATTATGCGCCCATTCTGCAAAGTTATTAATGTCTTACTGTATTTTGTCTCACTCCTCCTCAATATTGATGGCAACCTCTCCAATCTGGCAGGATGTGCAAATTTGTTTTTAAACTGTATAATTGTGAAACCATTGACTAAGCTGCATACCTCTACCTCCGGCACATATTCCTGACACTAATCGCCAAAGTCCATCTTCTCCACTCATTTAGCCATCATTCTATGATAGCCATCGCAAGAATTAAAAAAAAATTATTTCATGGGATGTGGGCAGAGCTGGCTTGGTCAGCATTAATTGCCCTCGATGTGGTGGTGGTGACCTGCCTTCTTGCAACGCTACATCCACGGTGCTTTTAGGGAGAGAGATCCAGGATTTTGACCCAGCGACAGTGAAGGAACGGTGAAATATTTCCAAGTCAGGATGATGTGTTTCTTGGAGAGGAACTTGCAAGTGGTAGTGTTCCCATGTAACTGCTGCCTGTGTCCTTCAAAGTGGTAATGGTCGTGACTTTGGAAGTTGCAGTCAAATGAACCTTGGTCAGTTGCTATTCTGCATCTTGTAGAGGGTACACACGACTGCCACTGTGTGTTTATCATAGCCTGCACCGGCCCTTGGAAAGAGCACCCGACTTAGGCCCACGCCTCCACCCTATTCCCGTAACCCAGTAACCCCACCTAACCTTTTTGGACACTAAGGGCAATTTATCATGGCCAATTCATCTAACCTACACATCTTTGGACTATGGGAGGGAATGTTTAAAATAGTGGATGTGGGGGGGGGGGGGGGGGGGGGGGGGGTGTCCGTCAATGGAGCATGCTATTTTGTCCTAAATGGTGTCCTGCTTCTTGAGTGTTATCGGAGCTGCACTCATCCAGCCAAATGCAGACTATTCCATCACATTTCTGACTTGAGTCTTGAAGATGGCGGACAGGCTTTGGGAAGTCAGGAAGTGAGTTACATACCGTAGAATTTCCAGCCTCTGACCTGCTCTTGTAGCCACAGTATTTATATGGCTAATCCAGTTAGCAGTTTCTGGTCAATGGTAACCCCCAGAATATTGATAGTGGGGGATCAGTGATAGCATTACCATTGAATGTCATGGGGAAATGCTTAGATTCTCGCTTGGTGGAAATGGTGTTTACCTGGCTTTTGTGTGGCACAAATATTACTTGCCATTCGTCATCCCAGGCCTGAATGTTGTCCAGGTCTAGGTGCATATTGGCACAGTATCTGAGGAGTTGTGAATGGTGCTGAACATTGTGCCCTGAATATCAGCAAATATCTGACCTTATGATGAAAGGTCATTGATGAAGCAGCTGAAGGTGGTTGGGCCTAGGTCACTACCAGAGGAACTCCTGCAGTGATGTCCTGGGACTCAGATAATTGACCCCCAACAATCAGAAACATCTTCCATGATACGTATGACCCAATCATTGGAGATTTTTCCCTGATTCCCATGAACCCCAGTTTTGCTTGTTCTCCTTGATGTCACAGGCAGTCACTCTCACCTCACATAGGGCCTATTATGCTCGTGGCTGTTTTTAAGATAACAGCATTGCAATTGTTTTGTTTTTTAAGTCATCAATGAAACTTTGGTGGCCAATCACTAATGCAGAACGTTCACTTTTAGCCAAAATAATATCTGCTACCTTGGAACACAATTTTCTAACAACTGGAACTAACTTCTATCTTTGAATAACTACAGCAGAGAGTAAACTTTCATTATGAGATTTTACAGCACAGGAGTTCACATCCAACTCATCCACCAGTTAATTTCACAGGATTCCAGAAAATACCAACTTCTAGAGCCAGGTACCCAAATTATGTGAAACATTAAACATTTGCTGGAACATCTTACCTCTGAACTCAAGTTGCAATTTGAGGAATCCCAGAATTGCGTGAGCTTTTATGCTGCATCTAATCCATGCTGCATTTGCCCTGTGTGTGTTTTGCCGTCAGCGTAGAAGTAGTTTTCTGTATCTAACCTGTCTATTTGCTGACCCTCTGAATGATACGGCACTGTGGAGTAAACGTTTTACCCCGGATCTAACCTGTATATGAAATTAAACGGAATGCTGGAGATACTCAGCAGTCCAGTGGCATCTGCGGAGTTAACATTTCAGGTTGAGATGACCAGTCAACTAATTCTGACGATTGGTCATCTCGACCTCAAATATTAACTCTGTTTCACATTGCAGACCATCTGAACTGGAGTATTTCCAATACTTTGTGTTTATATTTCGGACTTCCAACAGCCACAATATTTTGCTTTTGCATAATTGTGCTGTACATGCCCTGGGCCTGTTTGATGGACCAACAGCAGGAGAAAGAGAGTGCGATGTTCAGTAATAAGCGCAGGTAGAGGCTACCTAACAAGGCTGTCAGTTATAAAAAATTTACAGTAGGGAAACCCCATGCGAGAAACGGAAGCTGCTGTTCAGAGAGCTCAGTGCAATCTTTTGTTTGACGTGTCAGGGGTTGATAATGAGCTAACTCTGTACAACGGTCACAATTGATACCTTCCAGGAAATGTAGAGTCATTCAGTATTTAATTCTGGGGTTAAACACTAATGCAGGCACAAACATGCAAACGGAAATATCTTCTCCCTTAAACAGAGCTGCTTGAAGTTTGGGAATAACGTGACCATCCAAATTCTAAAAGATGATTTCCCCCATGGGTCAACAACAGCAGAAAGCTGTATCAATGCTGCACACATTGCCATGACTCTGGCTTCAATTCACACTTTTAGAACCTCAGCTCGAGGGATGGTAGGGGTTTTGACAAGTGACATTGCTACGCCAGTTTAATTAAAAACTAAAACCAGTTCCTTAACATTACTAGAATACTGGAAGAGACACACATAGGCTTGTATTTATATAGCGTCTTTCACAACCGCAAATCATCCCAAAACACTTTACAGCCAATGGGTACTTTAGGAATACAGAAACACTTGTACTGGAGTCAATTTGCACGTAGTATGCACCGATAAATATAAACGATAGGGAGGGGGCAGTCGGCAGTTTGTGGAGGGATGGAGAAGGGCAGTTTCAGGAGTGGGGTGGGGAGAGACTCGACAGTTTCTGGGGTGGGGAGAGGAGAGACTCGACAGTTTCACGGGGGAGGGAAGAGAGTCAGCAGTTTCAGGAAGGGAGGTTAGGAATTGCAGATATAGCACAGGGAGCATTACAGTAGTGGTTATAATGGTCGAACTAGCCAGCTTAAAGCAGAGGTTGATATTTTAGTGACAGCAATTCTGAGAGGTTTCAAGCAAGTAGTGGTAGCATTGATTGGTACTTTGATAAACATTTAGGCTCTCTTCAGCTTTGTTCAACAGAACAGAACAGAAAGTTGCAACCATAAGTTGCATTAAAGCAACCAAACGCCAAATACCAGCTGCTTTCCTCTTTAACTTCAAACACTTTCCACTTCAAACAACCGCGCAACCTCAAACAAACCATTGTTTGCAGCAAATTACTCAGCCTTCAGAACAGCAACCACAACACCACAAAACCCTGCCAGGGTAATCTCTGCAAGACATGCCAGATCATCGACATGGACACCACCATTACACGTGGAAACACCACCCACCAGGTACGCGGCGCATACTCGTGCGACTCGACCAATGTAGTCTACCTCATACGCTGCAGGAAAGGATGTCCCGAAGCGTGGTACATTGGCGAGACCATGCAGACACTGCGACAACGAATAAACGGGCATCGTGCGACTATCAACAGGCAGGACTGTTCCCTTCCAGTTGGGGAACACTTCAGCAGTCAAGGACATTCAGCCTCTGATCTCCGGGTCAGCATTCTACAAGGAGGCCTTCAGGAGACGCGACAACGCAAAATTGCTGAGCAAAAACTTATAGCTAAGTTCCGCACGCATGAATGCGGACTCAACCGGGATCTGGGATTCATGTCGCATTACATTCGGCCCCCACCAACAAGCCTGGACTTGCAGAGGCCTACCGACTGAACTGGCTTGGGACAATTCACACCTCTTTAACCTGGAGTTACCTCTCTCTCTGCATCTTTGATGATTTGATTGCCTGCAGGTGCTCGCATTCCGGGGCATCTCTGACTGTGTCTATATAAACATTTCTGGAACAAGCCTTTCCATTCACCTGAAGAAGGAGCCGTGCTCCGAAAGCTCGTGTTTGAAACAAACCTGTTGGACTTTAACCTGGTGTTGTAAGACTTCTTACTGTGCTCACCCCAGTCCAACGCCGGCATCTCCACATCATCATTTCCTCTTTAAGGGAGAGAGTTGACTGGTGGTGATTCAACCTGTGCATCACTACACCTCAGCTGAGGGGCAAGATTGAGAAGGCAGGGCCTTCATGAATAACCTCAGCCGGTACAGGAATTGAACCTGTGCTGCTGGCTGCGCTCTGCATCATGAACCAGCCATGCAGCCAACTGAGCTACACTGGCCTCAGCCCACTTGTGCAGAAAGTATCCTGCTTCTCTTGATACAGATATCCCCACAACAGACCAGCCAAAATGGGAACTCACCAGGGAATGGGTGGAATTGGATGATCTGCATCACAGCCACAGCTGGCTACATGTCCAATTTAATACTTTCTTGTATCTTCAGCAATATGTTGTCCATCTCTGTTGCTACTACTCCCCTTCTGCCAATCAGACTCATTTATACTTTGGAGATTCAAAACCATCTTTAACTCTTGCCACAAGTTCTGTACTTCCACCACAAACTCTTCAACTCCCCAGTCATTCTCTCAGTGAGCACCAGCCTGTCTGTAATGTTGGTGACCAATTTGACCCCCAAGCTAAGCTGTCACCACCATATTCGCTATCATAAAGACCGCCCAATTTAACAGAGTCTATGGCCATGCGTCAACCCATCTTTTAACAAAATTCATATCCCTCCAGACAGGTATAAATGTAATCACAAGGTTAAAGGCGTGTTGGTCTTTATCACAAGAGGGTGTTGGATTATAAGAGAAAGGAAATGATCCTTCAGCTGTACACAGCTTTGCTCAGACCCCATCTGGAACAGTATTTCAGTTTTTGGACACGGCACCACAGGAAGGAGAGATTTTGGGCTTGGAATGGAGACACCAGAATGATACCAGGACTGAAAGGAATTAAGCTGTGAGGACACTTAGTTTGTACTGTATTGTCATTGAGGGATGATCAAATCAAGGTGTTTAAAACAATAAAAGGGTAGCATGCTTAAAAACTAATTTTCCGTTGCTGGGTAAATCAGAGTCCATGGGACACAATCTTCAAATTAAAGGTTAGGTCATTTAGGTTTTCTTTTCCACACAGGGGTTGCGAAAATCTGGAATATTTACTCCCAAATGCTGTGATTGTTGCTTCAATTGAAAATAGCAAAACAGATCAATAAATTATTTTGCAAAGGGATATCGATCAACGGTGCTTAGAAAGAGTTAAGCTACATATAAGCCATAATCACAGTTAGAGTCAGAAACTTATGGGGTTAAATAGCCCACTACTGTTCTTATGTTCCAGACAGTATGCTCTTGCTGTCTTAGCCATCCCTCCATTTTCTATCCTTTAGAAACCTCAGCTCCTCCTAAGCCTTGCTGATGTATCCTATCAGGCACTAGGTCCTGCTCACCTGTCACTCCTGTGCACCCAAACCTATGAGGTTCTCAAGTCCCCAACCGTGCTCCAATTTACAATTCTTATCATCATGTTTAAACCCTCCCATGACCTTGGTCTTTTGTATCTTTAATATCCTCCCATCCTTACTTCTCCCTCCTCCCCTAACTCTCCATTTCACTGATCATAACCTCTTGTGCATTCCCCCGCCTTTCACTCCACCATTGTTTAGCATTCAGTGACAAAGCCCCCATTCTCTAAAATTCTCTTCCTCATCATCTGTTTTTCCTTTTTAAAAAAAAAGATCCTTATTCACATTTATCTCTTCAACTAAGATATTTATTCACCTTTCCTCGTTTGGTTTAGCATTCCCTTTTTACAATCTCTAAACATCCTAGCCTGTCCTTCCCTGCATCAAAGGCACTATAAAAATGCAAGTTGTCGTTTTAAGTCTGTCTGGACAGACATTCAAATCTACTGCCCAGTTTTCCACATTTTCTTTGCAGGTGTTCTCACCACTGGCTCCCCACGTCCTTGTAAATCAACTTATAGAGAACTATACTTGTCTTCAAGTGGTCCTCTGGCTGGCAGTCCTATCTCAACTATTGCCGTGACCTCAACTTATCACCTTGCCATTTGCATGCCAGAAATCCCTTTGCTTTGACTCCTCGCTTCCCTTTCATAGAAACATAGAAAATAAGGAGGAAACCATTCGGCCCTTCGAGCCTACTCCACCATTCATTACGATCATGGATGATCATCCAACCCCTATATTCCTTTGATCCCCTTTGCCCCAAGTGCTGTACCTAACTGCATCAGAAGTCTCATTAAGGTTTGCCTTTTCAACTGCTTTCTCAGCTCGCCCCCTTAACTTAATCTACATACACCCATCTATTTGGGGTTCCCTGCCATTTGCTCAATCTGGAAAGGGCTCTGCAACGTGTCCTTGGCACCAGGAGCTTCACACAAAAGCAGCCTTGGCAAAAAGACAGTCCACATTCTCTTTTCACTACAGGTTTCTCGGGCTCTTCGTTTTCGGTTTCAAAACAAAGGCTTTTAAAAAAATTAATTGGAATTTTTCAAGGTCGAACATCCCTTCTTGCAAAAACATTTTCCACCTTTAGTCACTCAGTAAAATAATCTATTTTGTTTCAATGCAAAGTTTAGGGGAAAAAACGAAACTGAGTATCTAAAATAAGTGATAAGAACAAAGAAAGAACAAAGAAAAATTACAGCACAGGAACAGGCCCTTCGGCCCTCCCAGCCTGTGCCGATCTAAAACTGTCACCTATTTTCTAAGAATCTGTATCCCTCTGCTCCCTGCCCATTCATGTATCTGTCTAGATACATCTTAAATGATGCTATTGTGCCCGCCTCTACCACCTCCGCCGGCAATGCGTTCCAGACACCTAGCGCCCTCTGCGTAAAGAACTTTCCACGCATATCTCCCTCAAACTTTTCCCCCCTCACCTTGAAATCGTGACACCTAGTAATTGAGTCCCCCACTCTGGGAAAAAGCTTGTTGCTATCTACCCTGTCCATACCTCTCATGATTTTGTAGACCTCAATGAGGTCCCCCTCAACCTCCGTCTTTCTAATGAAAATAATCCTAATCTACTCAACCTCTCTTCATAGCTAGCGCCCTCCATACCAGGCAACGTCGTGTTGGATCTCCTCTTGACCTTCTCCAAAGCATCCACATCATTTTGGTAATGTGGCGACCAGAACTGTACGCAGTATTCCAAATGTGGCCGAACCAAAGTCTTATACAACTGTAACATGACCTGCTAATCCTTGTACTCAATACCCCTTCCGATGACGGTATGCCTTCTTGCATGCTGTATGCCTTCTTGACCACTCTATCGACCTGCGCAGCCACCTTCAGGGTACAATGGACCTGAACACCCAGATCTCTCTGTACATCAATTTTCCCCAGGGCTTTTCCATTTACCGTATAGTTCGCTCTTGAATTGGAGCTTACAAAATGCATCACCTCGCATTTGCCCGGATTGAACTCCATCTGCCATTTCTCCGCCCAACTCTCCAATCTATCTATATTCTGCTGTATTCTCTGACAGTCCCCTTCACTATCTGCTACTCCACCAATCTTAGTGTAATCTGCAAACTTGCTAATCAGACCACCTATACCTTCCCCCAGATCATTTATGTATATCACAAACAACAGTGGTCCCAGCATAGATCCCTGTGGATCACCACTGGTCACAGTTCTCTATTTTGAGAAACTCCCTTCCACTATTACTCTCTGTCACCTGTTGCCCAGCCAGTTCTTTATCCATCTAGCTAGTACACCCTAGACCCCATGAGACTTCACTTTCTCCATCAGCCTACCACGGGGAACCTTATCAAATGCCTTACTGAAGTCCATGTATATGACATCTACAGCCCTTCCCTCATCAATCAACTTTGTCACTTCCTCAAAGAATTCTATTAAGTTGGTAAGACATGACCTTCCCTGCACAAAACCATGTTGCCTATCACTGATAAGCCCATTTTCTTCCAAATGGGAATAAATCCTCAGTATCTTCTCCAGCAGCTTCCCTACCACTGATGTCAGGCTCACCGGTCTTTAATTATCTGAATTATCCCTGCTACCCTTCTTAAACAAGGGGACAACATTCGCAATTCTCCAGTCTTCCGGTACCTCACCCGTGTTCAAGGATGCTGCAAAGATATCTGTTAAGGCCCCAGCTATTTCCTCTCTCACTTCTCTCAGTAACCTGGGATAGATCCCATCCGGACCTGGGGACTTGTCCACCTTAATGCCTTTTAGAATTCCCAACACATCCTCCCTCCTCATGCCGACTTGACCTAGAGCAATCAAACATCTATCCCTAACCTCAACATCTGCCTTGTCCCTCTCCTCGGTGAATACCGATGCAAAGTACTCGTTAAGAATCTCACCCATTTTCTCGGACTCCACACATAACTTTCCTCCTTTGTCCTCGAGTGGGCCAACCCTTTCTCTAGTTACCCTCTTGCTCCTCTGGAGCAGTTTAAAATATTCTGATAACATTGCACGTGTTGTGCCAAGAATTTCTGTGCATTGAAAGATACCATTATAAATGTATGTTGTTTTTTGTCATTCTATTACAAAACATGATGCCAAGTGAGGACGATACAACAAAGGTGAGTGATACGGATTAGTAAATCATCTCCTTGAAATATACATAAAACCACGGGATCATGAGGAATAATTTCTGAGATTTTCCTGCATATCTGCCCTTCTATCTCTCAGTGTTTGGGGGCCGATAATACACTCCCAGTAATGTGTTTGCCCCCTTTTTGTTTCTAAGTTTAGTGTTCATTACGGAGGAGGATGCTGTAGGTATAGAAATCAGCGAGGGGGACTGTGACGTACTTGAACAAATTAACGTCGAGAGGGCGGAGGTATTAACGGTTTTAGCGGACTTAAAAGTGGCTAAATCCCCAGACCCAGATGAGATGTATCCCAGGCTGCTGTGGGAGGCAAGGGATGCAGAGGCTCTAACACTAATTTTCAAATCTTCTCTGGCTACAAGGGGGTGAGGGGCTACCAGAGGACTCAAGGACAGCTAATGTAGTACCATTATTCAAGAAAGGTGGTAGGGATAAACCAATAAATTACAGGTCAGTGAGTGAAACTTCAGTGGTAGGGAAACTATTGGGAAAAGTTCTGAGGGACAGAATTGATCCCCACTTGGGGGTGGGGGCAAGGATTAATCAAGGATAGTCAGCATGGCTTTGTCAAAGGGACATCATGTCTTACAAATTAGATTGAATTTTTCAAGGTGATGACTAGGTGTATATGAAATGAAATGAAAATGAAAATTGCTTATGGTCACGAGTAGGCTTCAAATGAAGTTACTGTGAAAAGCCCCTAGTTGCCACATTCCGGCGCCTGTCCGGGGAGGCTGTTACGGGAATCGAACTGTGCTGCTGGCCTGCTTTCAAAGCCAGTGATTTAGCTGTGTGCAGTTGATGTAGTCCACATGGACTTCAGTAAGGCTGCTGACACGGTCTTGCATGAGAAACTGGTTAAGAAGGTATTTCCGGCAGCACGGTGGCGTAGTGGGTTAGCACTGCGGCCTCACGGCGCTGAGGTCCCAGGTTCGATCCCGGCTCTGGGTCACTGTCCGTGTGGAGTTTGCACATTCTCCCTGTGTTTGCGTGGGTTTCGCCCCCACAGCCCAAAAATGTGCAAGCTAGGTGGATTGGCCACTCTAAATTGCCCCTTAATTGGAAAAATGATTGGGTACACTAAATTTATAAAAAAAAAGAAGGTATTTCCAGGACATTTTGGCAAATTGGGTCTAAAATTGGCTTTGTGGCAGGAGGCAGACGTTGATGGTCAAAGGTTGTTTTTGTGACTGGAAGCCTGTGATCCGTGGTGTTCCACAGGGATCTGTGTTGTGCTTTTTGGAGTGTATATTAATAATCCGGATGTGAATGTAGGAGGTATAATAAGTAAGTTCGCAGATGAGACAAAATATGGTGGTGTGGTAAATGGCAAGGAGGAATGCCTTAGAGTACAGGGCGATACAAACAGGCTAGTTAGATAGGCAGACCAGTGGTAAATTAAATTTAAACCTGAAAAGTGAGAGGTAATGCATTTTGGAAGGACTAGCCAGGCAAGTGAATATACAATGAATGGTAGGACACTTGGAAGTACAGCAGACCATAGGGTTCTTGGTGTGCATGTCCATAGACCCCCTGAAGACAGCAGGAATGTAGATAGTGGTTAAGAAGACATATGGGATACTTGCCTTTATTAGCCAAGACACAGAATATAACAGCAGGGAAGCTTTGATGGAGCTGTATAAAACACTGGTTAGGC
Organism: Scyliorhinus canicula; assembly: GCF_902713615.1. Lineage (NCBI taxonomy): Eukaryota > Metazoa > Chordata > Chondrichthyes > Carcharhiniformes > Scyliorhinidae > Scyliorhinus > Scyliorhinus canicula. The sequence goes on along the minus strand of NC_052146.1, from coordinate 76,022,680 downwards.
CGCAGCTGGAGTACTGGTGTGCAGTTCTGGTCATCACACTATAGATTGACCAGGATGTTGCCTGGGCTGGAGTGTTGCATCTAATAATGGAGACTGGATAGGCTGGGGTCATTTTCCTTGGGAGCAGGGAGGTGTGTGTGTGTGTGTGTGTGTGTGTGTGTGTGTGTGTGTGTGGAGAGAGAGAGAGGGAGAGGGAGATGACACGACAAGATTGAGGTGTATAAAATTATGAGGGACATAGATAGGGTGGATAGGAAGGAACTTTTCCCCTTAGTGGAAGGGTCAATACCAGGGCCATAAGATAAGGGGCAGGAGGCTTAATGGGGATGTGAGGGCCCTCTTTTTGTAACCCGCTAGCCTGCAACAGCATTGCCTCATGTTCTGTTGAGCTAGATGATGATGCGAGCAGCAAACATTATTCGCAGCAGGAGTCCACGGTGTCTATATCATCAAGAACAGGGCACTGCCCAAAGTACCTGATGTCTAGAAATTGCTGCGAAAAGCAACACTACCAGACCTGAAATTGGTCTGTGCCATCTTGGAGGAAGTAGAATGGTATTTCCTCCCAATATTGCAACAAAAGTTGCAGTTTCTGCATTCTTGAAATTATCTCCGAGTTTCTGACTTGACACATTTAGAACACATTTTCACAGTGCTCCAAATATTATATCAGGTTATACCAACTCATTCAGGTTTCAGGGACTCATCCTGGGAACAGAGGTCTCTTTGATTTAACTTGAAAGTTAGCATCAGTCAGCAAACTCGCTACCGGTTATGGAATGGTTTAATTTTCACGCTGGACAGAATTAGATGACTGAAGGCAGGACTTGGGTTGCCGCTTGTCCCAGCATCTCTGACCCATCAATGGGAAAATCGGTCTGTGTTTGTGCAGTGAGGTGAGATTAGGCTCCAGTGTGATGCTCTCCACAATCTCGTAGCCTGTGACAATCCTGGTGGCCTTGCTGGGAAGCGATGTGCAGCTCACAGACTAGATAGGCATTCTCTGCAAAGTTATCGGATTTCAACTAGACACTGAAGGGAATGCAGCAATTGGTATCAATGTTCCTGGGATAGACACTGGGGAAGGTGGTAGAGATGAGGAACAGCAGCAAGGATCATATTCCTTAATGGACAGAAGCAGGTTCAGATGTGATGGCTCGAGTTTCAAACATCTTTCAGCATTCACTATCTCGGCTAACACAAGGAGAACAGCCACTTAAACTAATGGTGCCAGAGAACCAAAACCTGCAGGCACCACTAGCTGGCACCCATAGAGCCACATCTGGCAGGCACCAGCAGCTGGCACCCATAGAACCACCACCTGGCAGGCACCAGCAGCTGGCACCCATAGAACCACACCTGGCAGGCACCACTAGCTGGCACCCATAGAACCACACCCGGCAGGCACCACTAGCTGGCACCCATAGAGCCACATCCGGCAGGCACCAGCAGCTGGCACCCATAGAACCACCACCTGGCAGGCACCAGCAGCTGGCACCCATAGAACCACACCTGGCAGGCACCAGCAGCTGGCACCCATAGAACCACACCTGGCAGGCACCAGCAGCTGGCACCCATAGAACCACACCTGGCAGGCACCAGCAGCTGGCACCCATAGAACCACCACCTGGCAGGCACCAGCAGCTGGCACCCATAGAGCCACACCTGGCAGGCACCAGCAGCTGGCACCCATAGAACCACACCTGACAGGCACCACTAGCTGGCACCCATAGAGCCACACCCGGCAGGCACCACTAGCTGGCACCCATAGAGCCACACCCGGCAGGCACCACTAGCTGGCACCCATAGAGCCACACCCGGCAGGCACCAGCAGCTGGCACCCATAGAACCACACCTGGCAGGCACCAGCAGCTGGCACCCATAGAACCACACCTGGCAGGCACCACTAGCTGGCACCCATAGAACCACACCTGGCAGGCACCAGCAGCTGGCACCCATAGAGCCACACCTGGCAGGCACCAGCAGCTGGCACCCATAGAGCCACACCTGGTAGGCACCAGCAGCTGGCACCCATAGAACCACCACCCGGCAGGCACCAGCAGCTGGCATCCTAAGACCCACACCCGGCAGGCACCCTTAGAACCACACCCAACAGGCACCAGCAGCTGGCACCCATAGAACCACCACCCAACAGGCACCAGCAGCTGGCACCCATAGAACCACACCCGGCAGGCAGCAGCAGCTGGCACCCTTAGACCCACACCCAGCAGGCACCAGCAGGTGGCACCCATAGAACCACACCCGGCAGGCAGCAGCAGCTGGCACTCTTAAACCCACACCCAGCAGGCACCAGCAACTGGCATTCATACAACCACACCCGTCAGGCACCAGCAGCTGGCACCCTTAGATCCACACCCGACAGGTTCCAACAGGTCCGAAAAAGAAAAAGATGCAAAACTGTCAAGTTCAGCAAGATTTATCTTAGAATACAAAACCACGATCCTTCCCTATATAAAGGAATCTTCAAATCTTTATGAACTAGAAAGCTAAAATGATAATTAGTTTTTTTTTAAAATGGAGGTAGTCCAATTTTGTACAGATTTTTATTATACATTTAAGGGATTTCTGTTCTGTGCTGTATTTTTCTATGTTCTATGTGGGCTTTGCTGGCTAGGCCCATCCCTAATAACCCTTGGGACGGCAGTGGTGAGCTGCCTCCTTGAACCGCTGCAATCCATTAAATGAAGGTACACCTAGTACTGTTCGGGTCAGAGTTCCAGGATTTTGATCCAGCAACAGAGAAGGAACAGCAATATATTTGCAAGTCAGGAGATGTGAGTGGCTTGGAGGGGAACTTGCAGGTGGTGGTGTCCCCAAGTATCATCTGGCCCTTGTCCTTCTAGATGGTAGTGGGTTCAGAAGATGTTGTCTAAGGAGCCTTCAGTTTCTGCAGTGCATCCGGTGGTGGAGGGAGTGAATGTTTGTGGAAGGGGTGGCAACCACGTGTGCTGCTTTGTCCTGAACGATGTCAACCTTCTTCAGTGTTGTTGAAGCTGCACTCATCTAGGCAAGTGGAGAGTATTCCATCACACTCCTGCCCTGTGCCTTGTAGATAGAATCATAGAATTTACAGTGCAGAAAGAAGCCATTTGGCCCATCGAGTCTGCACCAGCTTGGAAAGAGCACCCTACTCAAGCCCTCACCTCCACCCTAACCCCTCAATCCAGAAACCCCACCTAACCTTTTTGGACACGATTGGGAAATTTAGGATGGCCAATCCACCAAACTTGCACATCTTTGGATGGTGGATCGGCTTTGGAGATACATGAGACAAGTTAACTTGTTGCAGCATTCCTAGTCTCTGATCTGCTTTTGTAGCAACAGTATTTATATAGCTAGTCCAGTTCAGTTTCTGGTCAATGGTAACTCCCAGGATGTTGATGATGGGGATTCATGGAATTTACAATGCAGGAGACCATTTGGCCCATCGAGTCTGCACTGGCTCTTGAAAAGAGCACCCTACTTAAGCCCACATTTCCACCCTTTCCCCGTAACCCCACCTAACCCAAGGGCAATTTTTGGATGGCCAATCCACCTAACCTGCACATCTTTTGACTGTGGTTGGAAACCGGAGGAAACCCACGCAGACATGGGATGAACGTGCAGACTCCGCACACAGTGACCCAAGCAGAGAATCGAACCTAGGACCCTGGAGCTGTGAAGCAACTGTGTTACCCACTTGCTACCATGCCACCCTTAAGTTCCTGCACTGCACCCAGTGATGACAATGCCACTAAATATCAAGGTTCAATGGTTAGATTCTCTCTTGCTGAGAGATCATGGCCAGGCACATGTGGTGTGAATGTTACCTGTCACTTTCCAGCCAAATCCTGGATATTGTCCAGCTAAAGTCGCCATAGTTCCAGATGACAATAAGTTGCTTTCCCCTTTGAGGAGGAAGAGTTGACTGGTGGTGATTTAACTGGAGGGTCACCACACCTCAGGAGAGGGGCACTGTTGAGTGGGCAGGCCTTTATTAAGAAACTCTGCCGGTACGGGAATTGAACCCTGCGTTACTGACCTCGCTCTGCATCACAAACCATCTGTCTAGCTAAACTGGCCCGCCTTCTCAACCTTGCTTCTCACTGGAGGTGATCCTCAGGTTACATCACCACCAGCCAGCTCTCCCTCTCAAAGGGGAAAGCAGCCTATGGTCAAGATTCATAGAATTCCTACAGTGCAGGAGGTGCCATTCGGCCCATTGCACCTGCACCAACCCTCTGAAAGAGCATCCCACCCTACCCCTTTAACTAACCTAGCCTTTGGACACTAAGGGACAATTTAATATGGCCAATCCACCTAACCTGCACATTCCTGGTCTGTGGGAGGAAACTGTAGCACCCAGAGGAAACCCACGCAGACACCCGGGGGGGGGGGGGGGGGGGGGGAGTTGCAAACTCCACACAGTTACCAGAGGTCAGAATCAAACCGGGGTCCCTGGCACAGTGATGCAGCAGTGCTAACCACTGTTCCACCGTGCTGCCCACAGTCATCTGGGAGTATGGTGTCTTTACTTAATTGTCCAGGTCTTGGTGCATTTGCTGCTTCTGTATCTGAAGAGTAATAAATGGAGCTGAATATTGTGTAATCATCAGTGAACATCTCCACAGCTAACCTTATGATTTAAGGAAGGTCATTGATGAACCAGCTGATGATGGTTAGGTCTAGATCACTATCCTGAGGAACTCCTGTACTGATGTCCCAGGACTGATGTAACTGACCTCCATCAGCCACAACCATCTTCATTTGTGCCAGGTAATCCAACCAGTGAAGGGTTTTCCCCCTGATTCCCATTGACTCCAGTTTTGCTAGGGCTCCTTGATGCCACACTTGGTCAAGTTCTGCCTTGATGTCAATGGCAGTCACTCTCAACGCTGGAGTTCAGCTCTTTCATCCACGTTTGAACCAAAGCTGTCGTGAGGTCAGGAAATGAGTTACCCTGACGGAACCCAAACTGAGGGCCAGTGAGCAGGTTCTTGCTCAGCAAGTGCCTCTCGATAGCACTGTTGCTGGCTCCTTTCATCACTTTACTCATGTTTAAGCGTAGACTAATGTAGTGGTGATTGGCCAGGTTGGATTTGTCCTGATGCGCATGTATGTGGAGAAGTCGGATGTGGAAAACTGAAGTACACACATCACAACACTGTCATTGCAGAAGACAATCAAGAAGTAAAATGTCATGGTATTTGAGAAATTAAGTTGGAATTGCCAGCAACTCAGCTCAAAGCTGATACCAAATTATGCTGTGCTGAGTCAACTGATTTCAATGTCAAGGTCCGAGTGACCTATCTCATGGACCTCTGCATTTTGGACTCAGCTATGATGCAGGTTTGATGTGGGGATCCCTATGTGACATTGTGCCTAACAAGATCAATCATGAAGGCATAATGTTTTTGTAGGATTGCTTTGTCACAATTAACCGGAATCAGATAAGACCAATGAGCTAGAAGCGTCCCCAAGCCAACACCAGCAGTATTTGAAGACAGTCACATAAGGAAATAAAGCTATTCAATTATTTCAGATTCCATTGAATAACAACAGTCACTTCCTAGGAACAAAGGGTAAAACACTGATTCAAAACTATTTTCCTCGTGGGGGTGGGGAGAGCATGATTTTTTTGGGGCGGGGGAACCTGGATTTGTTTACTCAATGGGAAATCACTAATCTTCCTCTACTGACGGTTCCCTGTCTCTATCTCTGAGGAGAATTGCATGGTGAAGGTTTGGGGTCGGTGTTGGGCTTTGTTCACTTCAAAAACTGTTAGATCTGTAGTGTGGAGTGAATGGTGGAGGAAATGGGAAGGAATCTCTAATTTGGTGTGTCTTCTCACACTTATAAGGGCAGCACGGTAGCATTGTGGATAGCACAATCGCTTCACAGCTCCAGGGTCCCAGGTTCGATTCCGGCTTGTGTCACTGTCTGTGCGGAGTCTGCAGATCCTCCCTGTGTGTGCGTGGGTTTCCTCCGGGTGCCTCTAAATTAGAGCTAAGGACTATTTTCCAAATAGTTAGTGAGGATCAAGAATTTTCTCCCCCTCCAGCTTGCAAAAAAGTTGCTGAGGCTGGGGACAATTGAAAATTTGAAAACGGTGGTTGAAAGGTTTTTGTTCATTAAGGACGTTAAGGGGTTACAGAACCAAGCAGGTAGATGGAAACATGTCACGGTCCTATGGCCGAACAGGTTGAACGGTCTAGACTGCAGACTTCTTGGCCTGTGTTCCCACTGTGCCATGTCGATATTCCCAAGCGAGTGAGCAAATTCGAATCAAGGCTGCTTTTCTGTTTACATCAATTAAAGCTTGGAGTTGATGAGACTGCAAATGTGTTGTGTGCGTGTTGTTTATAGTGGGAGTGTTTTGGTCAGCCTCAATAGGGACTGGTTTAGCACACTGGGCTAAATCGCTGGCTTTGAAAGCAGACCAAGGCAGGCCAGCAGCACGGTTCAATTCCCGTACCAGCCTCCCCGAACAGACGCCGGAATGTGGCGACTAGGGGCTTTTCACAGTAAATTCATTTGAAGCCTACTTGTGACAATAAGCGATTTTCATATTCAATACAAATGCAGCCTTGTAACAATCTGACCAAATTGGGAGGGCAGAGAGCTGTCACAATGCCAATTTTAACAAGGAAAAAAACTACTATAAAAAGGAAAGTTCCACGACATTCAACTATAGTGGGACACAGATTTAACACCAAAAATAAGAAAGTGAAACATTCTTAAATTGGGTAGAATCACGGCTATCAGCAGGTACTCTCTGTGGGAAATAGAGCTAAACAGAGGGCAGCAGAGCAGAGCTTCTGATTGGCTGTTCCGGGGAGATTTGCATACGTGCAGTGCGGTCAGCGTAAGTTGAAGGTGTACCTGCACAAGTGACCTGAGGAGTTCGACGGAAGGCAATCATCCAGCAGAGGGCAGCAAAGCAGACCTTCTGATTGGCTGTTCCGGGGAGATTTACATACGTGCAGTGCGGTCAGCGTAAGTTGAAGGTGAACCTGCACAAGTGACCCGAGGAGTTCGACGGAAGGCAAGCATCCAGCAGAGGGCAGCAGAGCAGACCTTCTGATTGGCTGTTCCGGGGAGATTTGCATACGTGCAGTGCGGTCAGCGTAAGTTGAAGGTGGTTTGTGAAGGGGCTGTTCTCGAGTGACAGCTTTACCCGAAACACTACTTATGTAGTGTCTCCCACCCATCCTCCTCCTCTAACCAAAAAAAAAGTTCTGTCCGTTGGATTGCTAAACTAACAAGTTTTTGTTTTTAAGTTTTCAGTAGTTGGGAAGTTAGTTCAGTGGGAATGGAGGCTAGGGCAGTTGAATGTTCCTCCTGCAGAATGTGGGCTGACTACATCTGCAGGAAGTGCACCCAACTCCAGCTCCTCGAGAACCGCGTTAGGGACCTGGAGCTGGATGAACTTCGGATCATTCGGGAGGCGGAGGAGGTTATTGAGGAGTTATAGGGAGGTAGTCACACCTCAGGTAAAAGAAGGTAGATGGGTTACCGTCAGGGGAGGGAGAAGGAACCGGCAGGCAGTGCAGGGATCCCCTGTGGTCGTTCCCCTCTATAACAAGTATACCGTTTTGGATACTGTTGCGGGGGACGACAGGGGTAAGCAATAGGGCACAGGTCTCTGGCACAGAGTCTGTCCCTGTTGCTCAGAAGGGAAGGGAGAAGAGGAACAGAGCACTTGTCATTGGGGACTCCATAGTTAGAGGAACAGACAAGAGGTTCTGTGGGAACGAAAGAGACTCACGGTTGGTGTGTTGCCTCCCAGGTGCCAGGGTTCGTGATGTCTCTGATCGTGTTTTTGAGATCCTTAAGGAGGAGGGGGAGCAGCCCCAAGTCGTGGTCCACATAGGTACCAACGACATAGGTAGGAAGAGAGATGGGGATTTGAGACAGAAATTCAGGGAGCTAGGGTGGAAGCTGAGAGCTAGAACAAACAGAGTTTTTATCTCTGGGTTGTTACCCGTGCCACGTGCTAGCGAAGTGAGAAATGAGGAGTTGAACACGTGGCTACAGGGATGGTGCAGGAGGGAGGGTTTTGGTATCCTGGATAATTGGGGCTCATTCTGGGGTAGGTGGGACCTCTACAAACAGGATGGTCTTCACCTGAACCAGAGGGGTACCAATATCCTGGGGGGGGAGATTTACTAGTGCTCTTCGGGGGGGTTTAAACTAATTCAGCAGGGGGATGGGAACCTAAATTGTAGTCCCAGTGTACAGGATGTTGAGAGTAGTGAGGTCAGGGATAGGGTTAAAAGTTCGAAAGAGGGCACCGGCAAGCAAGACGCTGGTTTGAAGTGTGTCTACTTCAACGCCAGGAGCATCCGGAATAAGGTGGGTGAGCTTGCAGCATGGGTTGGTACCTGGGATCTCGATGTTGTGGCGATTTCGGAGACATGGGTAGAGCAGGGACAGGAATGGTTGTTGCAGGTTCCAGGATTTAGATGTTTCTGTAAGAACAGAGAAGATGGTAAAAGAGGAGGGGGTGTGGCATTGTTAATCAAGGAAAGTATTACGGCGGTAGAAAGGACGTTTGAGGTTTCGTCTACTGAGGTAGTATGGGCCGAGGTTAGGAACAGGAGAGGAGAGGTCACCCTGTTGGGAGTTGTCTATAGACCTCCGAATAGTTCCAGAGATGTAGAGGAAAGGATTGCAAGATGATTCTCGACAGGAGCGAGAGTAACAGGGTAGTTGTTATGGGGGACTTTAACTTTCCAAATATTGACTGGAAATACTATAGTTCGAGTACTATAGATGGGTCAGTTTTTGTACAGTGTGTGCAGGAGGGTTTTCTGACACAGTATGTAGACAGGCCAACAAGGGGCGAGGCCACATTGGATTTGGTACTGGGTAATGAACCCGGCCAGGTGTTAGATTTAGATGTAGGTGAGCACTTTGGTGATAGTGATCACAACTCGGTTATGTTTACTTTAGCAATGGGCAGGGATAGGTATATACCGCAAGGCAAGAATTATAGCTGGGGGAAAGGCAATTATGATGCTATTCGGCAAGATTTAGGATGTATAGGATGGAGAAGGAAACTGCAGGGGATGGGTACAATCGAAATGTGGAGCTTTTTCCAAGGAACAGCTACTGCATGTCCTTGATAAGTATGTACCTGTCAGGCAGGGAGGAAGTTGTCGAGCAAGGGAACCGTGGTTTACTAAGGAAGTTGAAGCACTTGTCAAGAGGAAGAAGGCGGCTTATGTTAGGATGAGACATGAAGGCTCAGTTAGGGCACTTGAGAGTTACAAGTTAGCCAGGAAGGACCTAATGGGAGAGGTAAGAAGAGCGAGGAGAGGACACGAAAAGTCGTTGGCGGATAGGATCAAGGAAAACCCTAAGGCTTTCTATAGGTATATCAAGAACAAAAGAATGACTAGAGTAAGATTAGGGCCAATCAAGGATAGTAGTGGAAAGTTGTGTGTGGAATCAGAGGAGATAGGGGAAGCGTTAAATGGATATTTTTCGTCAGTGTTTACACTGGAGAAAGACAATGTTGTCGAGGAGAATACTCAGGTTCAGTCGACCAGGCTAGATGGAATTGGGGTTCAAAAGGAGGTGGTGTTAGCAATTTTGGAAAGTGTAAAAATAGATAAGTCCCCTGGGCCAGATGGGATTTATCCTAGGATTCTCTGGGAAGCCAGGGAAGAGATTGCAGAGCCTTTGTCCTTGATCTTTATGTCGTCTTTGTTGACAGGAATAGTGCCGGAAGACTGGAGGATAGCAAATGTTGTTCCCTTGTTCAAGAAGGGGAGTAGAGACAACCCTGGTAATTATAGACCTGTGAGCCTTACTTCGGTTGTGGGTAAAATGTTGGAAAAGGTTATAAGAGATAGGGTTTATAATCATCTTGAAAAGAACAAGTTGATTAGCGATAGTCAACACGGTTTTGTGAAGGGTAGGTCATGCCTCACAAACCTTATTGAGTTTTTTGAGAAGGTGACCAAACAGGTGGATGAGGGTAAAGCGGTTGATGTGGTGTATATGGATTTCAGTAAGGCGTTTGATAAGGTTCCCCATGGTAGGCTATTGCAGAAAATAAGGAAGTATGGGATTGAAGGTGATTTAGCGGTTTGGATCAGTAATTGGCTAGCTGAAAGAAGACAGAGGGTGGTGGTTGATGGCAAATGTTCATCCTGGAGTTCAGTTACTAGTGGTGTACCGCAAGGATCTGTTTTGGGGCCACTGCTGTTTGTCATTTTTATAAATGACTTGGAGGAGGGTGTAGAAGGATGGGTTAGTAAATTTGCAGATGACACGAACGTCGGTGGAGTTGTGGATAGTGCTGAAGGATGTTATAGGATACAGAGGGACATAGATAAGCTGCAGAGCTGGGCTGAGAGGTGGCAGATGGAGTTTAATGCGGAAAAGTGTGAGGTGGTTCACTTTGGAAGGAGTAACAGGAATGCAGAGTACTGGGCTAATGGCAAGATTCTTGGTAGTGTAGATGAACAGAGAGATCTCGGCATCCAGGTACATAAATCCCTGAAAGTTGCCACCCAGGTTAATAGGGCCGTTAAGAAGGCATATGGTGTGCTAGCCTTTATCAGCAGGGGGATTGAGTTTCGGAGCCACAAGGTCATGCTGTAGCTGTATATAACTCTGGTGCGGCCGCACCTGGAGTACTGTGTGCAGTTCTGGTCACCACATTATAGGAAGGATGTGGAAGCTTTGGAAAAGGTTCAGAGGAGATTTACTAGGATGTTGCCTGGTATGGAGGGAAGGTCTTACGAGGAAAGGCTCAGGGACTTGAAGTTGTTTTCGTTAGAGTGGAGAAGGCTGAGAGGTGACTTAATAGAGACATATAAGATAGTCAGAGGGTTAGATAGGGTGGACAGTGAGAGTCTTTTTCCTCGGATGGTGATGACCAACACGAGGGGACATAGCTTTAAATTGAGGGGTGGTAGATATAGGATAGATATCAGAGGCAGTTTCTTTACTCAGAGAGTAGTAGGGGTGTGGAACGCCCTGCCTGCAACAGTAGTAGCCTCGCCAACTTTAAGGGCATTTAAGTGCTCACTGGATAGACATATGGATGAAAATGGAATAGTGTAGGTCAGATAGGCTTCAGATGGTTTCACAGGTCGGCGCAACATCGAGGGCCGAAGGGCCCATACTGCGCTGTAATGTTCTATGTTCTAAACCACCACAGTTAGACATGCTGTCTTTTGGATGGGACATTTACACCCACCCAAGTAGGACATGGTTTACATATCCTGTGGCACTTTTTCCAATGATGATCAAAGGAGTTATTGCTGATGTCCTCGTCAATATTTATCACTCACTCAACATTATATTGCTCTTTGTGGGAGCTTGCTGAGCTCAGATTTACTGCCAGATTTCCTACAACAGGACAACACAAAGTACTTAATTGGCTATAAAGCGATGAGAAATTAAGCGGTTGGCAATAACGCTGTATAACACAGTGCAAGTCTTTCTTTTCCCTTTTCCTCTATCACCAATGACCCACCGGTACTCTATTCTCATGTTACAGTCACAGAATGCTGTCTACACACAACCCATGTTCGGAAGGATACCGCAACTATGACATTTGGCATTTTTTCCACAGCTAAGAGGGCAGAATACCACTCCTTTATACTCACCATTGCTTCCTGGCAGCACATGAAGAACAGGGGAAAGTGTATAGAAACTCTATTTGATAGTTCCATTCTATACTACACCACAAGGGCATAGGTTGCATTGACCAAGTCCTATTCCAATCGTTGCAAAGAGCTGTTAGCACACCCTGTTAATCTATCAACTGCACTACTTCAAGGCATAAGATTTTAAAACAAGACACATGGGGTTTTGTGTTAAAAAACGATTAGCCATGTTCCTTCTAGTCAATTATGAATCTCTTTATTTAGTGCCTCTACCTTCATAATTGTAACGACATATCTTTGAAGATGATAGGACAGGTTGAGAGCGAGGTTAATAAAGCATACTAGGCTACGTTAAACTTGTACAGAACACCGATTTGGCCTCAACTGGAGTATTGAGTCCGGCTCGAGATGCCACACTTTGGGAAAGTATCGGTGGAAGGGCAGAAAAAATTCCTGAAAATGGTTCCAGGAATGAAGAGATTCCGTTGTGCAGAAAGGGACTATTTTCCTTGAAGACGGTAGAGAGGAGCTTTGATAGGTGTATTCAAAATTTTGGACAGAGCAGATAGGGAAAAAAACTTCCTATTTGTGGAAGGATCGAGAACAAGAGGACACAGATTTAAGATAATTGGCAAAAGAAACAAGATACATGAGAAAAAAAATGTTTCATACAAGTGTTTAGGTAATAGAATGCACTGGAGGCATTATCTGAAAAGGAAGAATATGCTGGGCTTCTTTGGAGAGCTGATGGGGCAGACTGAATGGCCCCCTTCTGTGCTGTAACAATTCTGTGAAGTTGTGAAGATTCAGTGCAAAGATGTAAAGGATTTAATGAACTTGCCATCATTCCATGCATCTTATTTCCAGTCATACTGTTTATTGCTACAAATATTACTCAGAAACATTCGGCAACGGGCATGCAATAGAAAGAACGGTAGTTCAGGAAGTAGCAAATATCACCCGTACTACAACATTTCTTAATAGGCATGGTACCTTATTTTGCAGGAGTAAATTCAAGGCAGTAATCAAAACCAACCCGATTCAGTCAAAGCAGTGAGATTGAGTGATCATCTAAACATCCAGATTAGATTAAAACTGTAAAATCGTTCCCTAGTATCCATTGGAACACGACTGCCTTTTCCCAGGAGTGTCTCCAATTAATTCATGGAAACCTCACTTCACATTACAAAACTGTTAACCCTTGTAATTAAACATTTAAAAAATTAATTTATGGGATGTGGACATTGCTGGTTAAGCCGGCATTTATTGCCCTTCAGAAGGTGGTGGCGAGTAACCTTCTTGAACCACTGCAGTCCTTGAGGTGCAGGTACACCCACTGTGCTGTTAGGGAGGGAGTTCCAGGATTTTGCCCCAGCGGGGGAGAGAGTTATAGTTGAGTATAGGTTTAAGGACCGTGGGGCAAAGTTTAGAGATGTGCGAGGCAGGTTTTTTACGCAGAGGGTGGTGAGTGGGCAGCACGGTAGCACATTGGTTAGCACAGTTGCTTTACAGCTCCAGGGTCCCAGGTTCTATTCCTGGCTTGAGTCACTGTCTGTACGCAGTCTGCACGTTCTCCACATGTCTGCGTGGGTTTCTTCCGGGTGCTCCGATTTCCTCACACAGTCCAAAGATGTGCAGGTTAGGTGGATTGGCCATGATAAATTGCCCTTAGTGTCCAAAAAGGTTAGGTGGGGTTACTGGGTCACGGGAATAGGGTGGAGGTGTGGGCTTAAGTCGGGTGCTGTTTCCAAGGGCCAGTGCAGACTCAATGGGCCGAATGACCTCCTTCTGCACTGTAAATGCTATGATAAGTGCCTCTATGATAAGAGTGCCTGGAACGTGTTGCCAGGGAGGTTATGGAAGCAGCTACATTAACGGCGTTCAAAAGGTATCTTGACAAACACATGGATAGGATGGGTATAGAGGGATACGGCACAAGTGCTTAGGGTTTTGGCAAAGGTTGATATCATGACCGATACAGGTTTGGAGGGCCGAAGAAGGGCCTGTTCCTGTGCTGTATTGTTCTTTGAGTGATGGCCTTTCGTCAGAGCCTGAAACATTCACTCTGCTTGTCTCACCTCAGATGCTGCCAGACCTGCTGAGTTTATTCAGTAGTTCCCGTTTTTATTTCGGATTTCCAGCATTTTACTTTCAGATTATCTGATTATTTATCACATTGCTGTTTGAGACCTTGCAATGTAGAGGCTGTCTGCTGTGCTTACCTAAATGACAATGGCTGATCTTCAAAAGCCAAGCATTGAATGTGAAAGGCCACATTCAATGACCTGAGCTCAAGTTGTCCATGACACATGCTTGCAAGTTCTTTTGTTTATACAGAATCACAACTACCATCAAATTAGCCAATGGGCTGGGACTCAAAATCTTCTGATCAGCTGCCTTGACCACTTCCCCACCTTCCCCTAGCCCAGCAGACCAACTTCCTCTACGGCTTCCTGCTGCCCCAGCTCGGAACTTGCAATATTCTCCCAGTTTCTCTGTTTCCCCATTCGTCCTCCCTGAGCTCAAGTTGTCCATGAAGCCCCACTTCCTGTTCCCTGGATACTATACCCACCCAAACTGAGCATGCAGCTTTTCTTCCTGGATCCCATATTGTTAATGGATCACACTCTTCAGGTACTCCCTCCTGCTCTCTCCTTCAAATCTGTTGCCATCACCCATCTCCTCAAATCGTCTGCTATGACAGAGACATATGGTAGGTGATAAGACAGGTTGATGGAACAGGGTGGGCGAATTGCAGACAAGGTTTAATACAGAGAAGTGTGAAGTGATTAATTTTGATAGGGAGAATGCGGAGGGACAATGGTCAGAATTCTCCAGTCGTTGCGATTCAATTTTCATGCCGGCAGCATAACCCCGCTAGCTGGTTTTGCAGTGCCGTGGGGTGGTTCCATTGACAAATGGCTGGCAGACTGGAGGATCCCACCCAATATAAAATAAAGGGTACAATTCTAAAGGGGATGCAGGAACAGTGGAATCTGGGTGTTTATGTGCTCAAGTTATTGAAGTTGGCAGGACAAGTTGAGTGATGAATAAAACATACAGTATCCTAGCCTTTATCAATCAGGGCATAGAGTATGAAAGTAAGGAAGTTACATTTGTATAAAGTACTTGGCCTCAATTGGAGAATTGCATTCAGTTCTGTGCATACTTTTGGAAGGGTGCAGAAAAGTTTCACAAAAACGGTTCTAGAGATGAGGAACTTCAGTAATATAGATATATAGGAGAAGTTGGGACTGTTCTCCTTGGAGAAGATACAGTTGAGGAGATTTTATCAAGGTGTTTATAATTGAGGGGTCTGGACAGAGTAGATCGGGAGAAATAGTTCCCATTGGTGGAAAGAACCAGAGGGCACAGGTTTAAGGTAATTGGCAGAAGAATCAATGGAGACAGGAAGAAACCCTTTTTCACGCAGTAAGTGGTTAGCATTTGGAATGCACTGCACGAATGTCAGGTGGAGGCTCTGCAAATGCAATAACCATTTTGCACAGAAAAAGATCTCAAAAACACCCAGAAGATAAACGAATGGGTAATCTGGTTCCACGGACTAACAATACACCATGATACTGTAACGTATTGGAAAACCAGCCAGGGAAGAGGAATCCAAGATCTGCAATTCAGTAAAATGCAAACATCTGTTTCTATGCTGGACTCTTGCTGACTCAGCTTCCTCCTTAACCACCCTTTCCATCTTTAAACTCATGAATACTTATTCGTGTTTTGAACCAACTTTGTCATTGAAATGCTCTGTTACAAACAGGAACATGCTACTGGTGATGGAAACACATTCAATAGTAACTTTTAAGAAAGGAAATGGATAAAGATTTAATTGGAAAATAAACACAGAGTTATAGGGATGATGCAGGGGAATGGGACTAGTAGGGTAGACAGCAAAGAAATGGTCCCATTTTGAACTTTGGCATTCTATGATCAGGTATTAAGGAATGGGTCGTTCAGTCTATTAACTCACTAACTTCCTCACTGTGATTGGAATGTCTGTTGTTTCCTCCATCTCTATGTCTCCAACAGTATCACTGTTGAAAAAAAGAGAGAGACGGGGCAGCACGGTAGCATGGTGGTTAGCATAAATGCTTCACAGCTCCAGGGTCCCAGGTTCGATTCCCGGCTGGGTCACTGTCTGTGTGGAGTCTGCACGTCCTCCCCGTGTGTGCGTGGGTTTCCTCCAGGTGCTCCGGTTTCCTCCCACAGTCCAAAGATGTGCAGATTAGGTGGATTGGGCACGCTAAATTGCCCGTAGTGTCCTAAATAAGTAAGGTTAAGGGGGGGTTGTTGGGTTACGGGTATAGGGTGGATACGTGGGTTTGAGTAGGGTGATCATTGCTCGGCACAACATCGAGGGCCGAAGGGCCTGTTCTGTGCTGTACTGTTCTATGTTCTAGAAGGATCCAGAGACAGAGCAGCACCAAGTGTAGGAGAGGCACAGACCTGGAGTCATTGAGCTGGAGGTCGAGCTGCTGATACAACAGGGAGGGGGGAAGTCATCTATACACTTTGTTCCAGGAGATGGTCACACCACTTAGGATAGGGTCACATGAATGGGTCCATGGTCAGGGACAGGATGGTGTGACTGTGAACCAGGGCAGGTACTGGAAGTGGAAGAGCCTCAGTTCTTCCAACTGTCGGTTCTTGCAATCTGTATGGACATGAGGGGGGGCGGGGGGTGCTGTAGGATGGATGGGAAAACTGATGATGACACTATGGTACAACAAAGAACAAAGAAAATTACAGCACAGGAACAGGCCCTTCGGCCCTCCCAGCCTGCGCCGATCCAGATCCTTTATCTAAACCTGTCACCTATTTTCCAAGGATCTCTGTTCCCCGCCTGTTCATATATCTGTCTACATGCATCTTAAATGATGCTATCGTGCCCGCCAAAGAACAAAGAAAACATTCATGTGAGGAGAGTTCATAGAAATGTGGTGGTAGCAAGAGACAACATAATCAGGGGAATAGACAACCTGGTGGCAATGTAGCTTAGCACTGTTGCTTCAGAGCGGCAGTGTCCCAGGTTCGATTCCTGGCTTGGGTCACTGTCTGTGCGGAGTCTGCACGTTCTCCCTGTATCTGCATGGGTTTCCTCTAGGTACTCCGGTTTTCTCCCACAAAGTCCTGAAAGACGTGCTGTTAGGTAATTTGAACATTCCAAATTCCCCCTCACTGTACCCGAACAGGCGCCGGTGTGGCGACTAGGGGATTTTCACAGTAACTTAATTGCAGTGTTCATGTAAGCCTACTTGTGACAATAATAAAGATTATTATTAACAGTTCTCTGCATTCAACAGGAGTCCAGAGGCCGTGTTGCCTGCCTGGTGCCAGGATTCAAGACATCACCTCCGGGCTAGAGGAGAACTTGCAGTGGGAGGGAGAGATTCAGTTATTGTGGTCCACATAAGAACCTATGATATATGTAGGACCAGGAACGAGATTCTGCTTAGAGAAGCTAGGTGCTAAATTAACCAACTAGAGAATGGACTATTTTGGATCCAGCATTGCGCAAGGAGAAAGGGCTAATTAATAATCTCTTGGTGAAGAAGCCTCTAGGGAAAAGTGACCATAATATGGTAGAGTTGTACATTAAGTTTGAAAGTGATGTAGTTCAATCCGAAACTAGGGCCTTAAATCTAAATAAAGGAACTATGAAGATATCAGGAGCAAATTAGTTGCAAAAGATTGGCAAACTACATTAAAAGGCAAAGACAGGCAATGGCTAGCATTTAAAGAATTAATACGTTTACAACAACTATGCATTCCTTTGAGGCACAAATACCCAAAGGGAATGATGATATAACCATGGCCAACAAGAGAAAATAAAGATTGTCTTTGATTAGAGGAAGAGGCTTATACATTTGCCAACCAAGAATGTAGTAAGCCTCAGGATTGGGAGCATTTTAGAACTCAGCAAAGGGGGACCAAGAAACTAATGAAGAAAGAGAAAATAAGAACATGAAAATAAACCAGCAAGAAACAAAACTAGACAGTGAAAGCTTTTCTAGGTACGTAAAAAGGAAAAGATTAGCAAAGACAATTCTGGGTCAACTACAGGCAGACAGAATAGAATCTATAACGGGGAATCAGGAAATGGCAGAGAAACTAAACAAATAATTTGTGCCTGTTTTCATGGAGGATGATGAAACAAGCCTCCCACAAATACTAGAGAACCAAGATGAGGAAGAGGAGCTGAAAGTAGTTATTAGAAAAACAGTAGTACTAAAAATTAATGGTACTGAAAGTTAATAAATCGCTTGGACCTCACAGTCTACATCCCAGAGTGTTAAAAGATGTGGCTACAGAAAAGGTGGATCTATTGGTTGTCATCTTCCAAAATTCTATAGAATCAGGAATGGTTCTTGTAGATGAGAAAATAGCAAATGTAACCCCACTATTTAAGAAAGGAGGGAGAGAGAGAGAGAGAGAGAAAATGAGGAAATATAAACCCATTTGCTAAACATCGGGAAAATTCTAGAATCTTTAATAAAGTACGTGTAACTGGACAAAGAAAATAATGGTAGGATTGGGCTGAGTCGATATAGATTTATGAAAGGGAAATTATGCTTGATAAACCCACTAGGGATGTTACTAGAAGAATAGATAAGGGGGAAAATCAGTGGGTGTGATGTATCTGGATTTTCAGAGACTTTCAATAAGGTCCCACACGGGTTAATAAACAAAATTAGGAGACATGGAATTGGGGATAATATGCAGGCATCGATTGAGAAGTGTTAACAGACAGAACACGTAGGAATAAATGGGTCTTCACAGGATCACAGGCTGTGAATAGTGGGGTACGCAAAGATCAGTATTTTGGCCCCAGCTACTCACAATCTATATCAATGATTTGGATGTGGGGATCAAACATAATATTTCCAAGTTTGCTCATGACACAAATCAAGGTGGAAATGTGAGTTGTGAGGAGAAGGCAAGGAGGCTTCAAGGGGATTTAGACAAGCTGAGAGGGTAAGAACACGGCAGATGGAATATAATGTGGAAAAATGAGAAGTTATCCACTTTAGTGGAAGAACATCAATGCAGATTATTTCTGAAATGGTGAGTGATTAGGGAGTGTCAATATCCAAAGGGACCTTTGTGTCTTTGTTCATAAGTCACTGAAAGCCAATATGAAGGCCTTGCAAGCAATTAGGAAGGCAAATTGGTCTATATTGCAAGAGGATTTGATTAAAAGAGTAAAAATGTCTTGAACTGTATGTAGCCTTGATGAGGCTGCACCTGGGAGTATTGAGTAAAGTGTTGGCCTTCTCACCCAAGGAAGGATATACTTGCTACAGAGAGAATGCAACAAAGGTTCACCACACTGATTCCTGGGACAGCAGGGTTGTCCTATGAGGAGAGATTGAGCAAACTGGGCCTATATTCTCTAGGATTTAGAAGAATTCTTAAGGGGCTCAACAGGTTAAATACAGGATGTTTCCCATGGCTTGGGGGGGGGGGGGGGGGGGGGGGGGGTTCCTGGAACCAGGGGACATAGTCTCAGAATCAGATAGGCCATTTAGAAGGAATTTCTTAATTCAGCAGATAATGAACCTTTTAGAATCTTCTCTATCCCAGAGGCTTAGACACAGAGCCTTTACAAGCCAGAGGGTGATAGATTTCTAGATAGAAAAGATATCCAAGGGATTTGGGGCTATGTAAGAAAATGGTGTTGAGAAAGATCAGTCACCATCTAGTTGAATGGCTCGAGAGGTAAAATGATCTACTCACTCCTACTTATCTGACTATGTTTTGATTAAAATTCTCACTTGTCTTTCAGCTGAAACATGAATCCTTCTTTTCTCATTCCAAATGCTGACTGGCCTGATGTGTATTTTGAACATTTTCGGTGTTTATTTGAAATCAGAACCCGATTCATTAGACACACCAAAGGATTTTTTAAAACCTTGGGCACGATAGGAAAACCATTTTTAAAAGTTCAGCGCAGAGATCACCATAGCAGGAACATTTTAATTGTACTCACATGCGTGAAACACTTTTTAGCCATACTATAAAAAATAAAGACAACACTTGACATTTTAAAATTATATATGTCTACTGTAACCTTACAATCCAAATCGCTTTTATTTCAAAGACGCAATATTAGGGGCACTGCTGCCCATTTAACTGCCGGCTGGACGTTTCTCAACAGACATGTAAATAAAATGAATTAAAGGTTACCAAAAATATCTTCAGTACATTTAGTAATCTGTCATTCATCAATTCAACCACTTAATATAAAACCATATCAAAAATTCCAGTAAAAATCCATCATCGATGAAACCGAGGTTAGTGTTAAATTGAATTTATAGATGATTTACAGTCACAAAATTCTCAAGTACTTTTAAAGAAGTATTTTACCTCGTCATCCTTTCTGTGCACGTCACAAAACTGAGTCTCGTTCGCTCTTTTATGTTCCAGGCTTTGAGTTGATTTGTGTTTTTACTTTTTATTCATTAATTGGATGATAATGTTGACACTGGTGAGGCCAGCATTTATTGCCCATCCTTATTTGCCTTTGACACGGTCGTGCAGCACTGCCATCTTTAATCGCAGCAGTCTGCAAGGTGTAGGTACACCCATAGTGCTGTTAGGGAGGAAGCTGCTAGATTTTGACCCAACAATGGAGGGACCATAATATATTTCCAAGTCAGGATTGTGTGCAACTTGGAGCGGAGCTGGAGGGTGAAGATGTTCCCATGCACCTGCGACTCGTTATTCTGGGTGTTCAAGGTCCTGGGATTGGACGTCAGGTCAGAGGAACCAGATATGTCCTTTAAGACCCGGCCAGCTCAGTCAGCAATGATGCTACAGAGCCGCTCTTGTTGATGGGACGCTGAAATTCCCCATCCAGAGTACATTCCGTACTCTTGCTGAGCTCAGTGCCTCATCCAAGTGAGTGTTCTGCAGGGAGAAGGACTGGATTCGTCAGCTGAGGGAGGGTGGTAGAAGGTGATTAGCAGATTTTCTTGTCCATGTTTGACCTGATGCCATGAAATCTAATGCAGTCCAAAGTCAATGTTGAGGACTACCAGGTCCATTCCTTCCAGACTGTATACTACTGCCCACTTCTGGTGGGTTTGTCTTAATGGTGGAACAGGACATACCCAGGAATGGTGATGGAGGAGTTTGGGATGTTGACCAAAAATGTAACGATGCTGTAAACGACTAACCTGGGACAGTTCTCTCAATTTTGGCATAAGTTGAAAGCTTAGTGAGGAGGACTTTGCAGGGCTGACTGAGCTGGCACTGCCTTTATTGTGCGCAAATCTGATGCCAAGTAATCTGCCGAACTTAATTATTATAATTTGTCACAGCAGTTTGGCTGAGTGGCTCCCTAGTTCATTTTGGGGTTCAGTTAATAGTCAACCACATTGCTGTAAATTTAAAGTCAAAAACAGTCCGTTGAAGCCGCAGTCTGCTTCATACAGCATAGGAACAAAGAACAAAGAAAATTACAGCACAGGAACAGGCCCTTCGGCCCTCCCAGCCTGCGCCGATCCAGATACTTTATCTAAACCTGTCACCTATTTTCCAAGGATCTACTTCCCTCTGTTCCCCGCCCGTTCATATATCTGCCTACATGCATCTTAAATGATGCTATGGTGCCCGCCTCTACCACCTCCGCTGGCAAAGCGCTCCAGGGACCAACCACCCTCTGCGTAAAAAACTTTCCACGCACATCTCCCTTAAACTTTCCCCCTCTCAACCTTGAAATCGTGACCCCTTGTAATTGACACCCCCACTCTTGGAAAAAAGCTTGTTGCTAGCCACCCTATCTCATAATTTTGTAGACCACAATCAGGTCCCCCCTCAACCTCCGTCTTTCCAACAAAAACAATCCTAATCTACTCAACCTTTCTTCATAGCTAGCACCTTCCATACCAGGCAACATCCTGGTGAACCTCCTCTGCACCCTCTCTAAAACATCCACATCCTTGTTGCGTTGCCACCTTCAGGTACAATGGACCTGAAGTCCCAGATCTCTCGGTACATCAATTTTCCCCCAGGACTCTTCCATTGACCGTATAGTCCGCTCTTGAATTAGATCTTCCAAAATGCATCACCTCGCATTTGCCTGGATTGAACACCATCTGCCATTTCTCTGCCCAACTCTCCAATCTATCTATATTTTGCTGTATTCTCTGACAGTCCTCCTCGCTATCTGCAACTCCACCAATCTTAGCATCATCGGCAAACTTGCTAATCAGACCACCTATACCTTTGTCTAGATCATTTATGTATATCACAAACAACAGTGGTCCGAGCACGGATCCCTGTGGAACACCACTAGTCACCTTTCCCCATTTTGAGACACGCCCTTCCACCACTACTCCAGTCCTCCGGAATCTCACCCGTGCTCAAGGATGCTGCAAAGATAACCGTTAAGGCCCCAGCTATTTCGTCCCTCGCTTCCCTCAGTAACCTGGGATAGATCCCATCCGGACCTAGGGACTTGTCCGCCTTAATGCCTTTTAGAATACCCAAAACTTCCCTCTTCCTTATGCCGACTTGACCTAGAGTATTTAAACATCCATCCCTAGCCTCAACATCCGTCATATCCCTCTCCTTGGTGAATACCGATGCAAAGTACTCATTAAGAATCTCACCCATTTCCTCTTGACTTCACGCATAAATTCCCTCGTTTGTCTTTCTCTAGTTACCCTCTTGCTTCTTATATACGAATAAAAGGCTTTGGAATTTTCCTTAACCCTGTTAGCGAAAGATATTTCATGACCCCTTTTAGCTCTTTATTGCGCGTTTGAGATTTGTCCTACTTTCTTGATATTCCTCCAAAGCTTCATCAGTTTTAAGTTACCTAGATCTTATGTATGCTTCCTTTTTCATCTTAGCTAGTCTCACAATTCCACCCGTCATCCATGGTTCCCTAATCTTGTCATTTCTATCCCGCATTTTCACAGGGACATGTCTGTCCTGCACTCTAATCAACCTTTCCTAAAAAGACTCCCACATTTCAAATGTGGATTTACCCCTAAACAGCTGCTCCCAATCCACATTCCCTAGCTCCTGCCGAATTTTGTTATACTTGGCCTTTCCCCAATTTAGCACTCTTCCTTTAGGACCACTCTCGTCTTTGTCCACGAGTATTCTAAAACTTACGGATTGTGATCGCTATTCCCAAAGTAATCAACGACTGAAACTTCAACCATCTGGCCGGGATCATTCCCCAAACCAGGTCCAGTATGGCCCCATTCCCGAGTTGGACTATTTACATACTGCTCTAAAAAACTCTCCTGGATGCTCCTTACAAATTCTGCTCAATCTATGCCTCCAACACTACATGAGTCCCATTCAATGTTGGGGAAGTTAAAATCTCCCATCATGACCACCCTATTGCTCCTACATTTTTCTATAATCTGTCTGCATATTTGTACCTCTACTTCACGCTCACTTTTGGGAGGCCTGTAGTAAAGTCCCAACAATGTTACTGCACCCTTCCTATTTCTTAGCTCTACCCATATTGCCTCAGTGCTCGAATCCTCCATCATGCCCTCCTTAATCACAGCTGTGATATCATCTCTGACCAGTAATGCAACTCCTCCACCCCTTTTACCTCCATCTCTATCCCTCCTGAAGCATCTATACCCTGGGATATTTAGTTGTCAGTCTTGTCCTTCCCTTAACCAAGTCTCAGTAATACCAATATCATATTCCCAGGTACTAATCCAGGCCCTAAATTCATCTGCCTTACCTGCTACACTTCTCGCATGAAAACAAATGCACCTCAGACCATCTGTCCCTTTGCGTTCATCATCTCTTCCCCTTAGTCACATTGAGTTTATTATCTAGTTCCTTACTGGCTTTAGTTATAACCGTGCAACAACACAAATTGATGTCATGCTTAATATGGCAATCTGCCTTTCGTTTCACAGAGATTAATTTATTAGGCCAAACAGATCAGTCGCAGCTGACTACAGTATTGAGAACTGAATGCTTGGTGATATCACGTTAAACCCCTCATGCTCTCTTTTGAAGTGTGCAACTGCTACAGGCCAAACAATCTAAATGTTGCTTCTTGGACACACAAAAATTAAAAAATCTGTAAGGCTGGTGCCCGAAAAAAACATTATGAGAAAGGAGCGTGCACAAAGTCTGCAGACAACTACATCCGCAGCCGGCATTTCCCTTCACTACTCACAATGCACAATTCAGGGTTCTTTACTTTGGCCAGTGCATTGTACATTTGGAATTTAAAGATAAAGGTACGCAGATTGAAATAAGAAAAGAAAATGGGGTACGTCAACCGTGGCTCAGTGATTGCGTTCCCGCCTCCAAATTATCAAAGTGGTGGGTTCAAGTCCCACTCCAGAGGCATGAGCAGATAATCCAGGCCAACAACCCATTGCTGTGATTGAGGGAATGTCGCACGGTCAAAGGTGCCGTCTTTTGAATTAAACAAAACCAAGACTCCATTTGTCCTTTTGAATGAACACAAGGGATTCCACCTCACTTTTCAAAGGGCAAAGCAAAGGGGTGCTCTCACCAGTGTGGTCAAAATTTATCCCTCAATCAACAATGCAAAGAAATTACCTGGCCTTAATATAATTGCTGTCCATCAGATTTAACGGTGCGCAAATCGGCTGCTGCATCACCACATTTCAGAAAAGACTTCATTGGTTGTGAAGTGGTTTGGAGCATCCTAATGTCACAATAAGTACCATATAAATGCAAGTTCTTTCTTGGGTGTTAGAGAAAAGTGAGGTTAAGAGTAAGTAAAAGGACACAAATTGAAGCTGGGTCCAAGAGTACAGCTTGCACAGGATTATTTTGCTATCAGGCTTCTCCTTCCAGACACCACCCTAGGACAGCAGAGCACCTTTCATCTCAAAAACCATCAATTTCGGAACTATTTCTGTACAGATAACCCAATTCATCAAACAAACTTGCTCCAGGAAATAAGCAGGCTCATGAAAGACCTTATTTTGAGTGCAGACAGATGATTATCCTCATTCTTCACTTGGACCGGAGCTACTTTTTAAAAATAAAGTAGTTTGACTGGGTCTTGCTCGCCTGCCCTGGATCAGGCATGTCAGTGGGGTGACTGAATCAGTAACTGTGTCTGGGCCAGTCAGAATGCCACCCCTTCCACTGCTGAACCTAACTGTGGCCATGCCTTTCGCTTTTATAAGTGCTTGAATCCCTTCCCTAAACCTTTCCTCCCCTCTCTCCTCCCTTCTGACTCTCCTTACAATCGACGCCTTTGACCAAACATTTGCAAACCTGTTCCAATATCTCCTTACATGGCTTGGTTTCAATGTTTACCTGATAATACGCCTGTAAAGTGCCTTGGGATGTTTTATTATGTTAAAGATTCTAGGCATTGGACTTCCGGTTGCGGCTATGCCTGGGTAGGTCGCATGGTGGGCAGCTCCTGCCGATAAAAGACTTTTGGGCCCTTTTAAGGAGCCTCAGCGGCATTTGCTCGACAATTCCCAGTGTGAGAAGGTAGCAGTGAGGGTTCCCCAGCACTGTATGGAGTGGACCAGGAGCGGAGCGGTCAAAAAAGTGGCTTTAGAGCAGAGAGGAGAATGGGTGCGAAAAAACAAGATGGCGGCGGGCGGGGACCAGGCAGCGTGGGCCCAGTGGTCTGGGGAGCAGCAGGAGTTTTTAAAAAGCTGCTTTGCTGACTTGAAGGCGGATGCTGGCTCCTATGAAGGCGTCGATTGAAAGGTTGGTGGAGACCCAGAAGATGCAGGGGACGGCAATTAAGAAGGTGCAGCAGAAGGTCTCCGACAACGAGGACGAGATTCTAGGCCTGGTGGTTAAAGTAGAAGCGCATGAGACGCTTCACAAAAAATGGCAGGAGAAGCTGGAGGACGTGGAGAACAGGTCGAGGAGGCAGAACCTGCGGATTCTGGGTCTCCCTGAAGGCGTGGATGGGTCGGATGCTGGGGCCTATGTGACCACGATGCTGAGCACGCTGATGGGTGCGGGTGCCTTCCCGAGGCCCCTGGAGCTGGATGGAGTGCAGAGAGTCCTGGCAAGGAGGCAGAGGGCGAATGAGCCGCCACGGGCGAATGAGCCACCAAGGGCGATGGTGGTGAGGTTTCACCGCTTCACCGACAGGGAGTGTGTCCTGCGAAGGGCGAAGAAGGAGCGGAGCAGCAGGTGGGAGAATACTGAGATCCATATCTATCAGGACTGGAGTGCAGAGCTGGCCAAGAAGCGGGCAGGATTCAACTGGGCTAAGGCGGTCCTCCACGGGAAGGGAGTGAAGTTCGGGCTGTTACAGCCGGCGAGACTGTGGGTCACATACCAGGACCGGCACCACTACTTTGATACGCCGGATAAGGCGTGGACTTTTATCAAAAATGAGAAGCTGGACTTGAATTAATGGTTTGCAGTATGTTATGGGGATGTTGGTGAGGGAGTGGGGGGCGATGCTTGTTCGAGTGGGGTTTATTTCTTTTTTCCCCCCGCGTTTTCTTGGGAATGGGTGTAGCCACAGGGGGTGGGGAGGGGGGTTAAGCAGTTGCTTGGCCAGGGAAGTGGGGGGGAACTGGGTTGCTGCTGTGCTGATTGAGGAGGAGTTGACGGTAAGAGGGAGAGCCGGGGTGGGGAGCCTCCACCCTGGGGGGCTGGAGAGTGCGGGAGTCGTGGGCACGTGGCTGGCCTAAAAAAGGAGATGGCTAGACGGCCCGAGGGGGTTGCCCCCCCGATCCGGCTGATCACGTGGAACGCGAGAGGCTTGAATGGGCCGGTCAAGAGGGCCCGGGTGTTTTCGCACTTAAACGGGCTGAAGGCAGGCATAGCCATGCTACAGGAAACACACCTGAGATCGTGGACCAAACTAGGCTGAGGAAGGGATGGGTGGGACAGGTTTTTCACTCAGGGCTGGAAGCGAAAAACAGGGGTGTCGCAATCCTGGCGAGTAAGCGGGTGGCATTTGAGGCGGTGGGTATTGTGGCAGATAAAGGGGGTCGATATGTTATGGTGAGTGGTAAGCTGCAGGGGGCCCGGATGGTGCTGGTGAATGTGTATGCCCCAAATTGGGACGATGCAGGGTTCATGAAGCGGATGTTGAGTCGGATCCCGGATCTGGAGGTAGGTAGTTTGATAATTTGAGGGAGGGGGGGGGGGGGGGGGGGAAGAGAACGACTTCAATACGGTTCTGGACACCCGACACTGAGATCTGGTCTACATTGAGATCGGGTAGGAGGCTGGCAGCGGCTAAGGTTCTGAGGGTCAATTCCTCCTCATCTTGCGCCAGGTTAGCCTGATTCAGTTTAAAGTGGTGCATCGGGCGCATATGACAGGGGCGAGAATTAATAAGTTTTTTGGGGTAGAGGACAGGTGTGTGAGGTGTTCAGGGAGCCCAGCAAACCATGGCCATATGTTCTGGGCGTGCCCGGCGCTTGCGGAGTTTTGGAAGGGCTTTGCAAAGGCCATGTCCAAGGTCCTGGACACTCGGGTAAAACCGAGTTGGGGGATAGCGATATTTGGGGTATCGGAAGATCCGGGAGTGGAGTCGAAAGAGGCCGGAGTTTTGGCCTTTGCCTCCTTGGTAGCCCGGAGAAGGTTCTTGTTAATGTGGAGGGACGCAAATCCCCCAAGCGTGGAGGCTTGGGTCAGTGACATAGCTGGGTTTCTTAGGTTGGAGAAGATAAAGTTTGCCTTGCGAGAGTCTCTGCAGGGGTTCTCCAGGCGGTGGCAACCGTTCCTTGACTTTCTCGCGGAGCGTTAGGTGGAGGTCAGCAGCAGCAGCAACTGGGGGGGGGGGGGGTGTTTTCACGTTATTTGTTCAGGGCAGATGCCCTATTTTGTTTTGTTTGTTAAATTCTTAGCTGGATAGAGGGTTAAGTGGTTTTTGTTGATATATTGCTTTGTTTTAAGACCATAAGACATAGGAGTGGAAGTAAGGCCATTCGGCCCATCGAGTCCACTCCGCCATTCAATCATGGCTGATGGGCATTTCAACTCCACCTCCCAGCATTCTCCCCATAGCCCTTAATTCCTCGCGACATCAAGAATTTATCTATCTCTGCCTTGAAGCCATTTAGCGTCCCGGCCTCCACTGCACTCTGCGGCAATGAATTCCACAGGCCCACCACTCTCTGGCTGAAGAAATGTCTCCGCATTTCTGTTTTGAATTTACCCCCTCTAATTCTAAGGCTGTGCCCACGGGTCCTCGACTCCTCGCCTAACGGAAACAGTTTCTTTGCGTCCATCCTTTCTAAGCCATGTATTATCTTGTAAGTTTCTATTAGATCTCCCCTTAACCTTCTGAACTCCAATGAATACAATCCCAGGAACGCCAGCCGTTCCTCATATGCTAGACCCGCCATTCCAGGGATCATCCGTGTGAATCTCCGCTGGACACGCTCCAGTGCCAGTATGTCCTTCCTGAGATGTGGGGCCCAAAACTGGACACAGTACTCCAAATGGGGCCTAACCAGAGCCTTATAAAGGCTCAGTAGCACATCGCTGCTTTTATATTCCAACCCTCTTGAGATAAATGACAACATAGCATTCGCTTTCTTAATCACGGATTCAACCTGCATGTTTACCTTTAGGGAATCCTCGACTAGCACTCCCAGATCCCTTTGTACTTTGGCATTATGAATTTTCTCACCGTTTAGAAAGTAGTCTATGCTTGGATTCTTTTTTCCAAAGTGCAAGACCTCACATTTTCTCACGTTGAAATGCATCAGCCATTTCCTGCACCACTCTCCCAAACTGTCTAGATCCTTCTGCAGCCTCCCCACTTCCTCAGCACTACCTGCCTGACCACCTAACTTCGTATCATCAGCAAACTTCGCTAGAATGCCCCCAGTCCCTTCATCCAGATCATTAATATATATGGTGAACAGCTGCGGCCCCAACACTGAACCCTGTGGGACACCGCTGGTCACCGGCTGCCATTCCGAAAAAGAACCTTTTATCCCAACTCTCTGCCTTCTGTCAGACAGCCAATCCTCAACCCATGCCAGTAGCTCACCTCGAACACCATGGGCCCTCACCTTACTCAGCAGCCTCCTGTGTGGCACCTTATCAAAGGCCTTTTGGAAATCCAGATAGACCACATCCACTGGGTTTCCCTGGTCTAACCTACTTGTCACCTCCTCAAAGAATTCTAACAGGTTCGTCAGGCACGACCTCCCCTTACTAAATCCATGTTGACTTGTTCTAATCCGACCCTGCTCTTCCAAGAAATTAGAAATCTCATCCTTAACGATCGATTCTAGAATTTTACCAACAACCGAGGTTAGGCTAATTGGCCTATAATTTTCCATCTTTTGTCTTGATCCTTTCTTGAACAAGGGGGTTACAACAGCGATCTTCCAATCGTCCGGGACTTTCCCTGACTCCAGTGATTTTTGAAAGATCTCAACCAACGCTTCCGCTATTTCTTCAGCCACCTCCCTCAGAACTCTAGGATGTAGCCCATCGGGGCCAGGAGATTTGTCAATTTTAAGACCTTTTAGCTTTTTTAGCACCATCTCTTTTGTAATGGCAACCATACTCAACTCAGCCCCCTGACCCTTTCTAATTTTTGGGATATTACTAACGTCTTCCACTGTGAAGACAGACGCAAAGTACTTATTAAGTTCTCCAGCCATTTCCTCATCTCCCATCACTAGCCTTCCAGAAAATCAGTTTGAATTGGCCCAATGTCTACTTTGGCCTGACGTTTGTTTCTTATGTATTGAAAGAAACTTTTACTATCATTTCTTATATTACTGGCTAGCCTGCCTTCATATTTGATCCTCTCCTTCCTTATTTGTCTCTTTGTTAACCTCTGTTTGTTTTTGTAGCCTTCCCAATCTTCTGATTTCCCGGTGCTTTTGGCCACTTTATAGGATCTCTCTTTTTCTTTGATACATTTCCTGACCTCCTTTGTCAGCCATGGCTGTCTAATCCCTCCCTGGATAATCTTTCTTTTCTTGGGGATGAACCTCTGTACAGTGTCCTCAATTATGCATACAAACTCCTGCCATTTTTGCTCTACTGTCTTCCCTGCTAGGGTCTGCTTCCAGTTGATTTTCACCAGTTCCTCTCTCATGCCCTCGTAATTACCTTTATTTAACTGTAACACCATTACATCCGATTTTGCCTTCTCTCTTTCAAACTGCAGACTGAACTCAACCATATTATGATCGCTGCTTCCTAAGTGTTCCTTTACTTTAAGATCTTTAATAAAGTCTGGTTCATTACATAGCACTAGGTCCAGAATAGCCTGCTCCCTTGTGGGCTCCATGACAAGCTGTTCCAAAAAGCCATCTTGTAAGCATTCCATGAATTCCTTTTCTTTGGATCCACTGGCTACATTATTTACCCAATCCACCTGCATATTGAAGTCCCCCATGATCACTGTGACCTTGCCTTTCTGACATGCCTTTTCTATTTCCCGGTACATGTTGCGCCCCTGGTCCTGACCACTGTTAGGCGGTCTGTACATAACTCCCATTATGGTTTTTTTGCCTTTGTGGTTCCTCAATTCTACCCACACAGACTCCACATCATCCGACCCTATGTCGTTTAGTGCCATAGATTTAATTTTGTTCTTAACTAACAAGGCAACCCCACCCCCTCGGCCCACCTCCCTGTCTTTTCGATAGGTTGTATATCCTTGGATGTTTAACTGCCAGTCCTGAACCCCCTGCAGCCATGTCTCTGTGATGCCTACCACATCATAATCATTCACGATGATCTGTGCCATTAGTTCATCTACTTTGTTACAAATGCTACGAGCATTCAGGTAAAGTGCCTTAATGTTAACTTTCTTATCAGTACAGATATTGGAAGTCCTAAGATGTCCAAAGTTATCCTTCCTTTTTGTTGCATTCCTAGTCTGCCTCAAGCTTAAATCCACCTGCCTACATGTTATCCTCCTGCGTATCTTGCCATTTAACTCCCTGCTCCCTGTCGCTTTCACTTTCCCTTCCCCCCAACTCAGAAGTTTAAAGTCCTACTGACCACCCTATTTATCCTCTTCGCTAGAACACTGGTTCCAGATCGGTTCAGGTGGAGACCGTCCCAACGGTACAGATCCCCCCGGTTCCAAAACTGATGCCAATGTAAGTTTTTGTTGATATATTGCTTTGTTTTCTTTGTATTATTCTCCTTTTTGTAGTGTTTTGTAAAAATTATTGAAAAATTTGGAATAAAAATATTTTAAAAAAGATTCTAGGCATTTACCGGTTTGTTGTAAAAAAAAATCTCAGTTTGATACCAAAGGCTTCTTTTGGTGATTATTATAAAATACAAGATACGGCTGCTTCCAAACTTGCTGAGTTTATCTAGCATTTTCTGTTTTTGTGTCAATTTCCAGCATCCGCAGAATTTTGCTTTAGTGTGGGGTGCTGTTGGCTTAAGCTGGAGAGGCTCCTCCAAACCCTCCCCTCTCTCTGTCTCTGTGGTGGGAAACATATAGCAGTCTTTGACAGATGCCCCTTCACGCCCTGCTCCTCCACCTTAAACCTCCCACATCCTGCTTTACAGATGAGTGGAGCCACAGTGGAATGATAGGTGGATGGTTGGTGTGGTGGTGGATGGCAGGGTTATATTAGCCCTCACTTGGATCAAGGAAAGCCCCCAGCTAGAACTATTTGTATTGGGTTTTCATTTTGCTTTTTTATGTTGCTTTGAATTTTTGGAATCTGTAATTGTCTCCATTGAAGAACTGTGAAGATCATGAATCTTGGAGAGGACTGGGTTCCTTCTGATTCTTTTTTTGTGGTTGGTGTTTCTAGAGCTATTGGGGTAGGGAGAAATGAGTGGTGGTGCATGCCTGGGTGTGATCAGTTTATCCCTGTTCAATTTGTTGAAGTGAATCTGTACACGGTGTCTCTGCATTGTCGTAGCTCTTCTTCGGTTTGGGGGTAGGTTTGATGGGAGAGTTAGACACCCTCCTCCAGGTGGTCTTATATATTGGTTTCCTGAGTGTCCTCTCTGTTTCATAGATTCATAGAATTTACAGTGCAGGAGGCCATTCGGCCCATCGAGTCTGCACCGGCTCTTGGAAAGAGCACCCTACCCAAGGTCAACACCTCCACCCTATCCCCATAACCCAGTAACCCCACCCAACACCAAGGGCAATTTTGGAGACTAAGGGCAATTTATCATGGCCAATCCACCTAACCTGCACATCTTTGGACTGTGGGAGGAAACCGGAGCACCCAGAGGAAACCCACGCACACACGGGGAGGATGTGCAGACTCCGCACAGACAGTGACCCAAGTCGGAATCGAACCTGGGACCCTGGCGCTGTGAAGCAATTGTGCTATCCACAATGCTGCCGTGCTGTGGTTGGGTCTTCCATGGGTAGGCAGTGTCTTGCGCTGGTCTGTCCCCGAATATCTTTCTTGCAACGGCATGCAGCTAGTCTGGGTCCAATGTTCTTGGGTTAACTCTGGTGTTCCTCCCTTGGGGAGGGGTGCGGTGGGGTTCTTCACTTCATCTGGGTGAGCGACTTGCTGTTATAAGCCCCATTTTGGGTGATGGGTTGCCCTGGATGGGGTTAGTGAGGTGCAGGGCCAGCTGGGTGGTGGGTCCTGGGGGTACTGACTCCTTGCCTCAGAATGTGCTAGACTAGGCCAAGTCCAGTGCTGTGATTGATATCCTGTTGCCCTCATGTTTGGGATGTCCCTTCTTGAAGGCACTTATTAGGGAAAACTTATGAGAGGCTGAGTTTTTTGATGTTTTTGAATACCGTTGGTTATTGACTCCTACGTGCATGGGGTTGAGCCGGGTCCTGTACGGTGGTTGATATCCTATTGCCCCCCCTTTATGGTTGGAAAGTTCCCTTATATGACCGAGCAGCTTTTTCTCTTCCTCATCCTTGGCGGCAGCCGGGGGGCAGACTTCTGCTCCTGGTAGCTCTCCTTTTTATCCCATCTTGTGTAACATGTTGTCAGTGCTTCCTAACATGACCATAATCTGAATATATGGCTACTGGTCCTCTCTGTATGAATGTTGAATGATGATCGTTCTGTACGGTGCCGGAGGCTGGGATTATGTGGAGTTGTGTGGCCTATGTAAAACATCTTTCTAAAACTGGGGTTCTCGCATATTCTCTTCGTATTTTTCTACTTTTGTTTTGGTGGGGTTTTAAAATCCGTGATTGGCTCCTGCAGGGGTACAAGAGAGTCTGATGTCTGAGGGTAGGGTGTTACAGTGTGTCATTGGCACCTCTGGTGTTGCTTGAATTGAGGAAGGTGAGTGCTGGTGTGTACTCGAAAGATTTATCCTGAACTCTCGTGGTCATTGTGAACAATGGCCGCATGGAAAGGTGTGCACCATTTTACTATGTTTTCCTGGCCTTATCCGGCTCTCCTTTGTCCTCTGGTAGTGCACATAGGGGCTGCACGATGGCAGTGGTTAGCACTACTGCCTCACAATACCAGGGACCCGGGGGAAATTCCGTCCTTGGGTGGCTGTGTGTGTGGAGTTTGCACTTTCGCCCCATGTTTGCGTAGCTTTCCTCCAGGTGCTCCACTTTCCTCCCATGGTCCAAAGGTGTGCAGGCTAGATTGATTGGCCATGTCAAATTGCCCCTTAGTGTAGGTGGAGTTACAAGGATCAGGCAGGGGAGTGGGCCTAGGTAGGGTGCTCTTTCAGGGGGTCAGTGTCAGACTCGACGGGCCTAATGGCTTCTTTCTGCCCAGTAGGGACTCTATGAAATAGAGGCACCAAGTTGAGTCTAATGGTTATACTGAGCCAATTATATTAATGTTCTCCTTTATATCCATATATACAGAGGCTTTTTTGTGCTGTGTAGTACCATTCCTGAATGAAAAACTTCAATAAAAAATACTTTTCTTTTTAAAACGGCATTCATAGAAAGATGCAGCAGTTTGCAGCTTGGGGAATCTTTAAAGAACCAAGTTGGAACTTGCCATGTGCTCAACCAAATTTGGGATTCAACAATGGAACAGCTCAGCCCTGGCTTAGATTCTGCATTAAATGGTCCAGTATTACCACTGGCTGCCTGGAAGCAAACACTCCCTCTGAAGCTAACCAACAACTCATTCTGGCACCCTGGCATTATGAGCAATAGAACAGTGTTCTGTTCAGCTCTCTACTTCATTACTCTGTGGGAAATCCAAGATTCATTGAAATAAATTACAATATATTAAAATTAAATACAATTTATGCTTACATAAGTTGACAAAAGCTTAAATTTACTTCAACCTTTGATTTAGAACAAATACCAGTCTATTGGCTCTCTCTCTGTAACCAGTCAAAATCTGAAAATGATGTGTCGCTGTGCAGCGATGTGGGAATTTCTTAGTTTAACTTTTTACTACATATTCGTCTCACTAATGCTGGATTAATGCCCTTGGTCATTATATTGATTTAGCGTTTGCCAATACCAGAGTCATGAACGGCGCATTACTAAAAGTGAGTGCCAACTTAGGATTTCTACCAATATGTCTGGTGAACCAAACTCACCCAGGAGAACCCTGAACAGGATTTCTACTCAATTGTCATAAAAACAGGGTGGCACGGCAGCGCAGTGGTTAGCAATGCTGCCTACAGCGCGAGGGCCCGGATTCGATCCTGGCCCCAGGTCACCCTCTGTGTAGAGTTGGCACATTCTCCCTGTGTCTGCGTGGGTCTCACCCCCACAACCCAAAGATGTGCCGGGTAGGTGGAATGGCCACGCTAAATTGCCCCTTAATTGAAAAATAATAATTGGGCACTCAAGAACAAAAAAATTGTCATAAGAACAAAGGATGTGTAGAATCTAGAAGACTTGACGGTAGATGGGCGTACTCTGCTTCTGGAGGTGGTAGTGAGCATCCCTAGAAATGGGTGGTCCCCGATCAGCGCCCAAATCAGTCCAATGGTCCCCATTATTGCTTTCAAGGGAGGTGCTTCAGGACCCACCTCAATACTGCCAGAAAACAACCACGCCCACATGTTCTGGTCTTGCCCCAAACTTGGGAGTACTGGACTGCCTTCTTCGAGGCAATGTTCAAAGTGGTGGGGGTGAGGGTGGAGCCATGCCCGAAAGTGGTGGTCTTCGGGGTTTCAGACCAGCCAGATCTATTCCTGGGGAGGAGGGCGGACGCCCTTGCCTTTGCCTCCCTGATCGCCCACTGCAGAATCCTGTTCGGCTGGCGGTCAGCAGCACCACCCAAAGCTGCAAACTGGCTGTCTGACCTCTCGGAATCTCTCCAAATGGAGAAAATTAAATTCGCCATCTGAGGGTCAGATGACGGCTTCCATAGAACGTGGGAGCCATTCACCAATTGTTCCGGGACTTGTTTGCAGAAGAATAGCCAGGTCACCAAGTACCAGGGGAAAGCAGCCAAAGCATTGGGGGGGGGGGAGGGGATGGGGAAGAGATAACAGGGGGACGGGATTGCCCTCCGGAACTGGCTCGCCGGCACCAACAGATGCAGACATATAAATAATATATCATATCCTGTGTACATAACAGCAAATATACTGTTCAAAAATCCAATAAAAAACATTTATAAAGAAAAAAAACGGTCCCAAAAGACATTGGAATCTTAACTCATGGGTTTCTATTGAGGTAAAGATGCCCCAGATAGTGTTTCACTTCGGATCCTTTCAGCCAGGAAAGTTTGTACCTACAGATGTTGCCAGACCTGCTGAGATTTTCCAGCATTTTTTCTTTCGTTTCAGATTCCAATTTCCGCAGTAATTTGCTTTTATCCAAAGTCCCATTAATGATTTAATGCACATTCCTATGCACTTTACAGCCAATGAAGTACTTTAGAAGTAAGAGTGAGGCTCACTAACTCTTCCAACTTCTTCCATCGGACAGGAGATACAAAAGCCTTAGAACATGCACGAACAGACTCAAAAACAGCTTCTTCCCCATTGTTACCAGACTCCTAAATGACCCTCTTATGGACTGACCTGATTAACACTATACCCCTGTATGCTTCACCCAATGCCATGTATCAACTACCTTGTGTTGCCCGATTATGTATTTCCTTTTATTTTATTTTTATTTACTTAATGATCTGTTGAGCTGCTCGCAGGAAAATACTTTTCATTGTACCTCGGTACGGGACAATAAACAAAATCCAAATCCAGGAGTGTAATCACTGATATAACATAGGAAATATGGCAGTAAAACAGCACCAAACAAGTTTGCACAACCATCAATGGGATAATGGCCAGATAACCTCTTTTTGCGAGGTTGGTTGAGGGATAGATTTTGGCCACTACAGCGAGGAATACTCTGTCCTTTGTCAAAACAATGCCGTGGGATATTTTCCGACTGACCATGCAAGAATGCAGACGAGGCCTCGGTTTAATGCCCCATGCGAAAGAAAGCATTTCAAGCAGTGCCGCACTCCCACAAAAGTGTTGCACTAAATTATACTTAAGCCTCTATTGTGTGACTCAAACAAACAACTTTCTGACCAAAAGAATGCTGCCAACAAAGCCAGACACAGAACTGGGCCAACTCAAAATCAATGAGTAAAAAGGCAGCATGATAGAAGAGAGATGCACGGGAATGATCACCTCCTAAATACTTCTTCCATCCATTTTGTTAAAAACTGCGATCTGATACATTATGACAAACTACCACATCAGATCCCACTGATTACCATTTTCATGGAATCTGGACCTTCGTGACAGGCTACAAGAAGTTCTCTTTCTTATTCACAGCCACCACTATCATCAAAGTTTATTATCAGAACAAAAGAGCTTCAATATTTTATTACTTTTCTTCAAAGGTTGGGCTATAGATAAGACACCATTCATGCATTCCACAATTTACAGCAAGTGCACATAAGGAGGCACGGATTCATAGATCTATAGCTGAAGGGGTTCTAAATAAACAGGCATACAGTATTCTGTGACAATTCATTGCCTTTACATCAAATGAAAGTCCACACTTTTGTATGATTTGTGACTGGCTGTTTACTTCATGGGCAAATTCCGGCCCTTCCACTGAAAATAGAAACAGAAAATAGGAGGGCCTGCTCTGCTATTCATTATGATCACGGCTGATCATCCAACTCAGTAACCTGTTCCCGCCTCCCTGCTTATCGCAACGGTGGATATGATACTTTTCCCAGTAATCCTCTTGAATCATGGAAAACATTTAGAGAAACACTTTTAGATTCTGTCCTTCATAAGCTGGACTGTGTGTGGAGGAAGTGCAAATAGTATTCTAATGGTCTTGTGACCGTCCCAAATTCCACCTTCTAGAAACTTGAGCCCGTCCAAATTTCTTTTGCCCATACCATAGCTCAAAGCATTCAGCTTTGTACTCACAGACCTGCATTGGCTACCAATCCAACAATGCCTCGATTTTAAAATTTGCATCCTGGTTTTCAAATCCCTCCACGGCCATGTCCCCTTTGTCCTTGTGACCCATCACCCTCTAAAATTTCTACTCAATTGTGGCCTTTTGCATATCCCTGAATTCCCTGGCTCCACCACTGTCAGCCATATGTTCATCTGCCTAGACATTAACATCTAGAATACCCTCCATAAACAAAGCGAAGCCGAGCAGTATCTCTGGTAGCAGCGCACCCCTCCCCGATGAACTTAATGCATTCTATGCTCGGTTTGAGCAGGTAACCATCAATCCGCTGTTGAGTGCCCCAGCAGCCCATAAGTCACCCATACCCACCATCACAGTTTCCGAAGTCAGATCGGCCTTCCTGAAAGTGAACCCACGGAAGGCGATGGGCTCGGACGGGATCCCTGGTCGTGCACTCAGAGCCTGCGCATACCAGCTGGCAGAGGTATTCACAGACATCTTTAACCTATCCCTACTCCACTCCGAGGTCGCCACCTGCTTCAAGAAGACCACCATCATACCGGTACCAAAGAAGAACCAGGCAACATGCCTCAATGACTACTGCCCGGTGGCCCTGACGTAAGTTGTAATGAAATACTTCGAGAGGCTGATCATGAAGCGCATCACCTCCATACTCCCGGAACGCCTTGACCCACTTCAATTCGCATACCGTCGCAACCGGTCCACATCAGACGCCATTTCCCTGGCCCTACACTCATCCCTAGAGAATCTCGAAAACAAGGACTCCTACATCAGACTCCTATTTATTGACTACAGCTCCGCCTTCAACACCATAATCCCAGCCAAACTCATATCAAGGCTCCAAAACCTAGGACTTGGCTCTCCACTCTGCAACTGGATCCTTGACTTTCTGACCAACAGACCACAATCAGTAAGAATGAACACCAACACCTCCTCCACGATAGTCCTCAATACCGGTGCCCCGCAAGGCTGCGTACTTAGCCCCCTACTCTACTCCCTGTACACACACGACTGCGTGGCAAAACTTGGTTCCAACTCCATCTACAAGTTTGCTGACGATACAACCATAGTGGGACCGGATCTCGAATAATGACGAGTCTGAATACAGGAGGGAGATAGAGAACCTAGTGGAGTGGTGTAATGACAACAATCTCTCCCTCAATGCCAGCAAAACTAAAGAGCTGGTCATCGACTTCAGGAAGCAAAGTACTGTACACACCCCTGTCAGCATCAACGGGGCCGAGGTGGAGATGGTCAGCAGTTTCAAATTCCTAGGGGTGCACATCACCAAAAATCTGTCCTGGTCCACTCACGTCGACGCTATCACCAAGAAAGCACAACAGCGCCTATACTTCCTCAGGAAACTAAGGAAATTCGGCATGTCCACATTAACCCTTACCAACTTTTACAGATGCACTATAGAAAGCATCCTATCGGGCTGCATCACAGCCTGGTATGGCAACTGCTCGGCTCAGGACCGCAAGGAACTTCAGAGTCGTGAATACCGTCCAGTCCATCACACAAACCTGCCTCCCATCCATGGACTCCATCTACACCTCCCGCTGCCGGGCGAAAGCGGGCAGCATAATCAAGGATCCCTCCCACCCGGCTTACTCACTTTTCCAACTTCTTCCATCAGGCAGGAGATACAGAAGTCTGAGAACACGCACGAACAGACTCAAAAACAGCTTCTTCCCCACTGTCACCAGACTCCTAAATGACCCTCTTATTGACTGACCTAATTAATACTACATTCCTTTATGCTTCAACCGATGCCAATGCTTATGTAGTTACATTGTATATCTTGTGTTGCCCTATTATGTATTCTCATGTATTTTCTTAAATTTTGTTTAATTCCCTTTTCTTCCATGTACTGAATGATCTGTTGAGTTGCTTGCAGAAAAATATTTTTCACTGTACCTCGGTACACGTGACAATAAACAAATCCAATCCTCTTTTAAAATAGTGCTTAAAGCCTACTTGGTTCATATCTCATGTAGCGCGATGACAAATTTAGTTTGATAACACCTCTGCAAAGCACTTGGGATATTTTACTACATTAAAGACAGTTTAGAAATGCAAGTTGCTGCTGCTACAATTGTAACTGATGGCAGAAAGGGAAGTTAGCATTTATGTAGAAGCTTTCATGGTCTCAGGATATCTCGAAGTGCCTACAACCCAGTAAAAATAAAAGTCTCTGTCATAATGTAGGAAATATGGCAGCCAATTTGTGTGCAGCAAGGGCTGGCGAACAGCAATGCGAGATAAAAACAAAATGTTGGAAACACTCAGCCAGTCTGGCAGCATCTGTGGAGAGAGAATCAGAGTTACTGTTTCAATTTAAGATTTCTTCAGAGCTTCACAGCAATGTGATGTTGACCAGATCACTTGTTTCAGGGGGCTGGTTTGAGGGACAAGTATCAGCCAGGTCATTGGGAGAACTCTCCAGCTCTTCCTCAAATTGTACCTCGAAAAGTTTACATCCATTTGTGTGGTGGGGTGGGGGCAGGCTGTTTAGCTTTTCATCTAAGAGATGGCACCGCCAACAGTGCAGCACTTCCTCAGCACTACACTGGTGTGGCAGCCTCAAGCTTCTGCAGTGGGGCTCTAATCCACGACTTCTGACTCGCATGGAGAGTGCTAGCAACTGAGCCACACCTAACACAGCTCGAAGAAAGAATTACGGAAGAATATGCTGCCGATTAAATCATATTAAATGATACTTGAACCTACATAATTTGAAACAAATATGCTAAATAAGGTTCACAATTTGCAACTGCTTCATCAGGATAGATTTTTAAAAATAACAGTTGTTAATTTGAATTTGAAGAAAATAACTGTAGATCATTTTGGTAGCAGTTAACGAGCATTAAGTTTTGGGTCATTTCTACCAATTGCTGGAAAATGGGATGAAGCTGGGGCAATGGGCAGAGTTGCCGTCTTCCATGCCATTCATTTTTCAACTTTCTGAACTAAAAAATCTGAAGAGGAATGATATATATAAAAAGTACACACACACTATCTATATATTTTAAATCAAATCGACCATTGCATTTCCCGAAAGGAAAACAATGCAATTTAAAAGTAAGCTAACATTTGTTAATAACTTTTATTCAGAAATGTTTATATTCTTCTCCTGTTTCTGAACACTGCTAGGACTGTGCCTGTCTACGCTATTATCTTGCAAGTTCCAAATTGACTCTTGGATTCAAACAACTTCAGCCCCTTAAAACTTTCCCTTAATTTTGGATTCTGAGTTTGGATTCAGATAGCGTAAACATAACTAGCTACACATCCTCTGTTTGATCAAAATTAGCCAAGCTCCTTCCTTGGGCATTGCAGACAACCGAAGGAGCAGACAACTGCCAATAGCTACAACATTTGTATTGATATAAGCGAGTGATTTTTCAAAAAACTCTAGACTGTGACTGATTTTAAAGGGAGCTCAATAAAACTAAATCAAAAAGGAAGCTGCTTCATCTTTGTCACGGTGTGCATATGCACTCTGCTCCTTCGGATCGATAGAAACTCATAGCTCTATGACTCAGAAGTGAAATGAGACTGAGGCAATCTCTAATGAACATAGTCCAAATCGAAAATGTACAACCTCACATGGATGACTGATACGATAAATATGTGAATGAAAGGTCTTTTGGTTCTACTTATATAGAAAAGGCCGATAAGTGCCCAGATCCTTTCACAACATCTACTGAATTATTCCAGACTTTCTGCCTAATTATCTCATTTGCTTGTTGATCACCATGCGAAGGGCATCATCCTGGTACGTGTCCTAAATTTGTCTTTTGAACCTCTCACCTCTTATCCAAACGTCACTGGTTAGCTCAATGTCGTAATCAGAATTTGACAAAGAGTCATCGGACTCCAACGTTAGCTCTTTTCTCTTCCGACAGATGCTGCCAGACTTGCTGAGATTTCCCAGCATTTTCTCTTTCATTTCAGATTCCAGCATCCGCAATAATTTACTTTTATCGTAATCAGAATTTCTCACTTCTGTCCCCTACTGTATTTAAACATTTCCCATTAAGCCGATTAGCTCACGATTCTTCAACTTTTACTCAAGAGTACAAGTCACCAGCGGTGTTGGTACTGGGCTAGCAATTCAGAGGGCATAAACTCAAATTCCACCATTAAAAATGGGATTTTTTAGGCAGGCCCCAGGTAATAATCTAGCTGGTTTATCAATGCCAATTCCTACCCATCTGGCAGACACCATGCCCCATTTCACACTATGTCACTGAATCTTAAAATAAAAAAGTTAAAATGTTGTTAAATTGCTCACATCGCAGCTAGTACCCTACTGTTTTGGCCACATGGAGTAACCTTCAATTGTTGCATTGCTTTTCTTCATAATCACCAGACAGGTTAAGACTAAAGTCTACCAGAACACTATAATAACATATGGAAGACGTCATCCTCATGGATGGGAATGGGAGCAGAGATGGTTTTTTAAAGTGTGTTTCTTACAGTACGGAAGAGTCAAGAGCCATCGTGCAGTGCAGGCACAGTTGAAAAGCCGAGAAGCCAAATTAATGAAGCCACGGTTAGATGAACACCACATTTGAGTGCAAGGGTTTTTACTCCAGATCGAATAAAGTAGCTGAAAACATTTCCATCTCCAGCATCAATGTTAACTGCTGCAGTACAGATTGTAAAGCTTGGGGAAAGAGTAAAGTGACACTGGGCTCAGAACTGATGGCATCCTGATACAATTCTGCAGTCACACAACTATTTTTTTCCTGACACAACCCTATCTCAAAAAAGTACCAAAATCTGCTCTATACTAGAATCATAATCCTGCAAATGTCTCAGGTATTGCAAGGGAAAACAAACTGCAGTGTTATTATTGTAAAAGTTTCCCACTCTGGCAGCGAAATTAGAAGAGCTCAGTTTAGCGGTTGCAGTGTCCTGGGGCCCAGAAGGGGAATTTTTTCAAAACCCTGTGAGGAAATAAATGTTTCGAAAAGAGAAACCCGAGATTAATAGCTGCTTTACACTTAACCAAAAAAGCATGGGGGGGGGGGAAGAAGAGATCTGGACCAATGCTCTCAGACATAGCATAGCTGCGGAGTGGAAAAAGCCACAAGGTCAGCTCTGCAATTGTAGGGTCAGAGGGTGGGAGGACACAGGGTTGTGAGAGGAAATCGTCTGATGCTCCAACAAGAGTCACCAGATCGGGGGTGGGGCGGCAATATGGACCAATGTTCTCAGGCACAGCACAGCAGCAGAGTGGAAAAAGCCACAAGGTCAGCTCTGCAAGTGTACGGTTAGGGGGTGGGAGGACACAGCTGGTGAGAGGAAACCGCCCGATGCTCCAAGAAGAGTCACCAGATCGGGCGGGCCTTCCATTTGAATCCAAACTACTTTGCAAACGGCTAATTTGAAGCAGGGGGGCAGGAGGATACACACCAAACGGACACGACAGGATATATTCAGACACCCGTTTTAAATTGTTTGCCTCTCGTGCTAATTTCAATAAAGTGCGCTCGATTACCCAATGCAACTTTCTAATTAATCAACCCCCACACACAGTCTCAAATATAAACTATTAAACTGCCCTTTTGTTCAGTGTATACAATAGCTACTCAAAAATGGGCAATCACCATTTTGAATTTAGCATTAAAAAATAGCATTTAGACAGACATAAACCACATTAATCAATCCGAATTTAGCGTTCCTTCCACAAGAAGCCAACAGCATTTCTGGTCACATTTGGTCGAAATAGAAAATTGGAGGGAAAGAAATGGATCAAGCGCTTCTCTCTCTCTCTCTCCCCCCCCCCCCCCGGTTTCTCCGATGACACTAATCCTTCTTTTCTTACAGCTTTGAGCCCCGTCCCCCGTCCTTCTCCCCACCCCCCGTCCTTCTCCCCACCCCCCCCCAGTCCTTCTCCCCCCCCCCCCCCCAGTCCTTCTCCCCCCCCCCCCCCCCCCAGTCCTTCTCCCCCCCCCCCCCCCCCCCCCAGTCCTTCTCCCCCACCCCCCCAGTCCTTCTCCCCACCCCCCCCCCCCCAGTCTATTTTTACAAAGAGGTCCCCGGTGCCGCCAGTAACTCACCCTCACACCACCGTGTCCTGCAAAGCCCGCTCTGCACTAACACCAGAGGGAGACTGACCACAGGGAACAGCCCCGAGCTGCTGAGAGAACTCTCCGCCTACACTCCTACACTTATCGCAGCTTTGCCCAGCAAATGCAACGATAGCGAGCTCTTAAAAGCAAACAGAAACACAGGACCTTGCGTGGTTTAATTCCACCCCAACCCCACCTTCACCGTCCGATCGACAAATCCCCGTTGTTGATACAATGGACATGTCCTGAACAACACAAAGCCCACTGCCGTAAACTGAGTTGGGAGCACCTGTACCACCTCTGCTCAATCCACGAGATAGCAACACATCATACACCTGCTATAATGCATTTGGAAATCAAATTCAATTAATTCAACATTAATTTATGGGGCAGCAGGGTAGCATGGTGGTTAGCATAAATGCTTCACAGCTCCAGGGTCCCAGGTTCGATTCCCGAACTGGGTCACTGTGTGGAGTCTGCACGTCCTCCCCCTGTGAGCGTGGGTTTCCTCCGGGTGCTCCGGTTTCCTCCCACAGTCCAAAGATGTGCGGGTTAGGTGGATTGGCCACTGCAACAACGAATGAACGAGCATCGTGTGACAATCAACAGGCAGGAATGTTCCCTTCCAGTCAGGGAACACTTCAGCAGTCAAGGGCATTCAGCCTCTGATCTCCGGGTAAGCGTTCTCCAAGGCGGTCTTCAGGACACGCGACAACGCAGAATTGCCGAGCAAAAACTTACAGCTAAGTTCCGCACGCATGAGTGCGGCCTCAACCGGGATCTTGGATTCATGTCGCATTATATCCACTCCCCACCATCTGGCCTGGACTTGCAAAATTCCACCAACTGTCCTGACTTGAGACAATTCACACCTCTTTAACCCCCTATCTCTGGATCTGTAATGATTTGATTACCCACAAATGCTCGCATTCCAAGCATTGTCTGGCATCTCTGACTTTGTCTGTATATATGTTTCTGGAACAGACCTCTTCATTCACCTGAGGAAGGAGCAGTGCTCCAAAAGCTCGTGTTTGAAACAAACCTGTTGGACTTTAACCTGGTGTTGTAAGACTTGTTACGATTGTTTAAGACACAGAACAAAGAACAAAGAAAATTACAGCACAGGAACAGGCCATTCGGCCCTCCCAGCCTGCACCGATCCAGATCCTTTATCTAAACCTGTCTCCTATTTTCCAAGGATCTACATCCCTCTGTTCCCCGCCCATTCATATATCTGTCTAGATGCCTCTTAAATGATGCTATCGTGCCCGCCTCTACCACCTCCGCTGGTAAAGCATTCCAGGCACCCACCACCCTCTGCATAAAAAACTATCTCCGCACATCTCCCTTAAACTTTCCCCCTCTCACCTTGAAATCGTGACCCCTTGTAACGGACACACCCACTCTTGGGAAAAGCTTGTTGCTATCCACCCTGTCCATACCTCTCATAATTTTGTAGACCTCAATCAGGTCCCCTCTCAACCTCCATCTTTCCAACGAAAACAATCCTAATCTACTCAACCTTTCTTCATAGCTAGCACCCTCCATACCAGGCAACATCCTGGTGAACCTCCTCTGCACCCTCTCCAAAGCATCCACATGCTTCTGGTAATGTGGCGACCAGAACTGCACGCAGTATTCCAAATGTGGCCCAAAGTCCTATACAACTGTAACATGACCTGCCGACTCTTGTACTCAATACCGCGTCCGATGAAGGCAAGCATGCTGTATGCCTTCTTGACCACTCTATCGACCTGCGTTGCCAACTTCAGGGTACAATGGACCTGAACTCCCAGATCTCTCTGTACATCAATTTTCCCCAGGACCCTTCCATTGACCATATAGTCTGCTCTTGAATTTGATCTTCCAAAATGCATCACCTCACATTTGCCTGGATTGAACTCCATCTGCCATTTCTCTGCCCAACTCTCCAATCTATCTATATTTTGTTGTATTCTGTGACAGTCCTCCTAGCTATCTGCAACTCCACCAATCTTAGT
Organism: Scyliorhinus canicula; assembly: GCF_902713615.1. Lineage (NCBI taxonomy): Eukaryota > Metazoa > Chordata > Chondrichthyes > Carcharhiniformes > Scyliorhinidae > Scyliorhinus > Scyliorhinus canicula. The sequence continues at coordinate 75,977,700 of NC_052146.1, read as the reverse complement.
ATCATCTGCAAACTTGCTAATCAGACCACCTATACCTTCCTCCAGGTCATTTATGTAGATCACAAACAACAGTGGTCCGAGCACGGATCCCTGTGGAACACCACTAGTCACCCTTCTCTATTTTGGGACACTCCCTTCCACCACTACTCTCTGTCTCCTGTTGTCCAGCCAGTTCTTTATCCATCTAGCTAGTACACCCTGAACCCCATACGACTTCACTTTTTCCATCAACCTGCCATGGGAAACCTTATCAAACGCCTTACTGAAGTCCATGTATATGACATCTACAGCCCTTCCCTCATCAATTAACTTTGTCACTTCCTCAAAGAATTCTATTAGTTTTGTAAGACATGACCTTCCCTGCACAAAACCATGCTGCCCATCACTGATAAGTCTATTTTCTTCCATATGTGAATAGATCCTATCCCTCAGTATCTTCTCCAACAGTTTGCCTACCACTGATGTCAAGCTCACAGGTCTATAATTCCCTGGATTTTCCCTGCTACCTTTCTTAAACAAAGGGACAACATTAGCAATTCTCCAGTCCTCCGGGACCTCACCCGTGCTCAAGGATGTTCCACTTTCCTGCAGGTCACAGAGCTCAGCACAATTGAGTTCACTCAGTCTGCAATATTTCAGCAAATAAACAGGTGCTTGGGATGTCCAACAGTCACTCTTCTAATCTCACTCAGTCCCTCGGGATTGAGGATGACTTGTTTCCCACTCTGCTTTGATGGGTTCTGAGACGGCTGTAAAGTCCAATGCCTGACTTGCAGACTCTGCCACACACGGGGCAGATTGTTCTTGAGGTGTTGAGCAGGTGAGGTGTTTGGAGGTTGATGCACTCCATCTCTCACTTCCTCCTAAAGAACGATAACTTGAAAAGGGAAGGGAATTGGATATATATTTAAAGGGGGACAAATGGGTAGGACGAAAGAAAAGGCGAGTGAACTATTTCAAGGAGGGGAGCACAGGCACAATGGGCCACATGGACTCATTTTTCAACCCTTATTTTCAAACTATATTTTCATCATATTTGCACCAAATCGTGTAATTTTGTGTAATGGCTGATAGCAATTTTAAATTTGGTGTTTGGTGGTAGCAAGTGGTGTGGTTTTCTTGATTAATAAGGGGATCAGGGGTTATGGGGAGAAGGCAGGAGAATGGGGATGAGAAAATATCAGCCATGGTTGAATGGCGGAGCAGACACGATGGGCCGAGTGGCCTAATTCAGCTCCTATGTCTTATGGTATTATGGTTCTCCTGATGCCGAGGTTATTTTTATTCATTCATGAAATGCGAGCATTGCTGACTGGGCCAGCATTTATCGTCCATATCCGAGGACAATCAAGAGTCAACCACACTGCTCTGGATCTGGAGTCACATGTGGACCAGACTAGGTAAGGACGACAAATTTCCTTCACTAAAGGACATTAGTGAACCAGATGGGTTTTTACGACTACCGACAATGGTTTCAGGGTCATTAGACTTTTAATTCCAGATTTTTGTTAAATTCAAATTTCACCATCTGCCATGGTGGGAATAATAATCTTTATTGTCACAAATAGGCTTACATTAACACTGCAACGAGGTTACTGTGAAAATCCCCTAATCACCACACTCCAGCCCCTGTTCGGATGCACGGGGGGAGAATTCAGAATATCCAAATTACCTAACAGCACGGCTTTCGGGACTTGTGGGAGGAAACCGGAGCACAGGAGGAAACTCACGCAGAGACAGGGGGAACGTGCAGACTCCGCACAGACAGTGACCCAAGACGGGAATCGAATCTGGGACCCTGGCACTGTAAAGCAACAGTGCTAACCACTGTGCTACCGTGCCACTCCATTGAAACACGTACTTGGAAAAATAACCTAGATTACTTGTCCAGCAACAATACCACTATGCCATTGCCTCCCCTTGTTTATTAAGATAAATGGGGCTTAAATTCCATGTATTATATACTGCCACAGACCTAAAATGTCCTGTGCACAGCTCCAGGTGAATGCCATGAAAAAAAAACGACACAGCATGCTCAATCAGCACACTGAGGGAAAATCGAGAACAGCACTCAATACACATGAATCTTCACTGTTAATACTGTGCCCTAATGAACAGAAACATTTCTCACTCTAACAGCGAGAGTAGCACAGTGGTTAGCACTGTGGCTTCACAGCACCAGGGTCCCAGGTTTGATTCCCGGCTTGGGCCACTGTGCAGAGTCTGCACCTTTTCCTGTGTCTGTGTGGGTTTCCTCCTGTTTCCTTCCACAAGTCCTGAAAGACGTGCTGTTATGTGAATTGGACATTCTGAATTCTCCCTCAGTGTACCCGAACAGGTGCCCAAGTGTGGCGACTAGGGGCTTTTCACAGTAACTTCATTGTAAGCCTACTTGTGACAATAATAAAGATTATCAAGCACATACGCATGCACAGAGAAACAGCAGCTGGTTTGGAACAGGTACAGTACTGGGAACCAGGGAAGGAATTGGATGCACTTACTTAAAAATAAAACCACATCAGCCCAGTTATTATTTACAACATAGATTTATCCGGGAACATTGAACGAAAGAAAGAGACAATGGGACAACTCAGCATTTATGATGTCAACGCCTCACAATGAGCTTGTATCTTGTGACAGGATGTGATGGGGCGTCATCCCAAGCAACTGAAACAACAGCTTTATTTGTCCAGCCAAGGTTGAAGGGAATCAATTGACTGGGTGGAGAATTGTTGCTCAGGGCTCAAAATTCCATTTCTACTAAATTAAAATATTATTTACCGTATTACACACAAATAGCTACTTAATAACATCAAACTGTGTCATTCCACTGCTCCTCCTGACTGTATCTTTCTTTTGCAACCAACAAGCTTTTAAAACCCAAAATTTTAAACACCATGTCATTCACCATTCTCAACTGAATTTTTCTCGCTCCTCTGTTTCATCTTCATGCAGCCTCAAAACCTTTAGTTAGTCTGAACATGTGCCCTCTAGTTTTAAAAGTCTTCAGTTTAAAATAATATAGCAGTTTGTGAAAACACAGGAACCTTTAAGTCTTCAGTTGAAAATAATATAGCAGTGTGTGAAAACGCAGGAACAGGAATTCAGTCATTCTGCCCCTCAAGGCCAGTCCTGTCTAATCATAATCGTGACTAATCTGAACCTCAAATTCCATTTACCTACCCGTGCCATCTTTAATGGATGAAAATCTAACACATTCAGCCCCTTGAAAGCTCCAATTGTTCCAACATCCAGTACATTTTGACAGCGTTGAGATTTCCACTACCCTTTGCATTAAAAAAAATGCATCCTGAATGGCCAAGCTCTACTTTGGGATTGTGCCTCCTTGTTTATGGTTCCACAGAGGAGAAATCACTTCTCTGCATCTACCCTGTCAAATCTTTCATTTTTGATAGCATTGCAAATTGCTGACAAACATACATATTTCACAGAATTTACAGTGCAGAAGGAGGCCATTCGGCCCATCGAGTCTGCACCGGCTCTTTGAAAGAGCACCCTACCCAAGCCCATACCTCCACCCTATTCCCATAACCCAGTAACCCCACCTAACACTAAGGGCAATTTGGACCCCAAGGGCAATGTATCACGGCCAATCCATCTAACCTGCACATCTTTGGACAAATGAGGTGCAGTAGACCATTCAACCCCTTAAGCCTGCTCAATGATTTGATAAGATCATGACTGATTGTGGCCTATACTTTCCAGATAACCAACAGCACAATTCCCCTTCACCCCCATAGACGCTTTGACTTCCTAGTCAGTCAAGAATCTAACTCAGCTTTAAAAGCATTAAATGCTTCAGCTACCATTACTCTCTGGAGAAGTGAATACTATAGACTAATGACCAAAGAGAAAAAAAAATCTAATAGTCTTTTAAAATATTTTATTCCGCCAATTAAGGGGCAATTTAGCGTGGCCAATCCACCTACCCTGCACATCTTTGGGTTGTATGGGCAAGACCCACTAACACACGGAGAGAATATTCAAACAACGCGGACAATGACCTGGGATCGAACAAGGGTCCTCAGCACCATGAGGCAGCAGTGCTAACCACTGCGCTACCGTGCCGCCCTTCCTCATCTTAGTCTTAATTGAGAGACCTCCTTTTAAGTTGCGTACCTATTTCTAATATTTCCCACAAGGTGAAACATTCTTTCAGCATCCATCTGGTTAGTCCCCTCAGGATCTTGTATGTTTCAGTAAGATCACTTCCCATTCTTCTAAACGCCAATGGACACAGGTCCAACCTTTCCTCACAAGACAAGCCTTCCATCCCAGATATCAGTTGAGTAAACCTTCTCTATACTCATTCCATTTGTTATATATCTTTACATGATCTTCTCTCAACTCCTTTCTACTCATCATCATTCTTTCCTGATACCGGGGATCCGCCTTTTGACACTTTGCACTGCCCATCGTGTATGGACCTCTCAAGGCATTTCCTTTCTCCCAATTTTGCCCCTTGCCCTCAAAAGGGCCAACTCTTGTGGAGTTTTTAAAATATGTACTAGTTCCTTGCGCTGGTTGATTTTAAACTTCTTACCCTGATTTTCAAATCGCTCGAGGCCTTGCCCCTGTTTCCTCTTTCCAACATCCCCAAAGATCCCTGCGCTGCTCCAGTTCAGCCCTCTTGTGCATCCCTGATGCTCATCGCTTCACCTATGTCCTTCCCTAAACTATGGAATTCTCATTAAGAACTCTCTCTCTTCCTTTACGACACTCCATAAACATATCTCCACCTAGAATCATAGAATATGCAGTGCAGGAGGCGGCCATTCGGCCCATTAAGTCTGCACCGGCCCTTGGAAAGAGCACCCTACCCAAGCCCATGCCTCCAGCCTATCCCATTATTACCTGCATTAATACCTCATGGTTCGGTGTTAAATTTTGTTTGATAATGCTCCTGTAAAATGACTTGGGATATTTAGTTATTAGTAGCAGGGTTCCAACCCAATTTCTTTGTCAAATTCAAAGTCAGTGAGACTAACTAGTATCCCAAATATTGCTGTACGGGTCAGCTAAGTCAATAAAGACCAACACTCAATATGGGACCTTACCGTCTGTACATAGTAATGCCATATCCACTGGCACCTTTATACATGAATTAGGAGTTATAGGATATCAGGCCCCACAAGCCTACTCTGCCATTCATAAATTCATGAATGATCGGATTGTGACATTATCTCTACATTCTGTCTACCCCCGATAACCATCATTGATCAAGAATCTATCTACCTCGGTTTTCAAATTATTCAAAAACCCTGCCTCTACTGCTCTCTGGCGAAGAGAGTTCCAAAGATTCAAAGCTTCCAGAGAAAAAAAAATTCTCATCTCCGTCTTAAATGTGAGACCCGGATTTTTAAACTGTGTCCCCTAGTTCTAGTCTCTCCCACGAGGGTAAACATCCTGTCAGAATTCAGGTCAAGTTCCCTCAGGATCTTATATGTTTCAATAAGATCACTTCTCAATCTTCTAAACTCCAATGGATGCAGGCCCAGCCTGTAAAGCCATTCCTCATTAGATAGTCCCCTTCCCCACCCCAAGTTCAGTCAAGTGAACTTTATCCAGTAGATCATTGGGGGAAATTAAATTTGGAACAAAATTTAAACAGGTTTCACAAATCAGATTTTGTACAGAAATCAATTTCTTCCTGATTATGATTCAGAAACAAGAATCTGCAGAAATTGTGATGCAAATTAAACCAAGCGATGAGGTTTTGAGTCTTATTTTCTTCAATTCAGGCTCAGTACTGGATATAGAACTTTTCAGTTGGCTTAATGCAGAAATGGGTTGGTGCATGGGCAGCACGGTGGCACAGTGATTAGCACTGCTGCCTCACAGCACCAGGGACCTGGGTTCAATTCAGGCCTTAGTGCAAAAAAAAAATCACCCTTCTCCCCGTGTCTGCGTTGGTTTCCTCCCACAGCCCAAAAATCTGCAGGTTAGGCGGGATTATGGGGATAGGGTGGGGAAGTGGGCCTAGATAGGGTGCTCTTTCGGAGGGTAGGTGCAGACTGGCCTCCCTCTGCACTGTAGGGATTCTACAATCCATCCTTTCATCTCTTGAGCTGACTTCAAACAGATGCCAACCTGATGAGATGAATGCAATTAAATTAAGTGGGTTTTGACGGTCTCAAACTAGAAAATACTTGGCTCCAATCCATGCATTCAACACGATTCCAATAAAGTGGTTAAGTTGCAAGACCAGCATGTGCAGAATTAGCTCTCGGCCATGGCACAAGTAAGCCACTACAATTAAACTCTCCGAGATTCTAACCACAATAGAAAACAAAAACATTACTCACGGTCTCTGCCTTTCATTATTGAGACAGCAGCTAGAAAGTAAGCGCTAAATTGCAAGTGTGAGTGCACATGTTTTAAGAAAATGTTGAGTGAGGGTAGGATGATGTCGGCTGGCACAAAGTACCTACATAGCCACGAAATACAACGCAGGAGGGCTATCAGTGTCTGTTGGCTGTGGACTTACGGTGGCACCATGCTACGGAGAGGACATGCATGAGGTGGGCCCTGCTGGTAAGCTGATCTTTTTGCCCTTTTTTCTGGTGCCACAAATCTTTTACTTTTCAAAAACTCCAGTAATTTCGTGGAATAGAGCTTTTATCTTCCAGAGATGCCCAGGAGGCATAAAACCAATAAGGATTTGAGCCGTAATCGGTCAACAGATTCTGAAACCTCAAGATTCTTCTTGTGAGATGGCGGGGGTGGGTTCTCCTTTACTGACCATTCTACTAACAGCTGAAGAGTTCGTTAGATTTTGGCGAATGAACAAGAGAAACACCATCAAAATGGGGCAGTAAAAAGATCGATTGAAGAGGCCTTGGCCCCCATTCTTTTTGTCTTGGAAAGCACAAATAAGACATCAAGGCTCACGGAGTTATAATTAAAGGCTCACGGAGTTATAATTAAAGGCACCGAGGCAGCATTAACAGGCCACAGAGATCTGATTCCTCTCTGGAGGTCCCTCTTACTTCAGTGCTTGAAAGTAATAAGTAATTGAAGGCCAAACTGAGCGACCTGGAGAATAGATCCAGGAGGCAGACCATTCACATTGAGGGATTGTGCAGGGGATGGAGGCCCGCAGACTTACTGAATATTTTTCGAACATGTTTTACAAGATGGTGGATGAGGATATAGTTACACCCCCCCCCCCCCCCCCCCCCCCCCCCCAAAGAACTGGACCAGGCCGATCGCTCGCTGAATCCGAAGCCTCAATCTGGAAATCCATCTTGTGCGGTGATTGTACGGTGTTATAGCTTAATGGAAAAGAAACAGGTTCTTCGCTGGGCTAGAGAACATCAAGATATCAAATGGGAAGGCCACTCCATTAGGCTGTACCAAGATTGGAGTGTGGATCTAGCAAAACAAAGAGCTGCTTTCAACTGAGTGAAACCTATCGTGTACAAAAATGGAGTCAAGATTCGGAATGGTCTACCCAGCTCACCTTCAAGTCACTTTTTTCACACGCTGGAAGATGCGGACTCTACGAAAGCTCAAATTGTTTAATCTATGTTATGGTCCTATGGGCACTTCATATTTTATGTATTCTCATGTGCTCCCAACACCTTTGGTTAAATTTGAGGGTTTTCTGCTATTCGTTTTTTAAAAAAATGTTACAATTTATTGCTCCCTTCTGCTTTTCAACGCTGTTGTTGGACGCGATAATTAGACACTAATGTGTGTGGTGTTGTAAGCTAGATACGGTTTTATTTTCGAGTTGGGAGCCTCACTGTTGACAAAGGGGTTAGTTATCGGAAGTGGGGATAGAGGGTTTTCTCCAGCTTTTCACAATAGTCCATGAGAATGAGCTTAAAGTGTGTAGTTAGTTATGTTTCATTAACTGTAGGTTTGGGCACAAAGTTTTTTTTAAACTTTTCAATATGGTATTGTTGAGGTGGAGTGGGAGGGGGAGAGTTTGCGTTAGTTTGCTGACGATCTGAGAGTTCTCCTTTTTTCGAGTCATCTGACTTGGTTTGTTGGCCATCTTGAGTGAAATTCTTTACTTTACCATTTCAGTGTCCCTTATTTGGTATCGCTCTCTGGGAATGGCTGAGAACTCCAATTTGTTTGGTTACCTGGAATATTTGGGGTCTGAATGGCCCAGTAAAACAGTAGAGGGCTCTTGCCCATCCCAAGAGCCTAAACTCAGACATGGTTTTCTTGCAGGAGACTCACTTGCATGTTAAGGACCAGGCCAGGTTACGCAAGGGTTGGGCAGGTTTTAAAACTCCAGTTTTAATGGCAGGGCCAGGAGGATGGCAACTTTAATTCAGTTCTCCTCCTCTCAGATTATAGCTGATCCCATTGGTCGTTATATTATTGTTTGTGGCTCCCTGTTGAACTCAGCTACTCATGGTTAACGTTTGTGCCCCTAACTTGGATGACAAATTTTATCATCTCTCCCCAACCATGAGTCACACCAGCCGATTTTAGAAGTTAACCTGAACTGTGTTTTGGAGCTTAAATTGGATTGTTCCATACCTAAATCTCTTGTCCCATCCAGATGGCTAGGGCTTTGTCTTCTTTTATGGCACAGATGAGGGGAATGGATCCCTGGCACTTTTGCACCCAAAAGGATTTTGATTCACATGTCCATCATGCATATTTTTGATAGGGCTCTCCTCCCTTCTGTGATTGCGGCTGAGTACTTCGCAATTGTTATCTCTGGCCATACCCCTCATTTTGCCTAACTACTGTTGGAGTTCGGCCCTGCCCAACACACGCCCTAGAGACAAGACACTACTCTGCTGGATGACAACATTTTGTGAACGTTTGTGTACCTCCATAGGAGGCTTATATTAAACTAAACAAGTCCGACCTCGATCTCTCCCTCTACACTATGGGGGGGGGGCTCTTAAGGCCGTCATTAGGGAGGAAATTTCTTATAGAGCGTATATGCTGAAGTCAACGAAGTTAGAACAGCAGAGGCTGGTGGATTCCATCCTAGAGGTGGACCACCAATACTCGCTTGATTCTACTCCAGAGCTACTGGCAAACAGGAAAGAAAATACAGACCCAGCTTGAACTAATGTCTACTAGTAAGACTGTGCGTCAGTTACAATGCACCAGGTGCACATTCTATGAGCATGGGGAGAAGGTCAGTCATCTTCTGTCTCACCAACTCAAACGGTAAGCAGCCTCATGTGAGAATCCTAGGACATACAATAAAAGCAGCAATCCTGTTTCCGCCACTCTCCAGGTCAACGCAGCTTTTAGATGCCATTACCGTGACCTGTATAAGTCAGAGCCCCCTGCAGATAAATCGATCATGGCTGACATTTTGGATGGTCTGCGCATCCCAACTACCGAGGTGGGCAAAAACTGAGAGTTGGATTCCCCATTAAGCCCAGATGAGATTTTAAAATGTATTGCAACCTGCAAGGCCCCGGGCCCTGATAGTTTCTCGGTCGCCATACTCCGGCGCCTGTTAGGGTACACTGAGGGAGAACCCAGAATATCCAATTCACCTAACAGCATATCTTTCAGGACTTGTGGGAGGAAACCGGAGCACCCGGAGGAAACCCACACAGACATGGGGAGAATATGCAGACTCCGCATAGACAGTGAACCAACCCGGAATCAAACCTGGGACCCTCCACAGTACTGATCCTGAGGTTATAGTATCTCTTGACGGAAAAAGCATTTGATAGGGTGGAATGGGAATATCTATTCGAGATTCTCGGGAGATTTGGATTCGGCCATAGATTTGCCTTTTGGACTGGTTTGTTGTATAATGCCCCTACTGCCAGCGTTCACAAACACTACATTCAGATGACTTCCTCTTAAATAGAGGAACTAGACAGGGCTGCCCTTTTTTCCACTTTTGTTTGCCTTGGTAATGGAGCCTCTCTCTATAGTGTTGAGGGTCTTTGGTCAATGGATGGGTATTTGTCATGATGTGCTGGTGCATCAGGTATTGCTTTATGCAGATGACCTTCTTATGGTACATTACGATTCAACTCGCTCCATAAACGGCATAAACGAAGACATTTAATACATTTGGCTCCTTCTCGGATTATAAATTGAATCTAGGCAAGAGTGAGTGTTCTCTGGTGAACACCTCCGGGGGAAGAGTTCAGTTCAGCCAATTACCTTTCTGCCTTTCTAATACCAGTCTCCGTTATTTGGAAGTCTGGGTGGTCCACAATTGGGTCCCACTGCACAAACTAAGCTACTCAAGCCTGACTAATTGAGTTGGAGCTGATCTACAGAGGTGGAACAACCTCCTTCTCTCTCTCTCTGGTAGGTAGGATGCAAACGATTAAAATGAACGTACTTCTTCGGTTTTTATTTTTCTTTCAAAGTATGCCCATTTTTTTGCCCAAATCCCTTTTTATTAAGGTTAACAAATTGATTTCTGCTTTTGGGTGGGTAGGAGTCTCAGGATCCGCAGTCTTCTGCTCCAGAGATATAGGCGGGCGGGAGGCTTGGTTCTCCCCAAATTTGTTTTATTATTGGGCTGCTAACATCCAAAATGTTTTGCTGTGGATTAGTGACCCAGATTCTACTTGGAGTTGAATGGAGGCTCGCTCGTGCACTACCTCTGCTCTTCATGGCAGAATTACTACACCACTGCCTTTCACTCCTGCTAGATTTACCCAAATCCAGTGGTGGGCACCCCCCTTCAGGCTTTGGAAACTGTTTCGGCAGCACATTAAGCTCCTTTCCCGGTCTTCCCCAGCCCTTATTTGTAACAATCACTTCTTCGTGGGAGGCAAAGGGACTTTAGCATTTTTGCAAAATATTTGTAGAGGGGAGGTTTGCCAGCTTTCGGGAGCTGGCTGACAAATTTCGGTTGCCCAATTCAAGCTTTTCATTATTTTCAGATTTGTGACTTTCCTCAGGTTTTTCCTTCCTTTCCTTTGGCCCCACCAAACCTTGTTTAAGGTTTCATTCTTGGCTCAACCTGGCGAGGAGTCTATTTTAGACCTACAGGGATATATTCTCCCGGCGGCTCCGGCCGCAATAGATGGGGTGAGGGCGAAATGGGAGGGAGGCTTGGAGGGAGGCCCTCTACAGGGTCCACTCCACATCCTCTTGTGCCCGTTTGAGTTTGATTCAGTTCATGGTGTTACACAGGATGCACTTGACCAAGGAAGGATGAGTGGAGGACAGGTGTGATTGTTGTTCACTTTGCCCCAGCTAGCCACACTCTTATGTTTGGTCCTGCCTCAAACTTGCTAGCTTCTGGGTTTCCTTTCCAACACTATATCAGAGATTCTTCGGGTGATTCTAAATCTAGGTCCTTTGGTAGCCATTTTTGGGGTCTCAGATTCACCAGCATTTCACTCTGGGATAGGGGTGGACGTTGTCGCTTTTGCCTGACTGGTGGCCCGGAGGCAAATATTGCTTAGCTGGAGGTCTTCCATGTTTTTATTGGGGATTTGTTTGTAATTTTTGACTTGGCACTTGTGTCTTCGTTGGTTGATTTCTTAGTTATATTATTATGTAAAACTTTAATAAATATACTTTGTTGAAAAAATATGTCAGCAGCACCACAGCATCAATTGCCATATTGAGCCATAATAGCACAGAAAAGCCATTTGGCCCATCGAGTTTATGCTGTACGGATTCATATTTAGGCAAGCAGAAGAGAAAGGTGGAAAGGACAGTCCAAAGTGTGCAGGTTAGGTGGATTAGCCATGCTGAATTGCCCCTTTGCAGGAATAGGGAGGGTGTTTGGGCCTGAGTAGGGTGCTCTATCGAAGGGTTGGTGCAGACTCGATGGGCCGAATAGTCTCCTTCTGCACTGTAGCGATTCTATGGAAACTGGTAAATTTAGTGAAAAGGAGGAAGTATGAAATGCAGAGCACTCGTGGAGAAGAAACAATATGCAGGGTTAGAGGGAAAGAACTGGGGACTGTGATAAAGTGAATTCTCTTTCAAAGAGCCAACACAGGCACAACGGGTTGAATGGTCTCCTATGCTGTATGATTCTAGTATGTATTATTCGCATGTCAGGGGTCACGGTATATTGGACCAGGGTAACGTTCTACTTTATCTAACACGATCGGTATCTGTTGGACATGTCACCAATTGGGAATTTGTTCTGTATAGGACGAAATGGTGGCACAGTGGTTAGCACTGCTGCCTTACAGCTCCAGGGACCAGGGTTCAATTCCGGGCTTGGGTGACTGTCTGTGTGGAGTTTGCACTTTCTCCCCGTGTCTGTGTGGGTTTCCTCCAGGTGCTCCAGTTTCCTCCCACAGTCCAAAGACTTGCAGATTAGTTGGGTTGGCCATGCTAAATTGGCCATTGGTGTCCAAAAGATCAGGTGGGGTTAGTGGGTTATGGGGACAGGATGGAGGCATGGTCTTAAGTAGGATGCTCTTTCCAAGGGTCGGTGCAGACTCGATGGGTCGAATGGCCTCCTTCTGCACTGTAAATACTATGATTCTACGATTCACACACTTTTAAAAAATAAATTTAGAGTACCCAATTCATTTTTCCAATTAAGGGGCAATTTAGCGTGGCCAATCCACCTACTCTGCACATCTTTGGGTTGTGGGGGCAAACGCACGCAAACACGGGGAGAATGCGCAAACTCCACACAGACAGTGACCCAGAGCCAGGATCAAGCCTGGGACCTCGGCGTAGTGAGGCAGCAGTGCTACCCACTGCACCACCATGCTGCCCCTATGATTCACACACTTGGTGTCCAAAAGATTAGGTGGGATTAGAGGGGTGCGGGGACAGGGTGGAGGCATGGTCTTAAGAAGGATGCTCTTTCAAAGGGCCGTTGCAGACTCGATGGGCCGAATGGCCTCCTTCTGCACTGTAAATACTATGATTCTACACACAAGATAAAGGCTCAGCCCCATGTGTTCTGAATCAGTCTAGGTTAGCACAAAGATCAGGTGAGGATTCACTTTCCTTAAAAATTGCTTCTGTCATTCAGTGCATCACATTTTAAGTAATTTACTGTCCGGATTGTGAACGTGCCCAAGAGCAGTGATAACTTTTATCCGAGATGGATGCAATTCACTTTGCTGAAACCTAAAATGGCTGCACAAAATCACTGAATCTCTTGACATGTGTGTGGATTAAGATTATGCTGCAAATTGTTGCAATCAGCTAATTCTACAATTCCCAAGGTTTCTACCAACCCTTAAGGGTTAATAGCTAAATAAAGACTGCATTTAAACAACACCTTATCACATCTCTCAAACTCCATTTTAAAGCAGTTCAGACAACATTTCTTTAAAGTGCACAGTTTACTTTGCAAGTAAAGCATGTCCTGCATCATGCACTTAGCTTAAAATTTTAGATTGTGCGCTTTTCACTTCTCATTTATGATTCGGTGAATTCAAATATGTTACAATCAGAAAAGCCACAACTGTCACGTCAAATCAGTACCGACTGTTTTGGATCATAATGAACAGTTTGTGAAAGAAACCTCGATGTCAAGAGCATCTTTCAGGGTTGAATGGTCATATTTGACTTTCTGGCATTGGGAAGACTGAACGTGCTTGGCTTACAAATTCCCTATAACAGGCATTACAGCATTAGATATTCCAGGATGAAAACCAGTGAGCCGACTGGAATAGCTTTTCGCCACACGTTTTTTTTCAGTGGAAGGACATTTGAAGTATGAAGCAATAAACCAGCTCATTATGGATTGTACTGATCTTTTCCATACTTTCATTGTGTACAGTATTTGCTTTGTATTATTGTAGTACGAGATATTTTCTGTCACAAAGCAACTCAGTTAATTTCCAAATCAGCCATTAACTACAAAGAGGATTGTTAAACCCAGACTACATTAGTTCCACTGAGCACAAAAGTAAAAGTGCAGAATTATGATTGCAAGAATAGCAAGAACATATGGAAACTATTGACCAGTGTACAAGGTCAGTCATTTTCTTTTTTTTTTAATAAACAATTTTATTGAGGTAGTTTTTGGCTTTATAAACAGTTACAGACATCATCAGAAAGGAAGCAAAAAAGGCAAAAATGTGCAAACATCCACGTTCTTTCAATACTTCCACCGTAACATATTGCACAAGCCCGCTCCCCTCCCACCGGTACTACCCGCCATATTTTCCCTCCTACTCTACTCTAACCCCCCCCCCCCCCCTGCTGACGCTCACTCTCCCGCAAAGAAGTCAATAAATGGTTGCCACCTCCGGGTGAACCCCTGCACAGAACCCCTCAAGGCGAACTTGATTTTTTCCATCCCCAGGAAACTCGACATGTCCGCAAGCCACCACTCCGTCTTCGGGGGCTTTGAGTCCCTCCACGCCAATAGTATTCGTCGCCGGGCTATCAGGGAAGCAAAGGCCAGCACATCGGCCTCTTTCTCCCCCTGGACGCCCGGGTCTTCCGAAACCCCAAAAATTGCCACCCCTGGGCTCATCACCACCCTTGTTTTTAGCACCTGGGACATGACCCCCGCAAATCCCTCCCAGTACCCCCTCAGCTCAGGGCATGCCCAAAACATGTGAACATGGTTCGCTGGTCCTCCCGCGCACCTAGCGCATTTGTCCTCTATCCTGAAAAATTTGCTCATCCGAGCCACCGTCATATGGGCCCGGTGAACGACCTTAAATTGGATCAGCCCGAGCCTAGCACATGTCGCGGTCGAGTTTACCCTACTCAGGGCCTCTGCCCACAGCCCATCCTCCATTTCCCCGCCTAGCTCCTCCTCCCATTTAAGTTTCAGTTCCTCTGTCTGGGACCCTTCCTCCCTCATGAGCACCTTATATATACCCGAGACTCTACCCTCCCCTTCATCCCTCCCAGAGACTATTCTGTCTAGGATCCCCATTGGCGGGAGGCGCGGGAAAGATGGGACCTGTCTACGAACAAAGTCCCGCAACTGTAGGTATCTAAAATCATTTCCCCTTCCCACCCCAAATTTCTCCTCCAAGCTCCTCAAACTCGCGAAAAGGTCAGTCATTTTCAAACTTAGGGTCGTGACCGCAGGTCGATCACGTGCAGGTGTCGGGAGGGTCAGGGGGCAATCGGTCGCGACTTTCCCAATCGCAGTAAAAGTGCCCGACAGCCACGACCGGTTTTAAAAATACTGGCTGCGACCCGCTTTCAAGACTGCTGGCCGTCCCCGCACATGCGTGCCCCCTCAGCCGGATGTAGCAGTGTGCAGACCTGGAGCTCAGTGGGGCAGACCATCTCCTTCTTATGTCAGCGCAGTCCCAGGAGCAGATTTTTGGAAAAAAAATCTATGTAGTTTTCCCACCAGAAGCGGCGGCGGCGACTGACATCACGTACTCTGGACGCAAAATTACTGGGGAGAGTTTCCTCCATCTTGTAGCTGCCAGCAAGGAAGCAACAGGACCGTGTGAAGAACTTTTTGGAAGAGGGGGCTAGGGCAGCACTGTGGTGCAGTGGTTAGCACCGCTGCCTCACGCCACCGAGAACCGGGTTTGATCCTGGCTCTGGGTCACTGTCCGTGTGGAGTTTGCACATACTCCCCGTGTCGGCGTGGGTTTCATCCCCACAACCCAAAGATGTGCAAGGTAGGTGGATTGGCCACGCTAAATTGCCCCTTAATTGGAAAAAAAAATGGGTACTCTAAATTAAAAGAAAAGAAGTGAGGGCTAGAGATACAAACAGGTCAGGATCTCAGATATGAATCTAGAGAAAGGAGAGTCCATGGCATGACAAAGCAGTGCTGGTGTGAGCTCCAGAACCTCTGATGTACAACCCATACAGAAAAATGTTAATATTAAATGACAAAGCAAGTGAGAATGTGAGGACCAAGCAGCCTCACCTGTCGCATTAAAGGTTATCGAAAGTGGTGAGTTGCCAGGTTCGGGCGGTGTGGGTCGTGACGTTTGGATGGCGTGGATTGCAAAGGTCGGCCGGCATGGGTTGCAAAGATCAGCCAGTTGGTAAAATTAGGTTCCCAGAAAAAAAAGTTTGATAAACACTGCACTAGGTAGGTAAGGGACACACAAAAAAATACAAGAGATCTCTTTTGTCAAGCTCATAATCGTTCCATTTTACATTTCGCCTGAAAATCCTCAACAGAACAAGTAGCTGGATTGGACTTCATTCAGAACAGAGTTAAAGCAATCGGCTGACAGCACAGTATGCTAACTTTCAGTCTAACATGAGAACGTGGGCACATCATCTCCGAATCTGCTGTGTGACCGCATTACATTATACAGTTCATCAACACCTTTCAAAATTCACTTGTGTATGCAGGCAACTACACAGGGTATAACAGATAGCTCATATAGTTGGTAGGATGAAATGCTACCTTTCTCTGTTGGTTGTTACGGTTCTATACAAATCAGTTTGGGGAAACTGAATCTGGGGCATCATGATGCTCAAAATTTGAGCAATGTTCATAATGAGAATGAGTGGGGAAATAGAGAACATGAAAAAACATTGTTGGTATATAAAACCAATGGATGTACACAGGGTAGCATGGTGGTTAGCATAAATGCTTCACAGCTCCAGGGTCCCAGGTTCGATTCCCGGCTGGGTCACTGTCTGTGTGGAGTCTGCACGTCCTCCCCCTGTGTGCGTGGGTTTCCTCCGGGTGCTCCGGTTTCCTCCCACAGTCCAAAGATGTGCAGGTTAGGTGGATTGGCCATGCTAAATTGCCCGTAATGTCCTAATAAAAGTAAGGGCCGATTGAGGGCCGAAGGGCCTGTTCTGTGCTGTACTGTTCTATGTTCTATTACAACAGATAATGAAGCTGTTGACATCAGTGGAGCAAGGGGGATGTATTTTGCATGTATTGCACTGGAGGTGCCCTTTGCTGTCACTACATGGTCAAAGTATTCAATTTCCAACCTCGTTATTCATCAACAGACACAAAAATATACCCAATTGTACCCCTCTCGGGTTGTAATCTCTGGATTACTCCCAGTGCCACGTGCTAGCAAGTACAGAATAGGAGAATAGCACAGATTAACGCGTGGATTAACAGTTCGTGCAGAGGGAGAGTTTGAGACTCTTGGACCACCGAGACCATTTCTGGGAAGGGACCAGTACAAGCAGGACGGTCTACATCTGAACCAGAGTGGGACTAACATATTTGCCAGTGGGTGTGCTAGTGCTGTTGGAGGAGTTTAAACTAATTCGGCCGGGGAGGGAACAGACTGTTAGCAGAATAGGGACACAGTGTAGACAGGAAAACAATAGTCAGAGCGAACACAGCTGTTTAAGTTTCAAGGGAGTAAAATGAGGCTGGATGACCTCTACTTTAATGCCAGGAGTACTATAGGTAAAAATGGATGTGTTAAGGGTGAAGATTGAGACGTGGAATTGTAATATAGTAGCCATCATGGAGACATGGTTGAGGGAGAGGCAGGACTGGCAGCTTAATATCTTGGGATATAGAATCTTGCGGCGAGACAGAGGAAGGGTGAAAGAGAAGGAAGCATTGCATTATTGCAGTAAGGAGAGATGATATCTTGGAAGGGACATCAAGACTTTCTGGGTAGAACCTAGAAACAAAATAGGGACAGCCACATTGCTCTGTGTTTATTATAGCCCCCAGATAGTCAGCAGGAAATTGAGGAGCAAATACATGTACAATTCGCAGAGGTGTGTAAAAATGATAATAGGGTAATTATATTAGTTGATATCACCTTTTCCCAATATTAATGTGAGATGGCCACTGTTTAAGGGCTTAGATGGAGTAGAGTTCTTAAAATGTATTCAGGAAAACCTTTTAGCTCAACATGTAGAGGGTCCAACAAGGGTCGGCAGTGCTGGACCTAATTCTGGGGATTGAAGCCAGACAGGTGGTTGATTTGTTGCTGGGGAGCATTTTGGTGCTAGCGACCATACCATGGTACAATTTAAATTTGTTATGGATAAAGATTTGGATAAGATGCAAAAAAAAAAAAGATGTGAATTGCAGAGAGCGGATTTTAGTAAAATAAGGCAGGATCTGGCCAAGAGTTACTTGTGGGGAAATCTACAGAAGAGCGGTGGGAGGGCATTCAAAAAGGAAATGGGGAGAGTACAGGCACCACATGTTCTCTCTAGGGTAATAGGAAGGAGTATCAAGCCCAGAGAACCACAGGTGACCAGAGACATTAAGGACATTTTGAGAAGGTAAAGAGAGGTTTTTAGCAAGTACAAGGAGAGCAAATCAACAAAGGCATCAGTGGAATACAGAACATGCTGGGTGGAGTTTAAGAAAGCATTTAGGAAAGCAAAGAGGGGATGAAAGAAAGCTCTGGATGATAAGAGTAGGGAAAATCCCAAGATATTTTTTTTTATTATTAGCAGCAGTAGTAGTAGTAGTATATCAATGGGAAAAGGATAACCAGGGAAAGAGCAGGGCACATGAGGGACCAACAGGAAAATATGTGGTAGGGTGTTGAACAAATACTTCATATCTGTCTTCACCCAAAAGAATGAAGAGGTAGGTATTGAACTCAAGAAGTGAGATTATGAGGTTCTTGAGCAAATTGTCATAGGGAGTAACAAGGTATTGGCAGGATTAAAAGTTAACAAATCCCCAGGTGCGGATGAATTGTGTCCCGGGATGCTTTGGGAAGCGAGGAAGGAGGTTGCAGGAGTTCCAACACAAATTTTTAATTCCTCTCTGGCATCAGGGGAGGTGCCAGAGGACTGGAGAATAGCTAACGTGGTCCCACTATTTAAGAAAGGTTGTACAGATAAGCTAGGGAACTACCGGCCAGTGAGTTTTATGTCAGTGGTAGGAAAACTAATCGGGGAAAATTCTGAAGGAGGGAATCTTGGAAGTCAAGGTTTGATCAGGAATAGTCAGCATCACTTTGTCAGAGGTCATGCCTAACAAATTTGATACAATTTTTTGAACATGTGATCAGGTGTGTAGATGAGGGTAGTGTAGTTGATGTAGTATTCATGGATTTCAGCAAAGCCTTTGACAAGGTCTCACATGGGAGACTTATAAAGTAGGCAAAGGCACATGGGATACAGGATAACTTGGCCCGGTTGATTCAAAATTGGCTTGGCTGTAGGCGACAGAGGGTTATGACAGACGGCTGCTTTAATGACTGGAAGCCAGTATCCAGTGGTGTACCACAGGCATCTGTGCTGCTGGGTCCCCTATTGTTTGTAGTTTATATAAACAACATAGATGACTATGTGGGAGGTAGGATCAGTACATTTGCAGATGTCAAAGATTGGCTGGGTAGTTAACAGTGAGGGCGAGTGTCTTGGGTTACAGGATGATATAGACGGGATGGTCAAATGGGCAGAAAATTGGCAGATGGAGTTTAACCCTGAAAAGTGTGAGGTGATGCACTGTGTAAGACGAAATGTGACGAGAAATTTTCAATGAATGGCATGACACTGAGAAGTTCTGAGGAACAAAGGGACCTTGGTGTGTTTGTCCATAGATCTCGGAAGACAGAAGGGCAGGTTAATAGGGTGGTGAAAAAGGCATAAGGGACATTTGCCTTTATCAATCGAGGCATAGATTATAAAAGCAGGGAGGTCATGCTGGAGTTGTACGGAATTTTGGTGAGGCAACAGCTAGAGTAGTGTGTGCAATTCTGGTCATCACATTATAGGAAGGAGGTGATTGCACTGGAGGGGGTGCAGAGATGATTCACCACGATGTTGCCTGGAGGTTGGATAGGCTTGTTTTCACCGGAGCAGAGAAGACTGAGGGGCGACTTGAGCGAGGTGTACAAGATTATGAGGGGCATGGACAGGGTGGATATGGAGCCACTGTTCCCCTTAGTTGAAGCATCAGTTACGAGGGGACACAAATTGGAGGTGAGGGGCAGGAAGTTTAGGGGGGATTTGAGGAAAACTTTTTTTTACCAAGAGAGTGGCAACGGTCTGGAATGCAATGCCTGGGAGGGTGGTAGAGGCGGGTTGCTCACATCCTTTAAAACGTACCTGGATGAGTACTTGGCATGTCATAACATTCAAGACCAAGTGCTGGCAAATGAGATTAGGTAGACAGCTCAGGTATTTTTCATGTATCAGTGCAGACTCAATGGGATGAAGGACCTCTTCTGCGCGGTATTATTCTGTGATTCTGAAGTGCACTGTGCCCACCAATGTACCATTTACTAGGGTGCACTGCGGCAATTCAACAACGCCTTCCTTCTCTGAAATGCCTATCACTTGGGATGAAAAGGGTTGCACTGCCTTGGGAACATCAGCTCCATACTGCTCTCCAAGTCACACAATCTGACATGGACACAAATCATCCTTCCTCCACTGTGGCAGTCAATATGCTGGGATTCCCCTCCTAATGCCATTACAAGAGTGATATCGCCACAGGAATTGCAGCAGTTCAGGAAGACCCTGAAGCAGCTTTGGAGCAATTAGGGTCAGATGTGTCTCACATCCAGCGAAGCAAAGTATTTCTATTGATTAAAAAAAGTTGAAATGGAAGGGAACTTCTTATTCTAGTTTAAAATGGAGGATAGAAAGATTTGGAATTCAGACATATCAAAGGACTTTGCTCTGGATGCAAATTCTACTCTTTAATTAATATTTGTATCCAAGTGAATCATTAGCTACCCCATTACCCACTGTGTATAAGAAACAGATTGAATGGCAACTGTTAGGAATTTGGGAAATTGACATGGTTAACAGTGAACAGATGAAATCTAAAATAATAGACCAGTAATAAGACTAGTGGCAATAATGAGATGCGATTTGCCTAGTGAAAAGATTTGCAGGTGGCTAGATTCATTGGGGTGGGAATGGCCATATCAGAAACATTGTTTACCAGAGATCAATGGGTCTATACAACTGGTAACTTCTAAAGGCAGGGAATTTTAGAGATGTAGACAGCCAAATCCAAAAGGTGGGATATCAAAGAGACTGAGCAGTATAAATGTTAAACCAAAAAGAAAATGCTTGAAAATCTCAGCAGGTTTGGCAGCATCTGTAGGGAGAGAAAAGAGCTAATGTTTAGAGTCTAGATGACCCGTTGCTTTTATCCAGTATAAATGTTAGCACCTTCATTGAGGAAGAATGCTAGTTCTCCATCTAGCAGTCATAGAGACCAGTTCCATCTATGATGCATGCCCCAGAAGCCTTTCTCATTTGCTACCACTTGGCCCACAGCCTTTTTGAGCCATAGCAGGTTGCAGTCATTCACTTCGAAAAGACAGTTTTGTGCCTTCACTGAAACCAGGAAGAGGTGCTTTCCCAGATTTAGCCACCAAAGCTGTATTGTGTGCGAACTATTACCTGGATTTGACCGACAAAGTTACTAAAATTGAATGTTGATTTGGAAAAGGGATGTCTCTGAATTCAGAGAACATGGGTATACTTTGGAAACAAGAGGCAATGTCAGATAAAACGGTGTGTTTAGTTATTAATATATCCAAGTGTCATAGTGTAGAATAGTCATTTATTGTGTATTTTTTTCTTTTACTTCAATAAATATTCTTTATTTGTTGTTGACTCAATGACTGGAATGGTTTCTCATTGGTTGTACATTGTTCCTCACATTACTCCAAACAGTGTTTCAAGTTATCCTTTGTGGTTTCGAGCCACCGTCACAGATAACACCACTGGGATTCTTAACAAAATTGGATATTCTTGGTGGGATTTTTAAAAGCATAACTCCTTTTGCATGCAGGGAATGTTACTCTTTAAATGTTAAAGAATGAGGAACGTGTGGAACCAGTGAGAACACGTTATTTAAAATAAGGAGATTGCAAGAATGGCTCTCGCTCTAGACCAGACTTATTTGGAAGTAGGCAATATAACCTTAGAAAATTTGAAAAGCATACCCAAAGCCAAATTGATGGAATTGGCAGATAAAATGGAGTTGGGATTATCTCCAGGGGTTAAGAAAGATGAAGTAACTGAATGCATAGAACCCATTTAAAGATACAAGTGGTGTCAGACAGACCCAGTACTTCAAGTGGGGAAATTGAATTTGCTGAAATTCAATTACAAAGAGAAAGTGAAATGAAGAAATTAGAAATGCAAGAAAAAGAGGGAGCTTTCCAAAGGGAGGTGGAATTGGAGAAATTAGCCACGACAGAAAGGACAGGGAGAGAGATCAATTAAAACGTAGCGAATTGCAGCCAGGATGATAAGAGCTGGGTGTGGAAGAAAGTAGTTCCAGACATAAACCGAGTGGGGAGATGGTCAGATTTGTACAGGTATTTCCAAAATTTGTTGAAAGGGACACAGGCATTTTGTAACGCTTTTGAGAAAATAGCTAAACAGTTGAAATGGTCACAAAATATTTGGACGCTGTTCTTCCAAAGTAAACGTGTAGGTAGGTCTGGTGAAGTTTATACCTCTGTCATAGGAAAGGGCTGGGGAATACGAATGGTGAAGAGAGCTATACAGAGTCCTTAGGAGTTAGTATCCTGGTCATGCAGGCAAAAGTTGAAATATAAGAAAACAATCTGGACAGACCTGTATTGAATTTGAAAGGGTTAAACAAAATAACTTTGATAAGGGCATTAAAAAGAGAAGAAACCTATGAGGCCTTTAGAGAAGTAATTCTGTTGGAAGATTTGAAAGACTTGTTACCTACAATGATAAGGAATCCTAGAATCACTACAGTGCAAGAGATCATTTGGCCCATCGAGTCTGCACTGACCTCCACCCCCCCCCCTCCACCCCCCAGAAAGAGCACTCCACCTGAGCCCACTCCTCCCCTATCCGTATAACCCCACCTAACCTTTGGACACTAAGGGGGCAATTTAGCATGGCCAATCCACCTAACTGGCACATCATTGGACTGTGGGAGAAAACCACCCAGAGCAAACCCACGCAGACACAGAGAGAACATGCAAAGTCCACACAGACAGTCACCCAAGGTTGGAATTTAACCCGGGTCCCTGGCAGCGGTGCTAACCACTATGTCACCGTGCCACCCCAATGTGGAGAGTTAGAGCTGCAAGATACGCAGTGGAGCTTGCCGACCATCATGAGTTAGTTCATAGTTCAAAGCCTCTCTTCCAACACCTTTTAAAATCTGAGATAGAAAATGGAAAGGTGTGAAAAAGTACAGCTAAGCAAAAGAGGGAGTGGTTGAAAATTTCAAGGAGACTTCACCTCAAGATAAAAAAAGATAGTGCTGAGAGGATAAGAGAAATGAGGAACGTTAGAAGTTTTCATTGTAATAAACTGGGCCACACCAAGTCAGTATATGCTGAATATTAAACGGAAAGCCAGTTGGAGTTATAACTCTTAAAACAGGAATTATCAAATCAGAGGCTGGAGAACAGGTAGGATTTATACACGAGGAAAAGTCGGGAAATATGAAATCAGGGCTAGAGAACAGGTAGGACTTATACACAAGGAAAAGACGGGAAATATGAAATCAGAGGCTTGAGGACAGGAGAAACAGGTAGGATTTACACACAAGGAAAAGAACAAATGATAGGAATGAAAGTGTGTGCACAATGGTACAGGGGCAGAGTGACCAGCGGGTGGTTGATGTGTTTTAAGGATTTTGTGTGCAAAGGTCAAGTATATCCCTGTTTTTTTTTTAGAGATACAGGGGCAAGTCAATCCCTAATGATGTGGGGTAAAGAAATCTGTTGTCCAGAAGGAATATTGAAGGAAGAGGTCTGGTCAACAGCATTCATGGCAAAACAAGAAAAAACCTTTGGTAAAGGTGTAGCGGGAGAAATGGTTATAGGAATGGTAGAAATACTGCCCTTTGCAGGGATTCACTTCATTCTGGGGAATAACATAAAGCAAGGTCACAGATAATAGTGATGCCTATTGTGGTTGAATAGCCAATAGAAAACACAGCTACTGAGAAATTGTAACAGACCTTCCGGGAGAGTTTTCCTGATTGTGTAGTGATGCGATCACAGGTTCACAAGATAAAGACAAAAAAAGGAGGAGGTGTGAGCACAGGGTGTGACAAATGAGGTCAGGTTATCTGATACAACTTTTAGAAAATTGAATGAAGGTGAAACAGACAAAGGGAAAGAGAGAGATCTGTTTAATTCACAGAGACTTGATAGAATTGCAACAGGGTGGTTCCAAATTAAAATAAACGTATCAGACAGCCTACTCAGCATTGGAAGCTCAGTGTATTCCTGAATGTTATTATGTGAGCGACCAATCACTAATGAGAAGATTGCACCCACCACATGTTAGTGCAGGTGACAAATAGGAAGAAATACACCCAAATTGTATTACCTCCCAAGTACAGAAAAGAGATTCTAATGGTAGCTCATGAAATTCCATTAGAGGACATATCGGAATAAAGAAAACCCAAGCAAAGACCCAAAAACAGTTTTACTGGTTCAGACTACTTAAAGATGTAACTTCTGTCAAACTTGTCACACTTGCCAAGTAATAGGGAAACCACGTGCCTAAATAAAACCAGCATCCTCGATCCTTATTCCAGCTTCTGAAGAATGTTTTACAATAGTTCTAATCGACTGTGTGGGACCGTTGCTGAGAACACGAGGTGGAAATCAATACTTGTTAGCTATTATGGATATATTCACTAGATTTCCTGAAGCCATGCCATTAAGATTGATTCCAGCTAGGAGAGTGGTAGATGAATTAACCAACTTATTTACTAGATATGGCTTGCTGAAGGAGATAAAATCAGATCAAGGGTCAAATTTCATGTCATTTAAAAAAAATTATTTTAGGGATGTGGGAGTCGCTGGGTAGGCCAGCATTTATTGCCCATCCCTAGTTGCCCTTGTATCTGCTGCTCTTGTCCTTCTAGATGGTAGTGGTTGTGGGTTTGGAAGGTGCTGTCCAAGGAACCTTGGTGAGTTACTACAGTGCATCTTTCGATGTACGCATGGCCGCCACTGTTCGTTGGTGGTGGTGGAGGGTTTGACTGTATGTGGAAGGGGAAACAATCAAGCAGACTGCTTTGTCCTGGATGGTGTCAAGCTTCTTGAGTGTTGTTGGAGCTGCACTTATCCAGGCAAGTGGAAAGTATTCCATTACACTCCTGACTTGTGCCTTGTAGATGGTGAACAGGCTTTGGTGGGGTCAGGAGGCAAGTTACTCGCCGTAGGATTCATAGAGATGAGAAAGATTTATTTCATAGAATTTACAGTACAGAAGGAGGGCATTCGGCCCATCGAGTCTGTACCGGCTCCTGGAAAGAGCACCCTACCCAAGGTTAACACCTCCACCCTATCCCCATAACCCAGTAACCCCACTCAACACTAAGGACAATTTTGGACACTAAGGGCAATTTATCATGGCCAATCCACCTAACCTGCACATCTTTGGACTGGATTCCTTGCCTTTGCCCTGGTAACCACAGTATTAATATGGCTAATCCAGTTCAATTTTTGGTAATCCCAGGATGGTAACGCCCAGGATGTTGATAGTGGGGGATTCAGCAATGGTAATGCCAATTCAATGCCATTGAATGTCCAGAGGTGCTGGTTTGATCCTCTCTTGGAGATGGTACTTGCCTGGCACTTGTGTGGCACAAATGTAACTTGCCATTTGTCAGCCCAAGCCTGCATATTATCCAGATCTTGCTGCATTTGGACATGGACTGCTTCATTTTCTGAGGTGGCATGAATTATGCTGAACATTGTGCAGTCATCCGCAAACATCCCCACTTCTGACCTTATGATGGGAGGTCGTTGGTGAAACAGCTGAAGATGGTTGGGCCTGGGACATTACCCCGAGGGACTGCTCTTTAAAGAAGTCATGACTAGCCTGGAGAGAAATAACAGTACAAACCAGTGGCATGTTATCCCGAGTCACATGGAGCATTAGAGAGGCGGTATCAAACTTTGAAACCCATGATGAGAGCGTTTGGTCAAGGTTAGCCTCATAATTGGGACAACAGGATTCAATTTATGTTATATGCCATTATCATAGAATTTACAGTGCAGAAGGAGGCCATTTAGGGATGCATGACATGATTCGACCATATTTTGTTCTTTTCAATTGAAGTACTTAATAGTGATCAGAATGTGATGAGTTCAATGTTGTGTTTCAAAAAGTGAAGTTGAGAAACGGGAAACAGATTTACGCAAGTCTGACTACAATGGGAGAGTGGATAAAATGACATTAGATCAGTGGAAGAAATAATTCTGATACAAAACCAACCTATATTCCTTTGGAGTTTTACCTATAAAAAAACATGGACATCTAAAGAGGTAAGGGACAACAAAGAACTGAAAGAAAAAGCATACAAAAATACCACAGCAAAGGATAATAAAACAGTAAAGAAAAGCTGCAAGGGACATCAAAATCAAAAAAACTTTACATTAGAGAAAGTGGGGGCGTTTAAGAGCAATATTTGCTTCTTGAAAATTGATGGCAGTATGATAAAATAAGGAAGCAATTTTTTTTTTTTAAATTCTCTAGAATTTAGGAGGTGATTTAATCAAAGTTTTCAGGATTGATTGATATTTATTATCCCATGTACCGAAATACAATGGAAAATATTTTTCAGCAGCCAAGGGAACATACACATTACGTACATAGTAGACAAAAGAATAATCAACAGAGTACATTGACAGTGGTTACAGTGTGGGAACAAGGCCAAGCAAGAGCAGCAAAGGACATTGTGATTAGTGCTCTTACAGGGAACAGGTCAGTCCAAAGGAGAGTCATTGAGGAGCCCACTAACTGTGGGGAAGAAGCTGTTCCTATGTCTGGATGTGCATGTCTTCAGGCTTCTGTACCTTCTGCCTGATGGGAGGGTCTGGAAGAGGGCAAAGCCTGGGTGTGAGGGGTCTCTGACAATGATGTCTGCCTTCCTGAGGCAACGGGAGGTGTAGACAGAATCAATGCGAGGGTGACAAGTTTGCGTGATGCATTGGGCTGAGTTCACCACACTCTGTAGTTTCTTGTAATCTCGGGCCGAGCAGTTGCCATACCAAGCTTTAATGCAGCCGGATATGGTGCTCTCTATGGCACATCTGTAGAAGTTTGAGAGAGTTGATGCAGACATGCTGAATTTCTTAAGCTTCCGTAGGAAGCAATGAGGTTGGTGGGCTTTCTTGACTGTAACATCAACGCGAGTGGACCAGGACAGACTGTTGGTGACGGTGACCCCAGGAACTTAAGACTATCGACCATCTCTATTTCGGAGCCACTGATGCAGACGGGGTCTGTGGGTGTGTTATGCCACGCTTCCTGAAGTCGATGATCAGTTCCCTGGTCTTTCCAGCATTTAGAGAGAGGTTGTTTTCGGTACACCATGCAACCAAGTGATCTATCTATATTGGGGGAACATACAAGGTCGAGAGAGAAACACGTTCCACTGATTGGGGAATACGGAATTTAGAACTACAGAATTTCACCTCAAACTTAGAAGAAGCCATTCAGGAGTGAAGCTCAGAAACCCTTCTACATACAAAGGTGGAGGAGGTTTGGAACTCTCTTCTGCGAATGGCAGCAGATGCTAGATCAATTGTTAATTATAAATCTGGGATTGAAAGGGCGGCACAAGTGGCGCAGTAGTTGGCTCTGCTGTCTCACGGCACTGCTGACCCGGGTTCGGTCCCGGCCCCGGGTCATTGTCCGTGTGGAGTTAGCACATTCTCCCAGTATGTGTGGGTCTCACCCCAACAACCCAAAGATGTGCAGGGTAGGTAGCTTGGCTTGCAAAATTACTACGTAATTGGAAAATTTAAATAAATACATTTGGGATTGATACAGCTTGGTTAAGAGAAATCAAACAGATATGGAACAAGGATGGAATATGGAGTTAGGCCGCAGGTTGAACGCCGGCCCAAGCAACCAAATTCCTTATTCTTGTTCGTATGTTCCTACTGTGTCTTTCATCATCTAGTTCCTCGAGAGATTCATTTTAAACACTGAAACTGCAAGAACACTGTGGGATTGATCTGTAGCCTGTGTGTCAGCCTGTAAGAACCAACACCATCAACAAACTGAAAATTGCATCACGTACATTTGTCACAACTTTAAGGTCTAAGGTAAAGACTCTTCCTTTATCTGAAATGCAGGGATGTGGTGAGAGGCAGGGGAGTGGCAGCATGTGAATTGCTCCTTAAGAGAGCCAGCAGGGACACGATAGGCCAAGCTGCCTTTATTTGTGCTGTAGCAATCTTTTCTTACGACTTTATAGCTCGTACGAAACATGGTTCTGAACAAGGCACACAACCCTTTGTAAGACGATCCCGATTCTGTTGTTCTATTTAGTTGTTACTAGTACCATATGGTGTCTTATTGTTTCTATGTATTATTTTGCCTGTAAATAATTTAACAGTAAGCATCGGCCTAGTAACATTAACTCCGAGTTTGAAAAGTGATGGAGGAGCACACGTTTTCCAGAAAGTAATGTGCCACAATTTAGGCTCAACTGTGAAACTTGGAGCACGTTAACCTGAACACAGCAGTGAATAAAAGTTCCAGTCTTACGAAACAATTGTTCAGCTGCAAATACAAGGAAGTACAAAATGCCTGCCACAACAAAATAGAGGAAATCTTCAACTGACTTATCTTTAAAACAGTATTGCAGACTGTAACTCTGGAGTCTAGACAATATGCTCATGTGAAAGCTATGAAGTGCAGGAAATTCTGACTCATGTGTGGCCCACCACACTGTCACACTTTCAGCCTTGAAAAGGTTTTTCAGTAACAGCTTTATCATTGCTTCTGCATATCATTTCATGCTATTCAACCACTTGAGAGGGAGAGTAAAAGTCAGACATCAACCTACATTGTTTATTTTTCTCTCCAATTATTTTTTTCCCCTAATTAAGGGGCAATTTAGCGTGGCCAATCCACCTACCCTGTACATCTTTGGGTAGTGGGGTGAAACCCACACAGACACGGGGAGAATGAGCTAACTCCACACAGACAGTGACCCAGGGCCGGGATTGAACCTGGGACCTCGGCCCCATGAGGCAGCAGTGCTAACCACTGCGCCACCGTGTTGTCCCTCACAGCCAACATTGAAAGGATTTATTTTTTCAACAGCTCATCAAAACCGAATGGTCATACTTGTACCCTGTATGCAAATTAATTTGAAGACAGTCTACTTCATATAGACATGGGGATTCACAGCACCTGAAAGGGAAAGACAAAGTAGACAAGCAGCTAACCACAATTAAGGTGATAACACATTTTCTCAAAAACGTTTTGTATCAGAATGATATAACAGAAAGCAATATTTGGAACACATGTTCTGAAATCCCAAGAGCAACATTCAGCAAACAACTCAAAAATGTCAGACGTTTCGGAAACCCTGCATCGAGCAATTCTGAACAAAAGGAAATAATAAACCAGCCAGCTATTTACACCATGATCATCAAAACAGCTAAACTGCATCGCGCTAAATCGATCCCAAGGCTCGTTTGGAAGCTGCAGATTTCACAACTGTGCACAATTTTCTTTAAAGGCTTACACTAGAATTCTCTGCAGGCCACTGAGCGGGCTTTCTGCAGATATTAGCTTTCCAAAGGCTTGTGCAGAAGTACTAAATTTTACTTTTGTGCAGACCAACAACGCACGCTTTGGGGCAGGGTACTTACAGTAATATCACAGGTCACAGCGTCAACATGTCATATGTGAAATGAGCATGATAAAACATACAGCAGTTTACAATCTTTGAAGTTTAACAAATCTGCTTGACGTTCTGTTGACAATCAAACAAAAACATAACATGTAGGAGGGGAGAGGTCCATCATTTGTCACAGGTCACCTCACACAGTAGTTTGCCCCTGTTACGCTATTAGCTGGCGACACCAGCGTAAGGCAGAAAATACTATGAAAATATTCAACTTTGTGGAATGGGAAAAAGGAGGGAGAAATACACACAAAAAGCACACAGCTAGTTGAGATTCTTTCATTTTCTCACTACTGAGAAATCGCCAATATTTTATTTTCAGTCGATATCAGTTCAACATTGACTGAAAATAAAACATCAATGTTGAATTAGAACAGAAACACGGATTTCATCAAACCAGCTTCAAAGAGATTTAAACATTGCTTGTACAGTAATACCAGGATCACACTGCACAACTCACTCAGCTCTTTGAACCCTTCAGGTAGAACTGGTGTAAATGGAAGCAGGCACTCAGTTGAAGATAGAGATCATTTCACAACCCCTGTGGCAACAGGGTCTGTCTCCAGACTGAACAGAATAAACAATCCCAGCACCCAAGTACCTATATTGTCATCACATTCTCGAGGATCACAATGAAACAAAAATCAGATACACGTTAATGATAGAGGCACCTTTTTGTTCCAGAGGACAAAATACACATGTGTACACAAACACATTATGCCTGCGAAGAGACGCTATGCAGCTTAACACACTGATTTAAAACAAATATTGGACATGAAGTGGCTTTTGTTTGCAGTCAGAACCTTTGCTGTACCAGCCTGGTAACTCATGCCAAATTCAATCTAATGTGATGTTTCAATTGTGGAAAAAAATCTTCATAATAATTCAATCATGCAGCATCATATTACATGACTTATGCTAATATATGACATCTGCCAATTTTGTGTTTATACAGAGCCTTACACACGCATGCTCTGACTACAACCTGTACAGACTCCTCCCTCATGGCCCAGTGGGGTTGGTGGGGTGGGGTGTGAAAGGCAGGGCCTGTTGTAGTACCAAATCCACATAGGTGTACACTTTGAGCTGATTTTGCAAAAATATATTGGGGAAGTAATTATGAGAATCCCCTGGGTTTGGCAGGAGGTGGGGTGAGATCAGCTACGGTTTACGATCCAGTGACTCATGCTGAAAAGTGCATGGATGCCAGGAAACATCTTCAGCACTGATAAACCAGGATAAAGAAAATGGAATACTTTGAAAAAAACCTTTGAAAAGTAACCAGTTACATTTTATATTTTTGCTCGTGCAGCTATCCCTCATTTAGCACGCCTAAGAAGAAATGGTGCACTATACAAAAATAATTCGATCATAAAATGACATGCAATAAGCGTGGGTTATCTTCCTGTACCAGACAGCATTAACCACTACCTACCTCCATTCTCAACCATAACCCACCAGTTACCTCAAAAAAGTGTTACCTCAAAAAAAACCCAAACTGGCCTTTATCATAGAACTTAGTGTGTAGAAGGAGGTCATTCAGCCCATTGATGTCTACACCGGCCCTTGGAAAAGAGCACCCCATTTAAGCCCACACTTCAAACTTATCCATGTAACCCAGTAATCCCACCTAACCTTTTTAGACACAAAGGGCAATTTATCATGGCCAATCGAACTAACCTGCACATCTTTGGACTGTGGGAGGAAACCGGAGCACCCGGAGGAAACCCATGCAGACATGGGGAGAACGTGCAAACTCTGCACGACAGTGACCCAGTGGGGAATCGAACCTGGGACCCTGGCGCTGTGAAGCAATTTAGAATTACAAAGACTAATAACCTTGGGAGAAAACGTTCCTCATCTCCATTTTAAATAAGAGGTCCCTTATTTCGAAATATGCCCTCTGGTTCTAGATTTCCCCAAGAGTAAAGAAGCATCTCCTCAATACTGTCCTTGTCAGGCCCCCTCTGAATCTTCTGTTTCAATAAGATCACCTCTCATTCAATGCGCACAGGCCCAATCTTCCCTTGTAAGACAATCCCTTCAACCGAATAAACCTTCTTCCAAAGTGTAGATCCGGTCTTAAGGAAGAATACCAAAACTATAGGGAGACCAAAATTGCATGCAGTGAACTAAGTCCAGTCTCAAAATATCCTCTACAGTTGGAACAAGACTGACCCTGACCAGGTATATCGAAGAACACAGCGTGAGGCTAGAGAAGAAATTGAGAGAGCCCTGGCTGAGATATCTGCATCATCATTAGTCACGGTGATTAGTCACGATGAGGTAGCAGAAGACTGGAGGGTAGCAAATCTTGCGCTCTTATTTAAGAAGGGCTGCAAAGAAAAACCTGGGAATTATAGAGCGGTAAGCCTAACATCTGTGGTGGGTAAGTTACTAGGGAGGATTCTGCAGTAAAAGATATACAGGCATTTGGAAAGACGGTTTGATCTGGTGTAATCAGCATGGCTTTGTGCATGGGAGATCATGCTGTACAACTTTGTTAGAGTTCTTTGATGAAGTGACCAGGAAGGTTGATGAGGGCAGGGCAATAGACGTAGTCTATATGGAACTTCAGTAAGGCCTTTGATAAAGTTCCACATGGTAGGCTGCTCTGGAAGGTTAGAGCACATGGAATCCAGGAAGAGCTGGCAAATTGGATGTACAATCGGCTTGAAAGTCAGAAGCAGAGGGTATTGGTGGAAGGATGCTTGTCGGACTGGAGGCCTGAGACCAGTGGTGTGCCTCAGGGGCCAGTGCTGGGCCCTATTGCTTATTATCTATATCAACAATTTGGATGAGAATGTACAAGGCATGACCAGTTAGTTTGCAGATGACACGAAAATAGGTGGTATTGTAGACCTTGAGGAAGGTTATCAAAAATTGCAGCAGGATCTTGATCAGCTGGGAAGTGGGCCGAGAAATGGCAAATGGAGTTCAATACAGATAAGTGAGAGGTGTTGCATTTTGGAAAGTCAAGTCAAGGAAGGACTTTCACGGTGAATGGTAGGACCTTAGGAATCTTGTGGAACAAAGGGATCTTGGATTTCAGGTGCACGGTGCTCTAACGGTGGAATCACAGGTAGATAGGGCAGTGAAGAAGGTTTTTGGCACACTGACCTTCATCAGTCAGGGCATTGAGTATTGAAGTTGGGAAGTTATGTTGTACAAAACGTTGGTGAGGCAGCACCTGGTGTATTGTGTTCAGTTTTGGTCGCCTTGCTATAGGAAAGATGTTATTAAACTGGAGAGAGTGAAGACGAGATTTACAAGGACGTTGCCAGGACACAAGGGACTGAGTTATGGGGAGAGATTGGCCAGGCTAGGACAATTTTCTTTGGAGCGTAGGAGACTGAGCGGTAATCTTACAGAGGTGTACAAGATCATGGGAGGCATGGATAGGGTGAATCCACTCAGTCTTTTTCCCAGGGTTGGGGAATCGAGAACTAGAGGGCATAGGTAGAAGTTAAGAGGGAAAAGAATTGGACTTCCGGTGGCGGCTATGAAGGGGCACATTTGGTGGCTCCCACTTGGGTCGGACATTTGGACCTTTCCCCTCTATTTTCTACCGGACTTGAATTGGAAAATTGATGACAGAGGCAATTGTGTACTGAATTCCGGTACATGGAGAGGAGGACTAGAAAAGCTTGTAAAGGCAGAAACAGAAAGACAGAGAAGGCTTAGGCTGAAGCTACAGAGGGAGACAGCATGGCGGAGGCCCGGACCTCTGGCTTGTCGACCTAGCGGTCAACGGAGCAGCTGATGCAAGTTATTCAGGAAGGCTTCACTAAAGAGAAACGGGGACTGCTTGGACCTGATAAAAGAGTCAATTGAGCGGCTGGAGCTTAGATTGGATGCCCAAGATCGGGCGATCCAGAAGGTGGAGAAGACACTGGCTGAGCAGGACGATCACCAAACTGCGGTGGAATTAGAGGTGGGGATGCTGAGAGACCAGCAGAAGCAGCTCCTGGAGAAGGTGAAGGACCTAGAGAATCGGTCCCGCCGGCAGAACTTGAGAATCGTTGGGCTCCCGGAGGGGTCCGAAGGAGCTGACGCTGGGGCATACATCACGGACATGTTTGAGAAGCTCCTGGGGATGGGGCATTCTTCCAACCCTTGGAGGTGGACAGAGCTCATAGAGCACTCGCGAAGAAGCCGCAAATGCCCCCCCCCCCCCCCCCCCCCCACCCCCCGAGGGCAATGGTGGTGAGATTCCACATGTACTTGGATAAGAAGCGCATTCTACAGTGGGCCAAGCAGACACGGAGCTGTAAATGGGACAACAGTATCCTGCGGATCTACCAAGACCCAAGTGCAGAGGTGGCCAGGAGAAGAGCGGGCTTTAACCAGATCAGGTCGACCCTTTTTAAGAAAAAGATGAAGTTCGGATTGTTGTATCCGGCATATCTCTGGGTCACGTACGAGGAACAGCACTTTTATTTTGAGTCGCCCGAGACTTTTGCTGGACTTCGCAAAATGGAAAGGACTGAGAGCTTTTGAACTTTGCTGCAGCATTCATTTTTTTAATAAAAAAAGTTCCTCGTTTTTCATTTTGTGGAAGCTGTCTGTAATGCCTTCTGTATTGATTTGGGACCAGTGGCAGAGCTGAGTGAGTTACGGTTTACATTTGCACTGTTGGGGATGGAGGTGTACTTGTTTTGATTTTGGATCTCTTACTTGATCGTTGTTAGTGTTTTTTTTCTTCCTGTTCTTTCTGTCGGGTAATTGTGTTGGAAGTGTTTGTCATTGGAATATGTATGTATGAGCGGGGGGGGGGGGGGAATAGGTGGGAGACTTTTCAGCGCCAGGGATGGGGGCCACCAAGCGTAGTGCCAGGTGTGCATATGTTTGGTTTCTTAAAGCGGTTGAGTTATATTGTGTTGTTACTGGGGGGGGGGGCGGGGGATGTTCTACTGACGAGGGAGGGACTTGTGCCAGGGGACAGAGAGGAGGTCGGGGGCGGAGGCTGCCTGGGGCGGGCCGGTGGAGGCGCGGAGAATGGGCTGGAGGCAAGCCCAAAAAAAGGGATGGCTGATCGGTGAAGGGGGGCAATGACCCCCCCCCCAACTAGGCTGATCACCTGGAATGTTCAAGGGTTAAATGGGCCAGTCAAGAGGGCACGCATGTTCGCATATCTGAGGGGACTGAAGGAGGACGTGGTAATGTTGCAGGAGGTGCACCTTAGAGTAACTGACCAGATTAGATTGAGGAAAGGCTGGGTCAGTCAGGTCTTTCACTCGGGACTGGATTCAAAAACTAGAGCGGTCGCGATCCTGATCAATAAGCGGGTGGTGTTTGAGGCGGATAGAATAGTTTCGGATGTGGGAGGTCGGTATATTATGGTCAGTGGGAAACTGGAAGGGGTGCAGGTGGTATTAGTAAATGTGGGGGGGGGGGGGGGGGGGGGGGGGGGAGGCGAGAGAGAGAGAGAGAGAGAGAGAGAGAGAGAGAGAGAGAGAGAGAGGAGGAGGGGGTGTGTGGGGATCCATGGAGATTTGGGCAGCCGAGGGTGAAGGAGTTCTCCTTCTACTCACACGTGCTTAAAGTGTACTCCCGGATTGATTTCTTTATTCTGAGCAGGGGGTGGTGGACAAGGGGTACTCGGTGATCACAATCTCAGACCATGCTCCGCACTGGGTTGACCTGCAGGTTAGTAAGGACAGGAACCGGCGCCCGCACTGGAGGCTAGATGTGGGACGTTTAGCTGATGAAGGGGTGTGCGAGTGGCTGAGGAAATGCATTCAGAACTACCTGCAGGTCAACGACACGGGGGAAAATGGCTGCAGCGATGTTCTGGGAAGCACTGAAGGCGGTGGTTAGAGGGGAGCTGATCTCGATACGGGCCCACAGGGAAAAGGTACTCAGGGCAGAGACAGGCTGACCGGTAAAGGCGATACTACAGTTCGACAGGAGGTATGCGGAGACCATAGAGGAAATGGGGGAGCACAGAGTCTCGCTTTATGCAGACGACCTGCTTTTGTATGTATCGGACCCAATAGAGGGGATGGAAGAAATCATGAGGGTTCTAGGGGAATTTGGCCGGTTTTCAGGGTATAAGCTAAATATGGGGAAAAGTGAGACAGGAGAGGCGATTGGGGGAGCTGCCGTTTAGATTAGTAGGGGGAAACTTTAGGTACCTAGGCATTCAAGTGGCACGGGAATGGGACCAGCTACATAAATTAAATCTGGCCCTACTCGTAGGCCAAATGAAGGACGATTTTCGGAGATGGGACGCACTTCTGTTGTCACTAGCTGGGATGGTGCAGGCGGTGAAGAGGACAGTCCTCCCGAGATTCCTGTTTGTATTTCATTGTCTCCCCATTTTTATTCCGCGTTCCTTTTTTAAACGGGTCAACAAAGTGATCACTGGCTTTGTTTGGGCGGGCAAAACCCCGCGAGTAAGGAAGGTAATGATTGAGTGGAGTCGGGGAGAGGCCGGGCAGTAACTATTATTGGGCGGCGAATACAGCCATGATCAGGAAGTGGGTACTGGGGGAAGGGTCGGCATGGAAGCGTATAGAGACGGCTTCATGCAAGGACACCAGTCTTGCGGCGTTGGTAACCGTGCCTCTGGCATTCCCACCGGCACGGTACTCCACCAGGGAGCTTTCCGAGTATGAGGGCGCTGGAGGAGAAGTTTGGGTTGGCGGGGGGAAACAAATTCAGGCATCTGCAGGTGCGGGGCTTTCTACGTAGATAGGTTTCAACCTTCCCGCTCCTACCACCAAGGGGGATTCAGGACAGGGTAGTTTCCAGAGGGTGGGTAGGAGAAGGGAGCGCCTCGGACATTTACAAGGAGGTTATGGGGTCAGAGCCGTATATCGAGGAGCTAAAGCGCAAGTGGGAGGAGGAGTTGGGAGGAGAGATAGAGGATGGTCTATGGGCGGATGCATTGAGTAGAGTCAACGCGTCCGCAACATGTGCTAGGCTCAGTTTGATAAAATTCAAGGTCATTCATCGGGCTCACATGACAGTGGCTCGGATGTAGAAATTCTTTGGGGTGGAAGACAGGTGTGCAAAATGTGCGGGAGGACCAGCGAACCATGTCCACATGTTCTAGACATGTCCGAAGTTTAGGGGATTTTGGCAGGGGTTTGCAGATGTCAAGTCCACGGTGTTACAAACAAGGGTGCTCCAAGTCCAGAGGTGGCGATTTTCGGGGTGTCGGATGACCCGGGAATCCAGGAGGAGAAAGAGGCAGACGTTCTAGCCTTTGCTTCCCTGGTAGCCCTGAGACGGATACTATTAGCTTGGAGGGACTCAAAGCCCCGGGAGTCGGAGACCTGGCTATCAGACATGGCTAGCTTTCACTGTTTGGAGAAAATCAGGTTCGCCTAGAGAGGGTCACTGTTAGGGTTCGCCCGGAGGTGGCAACCGTTCGTCGACTTCTTTGCAGAAAATTAATCGTCAACAGAAGGGAGGGAGGGAGGGGGTTAGTTTGGCTTAGAATAGGGGGTTAATAAAGGTGGGACCTGTCAGGGAGGGAGATGGCTTTTGCACTATGTTTACAGATTCATGCACATTGTTTATTTTGTTGCTGTTGTAATACCAAAAATACCTCAATAAAATGTTTACTAAAAAATAAATAAGAGGGGAAAGAATTCATGGGAACCCGAGGCCCAATTTTTTTTTTTTTTTTTTTTACACAGAAGGTGGTATGTATGTGGAATGAGCTGCCGGAGGAAGTGGTTGACACATTGACAACATTTAAAAGGCATTTGGACAGACACATGGATAGGAAATATTTAGAGGGATACGGGCCAATTGCAGGCAAATTGTGATAGCTTAGATGGGCTTTTTGGTTGGCATAGACCATTTGGACCAAAGGGCCTGTCTCTGTGCCATAGATTCTATGATTCTTTATTTTTATACTTTGCATGTCTCCCTCCCCTTACAATAAAAGCCAATATTCCAATTGGCTTCTTAATTATTTGATGTACCTGCATGCTAACTTATGTGATTCTAAGAGGTGGGATATATTGGACATAATGTTGGCGGGGAAGGTCCAAGTGGTGAAAATGAATATTCTGCCGAGGTTCTTGTTTATCTTTCAGGCTCTCCCGATCTTTATACCAAAGGCCTTTTTTCAGAAAGTGGACACGATCATTTCGGACGTGTATGGGCGGGGAAGGTGTTGAGGACCCTGCAACAGAGGCACAGGCAAGCAGGGGGCGCTGGCGTTGCCAAACTTGCTTCATTATTATTGGGCGGCGAATGCAGACAAGGTGCAGCAGCTGTGGGAAGGAGAAGGGGTAGAGTGGATTAGGATGGAGGAGGAATCTTGTAAGGGGTCTAGTTTGAGGGCTATGGTGACGGCAGCATTGTCAATGGCTCCAAACAGGTATTCAGGGAGCCCAGTGGTGCAGTCCACAGTGAAGATAAGGAATCAGTTGAGGAGGCATTTTAGGGTGGAAGGGATGTCGGTGCTAACGCCGCTGTGCGAGAATCATGGGTTTGAGCCGGGAGGGATGGATAGTGTATACAAGAGGTGGAGGGAAGTGGGACTGTCAAGGTGAGGGATCTATATTTGGAGGAAGGGTTTGCAAGTTTGGAGGAGCTAAGGGAGAGGGTAGAACTGCCGAGGGGGAGTGAGTTCAGGTATCTACAGGTTAGGGTCTTTGCGCGAAAGGTCTGGAGGGGTCCCTAGATTGTTGGGATACCCCCTGCTGGAGCGACTGCTTCCAGATGTGGAAGGGGAGGGAAGAATTGGGGATATATTCAACTGACTGGGTGAGCAGGGAGGTGAGCCGGTGAAGATCAAGGAGAAATGGGAAGCGGAGTTGGCAATGGAGATCAATTGGGGAGTATGGAGTGAGGCACTGTGAAGGGTAAACGGGACCTCCTCTTGTGCAAGGATGAGCCTGATACAGTTTAAGGTGGTGCTCAGGGTGCATATGACTTGGCGAGAATGAGTGGGTTCTTTCAGGGGGTACCAGATGAGTGCGAGAGGTGTGGGCAATCATGTGCACATGTTTTGGGGTTGCGAAAAGTTGGGAAGATTCTGGGCAGAGTTTTCACGATCTTGGCCAGGATAGTGGAGGAGGTAGATCCGAACCCTTGGGTTGCGATATTTGGGGTTTCAGATAAACAGGAGCTCATGGAGAGGAGAAAGGCCGATACTGTGGCATTCACCTCTGTAATTGCACAGCGGGAAATTTTACTGGAGTGGCGGTCAGCATCCCCACCGGGGGTAGTGGCTTAGTTGGGTGACCTGTACGACTTCCTGCGGTTGGAGAAGATAAAGTATGAGTTAAGGGACTCTACAATTTGTTGTAGCCTGTTTTGATACACGTTTGTAACAAAATACATTAAAAAACCTTTTTGTTATTCATGTGTACCAGGTCACCCAGATCGCTGTATCGCAGTCCGCAGTCTCTCTTCCTATTTAAGTAATATTCTGCTTTTCCATTCTTCCTACCAAAGTGACAGTCTCACGTTTTCCCACATTAGGCAGCAGGGTAGCACACGTGGTTAGCACTGTGGCTTCACAGCGCCAGGTTCGATTCCCGGCTGGGTCACTGTCTGTGCAGAGTCTGCATATTCTTCCCGTGTCTGCTTGGGTTTCCTCCGGGTGCTCCGGTTTCCTCCCACAGTCCAAAGACATGCAGGTTAGGTGGATGGGCCATGATAAATTGCCCTTAGTGTCCAAAATGGTTAGGTGGGGTTATTGGGTTATGGGGATAGAGCTGAAGTGAGGGCTTAAGTGGGTCTTCTGCACTGTATGTTCTATGTATCTATGTACCTATGTATTATACTCCATCTGCCAAATCTCTTTATATCCATCTCACAACCTGCTTTCCTATCTTTGCATCAGCAGCAAATGTGACTACAATACAGTCGGTCCCTTCATCAAAGTTATCAATAAAGCTTGCAAATAGTTGAGGCCGGACCACTGTCTCCGGGCCTCTCCATTTGTTTCAGTTTGCCAAATGAAAATCACCCATTTAGCCCAATCCTATTTCCTGTTAGTTCGCTAATATTTTATGCTGATATGTCACTCTCAACACCATGACCTCCTGTCTTTTTCTTTTTATAAATTTGAGCACCCAATTCTTTTTTTCCAATTAAGAGGTATTTGGCATG
Organism: Scyliorhinus canicula; assembly: GCF_902713615.1. Lineage (NCBI taxonomy): Eukaryota > Metazoa > Chordata > Chondrichthyes > Carcharhiniformes > Scyliorhinidae > Scyliorhinus > Scyliorhinus canicula. The sequence goes on along the minus strand of NC_052146.1, from coordinate 75,938,177 downwards.
GCCACTCCATCTACCCTGCACATCTTTGGGTTTTGGGGATGAGACCCAGGCAGACACGGGGAGAACATGCAAACTCCAGTGACCTGGGGCTGGGATCGAACCCAGATCCTCGGCACCATGAGGCAGCAGTGCTAACCACTGCACCACCATGACCTATCTTGTGTAGTAACTTTTCCTTTGGAAATCTAAAACACCACATCAACTGGTTCCCCTTTATCCACCCTGTTTGTTATATTCTCAAAGAACTCTAACAAATTTGTCAAACATGATTTCCCTTTCACAAAATCTGCTGTCCCAACCAGCTTGTAGTGATTTCCTAAATGCCCTACAACTATATCCTTAATAATGGGTTGTAGTGAGAGGTGGATGTTCTGGCCTTTGCTTCCCTGGTAGCCCAGAGGCGTATATTGCTGGCATGGAGGGACTCAAAGCCCCCGAAATTGGAAACCTGACTTTCAGACATGCCAGGCTTTCTCTGCCTGGAGAAAATTAAGTTCACCATGAGAGAGTCTCTGCTGGGGTTTGCCCGGAGGTGTCAACCATTCGTCGACTTCCTCGCAGGGAACTAAGCGTCAGCAGAATAGTTGGGGGCGGGGTTAGGTTAGTGAGGGTTGAGGGGTAAGTAATGGCAAGACCTGTGGGAGAGGGTGATGGAATTTGCACTATGTATATATTTTTATTGTTATGTATATTGTTGATTTTGTTTCTGTTAAAATGCCAAAGATATACCTTAATAAAACATTTATTAAAGAAAAAATAATGGGCTGTAGTATTTTCCCAGTGAAATGTTAGGCTAACCAGCCTACAGTTTTCAGACCAGAGGATGAAGGCCATTAACTCCAGGGGACTTGTCGGCGTTTCGTCCCATTAATGTTGGGGTTATTTTTTATCCAGTGATCAAGATTGTTTAAGCTCTTCCCATTTCCCTCTTGATTTTTAACTGTTCTTGGGGTAATCTTTGTGCTCTGTACTGTGAAGACAGATACATAATGCTTGTTCAAAATCTCTGCCATTTCCTTCATTCGCATTATTAAACCCCAGTTCCACTCTAAGGGACTAATATTTCCTTTTGTTACTCTTTCATTTTCAAAACTTCGTCATTTGGCAATTGAGTCTTTTTTTTGCAGCAATGCTTTTATATATTTATAAGTGTTTTTACCGTCTTGGTACTTTTCTTTCATACTCCAATTTTCTCTTTTTTTAAGTCATTCTTTGCTGGTTTCTAAAATGTTCCCAATTTTCTGGGTTAATACTAATCTTTTCTTTCAATTTTATGCTACCCTTAACCTCCTTAACCAAGTTGCATATGCCTCAGGTCTTTCTCAATGAAACATATCTTTGTTGTGGGTTATGTAATATCTCCTTAAATGTCTGCCACTATTTTACTGTCTCACCTTTTCCCATTCCACTTCAGCCAACTGTCTTCATACTCTTGTAATTGCCTTTAAGTTTAAGACTCTAGTTTCAGACCCATTCTCCATAACATGATAAAATTTTACATTCAGTTGATCACTTGTACCTAGAAGATCATTAATTAATCCTGACAAAGGTCCACAAAAGCCTTTTCCTTTGGTTGGGTTCAGAAGGCAATGTTCTCAGAATCTGTCCCAAATACACTATGAACTCATCCTTCATGCTACCTTTGCTAATTTGATTAATCCAATCTATACAAAAAAATTGAAACATTCCACAATTATTGCAGTACCTTTCTTTCAAGCCTCCATTATTTATTCATTTATACTCCATCCTACAATGTAGCTACTGTCAGGGGTACTATAAACTACTTCTACCTGTGAATACTTCCCTATGCTATTTCCCACCCCCCCCAAACTGATTCTACATCTTGATCTTCTGAATCAAGATAATTTCTTACTACTGTATTGATCTGATCCTTTATTAACAGTTACCTTATTCTTTCTTCCTTTCCTTGTAAAATGTCAAATGGGCTATTTAGATCCCAGCTGTGGTTGCTTTGCAACCATGTTTCTAAAGTGTCTGCAGCTTCCCAGCTTCTCACAGACTAAAAGCTCCGAGTAAGCCATCAACATGGGTAGCACTCTTAATCTGGGATACCTGTACAATATAAAACAAACAGCAGATAGGGAAAAATTGTCCTTCGGGCAACTGGGTCAATAACTAGGCAAAGGATTTAGTGGGGAGAAGAATAATTTTCACTGGCAGAAACACTAACCAATAAAGGTGGTAGAGCTGTCCTCTATAGAATTTTTAAAAAAATATAAATTTAGAATACCCAATTATGCTTTTCCCAATTTATGGGAAATTTAGCTTGGCCAATCTACCTACCCTTTGGTAGCACATCTTTTGGGTTGGGTGTGTGTGTGTGTGTGTGTGGTGTGTGTGTGTGTGGGGGGGGGGGGGGGGGGGGGGGGGACCCATGCAGACATGGGGAGAATGTGCAACTTCACACAGACAGTAACCGGGATCAAACCCAGGTCCTCGTCGTCATAAGGCAGCAGTGCTAACCACTGCGCCACCATGCCACTCGATTCTAAAGAATTTTAAAGGAAAGTTGGATGAAGAACGTACAGGGTTACAACAAAAAGCAGGAGACATGAGAATTCATGACTACCCTTTCAAACATCCAGCACAGACGTGATAGCCGAATGGCCTTCTTCTATGCTATAAATTAAGATTGTAAAAAGAGCTATTAAATCCCAATTTGTCATTCGAAAACAAAGTCAAGGACAAGAAAAATTCCTTGGCAATTGGTATGCTCACTCCCCTCCCCTCCCCATTGGAGCCTATTCCTCCAGAACCACTCTCCAAAACCACACTCTATCAGTAAAGGCGGCATGGTGGCACAGTGGTTAGCACTGTTGCTTCACAACACTAGGGTCTCCAGTTCGATTCCCAGCTTGGGTCACTGTCTGTGCGGAGTCTGCAAGTTCTCCCCGTATCTGTGTGGGTTTCCTCCAGGTGCTCCGGTCTCCTCCCACAAGTCCCAAAGAAGTGCTGTTAGGTAATTTGGACATTTTGAATTCTCCCTCTGTGTACCCAAACAGGCGCTGGAGTGTGGCGATTAGGGGATTTTCACAGTAACTTCATTGGCGTGTTAATGTAAGCCTACTTGTGACAATAAAGGTTAGAACATAGAACATAGAACAGTACAGCACAGAACAGGCCCTTCGGCCCTCGATGTTGTGCCGAGCAATGATCACCCTACTCAAACCCACGTATCCACCCTATACCCTATACTATTATTATAAGTACCCTCCCTATCTTCAAACCCCAAAACTTCAGTACTCTGTCCACCGCGCCCCTATTAAGTCCATTTTCCAGTACTCTCACTTCACCACTGAAGATCTCAAGCCCCAAAGCCCTTATTTCTAGTACCCAGTCTCCGAACATCCATTATTCTCCATGGAGGCCCTTTTCTCCAGTACATTCACTCTCATTCCCTATTATCCCAGTACTATCAATTCTCCACTGAAGGCCATCCCGCATGTACCCTTGAAGCCCTTATCTTTGATATCCCTCTATTCTCCCAAACCCGATTATCCCAGTACATGCACTAGTTTTCCAGTTCCCTAACTCTCCCATCAAATCTCTTTGGTGAGCATTTCTAAATATACATTTATAATTTTACATTCCGTTTCCACCTCAGTCTTATTTTAATCATCAATGTTTTTGATCCTGCCCTATCCAGAACTAACTCATTTTTTCCTGTACCAATACAGTTTAATTAAGCTTAAACAGTTAACCCTCACTTATTCCCATAATTTTAGGTAAACGTCTAGAACTAATAGAACTCAAACCTGGAGAGCTTCTCCTTCATTTTCCTAGTGCTACTTCAATCAATTTATGACCAGTTTAGTTTCATTCCCATATCATTTCCTCCCATATGTTCTAGCACTATGGCTTATATTAGCCCTTACTTTCCCCACACTTTCCTCAGTATCTTCAAACTAAAACCCCACTCCTTCGATTCCACACTCTAACCCAGGGGTGGGCAAACTACGGCCCGCCAAAGGTCTTTAAGATCAAGTCATTAAAAAAAAAAAAAAAAATTTTTTTATTTTTTGTTATTTTTTTTATAAGGTTAATGGGGGGGGGGCTGTTGGGTTACTGGTATAGGGTGGATACGTTGACTTGAGTAGGGTGATCATTGCTCGGCACAACATCGAGGGCCGAAGGGCCTGTTCTGTGCTGTACTGTTCTATGTTCTATATGAGGCGCCCAGAATCATAACCGGGTGAAGCGCCATTTTTGAAAAGTAGACAAAAAGTGGGCTAAAGGCAGGATGCCGCCGGGGGAAGCGCTGAGGTATATGCCGCATGCTAATTGGTTACAACCGGGACTATTAATTAATATACTATGCGGCCCTTTAAAATTGTGAATTTCTAAATGTTGCCCTTGCACGGAAAAGTTTGCCCACCCCTGCTCTAACCAGTGTGAATTTTTTTTGTTCCGTATTAGCCCATTTTCTAAACAGTAATAATATACAACACAAAAAGATACAAAATTGTTTGAAAATAAATTCACTCTACCCAGGTTATATAAACTACCCCGAAAGCATAAAAAGCATAAAGATAAGAGGAGTAAATGTTTTAGAGAGATTCTCTAAACAAAAACTTGCTGACTTAGCCATAACATCTGTGCAGGATTCAAACGGGGCCAAGTGGTTTTAAAACAGGATTATATCAAAGTTGCCTAAAGTTTCACTGGTTAAAAGTGTTAAAGAATGGTGTGCTGCAGTCAAAGTACCCAATTTATTTTTTCCAATTCAGGTGCAATTTAGCGTGGCCAATCCACCTAGCCTGCACACCTTTGGGTTGTGGGGGCGAAACCCACCAAACTCCGGGAGGATGCGCAAACTCCACACGGATAGTGTCCCAGAGCCGGGATCGAACCTGGGACCTTGGCGCCGTGAGGCACCAGTGCTAAACCACTGCACCACCGTGCAGCCACTCACCCCCCTCCCACCCCACCCCCCTGCATGCGTGCTACACTCTTGATCGACATCTGATCGATCATAATGCTGTAAAAAAAGTACAATTGATGGTTTCAATCACCATGTCCATTGACCCACCTGCCACTCAGAAGCTAAGCTCTCTTGCACCAGCTCTTCGATTCCAGAGCGCTCGAGTTCTCGCAGCTTGTACTTATGGTACTGACAGTATCCCACGTATCCGCCACTCGTGGCCACTAACAAGTGCAACGGACGGACACGACTCACAATTCCAAAAGAGATCATCTGCAGAATCCGGTGATCTGCTTGGACCAAAAGCAAAGAGATTAGAATATAGGTTTGACTAACCTACTAACATACAGTTTGACCACAGTTTTCACAAATACTGCATAGAACCACAGAAAATAGGACTAGGCCATTCCACCTTAAGTCTGCTCCAGCATTCAATACGAGAACCAGGAGGCCAAGTGGTTATGGCGATGGACTGCTAATCCATTGTGCCCTGCCTGCATGGGTTCGAATTCCATACTCATCGATCTTTAATGTCATGGGTGGCACAGTGGTTAGCACTGCTTACTCTCAGCTCCAGGGTCCCGGGTTCAATTCCGGCCTTGGGTGACTGTCTGTGTGGAGTTTGCACTTCCCCACAGTGTCTGCATGGGTTTCCTCCAGGTGCTCCGGTTTCTTCCCTCAGTCCAAAGATCTGCAGTTCAGGTGGATTGGCTATTCCAAATTGCCCTTTAGTGTCCAAAAGGTTAGGTGGGATTACTGGGTTACGGGGATGGGGTGGAGGTGTATACTTAAGTAGGGGTGCTCTTTCCAAGGACCGGTGTAGACTCAATGGCCAAATGGCCTCCTTCTGCACTGTAAATTCCATGATTGCATACAATGATCATGGCTGATCATATATCTCAATGTCACACTCCTCCGCTCTCCCCAAACCCCTTAATGCCTTTCGTCTTTACCAATATATTTATTTCTTCAATAAATTCAGTGGCATGAGCTCCATAGCCTTCTGTGGTAGAGAATTCCAAGGTTCACCATCCTCTGAAGTGAATAAATTTCTCATCTCAGTCCTAAATGGTCCACCCTGAATCCTGAGACCCTTGACATCATTCCTGCATCCAAGTTTGTCCAGCCCTGTCAGAATTATGTTTCTATGAAATCCAGGCTCTGTAATTTTTGATTCCCAAATTCAAGTTGTACCTGGAGACAATAATTAGAATTGTACAACAGAAGAATGAAGGAACTGTTATTTACAGGTTTCTACTTAGCAAGAGGGATTTGAGGTGATGAATTAAGAGTTGTATCTGAAAAGCACCACTCACTAAATCCTGTCGACTTAAGGATGACTTTTTCCACAACAAAGTCAAAAAGATACATGTCATGTATTCAAAGGTCAATATTGAACTAAAAGAGCACGGTAATCCTGCCACTTTTTATTTATTGTAGCGACCACACTTAAGAATATCGTGGAGGATCTGACCTACGCTTGAAGGACTGGAGGAGGCAGCAAATCAAAATTAATCAGTAGAAATATTTAATTGAGCGATTGTCAAACTATGGCACAGATCAATGTTCCCGCGCCACAGGCTTATTGCACTGTGTAGCCCCTTTAAGGTTTATGCGCAACCGCACATGCATGTATCTTAACGGGAACAATGCATGCCTGCGATCTGTCTGTTCCTTGCATGGCACATTCCCAATTGCTATGCATGCAGCCTGGAGGGAACATGGTAATATTTTGAGATATAGCCTATGATTAATTTGAGACATGATGTAAGCCTGAAAGATATCCACCTCTGGGTTTCATAGAATCAGCAAATCCCTGCAGTACAGAAGGAGGCCATTTGCCCACTGAAAGAGAACCTTACCTAGGCCCAAAACCCCACCATGTCCCCATAACCCTATCTAGCGACAATTTACCACATCCAATCCACCAAACTTGCACGCCTTTGGACTGTAGACGAAACCAGAGCACCCAGAGGAAACCCACGCAGACACGGGGAGTATGTGCAGACTCCACACAGACAGAATCGAACCCTGGTCTCTGTTGCTGTGAGGCAGCAATGCTAACCATTGTGCAACCATGCCGCCCTCACCTAGTGATTGGATTTATTGTAGACTAATTCAGAGCTTAATAGAAAATATGAGTAGGCCATTCGGCCCTGCTCCACCATTCAACAGGATTATGCCTGATCTTCTAACTCTCGCCATACCCCTCGATGCCTTTGGTGTCTAGAAATCCATTTCCTCCTTAAATACATTCAGTGACTTGGCCCCCACAGCTTTATGGTGTAGAGAATTCAACAGGTTCACCATGCTCAGAGTGAAGAACTGCTATGATTAATCAAGAACTCAATTACTGGGGAAGGAAAACTAAATGGGCCATGGTTTTCTTTTCAAGCTGAGTCAACTACGCAAACAGGCCTTTCAGCCCAAATGCTGCATGCCCGTTGTTCTGCATTGAACTACACATCCAGATTTGTTGCTGTGCGCAAATTTCAAAATTTGACGTCCAATTCACGAATCTAAGCCATTCCAGTAAATGATGAACAATGTTGATCGCTGCACTGATCCATCTTGAGAACACAAATTCCCACCTTTTGCCAGTTTGAATGGGCCTCACTGTAGCATGGTGGTTAGCATCAATGCTTCACAGCTCCAGGGTCCCAGGTTCGATTCCCGGCTGGGTCACTGTCTGTGTGGAGTCTGCACGTCCTCCCCGTGTGTGCGTGGGTTTCCTCCGGGTGCTCCGGTTTCCTCCCACAGTCCAAAGATGTGCGGGTTAGGTGGATTGGCCATGCTAAATTGCCCGTAGTGTAAGGTTAATGGGGGGATTGTTGGGTTACGGGTATACGGGTTACGTGGGATTAAGTAGGGTGATCATTGCGCGGCACAACATTGAGGGCCGAAGGGCCTGTTCTGTGCTGTACTGTTCTATGTTCTATGTTCTATGAATAACATTTCTTAACTCCTATTATGTACCTCTTTATAACCGGCTTGTTAAGCACTATATATAGGTCCTACAAGCTAAATTTAGGGAACTAGGAGATAAACTAAAAAGCAGGACCTCAAAGGTAGTAATCTCAGGATTGCTACCAGTGCCACGTGCTTGTCAGAGCAGGGATGGCAGGATAGCTAAGATTAATATATGGCTTGAGGCATGGTGCAAGTGGGAGGGATTCAAATTCCTGGGATATTGGAACCAGTTCTGGGGAAGGTAGGATGGTCTGCACCTGGGCAAGACCGGAACCAATGTCCTAAGAGGAGTGTTTGCTAGTGCTGTTGGGGAGGGTTTAAACTATTTTGGCAGCTGGGTGGAAACTAATGCAGGACGTCAGACGGAAATAAGGTGGGGACAGAAACAAAAGGTAGTAAAGGGAAAAGTGGAAACCAGAGAAATCAAGACAAAAATCAAAAAGGGCCACATTGCATCATAATTCTAAAAGGGCAATAAATGTCAAAAAAAACTAGCCGGAAGGCTGTGTGTCTCAATCAGGAGTATTTGTAGTAAGATTGATGATCTAACTGCACTGACAATCATTAATGGATATGATGTAATTGGGATGACGGCGACCTGGCTCCAAGTGATCAAGGATGGGAACTCAACATCCAGGGGTATTCAATATTCAGGAACGATAGAAGGAAAGGAAAGGGAGATGGGGTAGCGTTGCTGGTTAAAGAGATTAACACAACAGGACGGACATTAGCCTGGACGATGTGGAATCTGTATGGGTGGAGCTGCAGATCACCAAAAGGCAAAAAACATTAGTGGGAGTTGTGTACTGACCACCAAACAGTAGCTGTGGGGGGGGTGGGGGGTTGCCCCTTAGTGTCCAAAAAGGTTGGGTGGGGTTACTAGGTTACAGGGATAGGGTGGAGGTGTGGGCTTGGGTGGGGTGCTCTTTCCAAGGGATGGTGCAGACTTGATGGGCCAAATGGCCTCCTTCTGCACCGTCAATTCTACGATTCTATGATTTAAAGGGTTGACGGTCGATAGGCAATGGCAGACATTTTCATGGATGAACTTCCAACAATTGTACATCCCTATCTGGCGCAAGAGTAAGGCGGGGAAGACGGCTCAACCATGGCTAACAAGGGAGATCAGGGATAGTTTTAAAGCCAAAGAGGAGGCATATAAATTGGCCAGAAAAAGCAGCAAATCTGAGGACTGGGAGAAATTTAAAATTCAGCAGAGGAGGAAAAAGGGTTTAATTCAGAGGGGAAAATAGAATGAGAGTAAGTTTGCAGAAAACAAAAATTAACTGCAAAAGCTTCTATAGGTACGTGAAGAGAAAAAGACTGGTGAAGATAAATGTAGGCCCCTTACAGTTAGAAATAGGTGAATTCATAATGGGCAACAAAGAGCAGGCAGACCAGTTGAACAATTACTTTGGATCGGTCTTCACGAAGGAGGGCACAAATAACCTTCTGGAAATACTAGGGGACAGAGGGTCCAGTATGAACTGAAGGAATTACCAAAGGGCAAAAAACATTAGTGGGAGTTGTGTATCCTAGAGCTGTGAAGCAACTGTGCCACTTACTGTGCTACCGCCCTTAAGTATCCTTTGCCAGCTTATCCTAGCCAATGCACGTCTCATACCATCAAAGTTAGCTTTCTTTAAGCTCAGGACCCTAGTCTCGGACTTAACTGTGTCACTCTCCACCTTAATGAAGAATTCTACCACATTATGGTTACTCTTCCCTAAAGGATCTTGCACTACAATGTCCTTATTAGTCAAGAAATTGTATTGGGGAAATTGATGGGATCAAAACTTGATAATTCCCTAGGGCTTGATGCTCTGCATCCCAGAGTACTTATGGAAATGGCCCTAAAAATAGTGGACTGGACGCATTGGTGATCATTTTCTAGCAATCTACAGACTCTGGAAGAGTTCCAATGGATTGGAGGGTAGGTAATGTAACCCCACTTTTTAAGAAAGGAATGAGAGGAAATGGGGAATTATAAACCGGTTAGCCTGACATTGGTGTGGGGAAAATGCTGGAATCAATTATTAAGGTTGAAATAACTGAGCATTTGGAAAGTGGGGACAGGATCGGTCCAAATCAGCATGGATTCATTAAAGGGAAATCATGTTTGACAAATCATCTGGAATTTTTTGAGGATGTGACCAGTAGAGTGGACAAGGGTGGTCCAGTGGATGCTTTGTATCTGGACTTTCAAAAGGTTTTTGACAAGGTCTCACATCAGAGCTGAGAGAGCAAAATTAAAGCTCTTTGCATTAGCGGTAATGCATTGACGTGGATAGAGAACTGGTTGGCAGACAGGAAGCAGAGAGTGGGAATAAACGGGTCATTTTCAGAATGGCAGGCAGTGACGAGTGGGGTATCACAGGGTTCAGTACTGGGACCTCGGCTGTTCACAATATGCATTAATGTTTTGGACAAATGAATTGCATGCAATATCTCCAAATGTGCAGACGACACTAAGCTGGAAGGTAGTGTGTGCTGTGAGGAGGATACAAAGAGGCTGCAGGGTGACTTGGACAGGCTAGATGAGTGGGCAAATACTTGGCAAATGCAAGACAATGTGGGTATATGTGAGGTTATCCACTTTGGTGGCAAAAACAGAAAGGCACATTATCCAAATGGTGGCAGTTTAGGAAAAGGGGAAGTGCAACGAGACCTGGATGTCATGATGGAACAGGAGCTGAAAGTTGGCTTGCAGGTACAGCAGGCAGTGAGGAAAGCTAATGGCATGCCAGCCTTCATAGCGAGAGGATTTGAGAACAGGAGTAAGGATGTCTTGCTGCAGCTATAAAGGGCCTTGGTGAGGCCACACATATTACATAGAATCTACAGTGCAGAAGGAGGTCATCCAGCCCATCGAGTCTGCACTGGCCCCCGGAAAGAGCACCCTACCCAAGCCCACACCCCCACCCCATCCCCGCAACCCAGAAACCGCACCCAACCTTTCTGGACACCAGGGGCAACCGGACTGTGTGAGGAAACCGGAGTACCCGGAGGAAACCCATGCAGTCACGGGGAGAACATGCAGACTCCACACAGACAGTGACCCAAACCGGGAATCGAACCTGGGACCCAGGAGCTATGAAGCAACTGCACCAATCACTGTCCTATCCTGCTGCCCCTCGAGTATTGTGTGTAGTTTTGGTCTCCCAGTTTGAGGAAGGACATTCTTGCAATTGAGGGTGTCCAGCGAAGGTTCACCACACTATTTCCCAGGATGGCGGAACTGATATATGAAGAAAGACTGAATCAACTGGGCTCATACTCACTGGAGTTTAGAAGAATGAGAGCTCATAGAAAAATATAAAATCCTGATGGGACTGGACAGGCTAGATGTGGGAAGAATGTTCCCGAAGTTAGGGATGTCCATAACTAGGGGTCATAGCTTAAGAATAAGGGATAAGCCATTCAGGACTGCGATGTGCAAGAACCTCTTCTCTCAGAGTTGTAAACTTGTAGAATTCTCTACCACAGAAAGCTGTTGGGGCCAGATCGTTGGTTATATTCAAGAGGGAGTTGGACATTGCCCTTGCAGCTAAAGGGATAAAGGGGCATGGAGCGAAAGCAGGAGTGGGATACTAAACTTGTATGACCAGCCATGATCATATTGAATGGTAGTGCAGGCTCGAAGGGCCTATTTTCTATGTTTCTATGCTGCATCCTGATTCCACCATGAGTCAACTTTCCAGCACTTCATCAAAAACCATTAGGAAATCCAAATATTACATCTATTTCACTACCCTTATTACTTCATTTTTAAATGAATTCAGCAAGTTTAGTCAAGTATATGGCGGCACGGTGGTTAGCACAGCTGCCTCACAGCGCCAGGGATCCTGGTTCAATTCCGACCTTGGGTGACTGTATGGAGTTTGCACGTTCTCCCTGTGACTGCGTGGGTTTCAAAGAACAAAGAAAAATACAGCACAGGAACAGGCCCTTCGGCCCTCCAAGCCTGCGCCGACCATGCTGCCCGTCTAAACTAAAATCTTCTGCACTTCCAGGGTCTGTATCCCTCTATTCCCATCCTATTCATGTATTCGTCAAGATGCCCCTTAAATGTCACTATCGTTCCTGCTTCCACCACCTCCTCCGGCAGCGAGTTCCAGGCACCCACTGCCCTCTGTAAAAAAAACTTGCCTCGTACATCTCCTCTAAACCTTGCCCCTCGCACCTTAAACCTATGCCCCCTAGTAATTGACCCCTCTACCCTGGGAAAAAGTCTTTGACTATCCACTCTGTCTATGCCCCTCATAATTTTGTAGACCTCTGTTGGTCACCCCTCAACCTCTGTCGTTCCAGTGAGAACAAACCGAGTTTATTCAAATGCTCCTCATAGGTAATGCCCTCCATACCAGGCAACATCCTGGTAAATCTCTTCTGCACCCTCTCTAAAACCTCCACATCCTTCTGGTAGTGTGCCGACCAGAATTGAACACTATACTCCAACTGTGGCCTAACTAAGGTTCTATATGTGTTGTTCCTTGTGTTTTAATAAAGCTCGTAGTCTCAAAGTTGGAGAAGATACTTTATTGTGAATTTGTTCTGTCTTCAGAGCTTAACTTACAGCTACTTCAAATGCTGCCTGCCTGTCCTGCTGCCAAGTCCCCCTTCTGTGATGTCTGCCCTCACTTCCTGTCCCTCTGTATTTATAGCTCTCCCGTGCTCCCTCTAGTGCTTGCTCAGTTGTATTGCATCTACACTGATACACAATCACCACATCCCCCCTTTTTTCTTTACATAATTTCTGTACATCGTCAAAGAAAATTGTACAAAACAGTTAGATTACTTACGATATGTGTATCTATACAAGTGATGGTGTTATTGTATATTTTACAAAGTCAATTTATATTTATGAGTCCAATGGTAATAAAAACATTTGAGTCCAAACTTGATGAATTTGTTCATTGAGTTTTTTCTTTTTCGTTGTTGACGTGGAGATATCGATATTGCAACTCCGTTGTGAGTGTTATTGGTGTTCTTGTATTTTAAGTAACCATTACGACATCCCGAGGTGTTTGCATGGTCGAACCACTGATGTTGACTGACATGGACTTTTTTCTGTGACTGTGGTATCGATTTAGTATGTCATCTGCCTTGAAAGCTGTCGTGCTTGCTTGTTCTGGAGCAGATGTGAGTTTGTGAGATTCGTTGTCATCCCATGGCATGTTTGTAATCTTGTCATTGTTTTGCAGTGTGCTGTGGCATTGTCCTTCATGTGCAGAGTTGTACCATTTTGTACAAGTCGTTGTTTCATTGCTGTTGTTTCTGTCGTTCCTGTCTTTGTTGTTTTTGTTGTCGTTCTTGTTGCTGTTTTTGTCATTTCGGTCTTTGTTGTTGTCGCTATCTTTGTTATGCTTCTTGTTGGTTTTGTTGTTCTTCTTGTAGTTTTTGTCGTTGTGCTTGTAGTTTTTGTTGTTGCTGTTGTTGTTCTTGTTTCTGCAGTGCTTCTTGCGATTTTTGTTGTTCTTATCGCGCTTCATGTTGCTTTTGTTCTCGTTTCTGCTGTGCTTCTTGTGGCTTTTGTTTTTCTTGTTGTGCTCAATGAGTGTCCCGTGTGGATAATTTGAGCCATTGTCACAGTTATTGGTGCGAGTGTCCTTTGTGGTGTCTGTTACATTGAACGTTTCGTCTAGAGAATGGTGAGAATGATCTGATGTTGCATTGATGCTGGTGACATCAGTCATTTGTGGTGGATTTGCTTCCTCTTCCTTGCTGCTCCTCTTCTGGAGTTATTTGTGGTGGATTTAATTCATCTCCTTTGCTTTCTTGGTGCTCATCTTCTGGAGTCAAAATCTTCACGATTTCTATTGACGTGGTCTCTCTGGACTCTTGGTGCTCCTCTTCTGGAGTCAAAATCTTCATGGTTTCTATTGACGTGGTCTCACTGGACTCTTGGGCGGCCCTACTCTGTGCTTCTGTACAGACGAGCAGCGAACCGTCAGCCTCGCTGTGATCCTGCACCTCCTGTATGTCGAGTGTGATCACCTTGTCACTGTTTTTGCATGCAGTGGGTAGATTTACATTGTCTTCTTCTTGATTGTGAGAGCTTGGTAGACTTTCATAGTCTGCTTGCGGTTGCTCAGATACGGCGAGTTGACCTTCATGGTCTTGTTCATGCATGGTGTTCGCCAGGGAGTGTTTGCTGGCTTCCATTTTGGAGTCTTTCAACGAGCTGTCTGTGGAGGCTCACGTCACTCTCTTTGTGGAGTCTTTCATCACTCTCACTGTGGAGCCTGTCATCGATCTCTCAGTGGAGTCTTTCTCTGCTCTCTGTGGCGTCGTCTACGTCTTGGATATTGCTGTCATCCAATGTATTGGCGATCTGCCCTGGCACCATGGTGTTGGATTCATCTACCACGAGTAGATTCGTGTTGAGCTTTGCGACCGTGTCGCTGATGCTGTGATCAGCATATCCGAATAACTCAGCCATGTCTGAGTAGTATTGTTCGAAAAACAAATCATCTTTTTTAGTTTCGGATTTTGTTTTGTTCTCTTCACTTTGGGTGGTGCAGACTGCTTTTTTAAGGGTGTTGCGAGAGTTATTTTCAACTGCTGGTTTAAGTTCAGGCGTTTTTCTGTCTTCTGAGGCAAGAAAATTTGGTTTTACAGCTTTAAGTATCTTGTTTTCAATTTTCGGGCATTTCCCTTTTAAGTGGGCATGGTCCGGATCCTCAGACGTCATGATGCTCGTGACGTCATGCGTAGGAATCGATTGCGCATGCGCAAATCGGCCTTCCTTTACTGTGCGGTTTTGTGTCCACTGCACATGCTCGTCTTGTGTATGCGCAAAAAGATCTGCGGCCAAAACTTTTTTAGACAGCGCATGCGCGGCGTGCGCATAACGATCAGCAACAAGAACTTATTTAAACTGCGCATGCGCGACCTGCGCATGTGCAGAACGCAAAACGGGTTATTGTAACTGCGTATGCACGGCTTCTGTTTCCTGCGCATGCGCAGATGCAGATTTTCGTTCTTTGTCCCCCAGAGACTGTAAAATTTGCTCCAATGCCATTTTACAGCAGGTTTCAGTGTTGTTTTTCTCTGAAAAGTGTAAGTTACCTTTTCCTTTCGATCTGGACTGGATTTCCGCGTTTTGTCTTTATGAAAAATTCAATTTACTTCTTCCTTTTGATCTCAACTGGATTTCAGCGTTTTGTCTATGTGAGAAGTTCAAGTTACTGTTTCTTTTTGATCTGAATTGGACCTCAGCGTTTTGTCTCTTCAAAAAATTCAAGTTACTTCTTTCTTTTGATCTGTACTTTTCACTCGCGATTTCTAGACTGAACCCTTTCTGCTCTGATAGTGATTATCTGAGTTTTGCATCACTCAGTCTCTGTGCAGTTTGGCCTCTGAGCATACAGTGCTGTTCAAATTCCATACAGTACTCTTCAAATTTTTTTAGTATTATTTGTAAGTTGTTGCTGTCTTCAGCTTTCGAGTATTTAAAGCCATTATATACTTTTCGAGCTGCATGTATTGCGATGAGCAGTGCTATTTTCATTTCGTCTGAGGCTGCTGCTAAATCATTAGCTACGATATATATATCGAACACTTGTTTAAATCTTTTCCAGACATTACTTTCATTACCGGTTAGGCCCAGCTGAGGTGGGGTTCCAACCCACATCATCGAATAATCGGGGTCGTCCCAAGTCCAATGCCCGGTAGGAGTTCTTCTTGCCATTTTGGTCTTTCTGGGTCTGCAGCTGAGTTGTCTTGCAGTAAGCGTCTGAAGTCACTCCTTGGTACCATGTGTTGTTCCTTGTGTCTTAATAAAGCTCGTAGTCTCAAAGTTGGAGAAGATGCTTTATTGTGAATTTGTTCTGTCTTCAGAGCTTAATTTACAGCTACCTCAAATGCTGCCTGCCTGTCCTGCTGCAAAGTCCCCCTTCTGTGAAGTCGGTCCTCACTTCCTGTCCCTCTGTATTTATAGCTCTCCCGTGCTCCCTCTAGTGCTTGTTCAGTTGTATTGCATCTACACTGATACACAATCACCACACTATACAGCTGAACATGACTTGCCAATTTTTATACTCAATGCCCCGACCAATGAAGGCAAGCATGCCTTATGCCTTCTTGACTACCTTCTTCACCTGCGTTGCCCCTTTCAGTGACCCGTGGACCTGTACACCTAGGTCTCTCTGACTCTCAATACTCTTAAGGGTTCTACCATTCACTGTATATTCCCTACCTGCATTAGACCTTCCAAAATGCATTACTTCACATTTGTCCGGATTAAATTCCATCTGCCATCTCTCCACCCAAGTCTCCAAACAATCTAAATCCTGCTGTATTCTCCGACAGTCCTCATTGCTATCCGCAATTCCACCAACCTTTGTGTCGTGCGTTTCCTCCTGCTCCGGTTTCCTCCCACAGTCCAAAGATGTGCAGGTTGGTGGGTTGGCCATGCTAAAATTGCCCCTTCGTGTCCAGAAATGTGCAGGTTTGGTGAGGTTATGAGGATAGGGTAGGGGAGTGGGCCTAGGGAGGGAGCTCTTTCAGAAGGTTTGTGCAGAATCGATGGACTGAATGCCTCCTTTTACACTGTAGGAATTCTATGGTTCTATGATCTTCCCTTTGGATTCCACGATGGCTTTCACTTTCAGCTTCTCAATCCAGACATTTCCTGCCATCAACATTAAACTAACCAGACTTCCGGTTGCGGCTATGCGGAGTTGAGCCGCACGTTCGGCAGCTCCCGCTTTAAAAGGATTTGTGGGCTCTTTTAAGGGCCCCAAACGGTGCTGATTCGACGATTCCCGGTGGATAAAGGGGACTGGAGCAAAACCCCCCGGGATTTATGGTTCGGACTCGAAGTGGAGCGAGGAGAAAAACGGCAGCAGCTCCCCTGGAAAAGCGGGGGAAGGTGGACAAAATGGCGGCCGGTGGAGCCCCTGAGGAGTGGAGGCAGTGGGCTGAGGAGCAGCAGGCGGCCCTCCTGCGCTATTTCACGGAGCTGAAAGGGGAGTTGTTGGAATCCCTGAAGGTGACGACGAGTAAGCTGCTGGAGACCCAGACAACCCAGGGTGCAGCGATACTCGAGTTGCAGCAGCAGGCCTCTGAGCGCGAGGAGGTGGTTTCGGCCCTCGTGAGGAAGGTGGAGATATACGAGGCACTTCATAAAAAGTGGCAAGATCGGTTTGAGGAGATGGAGCTTCGGTCACGGAGGAAGAACCTGCGGATCCTGGGCCTCAAGGAGGGGCTGGAGGGGTCGGACCTGCCGGCCTACGTGGCCGTGATGTTGAACTCGCTGGTGGGGGCAGGATCCTTCCATCTGCCCCTGGAGCTGGAGGGGGCCGTAGAGTGCTGGCCAGGCGGCCTAAGGCGAATGAACCCCCGCGGGCGGTGCTGGTGCAGTTCCATCGGTTCAGTGATCAGGAGTCTGCTCTCCGATGGGCCAAGAAGGTGAGGAGTAGTAAGTGGGATAATTCGGTAGTGCGTATCTACCAGGACTGGAGTGCGGAGGTGGCCAAGCGGAGAGCCGGGTTTAACCGGACGAAGGCGGTGCTCCATGGAAAGCAGGTGAAGTTCGGCATGTTGCTGCCTGCGCGCCTGTGGGTCACCTACAAGGACCGGCATCACTACTTTGAGTCCCCGGAGGAAGCGTGGGCGTTTGTGCAGGCTAAAAAGTTGGACTCGAACTAGAGATTGGGGGCTGTGGGAGTTTCATTGTCTATGCTGTAGCGGGTTATTCTGTTTGTTTTTGTTTTTTCTCTCGCTTTCGGACAATGTGGGTTATGGGTTTGTGGTTATAGAACAGTACAGCACAGAACAGGCCCTTCGGCCCTCAATGTTGTGTCGAGCCATGATCACCCTACTCAAACCCACGTATCCACCCTATACCCGTAACCCAACAACCCCCCCTTAACCTTACTTTTATTAGGACACTACGGGCAATTTAGCATGGCCAATCCACCTAACCCGCACATCTTTGGACTGTGGGAGGAAACCGGAGCACCCGGAGGAAACCCCGCACACAGGGGGAGGACGTGCAGACTCCACACAGACAGTGACCCGTTGATCGGTGTCTTTGTTTGTATGGAGTTTGTGGTTGGGTTGGGACTGCGGTTTGGGAGCTGCGTTGGTGGGGTGGGGCAGTGTGAAAGCGCGGGCTTTTCTCTGGTTTCCCGCGCTGCGGGACAAGGGGGTGGAGCTGGTGGCGAGGGGCGTGGCTATTAGACCGGGTTTCCCTCGCTGAAGCGGTGCCCAGGAGCTGATGCAGGGGAGGAGGGGTCGGAGTTACAGAGGGAGCTGCCGGGGTCAGCAGAAGTCAGCTGGCTCACGGGAGTACAGTGGAGGGAGAGCCGCGGCTAGGAGGGGTCCTAGCCTGGGGGGGGGGATACCAGGTTGCTGCTGGATTGGCCAGGGAGGAGTTCGGGGGGAGGGGTCGGGGTGAGGTTCTATCGCCGTGGAAAACGTGCCGAATGGGTGATGGCCAGGGGCGAGCTTCCGATGGGTTATGGCTAGTCGACAGGGGAGGGGGCGGGGTGCCCCCTGATCCGGCTGATTACGTGGAACGCGAGGGGGCTGAATGGGCCGGTTAAGCGGGCCCGGGTGTTTTCGCATCTGAAGGCGGACATGGCCATGCTCCAGGAGACCCACCTGAAGGTGGCGGACCAGGTCCGTCTGAGGAAGGGGTGGGTGGGACAGGTTTTCCATTCAGGGCTCGACTCGAAGAACCGGGGGGTGGCGATCCTGGTGGGGAAGAGGGTGGCGTTTGAGGCGTCTGAGGTTGTGGCTGATAGTGGCGGCAGATATGTGATGGTGAGCGGTAAGCTGCAGGGGGAGAGGGTGGTGCTGGTTAATGTGTACACCCCAAATTGGGATGATGCTGGTTTCATGAGGCGTATGTTGGGCCGCATTCCTGGCCTGGAGGTGGGGTGCTTGATCATGGGGGGGACTTTAATACGGTGCTGGATCCCCTACTGGATCGTCCTAGTTCAAGGACAGGTAGGAGGCCAGCGGCAGCCAAGGTATTGAGGGGGTTTATGGACCAGATGGGAGGAGTGGATCCCTGGAGGTTCGGGAGGCCGAGGGCTCGGGAGTACTCCTTTTTCTCCCATGTGCACAGGGTTTATTCCCGCATTGATTTCTTTGTTCTGAGCAAGGGACTGGTCCCGAGGGTGGAGGAGGCCAAATATTCGGCTATCGCGATTTCGGACCATGCTCAGCATTGGGTGGATCTGGAGATGGGGGAGGCGGGTGACCAGCACCCGCTTTGGCGTCTGGACGTGGGGTTGTTGGCCGATGAGGAGGTGTGTAGGAGGGTTCGGGGATGTATCGAGAGGTACTTCGAGGTCAATGATACTGGGGAGGTCCAGGTGGGGATGGTGTGGGAGGCTCTGAAGGCAGTCATTAGGGGGGAGCTAATCTCCATCCGAGCCCAAAGGGAGAGGGGGGAGCGGGAGAGACTGGTGAAGGAGCTGTTGAGGGTGGATAGGAGGTACGCGGAGGCCCCGGAGGAGGAGGGATTGCTGGGGGAACGGCGTAGCTTGCAGGCCAAGTTTGATTTATTGACCACCAGAAAGGCGGAGACACAGTGGCGGAAGGCACAGGGAGCGGTCTATGAGTACGGAGCGAAGGCGAGCAGGATGCTGGCACACCAGCTGCGTAAGCGGGACGCGGCTAGAGAAATTGGTGGAGTGAAGGATAGAGATGGGAATGTGGTGCGGCAGGGGGCAGAGGTCAATGAGGTCTTTAGGGACTTCTACAGGGAACTGTACCGGTCGGAGCCGCCGGCGGTGGGAGGGGGAATGGAGAATTTTTTGGACAGGCTCCGATTTCCAAGGGTGCAGGAGGAGCAGGTGGAGGGACTCGGGGCGCCGATCGAGTTGGAGGAGCTGGTCAGTGGGATTGGTTCCGGATGGGTTCCCGGTTGAATTTTATAAGAAATATGCGGACCTGCTGGGCCCCCTGTTGGTTAGGACCTTCAACGAGGCATGGGAGGGGGGTGTTCTGCCCCCGACGATGTCTCGAGCACTAATCTCCCTGATCCTGAAGCGGGACAAGGACCCCTTGCAGTGCGGTTCATACAGGCCGATTTCACTGCTGAATGTAGACGCCAAGCTGCTGGCGAAGATCTTGGCCACTAGAATAGAGGACTGTGTGCCGGGGGTGATACATGAAGATCAGACGGGTTTAGTGAAGGGGAGGCAGCTGAACACTAACGTGCGAAGGCTGCTAAATGTGATAATGATGCCGGCAGCAGAAAGTGAGGCGGAGATTGTGGTGGCATTGGATGCGGAGAAGGCCTTTGACAGGGTTGAGTGGGGGTACTTGTGGGAGGTGTTGGAGAGGTTCGGGTTTGGGGTGGGGTTTATTAAATGGGTGAGGTTGCTGTACGAGGCCCCGATGGCGAGTGTAGCGACAAATAGGAGGAGGTCTGAGTACTTCAGGCTCCACCGTGGGACGAGGCAGGGGTGCCCCCTGTCCCCCTTGCTTTTTGCGTTGGCAATTGAGCCTCTTGCCATGGCTCTCAGGGAGTCGGGGAGGTGGAGGGGTTTGGTGCGAGGTGGGGAGGAGCACCGAGTGTCGCTGTATGCAGACGACTTGCTGCTGTATGTAGCAGACCCGGTGGGGGGAATGCCGGAGGTGATGGAGATTCTTGCTGAGTTTGGGAGTTTCTCGGGCTATAAATTGAACCTGGGCAAGAGTGAGCTGTTTGTTGTACACCCGGGAGATCAGGAGGAGGGGATTGGTAGGCTCCCGCTAAAGAGGGCAGTGAGGATTTTAGGTGTCTGGGGGTTCAGGTGGCTAGGAGCTGGGGGACTCTGCACAAGCTCAACTTTACTAGGTTGGTGGAGCAGATGGAGGAGGAATTTAAAAGGGGGGGACATGCTGCCGTTGTCGTTGGCGGGTAGAGTACAGTCCGTTAAAATGACGGTGCTCCCGAGGTTTTCGTTTTTGTTTCAGTGCCTCCCCATTTTTGGTTCCGAGGGCCTTTTTTAAGAGGGTGAACAGCAGCATTCTGGGATTTGTTTGGGCGCACGGGACTCCGAGGGTAAGGAGGGTCTTTTTGGAGCAGGGCAGGGATAGAGGGGGGCTGGCGCTGCCCAACCTCTCTGGGTACTATTGGGCGGCTAATGTCTCGATGGTACGCAAGTGGGTAATGGAGGGGGAGGGGGCAGCATGGAAAAGGATGGAGATGGCGTCCTGCGGAGGCACGAGCCTGAAGGCACTGGTAACGGCTCCATTGCCGCTCCCTCCAACGAGGCTCACCAGGAGCCCGGTGGTGGCAGCCACCCTCAAAATATGGGGGCAGTGGAGGCGACACAGGGGGGGGGAAGTGGGGAGTTCGGTGGAGGCCCCACTGTGGGGGAACCACCGGTTTGTCCCAGGGAACATGGATGGCGGGTTCCTGGGGTGGCACAGGGCGGGCATTAGGAAGTTGGGAGACCTGTTTATTGACGGGAGGTTCGCGAGCCTTGGTGAACTGGAGGAGAAGTTTGAGCTCCCCCCAGGGAATATGTTCAGGTACCTTCAGGTCAAGGCGTTTGCTAGGCGACAGGTGGAGGGGTTCCCTTTGTTGCCCCCACGGGGGGTAAGGGATAGGGTGCTTTCGGGGGTGTGGGTTGGGGATGGGAAGGTGTCTGACATCTATCAGGTAATGCAGGAGGTGGGGGAGGCGTCAGTAGAGGAGCTGAAGGCTAAGTGGGAGGTGGAGCTGGGGGAGCAGATTGAGGAGGGGACATGGGCGGACGCCCTGGAGAGGGTGAACTCCTTCTCTTCATGTGCGAGGCTTAGTCTCATCCAGTTCAAGGTGCTGCACCGGGCCCACATGTCCGGATCTAGGATGAGTAGGTTCTTTGGGGTTGAAGACAGGTGCGTCAGGTGTTCGGGGAATCCAGCGAACCATGCCCATATGTTCTGGGCATGCCCGGCACTGGAGGAGTTCTGGAAGGGGGTGGCGGGGACGGTGTCGAGGGTGGTGGGATCCAGGGTCAAGCCAGGTTGGGGACTCGCGATATTTGGGGTTGGGGTGGAGCCGGGAGTGCAGGAGGCGAAAGAGGCCGATGTCTTGGCCTTTGCGTCCCTAGTAGCCCGGCGGAGGATCTTGCTGCAGTGGAAAGATGCGAGACCTCCGAGTGTGGAGACCTGGATTAATGACATGGCGGGATGCATTAAGTTGGAAAGGGTCAAGTTCGCCCTGAGGGGGTCGATACAAGGGTTCTTTAGGAGGTGGCAGCCTTTCCTCGACTTTCTGGCTCAACGATAAGGTACTAGGTCAGCAGCAGCAGCAGCAACCCGGGGGGGGGGGGAGGGGGGGGGGGGGGGGGGAAGGGGGGGGTTTAGGGGGATAGTGTTTAAGTTAATTTGCTTATTGTTAATTTATTCTGTTGTTTATTGGGGTTGGGGGGGTGGGGGGTTTGTTATATGCGTTGTTACGCGTGTTGGGGGGTGTTTATTATTATTATTGTTATTATTGTATTGTTTTGTTGATATATATTTTTCAAAAAATTTCAATAAAAATTATTTTTTTTAAAAACATTAAACTAACCAGTCTATGGTTAACTGGACTATCCCCCTTTTAAAATACAGAAATACGATACATCTCTTCCCTAATTTATTTTAATATGCATGGCTAAAATCAGAGCAGGGATTTTATCCTCTTAAGTGTAATTAATTCATCAATTACCTCCCCTCATTCCATTTAAATATATTTTTATATCTTTTTTGACCTCTTCTCGTACGTCATGCCAATCTCATTAATCTCCACAGCAAACACTGAGGGAAAGTAACTATATAATATCTCTGCTACTTGTACACGAGTTTATTTTGCGCCTCCTAGTGTAGTCCTAACCTTATCTCAATTTTACTTTTAATTTGCAATTTATTTTTATATACTGGCTAATGTAATTTCAGAGTTCATCTTTACCATTTGTTTTTTTGACTTCTTTCCTAATCTTTTCACAGTTCCTTTCATTACTCTCTCTTTTGTCTATGTACTGAGTATTTGCCTTACTCTCACTAATTATTCTTGTTATTAATTGGTCAATCCGTTCTTGTTTTTGATTATAGAAAGCACGGTTTTTGTCCTGAACTCTTAGAACAACCTTCTTTCTCTTAGTATGAAGTTTTTTTCCAAATTTACCTTCCCTAGTTCCATTCGAATCTCTTCAAAACTATTATTTTTCCAATCTATTACTTTGATCTTTGTCTTATTTATATATTAAAACTTATAAGCTGTGATTGCCATTGCTTATATTTTGCCTGGTGCTTACTTCTCTGCTTTATTTCCCTTTACTAAATTCAGCAATGTGCTTCTTGCACACAGAGCTCCATAAATACTCCCAATTTTATTCCTCCTTCACATATCCAGTTAATTTCAAAATAGTTGAAATCTCCCATGATTATTAAATGCTCCCCACTATCTTCAAGTTCTCTGCTGTTCTGCCCAAGGCCACTAGGGTGTACACAAGAGCGAACGATTCATCTAACAACACCTGACAATTCAACAGTGCCCCCAAGAGGAACCATATAACCACTGTGAGATTTTGAAAAATCATAAATGGCATACAGTATAGCTGTACATTTACTTTTAACATCTAGTGTACATCATACTCCCCATATTCCAAGCCAGGTAGCTTAATAATGAATGAGCTTTACATACCCATCTCTGTTAGACAGGTAGGACAAGATCACAGACCCACAACTGCCAAGATGGAAAGTATATATTATTTATAAATGATTTAAACACAGATCCTGTGGAGTTAATCCTGTGAGTGACCAGGCCACACAAACTACAAAGTTTCAGGTTGTATAATCTTTGCCGAAGTAGCTGATCTCAAGTCAGAGCACAGGGATGGGTACGGTTACTGACTCAGTGCTATTAGATTAGGATGTGGAAAAGTCAGTCAGGGTAGGCAGCACAAGTGGGTAGCACAGTTGCTTCACAGTGCCAGGGTCCCAGGTTCTATTCCCCGCTGGGCCACTGTCTGTGCGGAGTCTGCACGTTCTCCCTGTGTCAGCTTGGGTTTCCTCCGGGTGCTCCGCTTTCCTCCCACAATTCCAAAGACGTGCAGGTTAGGTGGATTGGCCATACTAAATTGCCCTTATAGTGTCCAAAAAGGTTAGATGGGGTTATTGGGTTACGGGGATAGAGTGGTTTAAGTGAGCGGTGCAGACTGGATGGGCCGAATGGCCTCCGTCTGCACTGTATGTTCTATGTTCCTGTTGTTATCCGATTCCTGCTGGAAGTGGGTGTGTGTGTGGATATCCTTAAAATAGAGCTGCATTCTGCTGTGGCAACTCCTGCACTTAAATACTTCCAACAACGCAATATGTGGGCATATACTTTTAGAATAGGTGCCTAAGCCAGTCTCTGGTCAATGGTGATGCCCAAGATGTTAAAGGTGGGGAGTTCAGCAATGTTGTTGTTCATTAGGGCAGCACGGTAGCACAGTGGGTAGTACTGTTGCTTTACAGTTCCGGGTTTGATTCCCAGCTCGGGTCACTGTCTGTGCGGAATATGCAAGTTCTCCCTGCGCCTGCGTGGGTTTCCTCTTGGTGCTCCGGTTTCCTCCCACAAGTCCCGAAAGACGTGCTGTTAGGTGAACTGGACATTCTGAATTTTCCCTGTGTGTACCCGAACAAGCGGCGGAATGTGGTGACTGGGAGCTTTTCACAGTAACTTCATTGCCATGTTAATATAAGCCTACTTGTGACAATAAAGATAAAGAAGAACGGCCAAAGCTATAATTGCCATTACCTGGTACTAATGTGGCACAGATATTACCTGCACTTGTTAACTCAAGCCTGGATATTGTCCAGGTCTTTGTCTTCTCATAACTTGCAGTGTCAATGCCGCTTGCTGTCGAGCGCATCTGTTTTCTAGTATTCTGCTCTTGCTCAAATGAAGGCCGTAAGGGGTAATGGAGCCAGATGGTTCTGGCAGGCCGAAGCCAGATGGTTCTGGCAGAGCTGAACCGTCAGTGAACAGGTTATTGATAAAGTGGTATCAAATTATAACCCCTACGACAGGAGGCGGATAGGGCAGAATGGATTGATTTAGATTTCTCTTAATTATATTAACACTGTAATGAAGTTACTGTGTGTGTGTGGGGGGGGGGGGGGGGGGGGGGGGGGGGGGGGGGGGGGGGGGGAGATATGAGGTTCAAATTAGGGAGGCTGGTATCGAGGGAGATTGGGGATTTGTGGTTGTTCGTTCAGGTTGATATTTTGGTATTCTGATATTTTTGGTGTGTACATATATATGCTCCCCCCCCCCCCCCGCTGCCTGCTCATCCCCGCCCCCTGTTCACGCTATTTCCCCTCACCCCCTGCTTGTGCTGTTCCTTTCATCTATTTACAATCTGCTAATAATTACTTTGATGAAGGGACAGACTGTATTGCAGCCTCATTTGCTGACGATACAAAGATAGGTAGGAAAGCAAGTTGGGAGGAGGATACAGAAGAGTTTGTGAAGGGATAAAGATAAGTGAGAGGCCAAAAATTTAGCAGGTGGAGAAGGTGGGAAAATGTGAGCTTGTCCACTTTGACAGGAAAACAGAAAACATAGAAAACCAGAAAGGCGGCACAGTAACACAGTGGTTAGCACTGTTATTTCACAGCTCCAGGGTCCTAGTTTCAATTCCCGCTTGGGTCACTGGCTGTGTGGAATCCGCATGTACTCCCTGCGTCTGTGTGGTTTCCTCCGGGTGCTCCGGTTTCCTCCCACAAGTCCCGAAAGATGTGCTGTTAGGTGAATTGGACATTCTGAATTCTCCTGTGTAAGCGAACAGGCGCCGGAATGTGGCGGTTAAGGTCTTTTCACAGTAACTTCATTACAGTGTTAATGTAAACCTACTTGTGACAATAAATATTATTATATTATTTAAATGGACAGAGACTGCAGAGTTCTGCAGTACAAAGGGATCTATCTGGGTGTCCATGTACATGAATCACAAAACTTTAGTATACAAGTACAGAAAGTAATTTAGGAAGGGAAATGAAATGTTGGCCTTTATTGCAAAGGGGTGGAGTATACAAGTAGGGAAGTTTTGCTACAACTGAACAAGGTATTACATACGAATATACAAATGAGGGGTAGATCACTTGCCCTGTGAACCTACTCTGCCAGTGGGAGCACATCTAGAATACTGCTTGGAGTTTTGGCACCCTTCTTAAGGAGGAATACACCTGCATTGGAGGCAGTGTTCAGAGAAGGTTCACTAGGCTGATTCCTGGGATGAAAGGGTTGTCTAATAAGGAAAGGTTGAGCAGGCAAGGTCTATACTCGTTGGAGTTTGGAAAAATGAGAAGTGATCCTCTCGAAACATAGGTTTCTGAGGGGGCTTAATAGCGTAGATGCTGGATGGATGAGGGGAAGGCAGGAAAGTGGAGTTACGGCTGAACCATGATCTTACAGAATGGTGAAGTCTCGATGGGCCGAATGGCTGATTCCTGCTCCTATTCCTTCTGATCTTAATTGGATGAGGCATGCACAACAGCTTTGTTCTGTTGATCATGGGATACCTAGCTAGTTCTGGCATACAACATGCAAGTAGCTTCCTGAATGGTTAAAGCTTCCTTGCAAATATTCCACTTTAGTCGACACCCACCTCACCCGCGCTGATGAAGGATCATTGTCCTGAAAATGTATCTTTCTCACTCTCAATCAATGCTGCCTGGCCTGCTGAATGTTTCCAAGATTTTGTTTTGTTTTATTTTATTTATATGCAGCATAAATATGCTGCATGCTGCACTGCGAAGGTTGCACCTTGACATTTACGAATTGCCATTTGCTTAGGGCCAACCATAGTTGTGAGGCTGTCATTGAGCTTTTGAAGTTCAATGAATGAGTCTTTTAGTCGATTGGAGCCAAGTTCTGAGTCTACCCTTATCCTATCCTGGATTGAGTGAGCCCATGTGACTGGGTGCAGAACGATTGAAAGCTCTAGGGTTGCACATCTGTTTGCAATCCCCCTTTTACTGGCCTCAACTCCTCTGGTGTCATTTTGTCTGGGGATCAGATGCTCCTTCAAGAGAGGAGTATGGTGGTCCCTGCTAGCCGCCCATGGACCTGGGCTGCTGACGGCAGTATTTGTGGATCATGAAAATTCAGGCAAATCTCAGTTGGCAGTCTTCAGACGACAGGTGCAGTGGGCGTCTCATAGCTCAAGGATCTGGAACAGCTGGTCAAGAATGGGCTTCCGATCCTCCTACTTGTCCACCAGGATCCAAATCTGTGTACGGAGGACAACTGGAAGCACATCAGTCACCTGTAATCCTCACTGCAGCCACTGGCCCTCTCTGCCTCACTGGAAGTACTTCTTCAATGCTGAATCCACTGACCTGGACGCGGAGTACTATTTGAATACAGTATCCAATGTGGAGTCTTCCCTAACATGGCAGAACAAGTATTGGGTTAAAGCTTAGTGTTGGATGCGATGACCGCTTGCTTTTAAGTCAGGAGGTTCTGGGTTCAAGTCCCACGCCACATCTTGAGCATATAGTCTAACTCGATACTCTAGTGCCGTACTGAGCGACTGCAGCACTGTCGGAGGTGCCAGCTTTTGGGGAGTCTTGAAACTAAGGCCCCACCTGCTCCCTCAGGTGAACTTAAACAGATCTACTGCACTATTTCAAACAAGAGCAAGGGAGTTTTACTGGTGTCCTGGCCAACATTTATTCCTCAACCAACATCACTAAAAAATTATCCAGTCATTTGTCTCTTTGCTGTTTGAGAATGTCGCTGTGTGCAAATTGGCTTATTGGGTTCATTTCAGAATCCCATCACCCAGGTTCTCACTATTGTTTTTCAATAAGGTTTCAACAATCATAGACCACACAGTACTGGTCAGCACCATGAACAAGTTTTAAAAAAATCTTTCACGGGATGTAGTTGTCACTGTCAGGGGCAGAATTTGCTGCCCTTCCCTAATTGCCCTTGAACTTAGGTGCTTTTTAGGCCATCTCAGAGGGAAGTTAAGAATCAACCACATTGCTGTTGGTCTGGTGTCACATGTAGGCTAGACCAGGTAAGGATTGCAGATTTCCTTTGCTAAAGGGATCATAAGTGGTCCAAAGGGTTTTTACAGAAATTGATGATAGTTTCATTGCAGCATCAGACTAGCTTTCAATTCCAGACATTTTACTAATTTATTAGTTAAATTTAAATTTTCCACCAGCTGCCATTTAGAATTTGAAACCACATCTCCTGAGCTTTACCCTGGACCTGTGGTTTACTAGTTCCATGTTATTGCCATTACACCATCACCCCAAAAAGCTACCTTTCTAAGGCATTCTAAGGAAATCTCCACCATGAAGTAATGGGACAAATTGCGTACTCACAGCTGGAAAATCTCCGAATGGACGGCCTCGAGCAGCATGGAGTCAGTAAGGGAAGGCGTACAGACCATGGCAGACTGAAAACCAGGAAAAAAGGCACCATTAAATTGCAGCAGAACCAATGGTTCATCCAAAACAACTAGAGCAAGGTAATCTGTGTCTCTATCAACCATGCTGGGAGCCCCTAATTGATGGCTGCATTTCTGCTCGAACCTCAAGAGATACCCAGGATTACACTTGTGAAAGAGGATATCTTATTAACAAGGGAAAGTTCTACTTAGGCCATAAGACATAGGAGCAGAATTAGGCCATTCAGCCCAGAGTCTGCTTCGCCATTCAATCATGGCCGATATGTGTCTCATCCCCATTCTCCTGCTTTTTACACATAACCCCTGATCCCCTTATTAATCAAGAATATATCTAGCTCTGTCTTAAAGACACTCAAGAGATTTGGCCTCCACAACCTTCTGCGGCAAAGCGTTCCACAGATTCACCACCCTCTGGCTGAAGAAATCCATCCTCATCTCTGTTTTAAAGGATCATTCCTTTAGTCTGAGATTGTGATTCTAGTTTTTCCTACAAGTGGAAACATTCTCCCCACGTCCACAGGCCATTCAGTATCCTGTAAGTTTCAATAAGATCCCCCCTCATCCTTCTAAACTCCAATGAATACAGACCCGGAGTCCTCAACTGTTTCTCATACGACAAGCTCTTCATTCCAGGGATCATTCTTGTGAACTTCCTCTGGACCGTTTCCAAGGTCAGCACATCCTTCTTTAGATATGGGGCCCAAAACTGCTCACAACACACCAAATGGGGTCTGAGCGGAGCCTTATACAGCCTCAGAAGTACATCCCTGCTCTTGTATTCTAGCCCTCTCAACATGAATGCTAACATTGCATTTGCCTTCTTAACTCCGACTGAACCTGCACATTAACCTTAAGAGAACCTTGAAGAAGAACTCCCAAGTCCCTTTGTGCTTCTGATTTCCTAAGCATTTCCCCATTTAAAAAAGTCATCGCCTCCATTCTTCCTTTCAAAGTGCATAACCTCACACTTTTCCTCATTACATTCCATCTGCCACTTCTTTGCCCACTCTCCTAGTCCATCCAAGTCCTTCTGCAGCACCCCCTGCTTCCTCAATAATACCTGTCCCTCTGCATATCTTTGTATCATCTGCAAACTTAGCAACAGTACGCTCAGTTCCTTCTTCCAGATCATTAATGTATATTGTTAAAAGTTGTGGCCCCAGCACAGACCCCTGAGGCACACCACTAGTCCCTGGCTGCCATCCTGAAAAAAAAACCTTTATCCCCACTCTCTGCCTTCTGCCAGTCAGCCAATCCTCTATCCATGCCAGGATCTTACCCTTAACACCATGGGCTCTTAACTTATTTAACAGTCTCCTATTCGGCACCTTCTCAAAGGCCTTCTGGAAATCTAAATAAATCATGTCCACTGTTTTCCTTTTGTCTAACTTGCAACATTAAAGTTCCCCACTCACCTGGGACCACGCTCAGAGCTGAACAGGCCTGCTCCTATGTCTCGTGACACCAGCAAATGCCCAAGAGTAACTCATCCACCTGACAACTACACTGTCACCCAGACGAAGGTTTCCCTTCATGGGAACGCATCTGGCACAATGTCACCATGGGAATTGTTGAGAACAGAGCAAACACACATAAGCTTGTGGGTGGATTCAGCCACGCAATGACATTCAAAAAGAATGTGCAAATATTGACACAAGACAAGGTGACTATCATGGAGCTTCCTGCTTATGGGCTGAGTTCAGGGTGCCTTTGCTATGGCATAGAGCTGTCAGCAGTCTCTTACTCACTTTCTGGCTGTCCATTAGATCTTGGTGAATCCTCACATCAACATCCTACTCAATGCCATATGTTGCAATGTCACTGGTTCTAATGCCCAGCAAAATATTCACTACATGCTTCCTGAAGCCAGCCAGCCTGAGATATGAGTTTCTCCAGAAAAAGCTATATTTCCATAAGACATATTCTTCCAAACCGAGCCTCTTATTCATGGCTACCTCCAGCAGCACTTTAGCCTAAAAGTAAATCAGCTGACTGAGCACTAAGAAAGTGGACTTCACTGAATTTAGAACTTAAATACTGAATACCGTAACGCAAAAGCAGAATAAAACATTAGAATCATAGAATTCCTACAGTGCAGGAGGAGGCCATTCGGCCCATCAACCAGCCCTTGCTCCGATAGAGCACATTACCGACACCCAATCCCCCACTCCTAGCCCTGTAACTCCATCTAACTTTTGGGCAATTTATCATGGCCAATTCACCTAATCTGCACATCTTTGGACTGTGGGAGGAAACTGGAGCAGCCAGAGGAACTCACACAGACACGGGAAAAACATGCAAATTCCACACAGACAGTCACCCGAGGTCAGAATCGAACCTGGGACCTGGCACTGTGAAGCAACAGTGCTAGCCACTGTTCCACCCAGAGACAGGGTTGGTTGGCAGGAAGAGAAGCATGGGTATTTTTAAGCCAGGTGATGAACAGTCCACCCTTGTTAAAGACACTTAAATCACTGCATAATTCAACATTTAGTGCAAAATGAAGAGTCAGCCTCAGTGTGGTGTTAGAAGTCACCAGCATCATGGCGGAGGTTAGAGAGATACGGAGTGCATGGCGGAGATTACAGAGATACGGAGTGCACAGCGGAGGTTACAGAGATACGGAGGGCACGGGGGAAGTTACAGAGATACGGAGGGCACAGCGAGGTTACAGAGATACGGAGGGCACAGGGGGTGTTACAGAGATACAGAGGGCACGGGGGAAGTTACAGAGATACAGAGGGCACGGGGGAAGTTACAGAGATACAGAGGGCACGGGGGAAGTTACAGAGATACAGAGGGCACGGGGGAAGTTACAGAGATACAGAGGGCACGGGGGAAGTTACAGAGATACAGAGGGCACGGGGGAAGTTACAGAGATACAGAGGGCACGGGGGAAGTTACAGAGATACAGAGGGCACGGGGGAAGTTACAGAGATACAGAGGGCACGGGGGAAGTTACAGAGATACAGAGGGCACGGGGGAAGTTACAGAGATACAGAGGGCACGGGGGAAGTTACAGAGATACAGAGGGCACGGGGGAAGTTACAGAGATACAGAGGGCACGGGGGAAGTTACAGAGATACAGAGGGCACGGGGGAAGTTACAGAGATACAGAGGGCACGGGGGAAGTTACAGAGATACAGAGGGCACGGGGGAAGTTACAGAGATACAGAGGGCACGGGGGAAGTTACAGAGATACAGAGGGCACGGGGGAAGTTACAGAGATACAGAGGGCACGGGGGAAGTTACAGAGATACAGAGGGCACGGGGGAAGTTACAGAGATACAGAGGGCACGGGGGAAGTTACAGAGATACAGAGGGCACGGGGGAAGTTACAGAGATACAGAGGGCACGGGGGAAGTTACAGAGATACAGAGGGCACGGGGGAAGTTACAGAGATACAGAGGGCACGGGGGAAGTTACAGAGATACAGAGGGCACGGGGGAAGTTACAGAGATACAGAGGGCACGGGGGAAGTTACAGAGATACAGAGGGCACGGGGGAAGTTACAGAGATACAGAGGGCACGGGGGAAGTTACAGAGATACAGAGGGCACGGGGGAAGTTACAGAGATACAGAGGGCACGGGGGAAGTTACAGAGATACAGAGGGCACGGGGGAAGTTACAGAGATACAGAGGGCACGGGGGAAGTTACAGAGATACAGAGGGCACGGGGGAAGTTAACAGAGAGTTACAGAGATCAGAGGGCACGGGGGAAGTTACAGAGATACAGAGGGCACGGGGGAAGTTACAGAGATACAGAGGGCACGGGGGAAGTTACAGAGATACAGAGGGCACGGGGGAAGTTACAGAGATACAGAGGGCACGGGGGAAGTTACAGAGATACAGAGGGCACGGGGGAAGTTACAGAGATACAGAGGGCACGGGGGAAGTTACAGAGATACAGAGGGCACGGGGGAAGTTACAGAGATACAGAGGGCACGGGGGAAGTTACAGAGATACAGAGGGCACGGGGGAAGTTACAGAGATACAGAGGGCACGGGGGAAGTTACAGAGATACAGAGGGCACAGGGGAAGTTACAGAGATACGGAGGAAGTTACAGAGATACAGAGGGCACGGGAGAAGTTACAGAGATACGGAGGAAGTTACAGAGATACAGAGGGCACGGGGGAAGTTACAGAGGGCACGGGGGAAGTTACAGAGATACAGAGGGCACGGGGGAAGTTACAGAGATACAGAGGGCACGGGGGAAGTTACAGAGATATGGAGGGCACGGGGAAGTTACAGAGATACGGAGGGCACGGGGGAAGTTACAGAGATACAGAGGGCATGTGGGAAGTTACAGAAATATAGAGGGCCATCAGGGAAGTTACAGAGATACGGAGGGGTTTTATTCAATGTTGGCGGGGGGCGGGGGTGGGGGGGGTATTTTTCTGAGCAAAAGGATGGGGTTAGTAGGGGCCAAGAAAGTGCGGGTCCCGGGTAGGAGGTATGTGATAGTGAGTGGGGCGTTGGAGGGGATGCTGCTGGTACTAGTGAATGTATATGTACCGAATTGGGACAACGTGGCGTTTGTGAAGGGATTGCTGGGAATGATTCCGGACCTAGACTGCATCAGTTGATTGTGGCGGGTGATTTCAACTGTGTGCTGGAACCGAGGGAGGATATGTCGAGCCTCAAGTCAATGGGAAGTTTGAGGATGGTGAAGGAATTGGGAGGGCTTATGGAATGCATGGGAATAGTGGACCAGTGGAGGTTTAGGAACCCAGTGGGCTGGAGGGGGTACTCATTCTACTCCCATGTGTACAAGGTACAGGTTACATAGAATTTATAGTGCAGAAGGAGGCCATTCGGCCCATCGCGTCTGCACCGGCTCTTGGAAAGAGCACCCTACCCCCTACCCAAAGTCACCACCTCCACCCTATCCCCATAACTCAGTAACCCCACCCAACACTAAGGGCAATTTTGGACACTAAGGGCAATTTATCATGGCCAATCCACCTAACCCGCACATCTTTTGGACTGTGGGAGGAAACCGGAGCACCCGGAGGAAACCCACGCACACACGGGGAGGATGTGCAGACTCCGCACAGACAGTGACCCAAGCCGGAATCGAACCTGGGACCCTGGAGCTGTGAAGCGATTGTGCTATCCACAATGCTACCGTGCTGCCCCTGATTTTGTAGTGAGTCAAGAGGTGGTGGTGGGGGTGATGGGAGCAGAGTATGCAGGAAACATGATCTCGGATCACGTGCCGCACTGGTTGGAGGTTAGACTTAGTTCGAGGCAGGAGCAGAGGCCAGGATGGAGGCTGGATTCGGGGTTTTTGGCGGAAAAAGGATTCTGTGAAAAGGTGTGGTCAGTGATCACAGATTATGTGGAGTTGAATCAGAATGGGGAGGTGTCCACAGCCACGTTTCCGGAGGCATTGAAGGCAGTGGTTCCGAGAGAGGTTATCTCGCTCAAGGTGCATAGGAGGAGGGGGGAGGAGAATGGACAGTTGTTGGACGAGATAGTCGAGGTGGACAGGAAGTATTCGAGAGCTCCTCCCAAGGAGGAGTTGGCGTGAGATAAACGATACAGGGGCAGTTTGACAGGCTGATGATGGGAAAGGCTATTGGGCATCTATGGAAGGTGAAGGGGTCCGCTATTGTCCGCGCTCGCGTTAGAGCCCTTGGTGATGGCCCTTTGGGGGTCAGTGCAGTGGCAGGATGTTGTGAGGGGGATTAGGGAACACCAGGTGTCTCTGTATGCAGACGACCTGTTGCTGTTCATGTCGGACCTGTTGGTAGAATTATGGGTGTACCGGAGAGTTCGGGGCCTTCTCGGGATAAAAGTTGAATTTCGGAAAGAGTGAGGTGTTTCTGGTGAATGTGGCGTGTTGGGGAGCCAATCTGGGTGCGTTGCCATTTAGGGTAGCCAGGGACAGGTTCAGGTATCTGGGAGTCCAGGTGAAGGGGAGTGGTCGATGATGCACAAGTGGAACCTGACAACATTGATGGAAGAGGTTAGAGGGGATTTTAGGCGGTGGGATACGCTACGCCTGACACTGGTGGTGAAGTTCCAGGTGGTTAAGATGAATGTACTACAGTAGTATTGAAAATAATCAATTTTTAGCACATCCTCACTTGAACGTATTTGAAAAAAATTTGAGCTATTTGTTCCCACCGCCCTCGAGGCCTACAGAGTTGTCAAGTATATGAATCACTGTTTGATTAACATTTCAATGCCAATTAAGTTGCAGAGCTTCATCGTATTGGGGGGGGGGGGGGGGGGGGGGCAGATCAAATATTTCTAACCAAACACTAGAAGGAAAATTAGAAAACAATGAAGATGAACAGAGAAAAAATAGACATTGTGGAGAGAAGAGCAAAACTTAAGGTAGGCATCCCTGGAATAGAACAGTAAGATGTCTTACAACACCAGGTTAAAGTCCAACAGGTTTGTTTCAATCACGAGCTTTCGGAGCGCAGCTCCTTCCTCAGGTGAAGGAAGGAGGAATGACCTGAGGAAGGAGTTGCGCTCCGAAAGCTCGTGTTTGAAACAAACCTGTTGGACTTTAACCTGGTGTTGTAAGACTTCTTACTGTGCTCACCCCAGTCCAACGCCAGCATCTCCACATCTGGAATAGAACAGCAGTGAGTCAGTCAGTGTAAAAAAAAAGCACAGCACTGTGGATGTTGGATATCTGAAATTAACAGAAAATGCTATAAATGCTCAGGCCAGGCAACATCGGTGAAGAGAAAAAGAGCTAACATATCTGGTTGATGACTTTTCAGTATAAGTGAAACGTTAACTTTTACCCTCTCCACAGATGCTACCTGACCCGAGTATTTCTAGCATTTTCTGTTCTGATTTCAGATTCCTAACATCTGAAGTACCCTGCTTTTCAAACATATCCAAACTCGAATTAGAAGTTGCCTGAAACCTCTCGGCTAAAATACTTCAGAACTGAGTCGTATTTTAATAAAAAATCCAAAACAATTAAGTGACAAAAAAAAAAGCTTGATTTATATTCCCTTATTTGAACAACTCTGCAGTCTGCAACTCCAAGTTTTACAAAGAAGAGCAGAGTTGATTTATATACTTGACAACTCATTGAGAGAGTTTGAAACGTTGTTCTTCTTGTTTTGACTGAAAGTCTCAAGGGAGCGTGGAGACAACAAGCTCAAAAAAACCTCCCCCTCCCCCCCAGCTGCATTCATAGATTTTTCATAGATTTCATAGAATTTACAGTGCAGAAGGAGGCCATTCGGCCCATCGAGTCTGCACCGGCTCTTGGAAAGAGCACCCTACCCAAGGTCAACACCTCCCCCTATCCCAATAACCCAGTACCCCCACCCAACACGAAGGGCAATTTTGGACACTAAGGGCAATTTAGCATGGCCAATCCACGTAACCTGCACATCTTTGGACTGCAGGAGGAAACCGGAGCACCCGGAGGAAACCCACGCACACACGGGGAGGATGTGCCGACTCCGCACAGACAGTGACCCAAGCCGGAATCGAACCTGGGACCCTGGAGCTGTGAAGCCATTGTGCTATCCACAAGGCTACCGTGCTGCCCATTCAAGGAATGAGGATGTTGATATGCCAAGAAACTAAACCCTGCCAACTTAATTTTTTAAAAATACATCTGGACCTAAATGTGGCAAACCAGGGTGAAGGGGAAGGAGCTACAGCACATAAAGGAGGCCATTTAGCCCATCCTGCCCATGCCAACTGAAAAAGTGCCATCAAGACTAATCCTAATTTCAAACCCTTGGTTGGTTTTCCTGCAGTTTGAAAAAAAAAATGGTTATTGAGATTAATGCTACAAAGTTACAAAATACAGCACCCAAAGGAAAGGGGGGGGGGGGGGGGGGGGGGGGGGGAAGAGAGAAAATAGAACTTAACCCGCATGAACACAGTGAGCATCAAGAGATCAATATCACAATTGGCCTAATGCCATCATTCAGTGACTTCTCTTCACGGATTCCAGACCACCTGCACCTATGTAGGAGCAAGGAATGGATTTGTCCTACCCACGCTTGCAAAAACAAAAGAAAATGTGCAAAAACTAAGATCTACAAGGAGTTACAGGCTACGTAACGTGACAAAACCCCAAACCCTGACCCACCTGCCTAGGGGTTAACCACCAAGGCACCATATATATATATACACCCATCCCCTCAGTAGCAGAGGCAGGGAAACAAACCCAGCTCCCCAGGAAATCCCTCCCCAAGCTCCTAGAAGTACAGGATAACCGGGCCACAGCACCAGGCCTTGGTCTGGAGGGTGTGCTCCCACCCTAGAATAAGAAGAATTGTCAAGGCACCCAAAAATTAGGGAGAGCAGATTCCCTTCTCCCCAGCACAAACACAGAACACTTCCTTCCTCCCTCCCCCCAAACACCCACGCCTTTTTTTGTATCATCTATAAACTTAAACCAAAAAGAGAAGGGACCAAATCTTGTGATGGCTTAAAAGCCACGAATCACCGATTGTATAGAGACTTGAGCACATGGACATGATGGTGGCAAAGTGGCACAGCAGTTAGCACTGCTGCCTCACAACACTGAGGATCCAGGTTCAATTCCAAAAGAGACAACAATCTCTCCCTCAACGTCAGCCAGCAAAACTTAGGAGCTAGTCATTGACTTCAGGAAGCAAAGTACCGTACACACTCCTGTCTGCATCAATGGTGACGAGGTGGAGATGGTTGACAGCTTCAAGTTCCTCGGTGTGCTCATCCTCAACAATCTATCCTGGTCCACCCATGTCGATGTTACGACCAAGAAAGCACAATAGCACCTATACTTCCTCAGGAAACTAAAGAAATTTGGCATGTCCGCACTGACTCTTACCAACTTTTACAGATACATCATGAAAGCATCCTATCTGGCTGCATCACAGCCTGCTTTGGCTACAGCTTGGCCCAAGACCGCAAAGAATTACAGAGAGTCGGGAACACAGCCCAGTCCATCACACAAACCCGCCTCCCATCCATTAACTCTGTCTACACCATTCGCTGTCTTGGGAAAGCAGTCAGCATAATCAAAGACCCCTCCCACCCAGGTTATTTTCTCCTCCAACTTCTTCCATCGGGCAGGAGATACAAATGTCTGAGAACACGCATTAACAGGTTCAAAAACAGCTTCTTCCACGTTGTTACCAGACTCCTGAATGACCCTCGTATGGA
The DNA here is from genome assembly GCF_902713615.1 of Scyliorhinus canicula. NCBI lineage: Eukaryota > Metazoa > Chordata > Chondrichthyes > Carcharhiniformes > Scyliorhinidae > Scyliorhinus > Scyliorhinus canicula. The sequence goes on along the minus strand of NC_052146.1, from coordinate 75,900,733 downwards.
CTGAACTGATCTTTTCATATATCTTCTCCACTGAGTAGTACTATACTCTTTATGCTCACCTAATGCCTGTACTTATGATTATACGATGTATTTAAGTCTGTCCTATGTTTTTTCATGTATGGAACAATCTGTCTGGACTGTATGCAGAACAATACTTTTCACAGTGCCTCAAAGATTCAGTCCATAAGTTGACCGTGTGTCCAAAAGGTTAGGTGTGCTTACAGGTGTAGGCCGGGTGCGTGGGCCTGGGTGGGATGCTCCTTTGGAGAGTTGGTGCAGTCTCGATGGGCCTCCTTCTGCACTGTAGGGATTCTATAATGCAGGCTGACCATCCCAGTCCTGTAAATACGCCACTGGGCTGCCAGAGGTTTTTTTTTAAGAACTATGTTAAACTGAGACCTTATTCAAGACCTTATGCCCTCAGGTGCATAGACATCCCATAACACTATTTCAAAGAGCAGCACTCCATATGTCCAAGTCAAGAGTTATCCTTCAACCGACAGGAATAAAATCAGTTACCTGTTCTGCACCACATTGCTGAGCTTGCTGTGCATTTTTTACATTGCAATATAACACTTCCAAAACTTAATTCATAGAATCAATAGAATCCCTACAGTGCAGGAGGCCATTCAGCCCATCGGGTCTGTACCAACCCTCTGAAAGTGCACCTACCCATGTCCACTCCCCCACCCTATCCCCGCAATCCCGTAACCCTACCTAATCTGCACATCGTTGGACTGTGGGAGGAAACTGGAGCACCCAGGGGACACCTACGCTGACACAGGGAGAACATCCAAACTCCACACAGACTGTCACCCAAGGCTGGAATTGAACCCAGGACCCCGGTGCTATGAGACAGCAGTGCTGACCCCTATGACACTCCCCAAACAACCTGAATGGGAATCATAATCAAACGTCACTGGCTGCAGAGCCCAGACCTCCTGAGAATATCCTAAAGAGGCACAAGTGCTTCTATTCTTTGACAAACTCGGCTGAATTTGGCACAACCGGATTGGGGATGTGCTCATTGGAATCACTTCGGTTTGCCGGCGCAGAGCCCCCTTATTTAAATGGGGGGGGGGGGGGGGGGGGGGGGTGGCAGCTGCTGTCCAGAGAGTAACCGGCCGACCGCTTTAACGTTGACTCCAGCAATAAAGCTGCGAGGTTAAAACTCCGGCTCCTTCCTCAACAAGTTGATACGAGAGGCTGTCTAACCGAGGCAGCACGAACCCTCTCCCTCTCAGGCACCTTCTTACCTGAGGCCGCCGGCCCTGAGGCGCACCGACAACAGCCACGCTCTGGAGGCCGCCATAGCAGAAGCCCCGCCCTCAGAGCGGCGGCCAATCAGCCACTCTGATTGACCCTCCCAGAAAGACCCGCGCGGAAAGGGGCGGGACATTGTCATGGTGACGCCAGTAGCTGCCAGTCTTGGGGTGAAGAAACTGCAGGTGTGCCAATGGTGAATGCACCAGGGGATGGGGGATAGACTGGTGCCACCTCTGCCCATTCGAGCTGGTGAAAAATGAAAAAAAGTAAAATTATTAGTGTCACAAGTAGGCTTACATTAACACTGCAATGAAGTTACTGTGAAAATCCCCTAGTCGCCACACTCCGGTGCCTGTTCGGGTATACAGAGGGAGAATTCAGGATGTCTAATTCTCCTAATAAGCACGTCTTTCGGGACTTGTGGGAGGAAACTGGAGCACCCGGAGGAAACCGGAGCACCCGGAGAAAACCTACGCAAACACGGGAGAACGTGCAGATTCCGCACATACAGTGACCCAAGCCAGGAATCGAACCTGGGACCATGGCGCTGTGATGCAACAGTGCTAACCACCGCTACCTGCCGCCTAGGGGCCTCCAATCCTCTGGGAGATCCCTATGAGTGCCATTCCATCTGAACCCCGTTTGTGGAGACCAGCACCAAACCGCAGCCCTTTTGATAGTGAGGAAGATACCAATATGAATCAAGACCTCTGGCCATTCACCGCCCCCCTCAAAATTCTATGGAATTCTCAGTGAACCCCTCGGCCTTGGTACCTGGGTGATACCATACTATTCTGGAATCACGTCAGCGGCTACAGAAATACCTGTCTGTTCCCCAAACTACCGGGTCTTCTATCATTGTTGCTTTCCCAATCTTGCTCCGACAACCCCCACATCCCAGTACAGCTGAACCAGCCATGGTGACCGGTGCCACAATGCATGGCAATAACTTGGGACAGGCCAATTTGATGTGAAGCTGTGGTTCCAGATGAAGCACACAAATGAGGGTCAATTTAACCTGGGTGGATTAATGATGCCCAACTCAGGTCTCCTCACAATTTGCCTGAAGGACAGTGCTTTTGAAAATGTAGCACTCCCTCGGGATTACACTGAAGGAGGAAGAAAGGATTCAAGACAGAGAAACAAAGAGAATCGTTGCTTTCGATCAGGCGTTTTCAAACCCAGGATCGCGAGCAGCGGGCGGGTGTCGGAAGGGTTGTGGGCTCATGCGTAGCAGCGCTCCAGATCGCGGGAAGTAGTGCCCAATGGCACAACCGACTTTTTTAAATGCCAGCCACGACTGGCTTTCAGAATGCCGGCGGTTCTGCGCATGCATGCCCCCTCAGCAGTGCGCAAGCCCAGAGCCCAACGAGGCAGAACATCTCCTCCTGACATCAGCACGCTGACCCATGAGCAGATTTTTTTTATTCGCCGGAATCTTGCTGCTTGGAGTGATGGCAGAGAGCCGGTCAAGTACACTGTCATCACGCGTTATGGGCACGAGAGAGATTCCTCCATTTTGCATCTGCCAGTGTGAACTCCTGGGCTTCTGATGAACAACCCATGAAGAAGACGCTGAAAACAGCAACAAAGCAGTATAAAGATGATTACTTGAGGTGTGTGTTATTAATTGTGCCACTGCAAATCAGGATTCAATGTTCATGTGTGTTATATGCAGAGAAGCACTGGCAAATGAAAGTTTAAAACCCTCAAAACTTGAAAGCCATTTGAAGACTATACACGGCAAGTTTGAGGACAAACCTTTTGACTTTTTCAACGGATGCGGTGAGATCTTAACTCATCAGCTGAAGTCATTATCAGAACTATAACAAAGCACCTGTAAGATGAAAAATAATTGAAAATGGTGGGTCACGCAGCATAGTTCGCAATGGTCAGCCAGCGCGGTTCATGAAGGTCGGCTGGTGTGGTTCCCGAAGGATGGCCGGTTGGTAAAAATGGGTCACGGGCAAAAAAGTTTGAAAAATACTGCTTTAGATCATTGACTTGGAAAGAGGCTAACAGTACTGGGACTGAAGATGTTTTCATAACTTTCAGGATCCATCAGGTCATAGACCATGAGATATAGGAGCACGATTCGGCCATTCAGCCCATCGAGTCTCCTCTGCCATTCGATCATAGCTGATATGTTTCTTATCTACATTCTCCTGCCTTCTCCCCGTATCCCCTGATCCCCTTATTAATCAAGAACCTATCTCTGTCTTAAAGACACTCAATGACGAGGCTTCCACAGTCTGCGGCAATGAGTTCTACAGATTCACCACCCTCTGGCTGAAGAAATTCCTCCTCATCTCTAGTGAGATAATTGGGGGAAAAAATGGGTAAGCTTGTGAATATTTCTGGACACATTGAAACTTTTTTGTATGTATATTTTACTTTTAAGCAAGTAAGCGCTGGATGAAGAATGCCACCAGCGGGATTCACAATCGGCGGGAACCTCCGTGCCACCGGCAGCGCACCCACGCCTGCGCATTTCACAGCGGCATGGGGTGGCCCACAATGTGAAACTCCATTGGCCAGCTGCAGGAATGGAGAAGCCCGCTGCTGGCGGGGGCGCGCCGGAAAACGGAGATGACAGGACGCAGAATCCCACCCCATATATTTCAGAGAATTATTCTTTGCTGTCATTGCAGGAGAAAGGATTTGGGGAATTGGGAAAAGATTTAGGGAGAATAGTTTTCTGAGATAACAAAATTAGAAATGGCTAAATGATAAACAGAAAAACATAGTGCCCTTAAAAAAATGAAGAATAATGCTGCTTGATGTTCGCAGTATTGAGTACAGACACAAAACATTTTGTTCTATGTGGATCGATTACTCTAGCTACTTTTCTAGCTGTGTGACCTTATGTGGCAATGTTCACGGAGAAAAATGTCTTTCACTCCCTGTAATTCCGTCCGGTTGTCTCCCAATCTAACTTCTTCAGTCTTTTTTTTCTCTTTGTATAGCTGAACTACTTTCTCACTTCCCTCATTACAGTCTCTGTGGCTGTTTCTCCAGTCCCTTTCTGCAAGTATTTCCATTCTTTTCTCTCTTTTACGTGTCGCTTTGTGCCGCTCAAACAGTTCTCTCATTCAACAGCAAATACTGCAGATGCTGGAATGAGATCACAGGGTGGGGATTTGTGGCAGATGGGTTAGGAGGGGTCAGGAGCAAAGGCAGAGGTTTGGCTTTCAGTGCTGGACAACGAGCGATCCTCCAGGATGCTGCTGGCAAACCCAACATGGTTTATGTGATGATATGCCTGTGAAGAGTATTGTACATAGTTAGCAATGCGACCTCCAACCAGCTGGTGGTATCAGACATTGGTCACGTGATGTGGGACACTCGCCAGTTGATAGTAAGGTGTACAACAGGACAGTTGCACATAGGGTAGTTCTAGGAGAGTTCACGGAACTCAAGTAGTAACCTGGTCTGTATAGTATTCTGTATGTTATCCTTCCACGTGTTGATCAATAGTGCATCATTCGACTTCCGATGGCGGCGATGTCCGAGTGAGCCGCACATTCGGCGGGCTGTCACTCCGGCGGGCGTTTAGGTGCTGATTCCCCGCGATAGCGGGACCACGGAGCTGAAGGAAGGCAGCGGTGAAAGTGCTGGGGAGCGGGCTGCGGCACATGGAACAGCGGGAGTCCAGGAGGCAGAAGAAGAGCGAGAAAAAGGGACAGAGACAAGGAGCTGAAGAAACTTACCTGGAACCTAAGATGGCGGACACACGGACCCTGGACTCAGCAATCCAGCAGGCGCTGGATAACATGCTCCAGGTAATGAAATCCAGTTTTGAAGCGCTGAAGCGGGACAGCTTGGACCCAATCCAGAAAGCGGTGGATCAGCTGAACCAGAGGCTGGATGCGCAAGATGTTAAAGTTAAGGAGCTGGGAGAGGCAGTGGAGGAGCAGGCGGATGCGCAGACGGTTGCGGCGCTAGAGGTTGACGGGCTGAAGGAGCGGCAGAGAAGACTGCTAGACAGAGTGGAGGAGCTGGAGAATAGAGCCCGCAGGAACAACCTGAGGATAGTCAGCCTCCCGGAGGGGGCTGAGGGTACTGATGCCGCAGCGTTTGTAGCAGACCTATTGATGCAGCTGATGGGGGCCGAAGCCTTTCCGCAACCGCCGGAGCTAGAGGGGGCATACAGAGTGCAGGCGAGGCAGGGGCGGCCGGGCGGACCCCCCCCCCCCCCCCCCCCCCCCGGTCTGATGGTGATTAGGTTCCACAGGTTCGTGGACAAGGAGCGGGTGCTGCGGTGGGCAAAGAGCACCAGGAGCAGCGTGTGGAACAACAGTGTTCTCAGCATTTATCAGGACCTAAGCCAGGAGGTGGCTCGGCGGCGAGCAGCCTTTAAGAATGTCAAGGAGGTGCTGTTCAAGAAGTACGTGAAGTTTGGTCTGCTGGCCCCGAAAAGAGGCCCCACGGGCGCGAATTAGGGCCCGAGGACTACCGTAGGAAGGTACGTTGAATGGGCCTGGACTGCTGTTCAACGGTTTGCTGGGTCAAAGGTGCCAAGCGGAACATTTGGGACTCTTTCCTTTGTTCATGGACATTGGTTTGGGTTTTTTTTTTCTCTTATGTTTTTGTTTTTTCCTCTTTTTACTGTTTTTTCCTTTTTGGGCGGATTGGTACTGTTTGTGTGGCTCGCGGAGGACACTGGAGCCGGCACGGTAACGAAGGGGGGCAGGTCAGCAAGGGGGGCCAAGGACGTGGGTTGGGGTTTTTTTTGTTTTGTTGATGTCCATGCCTTCCTGTGCCAGTGAGTTTGCTCCAGTGGGTTGGAGAGGGGGATGGGGCGCCGGGAGTGGGGAGGAGGACGGGGGAAACAATGGGAATGAGACAGGAGGGCGCCGGAGTGTTGAGTCACCGGGCTAGCAGATTGGCTAGTCAAGGGAGTCAGGTGGGGGGAGGGAGATCACAGCCAGTAGATGGCAGGGGTAGGGGTATCGGGGGATGTTGTTAGGAGGGGGGGGTTGTTCTGCTGACGTGGGAGGGACTTGAAATAGGCACTGGAAAGGAGGTCAAGGGTGGAGGCAGCCAATGGGTGGGCCAGGAATGGCACGACGCACGGGCCGGGGGCCGGCCCGAGAAAGGCTATGGCTGACCAGCGTGGGGGGGTTTGTGCCCATCGACCAGGCTGTGATCACCTGGAACGTCAGGGGACTGAATCGGCCGGTTAAGAGGGCGCGGGTGTTCGTGCACTTGCGCGCTCTGAGGGCGGGCGTAATTATGTTGCAGGAGACACATCTGAAAGTGTCTGACCAGACCAGGCTAAGGAAGGGCTGGATTAGCCAAGTCTTCCACTCGGACATGGACTCGAAGTCCAGGGGGGTGGCAATCATGATCAACAAGCGGGTGCAATTTGAGGCGGAGGGCATAGCCGCAGACAGGGGGGGGGGCAGATACCTGATGGTACGGGGCAGACTGGAGGGGAGAAGAGTGGTGCTGGTGAATATATATGCCCCGAACTGGGATGACGTGGACTTCATTAAAAGAGTGCTGGGGAAGATCCCGGACCTGGACTCTCGCAGGCTAATAATGGGGGGGGGACTTTAACATGGTCCTTGACCCGGCTTTGGATCGGTCGTGTCCCAGAACGGGTAGACTCCCAGCAATGGCAAGGGAGCTGAAAGGGTTTATGGAGCAAATGGGGGCAGTGGACCCCTGGAGAGCCAGTCAGCCGGCAGGAAGGGGCTACTCGTTTTACTCGCATGTCCATAAAGTATATTCTAGGATAGATTTGTTCGTACTAAGCAGGGATTGTATAGGGGAGGTAAAGAACTCGGAATATTCGGCAATTACTATCTCAGACCATGCCCCGCACTGGGTAGACCTGCAGATTCGGGGGGCGAACTACCAACGCCTGCAATGGAGGCTAGACGTGGGACTGCTGTCGGAGGAGGGGATCTGTGAGAGGCTTCGGAGGTGTATGCAAAATTACTTGCAGGTGAATGACACGGGGGAGGTTCAGCGGCGACCCTGTGGGAGGCGCTAAAGGCAGTAATGCGGGGGGAGCTGATTTCAATTGGGGCCCACAGAGCCAAGGCACACAGGGCAGAGATGGATAGATTGGTCAGGGAAATGGGTCGGATAGATGAAGAGCACGCGGAGTCCCGGGGGAGGTTTTACTCAGGGAGAGGCAGAGACTACAGGCGGAACTGGGGGCACTATCCACGAGTAGGGCCGTGGAACAGCTTAGGAAGGCGAGGGGCATGGTGTACGAGCATGGGGAAAAGGCTAGCAGACTGTTAGCGCAGCAACTCAGGAGGAGGGAGGCGGCCAGGGAAATAAGTAGAGTGATGGATGGGGAGGGGCGCAAAGTGGAGGACCCGGCAGGATTGAATAAGGTATTCCGGGACTTCTATCGCAAGCTGTATACTTCGGAGCCGCCGGAAGAACCGGAGGAGATGAAAAGGTTTCTGGACGGGTTAACATTCCCAACAGTAGGTGGGGGGCGAGTGGCTGAGCTGGGGGCCCCGATTAGAGTGGATGAGGTATTGGGGGGCCTAAAGGCCATGCAGTCGGGGAAGTCCCCGGGGCCGGATGGATACCCAGTAGAGTTCTATAGGAAGTTCTCTGAGCTGGTGGGCCCGGTCTTGGCGAGGGTTTTCAATGAGGCAAGGGACAGAGGGACCCTGCCGCCGACAATGTCGCAAGCCACTATATCACTGATATTGAAGCGGGGTAAAGACCCGGAGGCGTGCGGGTCCTACAGGCCAATCTCCATGATTAATGTTGACGCCAAGCTCCTGGCAAAGGTACTGGCGGTTAGAATGGAGGACTGCGTACCGGAGGTGATTGGGGAGGACCAAACTGGGTTTGTGATAGGTAGGCAGCTGGCGGCCAACCTGAGAAGATTACTTAATGTGATAATGATGCCCCTGGCGGGCAGGGAGGTGGAGGTAGTGGTGGCGATGGACACCGAGGAGGCCTTTGACCGGGTGGAGTGGGACTATCTATGGGAGGTGCTCGGACGGTTTGGGTTCGGGGAGGGACTGGTGAATTGGATCAAATTATTATATCAGGCCCCAAAGGCCAGCGTCAGGACTAACAGAGAAGTGTCGGAGTACTTTAGGCTGTACCGAGGGACCAGACAGGGCTGCCCGCTCTCCCCGCTGCTGTTTGCGCTGGCCATAGAGCCGCTGGCGATTGCGCTGAGAGCCGCAGAGGGATGGAAGGGGATGGTGAGGAGCGGGGTAGAACACAGGGTCTCTCTTTACGCAGACGACCTACTCCTGTACGTGTCGGACCCAGTGGCCGGGATGGGAAGTATACTGGGAATGTTGAGGCAGTTCGGCCAGTTTTCAGGATACAAATTAAATACGGCCAAGAGTGAAATGTTTGTGGTACAGGCAAGGGGCCAGGAGAACAGATTGAGAGGGCTACCGTTTAGGCTGGTTGAGGAAAATTTCCGGTATTTGGGAATCCAGGTGGCATGAGACTGGGGCAGGCTGCACAAGTTAAATTTGGCCAGGGTGGTGGAGCAAATGAAGGGAGAGTTTCGGAGATGGGATGCACTCCCGCTGTCGCTGGCAGGGAGGGTGCAGACTGTAAAGATGACAATCCTCCCTAGATTTCTGTTTGTTTTTCTGTGCCTCCGATCTTTGTCCCACAGTGCTTCTTCAAAAGAGTTAACAGGATGATCATGAGCTTTGTCTGGGCGGGAAAATCCCCGAGGGTGAAGAAGGCGATGCTGGAGAGGAACCGCAGCGAGGGAGGGCTGGCTTTGCCGAGTCTGATTAATTATTACTGGGCGGCCAACATCGCTATGATAAGGAAGTGGATGGTGAGTACGGGGTCTATCTGGGAGCGGGTGGAGGTGGCTTCGTGCAGGGGCTCCAGCCTGGCAGCCCTGGTCACGGCCCTCTACCGCTGCCGCCGGCCAGGTACTCCACCAGCCCGGTAGTGGTGGCGACCCTGCGGATATGGGGCCAGTGGAGGAGGCATGTAGGGGAGATGGGGGCGTCGGTCTGGGCGCCAATCTGCGACAACCATCGGTTTGCCCCTGGGAATATGGATGGGGGGTTTCGAGCATGGCGGCGGGCGGGGGTGGGAAGGGTGGGCGATATGTTCCTGGAAGGGAGCTTTGCGAGTTTGAGGAGCTTGGAGGAGAAATTTGGGCTGGTAAGGGGAAATGATTTTAGGTACCTACAGTTGCGGGACTTTGTTTGTAGACAGGTCCCATCTTTCCCACGCCTCCCGCCAATGGGGATCCAAGACAGAATAGTCTCTAGGGGGAAGAAGGGAAGGGTAGAGTCTCTGATATTTATACGGTGCTCATGAGGGAGGGAGGGTCCCAGACGGAGGAACTGAAACTTAAATGGGAGGAGGAGCTAGGCGGGGAAATGGAGGACGGGCTGTGGGCAGGGGGCCTGAGTAGGGTAAATTCGACGGCAACATGTGCTAGGCTCGGCCTGATTCAATTTAAGGTCGTTCACCGGGCCCACATGACGGTGGCTCGGATGAGCAAATTCTTTGGGATAGAGGACAAATGCGCTAGGTGCGCGGGAGGATCAGCGAACCACGTTCACATGTTTTGGGCATGCCCCAAGCTCAGGGGGTACTGGGAGGGATTTGCGGAGGTCATGTCCCGGGTGCTAAAAACAAGGGTGGCCATGGGTCCAAGGGTGGCAATTTTTGGGGTTTCTGAAGACCCGGGAATCCAGGGGGAGAAAGAGGCCGATGTTTTGGCCTTTGCTTCCCTGATAGCCCGGCGACGAATACTATTGGTGTGGAGGGACTCAATGCTCCCGAAGACTGAGTTGTGTCTTGCGGACATGTCGAGTTTCCTGGGTATGGAAAAAATTAAGTTCGCCTTGAGGGGATCTGTACAGAGGTTCGCCCGGAGGTGGCAACCATTTATTGACTTCTTTGCGGGAGAGTGAGCGTCAGCAGAGGGGGGGGGGGGGGGGGGGGTGCGGGGGGGTAGAGTAGAGTAGAGTAGGAGGGATAAAATGGCGGGTAGTACCGGTGGGAGAGGAGCGGGCTTGTGCAGTATGTTACGATTGAAGTATTGAATGTACGTGGATGTTTGCATATTTTTGCCTTTTTTGCTTTCTTTCTGTTGATGCCTGTAACTGTTTACAAAGCCAAAAACTACCTCAATAAAATTGTTTATTAAAAAAAAATAGTGCATCATTCTAGTTAAGTCACAAGCTATTCTGTGTGCCACATTGTAACGGCAAGGTCACAGAACACAACATGATACCAGGAGTGTTGAACATTTAAAGGTAGCAGCAGAAAAGACAAGGCAAAACCGTCCGAAGAACAAAAACGGATAAAATTCTTCCCCCAACCTGGTGAACTACGGCCTTTGGCGACTCAACACAACAAACAATGGTGAAGTTCGTGATGGAAGCTTCAAGTCTCGGGTAACGTAGACGAGAACTGGTGTGTTTTCAAACTGCAGCTTAAGCTCTATGTTTCAGCCCTTGGCCTGCCGACACAGCCTGACGAGAGGCGCATTGCGTTGCTGCTCACGGCGGCAGGTCCACAAGCAATTGAAATCTACAACGCATTTGCTTTTGATTGTGAGGGGGAAAGCAAGAGCTATGATGATTATGTACTTCGATCAGCGTTGCTCGCCGAACAAAAATGAAATATTTGAAAGATACATTTTTCGTACATGTACTCAGAAACCAGGCAAATCTTTTGACAGCTTTGTAACCGACTTGAGGCTGAAGGCCCAGTCCTTCAATTTCAGTAATCTACAATTAAATGAAATGAAAATCGCTTATTGTCACAAGTAGGCTTCAACTGAAGTTACTGTGAAAAGCCCCTAGTTGCCACATTCCGGCACCTGTTCGTGGAGGCTGGTACGGGAATTGAACTATGCTGCTGGCCTGCCTTGGTCTGCTTTCAAAGCCAGCTATTTAGCCCTGTGCTAAACCAGCCCCTTTTATCATCAATGATCCATGACCAAATAGTATTTGGCATATCAAATGATAAGCTACGTGAGAGATTGTTACGGGAAGAAGACCTGAAATTGGAAAATGTGATGAAGATTTGCCATGCACATCAGATCAGCACACTCAGTTTGAAACATTTTGGTGCCAACATGGAAGAAGATGCCAGCTCCTCAGCACTGCGACGCAGTTCAATAAAAAAACGTGGTCTCAGTGCAGGCGGCCATTTTAAGTGGCCGCCAGTGGACCAAATCAGAGCAGTTCGCATAATTGATGAGATGCCCCTTGAAGAATTATTTTCTTCAATCTAATTCAACCAAGGACACGATGAGTCCGAATATATAGGAGGAAGAAGTCTCAATGACCAGTTGGCATAACAGTGATGATCCATCTGATACTACCGAAAACAGATGGGTAATCCCAGTGATGCTTAACGACACACCGATAAGATGCAAGCTCGACACGGGAGCGAGGGAAAACCTCAGTCTGTGCGATTTGCACGGGCTGCAAGTTCCACCAAAAGTCGGAAATCAACCAAAACTCCTGATAGACTACAGTGGGAATGAAATTGAGACGCTGGGGAATGTGAACTCAAAGCATGAGTTCACAACAGGAGTCACTTTGTTCCATTTTTCCATTGTGGACACGAAACATGAGTCCATCATGGGTGCAGATGCACTGCGTGAGGCCCTGAACTTAGTTGAGAGGCTGTACGTCCCAGTCAGCAAGGAGACAGAGGATAACTGTGACTTGCAACTAGATATGATGGTGTAATTATCCAATGACATGAAAATGAAATGAAAATCGCTTATTGTCACGAGTAGGCTTCAATGAAGTTACTGTGAAACGCCCCTAGTCGCCACATTCCGCCGCCTGTTCGGGGAGGCTGTTACGGGAATTGAACCGTGCTGCTGACCTGCTTGGTGTGCTTTCAGAGCCAGCGACTTAGCCCTGTGCTAAACAGCCATATGAGCGATAGTGAAAGTGGAGAAAGATCAACCAGAGACAGGGATGGAGGATCCAAAGGACATCTTAGAGTACTGGTTAGGGGTCTTTGAAAATGAGGCTATGCTCAGTAACATGATACAGGAGCATGATGAAATGAAATTAAATGAAAATCGCTTATTGTCACAAGTAGGCTACAACTGAAGTTACTGTGAAAAGCCCCTAGTTGCCACATTCCGGCACCTGTTCGTGGAGGCTGGTACGGGAATTGAACTATGCTGCTGGCCTGCCTTGGTCTGCTTTAAAAGCCAGCGATTTAGCCGAGTGAGCTAAACCAGCCCATCCTTCAACGTCTACAAGGTGTTGCCGTAAATTTCTCAGATCCGGGACAGCCAATAAGCTTCACGCTGGAGTTCAAGTTTGAATTGAATGAGTACATCACAAATGAGGTGAACAAAAAGACATACCAGATGGAGTTGTGGCCTGATGGGTCAGGCTTCTTTGTACTTTCAACCACGGGGTGCACAGGCTGCCACATCTACCGGAAGAAAGGAAAAAATGTCACAATGAAAACCATTAAAATGAAACAGTTGCATAAGGGTCGGCCTACTCGTAAAGCAGTTACAGAAACTGTGCTAAATGACTCTTTTTTTCAACTTCTTTTAGTAGAAATGCATAGTAGAAATATTAGAGCAGCACGGTGTCACAAGTGGATAGCACTGTGGCTTTACAGCGCCAGGGTCCCAGGTTAGATTCCCTGGGTCACTGTGCGGAGTCTGCACATTCTCCCCGGGTCTGCGTGGGTTTCCTCCGGGTGCTCCGGTTTTCTCCCACAGTCTAAAGATGTGCAGGTGAGGTGGATTGGCCATGACAAATTGCCCTTAGTGACCAAAAAATAAGGTTAGAAGGGGTTATTGGGTTACGGGGATAGGGTGGAAGTGAGGGCTGAAGTGGGTCGGTGCAGACTCGATGGGCCGAATGGCCTCCTTCTGCACTGTATGTTCTATGTTCTTCACTCCTCCTGAGGTTCTAGAGCATGGAGTGTTAGATGGAAGCTCTGCAGCAAGACTCACTGCTGATTTGAAAGTAGGTCAGTTCTTGCATGAATACATAATTCCACGAGTAGTGTTATACTTCACGGAAGACGATGATGGTGCTGAATACAATGATGATCATTATGACTTGGAAACTACGACGGCCGTGACTACAATGAGGGAAGTGAATATTCGGATGAGCCAGAAGGGGATGCCAGTGAATCGCCGTTCCACTGGTTTGGCGGGAATGACGAGGTGATCACAAAGGATGCCCAGTTTGCGCAGCATACCGAGAAGTGTGAAAGCCCTGAGATGGTCAATGCAGAGGCTGAAAGTGGAGATTACCATAGCAGACACCTCGGAGGAAAATGACTCAGCTGCGAACAAACTAACTGAGATACCCTCAATTACGATACAGGACAATGGAAGATATAATACCCATACTGGAGAAACTGGCTCCAGAGGCATATGGTGAATTATCTCTGGCCTATGAAATGGTTCCGGTAGTGAACTCCCCAATACTCGTAGATCATAGAATTTACAGTGCAGAAGGAGACCATTCGGCCCATGAGTCTGCACTGGCTCTTGGAAAGAGCACCCCACTCAAGCCCAAACTTCCACCCTATCCCAGTAACCCAGCAACCCCATCTAACCTAAGAGCAATTTATCACGGCAATCCACCTAACCCGCACATCTTTGGACTGTGGGAGGAAACCGGGGTACCCAGAGGAAACCCACGCAGACACAGGGAGAATGTGCAGACTCCGCACAGACAGTGATCCAAGCGTGAATCGAATCTGGGACCCTGGCGCTGTGAAGCCATAGTGCAAACCACTATGCTACCGTGCTGCCCCTACTTGACGCCTCCACCGAAAGATGAGTTACATGAGCCAATGGCTGTATCTGTATGCAGCTCCACAACAGCATGGGCAGCACGGTAGCACAGTTTCTTCACAGCTCAGAGTCCTAGATTCAATTCCCGGCTTGGGTCGCTGTCTGTGCAGAGTCTGCACATTCTCCCCGTGTCTGCGTGGGTTTCCTCCGCGTGCTCCGGTTTCCTTCCACAGTCCAAAGATGTGCGGGTGGATTGGCCATGATAAATTGCTCTTAGTGTCCAAAAAGTTTAGCTGGGGTTACTGGGATAGGGTGGAGGTGTGGGCTTAAGTGGGGTGCTCTTTCCAAGGACCTGTGCAGACTCGATGTGCGAAATGGCCACCTTCTGCACTGTAAATTCTATAACAGATGATACGTACATCATACTACAAGACAAAGGTGACTCACTACCTGGTTTTTCTGGAAAAGGTGACCTATGCATCGTAATTTTGAGTGACTAGAAGCCATCACTTGGGGCTCAACCACAGGGTGTAGGGACAACACCCAACGTTGGAGATGTAGATCCAACCCAGGCACCAGAGTGTAATGCTCTGCAGCCAGCCATTGAAGGTGCAGGCTTGACCACAACTACACAATCCCTCAGAAGTATGCCAACATGAGACGTCTTGACAGATGATCCGCAAACAACCGCTCCCATGGCAAAGACCAGCAGCAAGATGGGTGCTGCCAGAGCCAAGCAGGAAAAGAGGAGCAGTCACAAAATCAGTCACAAAATTGTCCTCAGGAAAAAAAAAGAGGAAGAGAAGGGAGTGGAGTTACTGTAAGTTCCACCGATGACACCAAGCACGAAGACATCGGCAATGTGGCCGACACTCGTGATGCTGAACAAGAAGACATCAAGTGAGAGCACAGAACGCACTGGAGCAAAAAGCATTGTGTAAAAACATAAATTAAGCTGGTGACGCAGAAGCTGGTGATGCAGGCATGGCCTGCAAGGATACCGACCTTCAGAACGTATCGCGTCAAAAGGCTAAGGCACAAGAGACCTGCATGCAAACCAATCTTCCGAAAGCAAAAGTGACGACGGAAAGCTGACAAGAGCCCAAACGATCTGCAGGGTGATTCCATCGGAGATGCACAATGAGCTGTGCAAAAGGGACACATTTAGCAGGCATATCATGTTAATTGAGGCACAGCTGAGGCACAGCTATGTACATATGCCACGTGTTAAATGATAATACAAATCACGTTTCTGTATGTAAATGTCAACATCTCTAAAGAAAGGGGGATTTGGTGATATGCCTGTGAATCTGATGGCATCAGACATTGGTCACGTGATGTGGGACACTCGCCAGTTGGTAGTAAGGCGTACAACAGGACAGTCACACATAGGGTATGTTCCAGGAGAGTTCATGGAACTCGAGTAGTAACCTAGTCTGTATAGTATTCTGTATGTTATCCTTCCATGTGTTGATCAATAAAGCATCATTCTGGTTAAATCACCAGCTGTTCTGTGTGCATCATTGCAATGACAAGGTAACAGAACACAACAGTTTGCTGGGTGGCACCCAAGTGGGAGAGAAAGCTATTCAGCCCCCATTTATATTCTGAGTCACCAATGATGCACTATCAATTACGGCGAGACAAGAGTAGAGAGTAATCGAGGCTTTATTACGCATAGATGTGGATCCTTCCGCAGCTGCTGCTGAAATGGCTGCAGATCGGAGAGCCCACACATTTATACTCCGCCTACTGGGCGGAACCAGCAGGCAGGGATCTACCCCCATACCTGTAGTACAGGGGCCTTACCGTAATACCCTCGTATGCAGTATACACAATACAACAATGGTGACTACCACAACCACTAAATTGAGATGGGCTCCATTAGAAGCTATTAAAAGCTAGCGGCTTTTCACAGTAACTTCATTGAAACCTATTTGTGACAATAAGCGATTATTATTATTATGGGAATCGATTGCCTTATGAATGAATCATATCCCACCACTGCAGGCCAAGAATCCCATGTCAGTCCCTTCTGCTCCTCTCTTTCATCATAGAAGGTTTCACAGCCACTGGGAGCCTGCTGTAGGGCCTCACCCATGATGAAATAGGCCCAACACCATGGGCGCGATTCTCCGCCCCCCACGACGGGTCGGAGAATAGCGGAAGGGCCTTCCCGACAGTTTTCCTGCCCTCCCCGCTATTCTACCCCCCCCCCCCCCCCGCCCAACTCCCGACCCGAATCGCTGCCGCCGTTTTTTTACGGCCGCCAGCGATTCTCAGCTGATAGATGGGCCGAAGTCCCAGCCCTTTACGCTGTTTTTACGAACGGGAAACAAACCTGGTCTGGCCGTTCGTAAAAACAGCCGTAAACATTCGCATTTCATAACCATGGCACCGATTGGCACGGCAGTACCACGGCCGTGCCAAGGGTGCCATGGGCCCGCGATCGGTGCCCACCGATCGCGGGCAGCGGGCTCGATGCCCGCGCACTATTTCTCCTTCCGCCGCCCCGCAGTATCCATTCGCGGGGCGGCTGAGGGGCATCCCGGCCCGCGCATGCGCGGGTTTCGCGCAAATATGCGATGACGTCATCCGCGCATGCGCGGGTTGGAGTCTTCCAATCCGCGCATGCGCGGCTGACGTCATATGACGTGTCAGCCGGCGCAAACTCAGGCAAGGCGGGCTTAACGAAATTCGTTAAGCCCGTGATGCCGGAGCTTACGGCGTCGGGCTGCTAGCCCCGACAGGGGACCAGAATCGGTTCCCGGTCGGGAAGGGGGGCGCTGGCGTCAAACCCGCCCGGGTTTGACGCCAGCCTTACGATTTCTCCCGTTTTGGGAGAATCGCGCCCCATGTTTCCCATCCATTAGATCCAGCCTAGTAAGTGACTATTAATATGTGTTCAATAAACCATCCAATCAATGCCCTCCCCCTGTGTGCACTTTTTTTTAATAAACATTTTATTGAGGTACTTTTTGGTATTATAACAACAACACAATAAACAATGTACATGAAACTATAAACATAGTGCAAAAGTCATCTCCCTCTCTTACAGGTCCCACCTTTATTAACCCCCTACTCTAAGCTAAACTAACCCCTTGCTGCTGATTAATTTTCCGCGAAGAAGTCAACGAACGGTCGCCACCTCTGGGCGAACCCTATCAGTGATCCTCTCAAGGCAAACTTGATTTTCTCCAAACAGAGAAATCTAGCCATGTCAGATAGCCAGGTCTCTGACTTCGGGGGCTCTGAGCCCCTCCAAGCTAATAGTATCCGTCTCCGGGCTACCAGGGAAGCAAAGGCCAGAACGTCTGCCTCTTTCTCCTCCTGGATTCCCAGGTCTTCCGACACCCCGAAAATCGCCACCTCTGGACTCATTGCCACCCTTGTTTTTAACACCGTGGACATGACATCTGCAAACCCCTGTCAGAATCCCCTAAGCTTCGGGCATGCCCAGAACATGTGGACATGGTTCGCTGGTCCTCCCGTACATTTTGCGCACCTGTCTTCCACCCAAAAAATCTGCTCATCCGGGCGACTGTCATATGAGCCCGATGAACGACCTTAAATTGTATCAGGCTGAGCCTGGCACATGTTGCGGACATGTTGACTCTACTCAACACCTCCGTCCATAGACCATCTTCTATCTCTCCTCGCAACTCCTCCTCCCACTTGCGCTTCAGCTCCTCGGTCTGCATCTCCTCTGACCCCATAAGTTCCTTGTAAATGTCCGAGGCACTCCCTTCTCCTACCCACCCTCTGGAAATGACCCTGTCCTGAATCCCCCTTAGCAGTAGGAGCGGGAAGGTTGACACCTGTTTACGTAGGAAGTCCCGCACCTGCAGATACCTGAATTTGTTTCCCCTCGCCAACCCAAACTTCTCCTCCAGCACCCTCATACTCGGAAAGCTCCCCTCTATAAACATATCCCCCATCCTCTCAATCCTTGCTCTCCACCATATCCGGAAACACCCATCCATACTCCCCGGGGCAAACCGGTGATTATTACAGATTGGGGACCAGACCGATGCTCCCTCTGCTCTCACATGTCTCCTCCATTGCCCCCAGACTCTCAGGCCGCCACCACCATGGGGCTGGTGGAGTACCGCGCCGGCGGGAATGGCAGAGGCGCAGTTATCAACGCCCCCAAAGTAGTGCCCTTGCATGAAGCCACCTCCATACGCTCCCATGCCAACCCCTCCCACACCACCCACTTCCTGATCATGGCTATATTCGCCGCCCAGTAATAGTTAGTAAATTTGGCAGCGCCAGCCTGCCCTCTCCCCGACTCCGCTCAAACATTACCTTCCTTACCCGCAGGGTCTTGCCCGCCCAAACAAAGCCAGAGATCACTTTGTTGACCCGTTTAAAAAAGGACTGCGGAATAAAGATGGGGAGACATTGAAACACGAACAGGAATCTCGGGAGGACCGTCATCTTCACCATCTGCACCCTCCCAGCTAATGAAAATGGGAGCACGTCTCCGAAAATCGTCTTTCATTTGGTCTACTAGTCGGGCCATATTTAATTTATGCAGCCGGTCCCATTACCACGCCATTTGAATGCCTCGGTACCTAAAGCTTCCCCCTACTAATCTAAACGGCAGTTCCCTGATGCATGATCGATTACACAAAGACGAGAGTTGGATGCAATCGAGGCTTTATTACACTAAGATCTGTGGCCTCCTACAGCAGCTGGCGAAATGGCTGCTGTATGGGGAGCACACATACTTATACTCCGCCTACTGGGCGGAGCCTGCAGGCAGGGAACTACCCCCGTACCTGTAGTACAGGGCCTTACCATAAAGCACGTACATCGACATCCTCTATATACAATATATACATCAGTGGTGACTACCACACTCCCCCAATCGCCTCTTCTGTCCCTTCGCCTGGATCGCAAACATCTCACTTTTCCCCATATTTAGCTTATACTCTGAAAACCGGCCAAATTCCCCTCGAATCCTCATGATTTCTTCCAACCCCTCTATTGGGTCCGATACATACAGAAGCAGGTCGTCTGCATAAAGTGAGACTCTGCGCTCCACCCCTCCCCCGGACCAGCCCCTTCCAGCCCCTTGAGGCTCTCAGAGCAATTGCCAATGGCTCTATAGCTAGCGCAAACAACAGTGGGGAGAGCGGGCATCCCTGTCTCATCCCCCGGTGCAGTCTAAAATAGTCCAATGTTGTCCTATTCGTCTGTACACTTGCCACAGCAACCTGACCCAGTCAATAAAGCCCCGCCCAAATCCGAACCGTCCCAGTACTCCCACAGGTATTCCCATTCTACCCGATCAAAAGGCTTCTCTGCGTCCATTGCAATCACTACCTCTACCTCCCTACCCTCCGGGGGCATCATGAGCACCTTTTTACATTGGCCACCAACTGCCTACCCTTAATAAACCCCAATAACGTCCGGAATACAATCCTCAATCCTGGAGGACAAAATTTTGGCCAGCAGTTTGGCGTCCACATTCAACAGGGATATCGGCTTGTAGGACCCACATAGCTCTGGGTTCTTGTCCCGCTTCAGAATCAGCAAAATTGTGGCCTGTGACATCATCGGGGGCAGCAGCCCTCTTTCCCTTGCCTCATTGAACATCCTCATCAACACCGGCCCCAATATCCCAGAGAACTTTTTATAAAACTCCACAGGCTACCCGTCCGGTCCCGGGGCCTTACCCGCCTGCATGGCCTTCAGACCCTCCACTATCTCTTCCAACCCGATTGGGGCCCCCAGCCCTTCTAACAGCTCCCTGTCCACCTTTGGGAAATTCAGCCCCCCCAATAAGTCCCTCATCCCCTCCGGCCTCGTAGGGGGTTCTGACCTATACAGCCTACTGTAGAAATCTCTAAACGCCCTATCACCCCTGCTGAATCTCCAACCAGGTTCCCATCTCTGTCATTTACTTTCCCTATCTCCCTGGCAGCCTCCCTCTTTTTAAGCTGCTGTGCAAGCATTCTGCTGGCCTTCTCTCCATACTCATAGATCCCTCCTTACCTTTCTCAGCTGCTCCACCGCTCTCCCTGTGGTTAACAAACCAAACACTGCCTGCAGCCTTCGCCGTTGCCTTAAAAGCCCTGCCTCTGTGGTCTCCGCATACCTCCTATCGATCTGTAGTATCTCCTTTACCAGTCTGTCCATCTCTGCCCTGTCTACCTTCTCCCTATGGGCCCGTATCGAGATCAGCTCCCCTCTGACCACTGCCTTCAGTGTTTTCCAGACCATCGCTGCTGACATTTGCCCCGTGTCATTGACCTGCAGGTAGTTCTGAATACATTTCCTCAGCTGCTCGCACATCCCTTTGTCAGCCAAAAGTCCCACATCTAACCTCCAGTGAGGGTGCTGGTTACTGTCTTTACTAACCTGCAGGTCAACCCAGTGCGGAGCATGGTCTGAGATTGTGATTGCCGAGTACCCCGTGTCCACCACCCCTGCCAGTAAGGCCCTGCTCAAAATTAAGAAATCGATCCGGGAGTACACATTATGCATGTGTGAGTGGAAGGAGAACTCCTTCACCCTCGGCTGCTCAAATCTCCATGGATCCACCCCCCCCCCCCCCCCCCCCCCCCCCCCATCTGCTCCATGAACCCTTTTAGTTCCTTTGCCATTGTTGGCATTGCCCATTTTCGAGCTTGACCGGTCTAAGCCAGTGTCAATAACTGTGTTGAAGTCCCCTCCCATGACCAACCTGTGTGAGTCCAGGTCCGGTATCTTCTCCAGCATTCCCTTTATAAACTCCATATCATCCCAATTTGGCGCATACACATTTACTAATAGCACCTGCACCCCCTCCAGTTTCTCACTGACCATAATGTACCGACCTCTCACATCCAAGACTATTCTCCCCGCCTCAAACACCACCCGCTTATTGATCAGAATTGCGACCCCTCTAGTCTTTGAATCCAGTCCCGAGTGAAAGATCTGACTGACCCAACGTTTCCTCAATCTAATCTGGTCAGTTACTCTAAGGTGCGTCTCCTGCAACATTACCGCATCCGCCTTCAGTCCCCGTAGATGCGCGAACACACGTGACCTCTTGACCGGCACATTTAACGCTCGAACATTCCAGGTGATCAGCCTAGTTGGGGGGCTCAGTGCCCCCTCGCCGATCAGCCATCTCCTTTTTTGGGCCAGCCTCCAGCCCATGCTCCGTGCCTCCACCAGCCTGCCCCCAGGCAACCTCCGCCCCCAACCTCTGTCCCTTGGCCCAAGTCCCTCCCTCATCAGCAGAACATTTCTCCCCTCCCCCCCAATAATAGCACTCTGTAACCCAACCCCTTTGATAGGCCGAATATATGCACCCCCCCCCCCTGCGCTTCCGTGAGCTAGCCCACCCAGCTAGCTTGGTGGCCCCCATCCCTGGCGCTGGATAGTCTCCCACCTATTGTTCCCTCCCCACCGCTCATACAAACATACTCCAACATCAAACAATCCCCACACAATTGCCCGACAGAAAAAAAACAAAATCTAAACAAGCACACCTCCATCCCCCAACAATGCAAATGAAAACCTTAACTCACTCAGCTCTGCCACTGGTCCCAAATCAATACAGAAGGCATTACAAACAGCTTCTACAAAACGAAAAACGAGAAACTTTTTTTTAAAGAACAGAGAAACAAAAAGAAAAAAAAAACATGAACACTGCAGCAAAGTTCAAAAGTTCCCAGTCCACCACCAGTCCTTTCCTTTTCACAAAGTCCAACGCGTCCTCAGGGGATTCAAAATAAAAGTGCTGTTCCTTGTACGTTACCCAAAGACGGGCCGGATACAACAGTCCGAACTTCACCTTTTTCACCTGTGTGTACTTAACCTCAATTGATACAATTAGCATTTAGAATCCTAGAGCAGATGGGGTTAGGGGTAATGTACTGGCATAGATTGAGGATTAGTGAATGAACAGAAAATATAGAGTAGTAAAAAATTGGTCATTCTCATGTTAACAGGCTTTGACTATTGGGTACTGCAAAGTTCAGTGCTTGGGCACCAGCTGTCCACAATCTATATCAGTGTTTTTCAAATTTTGCCCGGGCCCCATTTTTACCAACCAGCCATCCTTCGGGACCCACGCCGGCCAACCTTTGAGACCTATGATGGCCGCCCTTTAGCGACCCATGCTACCCAAACTTCGCAACCTATGCCAGCCAAACTTTGCGACCCAACATTTTTGCTTGCCTTTAATGCAACATGTGAGCCTGCTTGGTCTTCGCGATCTCACTTGCACGATCTCACTTACTTTCAATGTTACATTTCTGCTAAGGACTTCAGCTGATGATTTCAAGTTCTTTGAAAAAATCAAGAGGTTTGTCCTTGAACTCGCCATGCTTAGTATTCAAATGCCTTTGAAGTTTAATTTGCCAGTACTTCCCTGCATAAAATATAGATGGGCTTTGCATCCTGATTTGCATTGGCACAATTAATAAAGCTATACCTCAACAAATCACCTTTAAACTGCTTTGTTCCGGTTTCAGCTTCTTCTTCGAGGCCCTGAAGCTCACACCAGCACTGCTTTTTCCTGCTGTGGTTTCTCCTGAGCAGGTCTCTCCAGCAGATTCAGTTGTGAGATTCTGGCATGTTTGTGTCTCTGGCCCTCTCTTCCTTGTTACAAACTGATCCATCTCCAGTTCTTCACTCCTTTTGCTTGCTTGCTGGCAGCTACAAAATTGAAGAATCTCACCTCCATGAGTTCGCAGCCAAAGCAGAGATCGTGTGATGTCAGTGTACATGCTGGACGCGTGACCTGCTCTCTGCCTCCGCTTCTGGTGGGTAGACTCTGCTGTTTTTACAAAGACATTTGGTCCTGGGACAGTGCGCTGACGTCTTGAGGACATGGTACTGGGACAGCGTGCTGACGTCAGGAGGTGGCAGTCTGCCCCGCTGGGCTCTGGGCCTGCGCACTGCCGGAACCGCCTGAGCAGACATGCATGCGGACGGCATTCTCCTTTTTTTTAAGCAGCACACCAAGTTCCATGAGTGAAGACTGATAACTTATAATACACCATTATAGTGACACGGTTTCAAACAGTCACACAGATTTCACATGCTGTTCCTTAAGTTCTATTCGCCCTGCCCCAGAGGAGAACTACAGGTAATTTATTTTCAGTGATTGCTGCTGGTGCTTTCTTCTTGGATCTCGGTTTGAAGAACAAACAGAATTGCTGCAATCCCTGTATATGTAGCTGTCACATAATTCCTCTCTCCTGAGATGGTGTAGTCACTGAAATACTTGTGGAAGCCAGCGAACTGGTGCTGCCTGCCAGCATCATGACCCGCCATTCTCACCCCTCACACAAACTTCACCCGGCTGCTCTCCGTGTCCTTCACAGGCCCCGAGCTCCAACAATCGCACAGCTGGAAGTCTTCTTCTTCTTGGGCAGTCCCTCAGCGTCGATGATGACTTGCTTCCACTCCAGGGAGGTGGGTTCTGGGTGGCTGAATAGTCTGATCCTAGATCTGCAGACTCTGTCACAGGTTTGGCAGGTGGTGCTTGATGAGGTTGGTGGATGGGACGCTCTGGATTCTGCGCTCCCCTTCTGATGTTTACGCTTGGCGTCTGTGTGCTCCACCTTATGATGCTCAAGATAATTGGCGCCTTCATAGATACTTCTTCTTTAGCTTGTGCTGGAGAAAGGCAAGTGATTCCCCCATATCAGTGGGGATATTGCTTTTATTTAGGGATGCTTTCAGAGTGTCCTTGTAGCGTTTCCTCTGCCCTCCAAGTGATCGCTTGCCATTGCGGAGCTCAGAGTAGAGCACTTATTTTGGGAGTCTTGTGTCAGGCATACGGGCAATGCGGCCTGTCCATCGCAGCTGATCAAGCGTGTCCCGTACCTCAATCCTGGCAGAGGACACTCACATTGTTCAATAAGAATCTTTATTAGTGTCCCAAGTAGGCTTACATTAACACTGCAGTGAGGTTATTGTGAAAATAGCCTTGTTGCCACAATCTGGCGCCTGTTCGGGTACACTGAGGTACAATTCAAAATGTCCAATTCACATAACAAGCGTGTCTTTCAGGACTTGTGGAAGGAACACAGAGCTCCCTGAGGAAACCCACGCAGACATGGCGAGAACATGCGGACCCCGCACAGACAGTAACCCAAGCCGGGAATTGAACCCAGGTCCATGGCACTGTGAAGCAACAGTGGTAACCACCGTGCTACCGTGTTATGCCTATCCTGCCAGTGGATTTGCAGGATTTAGCGGCAGCAGCGTTGGTGACAGCTCTCCAAGGATTTGAGGTGAATGCTGTACATTGTCCACGTTTCTGATGTATACAGGAATGCGGGACCACAGCTGCTCTGTGGACCATGAATTTGGTACTGGGTCTTCAAATACTCTGCTCCTCAGGCATCCGAAGACTGCACTGGTACATTGGAGACGATGTTGGGTGTTGGGTTTTGTCGTCAATGTCTGCACGCAGCGAAAGGAGGCTCCCAAGAAATGGGAAATGATCTACATTGTCCAAGGGCTCACCTTGGATCTTGATGGCTGAGCGGTACTTTTGTGTGGCAGGAGTGGGCTGGTAGAGAACCTTTGTTTTCCGGATGTTTAGTCTGAGGCTCATTCTCTCATATGCCTCGGTGAACGCGTTGACGATGGATTGTGGCTTGGCCTCTGAATGTGTGCACGGACATGAATCGTCTGCGTACTGCCGCTCGATGACAAAGGTTGTGTGGTCTTGGTTCTGGCCTGGAGGCATTGGAGGTTGAACAGTTTCCCGCTTGTCCTGTAGGTTAGCTCCACTCCAGCGGGAGCTTCAGAGTGACGGGTGGTGTGTTGCTGCAAGGAAGGTGGAGAAGAGCGTTGGTGCGATTATGCAGCCTTGTTTGACCCCAGTTGCACACGTTTGGGTCTCTGGTGGTTCCATTGGCGAAGATCACGGCTTGCATGTCATGGTGAACCAGGTGGAGTATGGTGATGAATTTTTGTGGGCAGCCGAATTTGAGGAGGATGCTCCACAATCCCTCATGGTTGACAGGGTTGAAGGCCTTTGTGAGATTGAAGAAGGCCATGTACAGAAAGTGATGCTGCTCCCTGCATATTTCCTGGATTTGGCGAGCACTGAAGATCATGTTCATTGAGCCTCTTGATGGGCGGAAGCCGCACTGAGACTCAGGGACGAGCTGTTCAGCCACTGGGAGGAGGGGTTGAAGAGTATTTTCGCGATGACCTTTCCTGTTGTGGAGTTTAGGGAAATCCCTGTGTAATTTCCGCAGTCGGACCTGACTCCTTTCTTGAAGGTGGTCACAATTAAGGCATCTCTGAGATCATCCAGCATGCTCTCTTCCTTCCAGACAAGGGTGATGAGGTTGTGGTTTCGCCCCCAAGGCCTCCACCGTGTAGTGTTGGCCTGGGTGGCACGTATGGCCAGCACCACCTCCTGCTCCTGCATGTGGTTGAACACCTCCTGCTGCACCTGCAGTCCTGGGGGTGTTGGGAAGGGGGAGTAGGGGGAGTAGGTGGTGTGGGGGTGAGAGTGGTGTGAGTGTGATGTGGGGATGAGGATGGGGGTGGTGACACACGTGACAGGGGGAACTGCAAATCAGTGGGGTCTCACTTCCTCGCCCAATGCTCACCACCCCGGCAACTGCCCTTTCCTCTGGGCCGCTAACCAAGTCCAGTGACCTCTGCTTTCCCACAGTGAGGGACCACAGGTCCGGCGGTCCCCTTCCAGTCTTCTCCTGCTCCCAGCGGTTATGTTATGGACAGCCTTCTCGGAGGGGGGGGTCCAGAAAACACACAGTGTTAGACATCTGATGAAGCGTGCAGCCCATGGGGTGGGTAGCTGGTGGCATCAGTGGCCAAGGCACTCGGCCATGGTGGCTGGTATGGGTGCCCTCACATGGTGCAGGGTGGGGTGGGATTACAGGTATGTGGGAGAGGGGTTGTTGCCAGGAGCATAGTGCTGCCTACTCACTCTGGCCGCCCTGAGGAGGTTGTGTAGTTTCTTCCAGCACTGCTGTTAACCTCCTGAGTGACGGTCACGAATCCTGCACCGTTTCTCATTAGAATCAATTGTGTTCCACGTGGCGCTGGTGCTAGGGCCTTAATGGTTGTTTAATCGGTCCAGGTGCGGTGCCAGTTTTGCTGTTGTCAGAGTCCACGAAGCTTGCCCCGGCGTCAACACTTAATCTCAGGAACGGAGAATCTAGCTGCATATGTTACTATATCACTAAAACATACAAAATTCTGAACAGGCTCAGCAGGGTAGATGTAGAAAGCATGTTTTCTCTGGGGAGGGTGAAGGAAGGTGTTGTGAGGGGATAGGTCTAGAACCAGGGAGCATAGTCACAAAATAAGGGGAAAGCCATTTTGGACGAAGATGAGAGGGAATTTCTTCACTCAGAGGGTAGTGAATCTGTGGAAGCTGAACATGTTCAAGCCATGATCTAGTTGAACGGCAGAGCAGACTCGAGCGGCTGAGTGGTCTAAGCCCTGTCCTATGTTCTTAACATTTGGGTAGATTACGTTTGGACGTCTCTTCAGCCTCAGTATGTTTATCTCTAATCACTGTGAAAACTTCCATTGCAAATTATTTTCTGCAAATAATTAATTCCAGCTAACAGTGCTGGAGCAGCATCACCACGGCGACTGCAGCCGTTATGGAAATGGTCCACCAATAGCTTTAAAGGGCAGTCAGAGAGGAGCAAGAATTTAGCCTCGCCAGTCACCATAATCCAGAGAACAAACAGAAAATGTATATTTCCTCCTGTTCATGCTTTTTTCATGCATTTGAACAACCTGCCCCGTTACTGTGTGTAATAAACCTTTCACTTGCATTTTACTGGAATTGCTACCCTTTTCTTAGAAAAAAGCCTTAGCTTAGTCTCTGAGACTCATTTTTATGTTTTAACGTTTCCCCTGGGAGGAAATATCTGCAGAATCTATCAAGTGAATGGCAAGATCCCTTCCTCCCGAGGCTTTTATCACTGTTGAAAGGAACAAGAGGTCAAACAAAGTCTGTCAGAATTAAAAGCATAATTATTTGTTTGCGCAAGGCAGCTGGTGAATAAGCAAAGTGAAGACACAAAAGCCCCTTCTCTAGTCTGACAGATAATGTCATGGCTCCATTGCTTTTCTACACCACTGCCAATGACAGCTCCAAACTGGTTTGAATATGGAAAGGACCAAACACCTGTTTGGGGCACAGGCCCTGGACCTCTTTTTTGATGCTTATGCTAACATGGTAGCAGCACACTTCCCACTAAGAGGGCTGGGATCAGAGGTGGGTAAGAGATAAAAGTATCTCCACCGGCCAGGCGCCGGTTCATCCTGCGGGCTGGGGTCCAGGGCTCCAGCCAGACCTGCGGGTTCCTGAACCTCGCTGTGAGGTTGAAATGTTGTTCTGAAGCTTGCACCAAATGGCAAACAGTCATTCAATGTGATTTTCCCCGGGATGGCAAATTAATGAGTAGAGGGAGGACTCGACATCCAATGACATCTGGCGGGCAGGGTCTCAAAGCTGGAGGGCCAACCAGAGGTGTTCTGGCTGGAAAGGAGTAGAAGGTAAGTAAGAGAGTCCAAATATGTGCAAGTTAGGTGGATTGGTCATGCTAAATTGCCCCTTAATGTCCAAAGGTGTGTAGGTTTGGTGGGGTTACGGGGATAGGGCAGGGGAATGGGCCTAGGTAGGACACTCTTTCAGAGGGTTGGTGCAGACTCAATGGTCTGAATGGCCTCTTTCTGCACTGTAGGAATTCTATGGTTCTGGAGAAAATGCCCCAAAAAATGGAAGTGCTATCTCTTCATCTTCCATCGTTGTGAGGGTGGAGAAGGGGCAGTGTGGGAACCCCTCTGTAGGGTGACTGGTGACTGCTGCATAGGCAGGGAGGGCTTCGAGGTCTGCCTGGGACACTGCACCCCCACACCCCCATTCTTCCTGGGTCTTCTTCCGGGTGGCTGTCTCTCGGCACCCACCACCCATGGGAGCCTGCAGGCTGTCTGGAAAATCCCAGTCTCATGTGGGCAGGTAGCCCTGCCGAACCCATCCATCTCTCAGGATGGAGTCATGGAACCAGCACAAGGCCAGTGCTGGTGCTTATAGCTCCTGGTCACCTCCGATCCTATCCCTACTGGGGCCTAAAATTCATGCCTAGAATGTGCGCATACTCGCAACCCGCCAATTTGGATGTTTTTGTGTCACCTATTAAATAAGTGTGGTGCCATTGACTTTCTAGCCCACAACTTTCAGAGTCTTATGTAATAATGTAATAACTAATTCCAATGGGCCAACCTTGGCATGCACTAGTAGAGCAGATCCCAAAGTCACACAGTCCCAGTCTCAGCTGTATAGCATTTGGCCGGTACTGAGCAATTTTGCAATATTTTCTCCCAATGTGTGCCAAAGAGCGACACTTGGGAAATTTCACTCCATAACGATTCCATTATTCCACGTAGATTGTCAGTATTCCCTTTCTATACCTGCAATTTCCCTTTTGTAAGTGGGAGCGGAACTGCTCCCAATATGATCAACTGTGGCCGAGCCAACACCTGGTCCTTATTATAATATTCAATGCCACTCCGCAATAATACCCAGAATCACCCTTGTCTATATCTGACCTTTTCTATCTGCACTCCAGCCTCTGAAGATTTTGGTTTAGCATCTCCCTAGATGTTCCTATTTCTTTCATTTAATTAATTAATTAATTAATTAAAGAAATAAATTTAGAGTACCCAATTATTTTTTCCAATTAAGGGGAAATTTAATGGGGTTGTGGGGGTGAAACCCACGCAGACACAGAGAGAATGTGCAAACTCCACACAGACAGTGACCCGGGGCCCGGATTCGAAGCCGGGTTCTCAGCACCATAGGCAGCTGTGCTAACCACTGTGTTGCTGTGCCGTCCTCTTTAATTTAATTTAGAGTACCCAATTATTATTTTTTCCAATTAAGGGCCAATTTAGCGGGGCCAATCTACCTAGTCTGCAGATTTTGGGTTGTGGGGGTGAGACCCATGCAAACACGGGGTGAATGTGCAAACTCCACATGGACAGTGACTCGGAGCTGGGATCGAACCTGGTCCTGAGCGCCGTGAGGCAGCAGTGTTAACCACTGTTCCACCGTGCCACCCTAGATGTTCGTATTTGCTCAGTTAACCTTTTTCTCTGAACATACTGACTCTTATTTAGGCAGAGCTACATTGGATCCTGTCATTTTCATTTATTAAAGTCAATTTGTTTTTTAAATTCTTTAACGGGATGTGGGCATTGCTGGCTTGGTCAACATTTTTATTGCCCACCTCTAGTGGTTAGCACTGTTGCTTCACAGCACCAAGGTCCCAGATTCGATTCCCACTTGAGTCACTGTCTGTTATAGAGTCTGCACGTTCTCCCCGTATCTGCGTGGGTTTCCTCCCACAAGTCTTGAAAGACGTGCTTGTTAGGTGAATTGGACAATCTGTGATCTCCCTCTGTTTGCCCGGGCAGAAGTGTGGCGACTAGGGGATTTTCACAGTGGCTTTATTGCAGTGTTAATGTAAACCTACTTGTAACAATAATAAAGATTCTATTAAAGATTATTATAGTTGCTTCTGAGTAGGGGCGACACGTGGTGCAGTGGTTAGCACTGGGACTGCGGTGCTCAGGAGCCAGATTCGAATCCCAGCCTTGGGTCCCTGTCCGTGTGGAGTTTGCACATTCTCCCCATGTCTGCATGGGTTTCACCCCCACAACCAAAAGATGTGCAGATTATGTGGATTGGCCACACTAAATTGTCCCTTAATTGGAAAAAAAAAAAATCCCATCGACAGCGGCAGGGCCAGAAGATGCTGAGAAATACGCCGCGTGAGGCACAGAAAATCTAAATTTACTCTAATTTTTTTTTTTAATAGTTGCTTTTGAGTAGATGGTGGTGAGCCACCTTCTTGAACAACTGCAGTGAACACCCACAGTGCTGTTAAGGAGTGAGGCCCAGGATTTTGTCCCAGCGACAGTTAACGGATGGTGATATAGTTTCCAGCCACGATGGTGTGTGGCTTAGAAGGGAACTTGCAGGTTGTGGTGTTCCCATGCATCTGCTCCTCTTTGTGGTGGTCGGGGTCACGGGTTCGGAAGGTGCTGTCAAAGAACCTCACAACCCATGCACTGTTAAGTTCAGTCTCACAACTCTTTAGCTCTTTGTATATGCCTCAAGTTGCCATTACAAATAGATTTTATAGTATATACAACGTGGAATGGTGCATTTGACGGATTGTGCCTTCTCTATGGAAAAGTTACCCAATTAGACCCAGTCCAATCTGCACATACACATATTCGAGCACATATTATCAAATGACCTTTGATAAGATACCACATGGTTGGCTCATGAGAAATATTAGAACATGTGGAATGAGGGCACAAATAGCTGAATGGATGGGAAATGATTTATAAAATCAAGTGTGGGGCTAGTTGGATGAGGTTGGAGAGCAGCACAAGGATCAGTACTGGGACCATTGTTAGTCATAATTCACTTGATTCATTTGGACTTTTGATGCTTTTGGTAGTAAAAATTGAATAATCACAAACCTCGGTAAATAAGAAACTGAATGGGTTCCCTAAACCTTTGCCCTCGCCTCCCATCCCCACCCCTATGCCCCTCAGATCTGCATGCCATGACATGCCCCATAGATCCCCTTTGCCATCGCCATGTCCCCTCAGATATCCCATGCCCTCAAAGCCTCCTCAAGCTCTCTTCATGCCTGCTCAGAGCTCCATACTCACTCAGAGCCCACATGTTAACCTATGGCTCAATGTATCCTCCCTAGCCAATGGAAATTATTTTACATGTAGCTGTAAAATAAATTTAACCCATGGCGCTGTAATAAAACTTTCATTTAAACGTCTGTTATTGATACTATAATTTTTTTTTTAGTGATCTTTAAATTGTATAAGCAGACAATCTTGTACTCTGAAAGCACATCAAAGGTTGAGTATATAATAGCAAGCTCATAAAACTCTCCATTCGTTTCCCCTGCAGCATTTGAAATGAAAATCACTTATTGTCATGAGTAGGCTTCAAATGAAGTTACTGTGAAAAGCCCCCAGTCGCCACATTCCGGCACCTGTTCGGGGAGGCTAGTACGGCATTTGAGACTTAGCCAAATTTTCATAATGGACACAGCTATCACAGTATTATTTCAACTCCCAGAGCCTGAAATTTAAAGAACAAATGGTGTCTTCTTCAGTTCAAAGCAGATTTCCTGTGAATCAGTGGAGGGGTCCAGATATTCACATTTCTTATCATTTTCAAACACAGAGGATTTTTTCCCACACCCAAAGCTGCATGTATATTTAAATTCCTCTGAAAAATATGACAAAAAGAATTTACCAACACATGTTTCTACATTTGAAATGCATTCTGCACTTTACAATGGAAAAAGTACTGTAATGCATTTCAACACTTCGACAATGATGTCAATGTAATGGCTACCTTACCTTTGCAGGACAGAGCTTTATGATGACTCATGCCTACATTTCAATGTAACATCTAATAATAGCATTTGAAGGTTTTGGAAACATTTCACATTTACATTTCAGAATTTCCCCGACTCCTCAGCAGGTTTCCCCCGTAGTCACAAACTCTCCAGGTAGGTAAAATATTTTAAGACTTCCAAAATCTGCACCAGCACATGAAAATAGTGTGGTGCTCATCAAGGGGAAACTGACCTCAGCAGAGCTGCATATATGTTTTACACCCAAGGACTTCCTGACCCATGAGAATGCCACACAAAAATGGCATGGGGTCAGGAAAACAGAGAAAAATTGTTTTTCCAACAAAGAAAAACTAAATTTAGCATTTTACAACTCGATTTGCACCTCCATTGGGGGACGAAAATCCGGCCCTGAGAATTCCAAAGTAGTGAAGTTGTGTCAAACTTGTATAGGACTTAAAAGTATTGTTTAGAATTGTATTCTCCATCATTCAAATGGACATGAAAACCATGGAGAAAGTGTATTAAAAAAAGTGTATAAAACATTTACCAGAATTGAGAGATTACAGCTATTGGCAAAGATTGACTAGACAGGGTAGATGTAAAATGTTCCGACTTGTGGGTGAATCCAAAAGGGGTCATAAATCCAAAGGGATGGATTCAACCAAGACAACCTAAAAGTTGGTCGGCATCTCACCAATGTGAAATCTGGTTGCTCCACAGTGATAATATGCTGGGGCAGCATTAATTAGTACAGAAAGGGACCTCTACCTGCAGCTCTGCAGTCCCAGAAGAAAGTAATGACTACTGCTCGGGCTAGAGACAGTCCCCGCCAAGAAGTCAAAATGTCTCTTAGACTTCAAGCAAATCCAAGGATTATGGAGGGGCATGGCTCAGAGACCCCGGGAAGGGGATGCGGAGAAGAGTCAGATGGAGGTTAGAAAAGCTGTGGAGGGGATAGACAAAGAGGGGTACCATATGGAGGGGTGCTCCCAATGAGCACAGAAGACACCCCCAAAAGTGGTACCCCTTGCTTTCCTGTCCAACAGCAACCCACAGTGACAAAGCTTCTGGGCTTCTAGCTTTGCCTTCCCCCTCAGACAAAAGAATTGTGGTAAACATAAAATGTAGAGGCCTTTAAGTGACAGTTAGTTGTTCACTTAAGGGCCTCAATAGGTCTAAGAGTGATGGGGCGAAGGGAAGTGTGGCTGACACATTACCTACCCTGGTAATATGTGCGAGAGGTCACAGTAGGCAGGGACACAGCGGGCTGGCCATGCGCTTTATTCGAAAATGAAAAATAAAAATGAAAATCGCTTATTGTCACGAGTAGGCTTCAATGTTGAAGTTACTGTGATAAGCCCCTAGTCGCCACATCCCGGCGCCTGTCCGGGGAGGCTGGTACGGGAATTAATTATCTAATATTTGCCCACCGTGTCTTCAAATGCACCAGCAGGTGGCTATAAAATTCACCCCAAGATAATTAGTAATAATCCATTTGGAAAGTAAGGAGAAATTTCTTTACTCAAAGGATGATTAGAATGCAGAACTCATTACCACGTTAAATGATTGAGGCAAAGGGCTAAGATGCTCTCAACAGGAAATTGGGTGAGTACGTGAGAGAAAAGAGAATAAACATGCTGAAATGCTGTGATGAGGTTGATGGAAATTTGTGTGGATTGTAAACACAAACACAGACTGGTTGGACCGAATGGCCTGTTTCTGTACTGTATATTCCTTGTAATTGCATGTAAGATTCTTGGATAGTCATGAGGAATGGAAATAGTTGGCGATAGTAGCACCCCAACAAAGCTTGGCTGTGATCAATTATGAAACTTCATGCTTTGTTTGATTCTGTCCTACTCAATCCAGAGAAGTCTTGTGACACTGTGGACATTGCCCCTCCCTGCTTCTGGATCAGAGGCACTGGGTTCAAGCCCCACTGACCAGGGACAGTGTGTGCATAATCTGGTTATCAACCTGTAAATCCTTCCAATGTGCCTATGGCAGGAGTAAAAGTGGGATATTCTACTGGTGGGCCATGTTTGATGCAGAGGGATGCCCCTCAAGGTATAGTCGCTGACGACCTGTTCCAGGAAAAACTAGCTCTAGAAATAACACTGTTCCTGGTTAGTGGGACTTTAACGAGGTGCTTCTGACCCAGAGACAGGGACAGGAACAATGCTCACAGTGTCATAAGACTTCTCTGGATTGAGTAGGACAGAGTCAAACAAAGCATGAAGTTTCATGAATTTAGCACGTTTTTTGTCTGCCTCATATGCCATTGATATGGAGACAGAGAAGAAAGACTCAATTCAACACATTTGCCCATTAAGATGTCATTTCAACTAAGCTACTACAGTGATTCTCTTTAATGCTTTGAAGCATTGCTTAAACTCGAACATTCTGAAATTCACAAGCACAATCTGGTATTTGGCACATGCACACAATAATTCAGGCAAATATTTATTTTTCCTGGATGAGCATGAAATATTTCTTTGCTCATCAATTGTGTGCTATGGGAAGTGATCTGGTACATTGGAATCCCCTGTTTGGAATAGAAACTTGTATATCTGGGTCAACCGAATTGCGACATCTGTGACCAGATGTTCCAACCCTATTAGTCTGGATAACAACAAGGACCTTCACAAAACAAATGTCTCCAGTTTCAAGTCGGGCTGCAAAGTCTAATGTACTACAGGAGTTGCATCATATAACTTCCCACAGCCAGTCTCTTCAATTAGTCACTTGTGGGTAGCTGCCACGTTCCGCCTTTTAAGATGGCAGCCTTGGTTTAGTGGGTAGCAGTCTGGTGTCTGAGAGGCTGTGAGTTTAAGTCCAGAAACAAAGAGTGGGGGGGGGCATTTTCTGTGCCTCACGCGGCATATTTCTCAGCATCTTCTGGTCCCGCCGCTGTCAATGGGATTTCTCATTGAATCCATCCCACACTGTGGAGATACCCACGCCGGGGGTTTGCCGTCAGTGGGACTGGAAGATCCCAGTGACAAGACCAGCGAGAAAGTCTCACCCCCCCCATTAGCTTAAAATCTAGGCTGACACTCGAGTGCTGGAACATAGGAGCAGAAGTAGGCTATTCAACCCATCGAGCAAGCTCCGCCATTCAATATAATCATGGCTGATCATCCACGTCAATGTTTTTATCCCACACTATCCTCATATCCCTTTACGTCATTGGTATTTAGAAGTCTGACAATCTCTACTTTAAACAGACTCAATGACATAGCTTCCACTAAGGGGAGAGGGGGAAAGTTTAAGGGAGATGTGCGTGGGAAGTTTTTTACTCAGAGGGTGATGGGTGCCTGGAACGCTTTGCCAGCGGCGGTGGTAGAGGCGGGCACGATAGCATCATTTAAGATGCATCTAGACAGATATATGAACGGGTGGGGAACAAAGGGAAATAGATCCTTGGTAAATAGGCGACAGGTTTAGATAAAGGATCTGGATTGGCGCAGGCTGGGAAGGCCGAAGGGTCTGTTCCTGTGCTGTAATTTTCTTTGTTCTTTTTGTTTTTACTGCCCCTTGAGGTAGAGAATTCCAAAGATTTTGAGTAAAATCATTTCTCCTCATCCCCATAATTTTGAAATTATTTCCCCTGGTTCTAGACTTCCCCAACCAGGGGAAGTATCTTACCTGCATCTATCCTGTCTATCTCCTTAAGTATTTTGTAGGTGTAAAGTCTCAGGCAAGCGACCACTCGGAAGCGATGACTGTAGAAAAAGTTAGATTTCCTTATATTTACACCCCACATCGGCCCATAACTGGGCCAGGGTATTTAAGACCCAGCCGTCTCTGGCTTAAGGGGTTGCTCCACCCTCTTCATCTGGGTAGATCGTACATAGTTGAGGCCACAGGGACTCTGAGGTTGCAGATCCATGGGCCTCCTGTAGGGTTATAACATCCCCTGCCCCCCCAAATCTGATACATCTTCTATTTTAACAGCAGGAGGAGGTATCTTTTGCTGCCTTTGACCCAGGGCTGCCTATCCAGCATCTGCTATGCCAGGACCAGAAGGTGTAATGGGTCAGGCAACGTTGTTCTTGGGCCAAACATCTGGATGATTCTGCTGTGCTTTGCCCTGTGGTCACCGCTGAACCTGTTTTGGCTTCTGTGGGTAAAGTCTCCATGTCTGACTCCGGGTCGAACAAGTCGGCCTCCCGCATCTCTGATTCGAGGGACTCAGCCACCTCACTGGGTATCAACGGTCGTTATTCTGGAGGATGGGCACTACCGGCCTTGGGGACCTCGGCCAGTCCTCGGGCACCTGCACAGCCCGGCTTCGGCGTTAGTTAGAGTACATATGAGACTGGACTGGACTGTTCTATTACTGTTCGCGGATCCACATCATGAAATTTCGGACATAAATGGCATTGCCTGCTAGAAATTCCCTAATGGGTCTAGTTTGTTTTGTTCTGGCTGGTTCCTGATGGTCGCCGATCCTTTCTCCGATATCTGGTGAAACGACGTTCAACCATGTGCGCAGCTGACGTCCCATCAAAAGCTCTGCCGGCGCTACCTCGGTGGTTGCCTATGGGTGGTCCTATAGAAAAATGGAAACGGGCGAGGCAGGTTGCTGGGGAACTCGAGGTCTGTTTCCGCATCCCGAGTTTAAACGTCTGCACCGTCCATTCGGCCAACACTTGGATGACGGGTGGTAAGGTGCAGTTCGAACATGGCGGACCCCATTTTGTTTTGGAAAATTGTCCAACTCCGAACTTGTAAAGGCGGTGCCATTGTCCGATGCCAGTACCTCGGGGAGTCCGTGTATGGAGATGCTCAGTGGTGGCTCGTGATGTCGCCGAGGTCACTCGCTGAACATCCATCCATTTGGAATGTGCATTCACGATGATTAGATACATCGCCCCTTGAAAAGACCCCATGAAATACACATGGAGGCGTGACTATGGCCAGTCCGGCCATTCCCATGTGTGAAGTGGAGTTGTAGGGGGGGAGCTTTTGGTGTTCCTGGCACCGTGAGCATTGCTTCGCATTGGATGAGGTATTGAGTACAAGAGTCGGCAGGTCATGTTACAGTTGTATAGGATTTTGGTTAGGCCACATTTGGAATACTGCATGCAGTTCTGGTCGCCACATTACCAGAAGGATGTGGACGCTTTAGAGAGAGTGCAGAGGAGGTTCACCAGGATGTTGCCTGGTATGGAGGGCGCTAGCTATGAAGAAAGGTTGAGTAGATTAGGATTGTTTTCATTGGAAAGACGGAGGTTGAGGGGGGACCTGATTGAGGTCTACAATATTATGAGAGGTATGGACAGGGTGGATAGCAACAAGCTTTTTCCAAGAGTGGGGGTGTCAGTTACAAGGGGTCACGATTTCAAGGTGAGGGAGGGAAAGTTTAAGGGAGATGTGCGTGGAAAGTTTTTTATGCAGAGGGTGGTGGGTGCCTGGAACGCTTTGCCAGCGGAGGTGGTAGAGGCGGGCACGATAGCATCATTTAAGAGGCATCGAGACAGATATATGAATGGGCGGGGAACAGAGGGAAGTAGATCCTTGGAAAATAGGCGACAGGTTTAGATAAAGAATCTGGATCGGCCCAGGCTGAGAGGGCCGAAGGGCCTGTTCCTGTGCTGTAATTTTCTTTGTTTTTTGTTCTTTTTTCTCACGTAGCCATCACATGTAGCTCCAGGTCAACATTTTCAACAGGTATCCCACTGTGGAGGTCTTATAAGTTCAGCCAGTCCTGTGGTAAATGCACTAGGACCTCTGGGAGGGCGCGATGCTGGGCCCCGTACAGCGCTATGTGACAGACCCTGGCTAATAGTGTGTCTGTTTGTTTCCATGTCTTTACTTGGGCTGCCTTCATAGGTAAAGAGTCCATAAAGTGTAGGGGAGTGATCACCTTGTCTGATGCTGTCGGCATTGGCGTACTCTTGAGCAGAGGGTGGCGGCTCAGGGCATCTGCATGCGGAATCTTCAGCCCTGGACGATGTTCCAAACCATACTCATATGCTGCCAAGAGCAGAGCCCAACACTGAAATGCAGGCAGACGCCACCAGGGGAAATCACCCTGTCCTCCTTGAACAACCCTAACAGGGGCTGATAGTCCGTATAAACTGTAAACATAGACAGACTGATGAAACAGTTTTACTCCGAAAACCAGCGCCAAACTTTCTCTTTCTATTTAGGCATAATTTTTCTCTGTTGCCGTCAAAGTGTGTGAAGAGAACGCAATGGGGCCGCTCCATATTGTTGTCCATCTGTGTGCCAGGACGGCCCCGATGCCTTAGGGTGAGGCATCGCATGTTAGCAATAAAGGTATTAACGGGTTCAAGTGCATCAGCGGGTGCAACAATGATAGTTGTTGTTTAGACTTTGTCGAAAGCTGTCTGCTGTGGCAGGTCTCAAACCCAGGGCGCGATTCTCCGAAATGGAGACAGAGTGTTCGCGCCGTTGTGAACGCCGTCGCGTTTCACAACAGCGTGAAATGGACGCAGGCAGTAGAGATTCTGGCCCCCTCAGGGAGCCAGTGCATGTGCAGTTGGGCTGCGCCAACCCGTGCATGTGCAATTGGGCTGCGCCAACCCGTGCATGTGCAGTTGGGCCACGCCAACCAGCGCATGCGCAGTTGGGCTGCGCCAACCCATGGATGTGCAGTTGGGCTGCGCCAACCCGTGCATGTGCAGTTGGGCTGCGCCAACCCGTGCATGTGCAGTTGGGCCGCGCCAACCAGCGCATGCGCAGTTGGGCTGCGCCAACCCATGCATGTGCAGTTGGGCTGCGCCAACCCGTGCATGTGCAGTTGGGCCGCGCCAACCAGCGCATGCGCAGTTGGGCTGCGCCAACCCATGCATGTGCAGTTGGGCCGCGCCAACCAGCACATGCGCAGTTGGGCCATACCAACCCTCGAACGCGCGGGGAACTTCTTCAGCGTTCCGGCCTCGACGCAACATGGCCTGGGGGTTCAGGAGCCGGCCGTGTGATAAAATAGGGCCGGGGCTGGAGATGCTGGCTCGCCGATTGGTGAGCCCCGATCGCGGGACAGACCCCATCAGAGGCCCCCACCCCTGGTGAAGGACCGCTTTTCCCTGCCCCACAGGCCGCCCCACGACCCTTTGCGCAGAGTTCCCGCCGGCTGCAAGCAGGGGTGAATGGCACCGGTGGGACTCTGCCGTTTCTGCGCGGCCACTCGGCCCATTAAGGCCGAAGAATCGGCGGCCCAGCCCCGGACAGCGGCCCATGACCGGCGCAAATGGCGCAGATTCTCCGCTCCTCGGAGAATCGTCTGCCGGCGTCAGACCAGCGCCATGGGAAAAAATGGCGCAAACAGCGATTCTCCCATACGGCGCAGCATGGGAGAGTCGCGCCCCTAATGTTTACTCTTCGTTAACAAATGGTGCGGGGGCTAATACTGTTGCCAAGTTTGGGATGAACTTGCTGTACTGTTTGATCTTTTGATATGGGTGCTTGTTGCATTGCCAGTACCTTATCGCCCACTGGGTCTTACCCATTTTTGTCCACCCTGTAGCCTAAGAAGATGACCTCTTTGTGTGGAATATGTACTTTTTACATCGTAGGCGGAGCCCGACTGCCTCAAATCGACGTAGCATGTCCTCCAGGTTTTCCATGTGTTCCTAGTCGGAAGAACTGGTGATCAATACATCATCCATATAAACTTCTCCCTGTGGTATTCCTCGGAACATATTCTCTATCACTCATTGGAATATGGTACATGCTGAAGAAATTCCGAATGGCAGCCTGGTGTACTCATACAAACCCCTGTGTGTGTTGGTGGTTACATTTTTCAACGAAGCCAGGTCCAGAACTAATTGAAGATACACTTGGCTCATGTTGAGCTTGGTGAAGGTATGCCCTCCGCTGAGCCTCACGTATAGGTCCTCAATCTTGGATATCAGATAATGGTCCAAATGGGATGTTCGATTGATTGCCATCTTATAATCTCCGCAAAAGCAGACGGAACCGTCAGGCTTCATTACCGGCATGACCGGAGCAGCCCAATCCGTGAATTGAACTGGGGGAGGTACAGCGCCCTCGCTAGGAAAGTGTTGCCATTGGTCCAGGTCTCCCGGAGTGCTTCTCCAATGGCAGGAGTCTAGAACTCCATCACAGGAGAGGGGCACTCTGTGACCTGCTGGGCATCTTAGGCTCAGGACGGCCATTCCCCAAAGCTTCTGGACACCATGTTCAGCACACTCCAGGGAAAAAGCTCTTTTGGTTGCTTTCTTCAGGTCAGGATGTGTCTCTCCCAACAAGCGCTCTTGAGCTGCCACATCCTGGATGCCGCAGACCAGCCGGTCTCTGAGAGCTTCAGATAATGTCAGACCGAACATGCAGAACTCAGCGAACAGTCCAGGAATTCCGTTACAGATTCTCTCAGGTTCTGGGCAGCCACGTGGAAATGAAACGGCGGACAATTAGCAGTGATTTCAGGTCAAAATGGTAACCTACCAGGGTAACTAAATCCGTAAACTGTCGGGTGTTGGGTGAGTCCGGAAAAGTCAAGCTTTTGATGATGCTAGGAGGGTCATTGTCTGCCTGTTGTCCCC
Organism: Scyliorhinus canicula; assembly: GCF_902713615.1. NCBI lineage: Eukaryota > Metazoa > Chordata > Chondrichthyes > Carcharhiniformes > Scyliorhinidae > Scyliorhinus > Scyliorhinus canicula. The sequence goes on along the minus strand of NC_052146.1, from coordinate 75,860,789 downwards.
GACAGCATTATTCAATCGAACAAAATAGTGCATTCGCTCAATGTACTGTGTACAATCCCCAGTCCCGGCGTGGAACACTCCAGCTTACCGATAAGTGGCATCCCCACTGCCTGAATGGAGACCTGAGGCCTAATCGAGGTGGGCCTGATCCAGAGGAAGTGGCATCGCCTCGTCGCCAGTGTAAAGTCTCAGGCAAGCGACCACTCAGAAGTGACGACTGTAGAAAAAGTTAGATTTATTTCTTTTTATATTTATACCGCCTACTCCCCAAAGGGTCTCCCACGTCGGCCCCCACAATTGGGCGGGGTATTTATGTCCCAGCAGTCTCTGCTTTAAGAGGATACCTCTGCCCCTCTTCCCCTACTCAGGTCTTGATTGCCCATTTAGTATTGGCCATGACACCAAGGAGAAATCCCCAACTCTGCAAATAGTGCCAGGATATTTTTTAGAGCCACCAATGAGAGCTTTATCTATGCATTGGGTGATGTATTGTTTTCTTTTCAACAATTTATTCACATTACCTTTTACCTTTTCTCTGACCTTTCATCTTCAGGCATAAACCTTGCTGGGATGTTGAGAGTTTTGTTGGGTAGGCAGCACCTGGATGTTGGAGAGGACACAAGCCTGGCCTATGGTGACTCCTCCCTGAAGTCTGTTGAATTTCTCATCATTGCTGACAGCGGGTTACAGGTTATGGAGGCCGATGCGGTCGTCCTGTGGTTCCGGAGCTGCATTGCCCACCTAGCGCCTAGATCTCGGAGATCAGAGCCGGAATTCTCCTGCCGTTGGGATTCTCTGTTTCCGCTGGTAGTGCGCCCCTGCCTGCGGGTTTCCCGGCGGTGTGTGGTGTCTTCAATGGGAAATTCCATTGACCGCAGCGGGAAGAGAGGATCCCACTGCCAGCGAACGGAGTGACGCTGAGAAACACATGGCTGGGGAACCGGAGAATCCAACCCAGGTAATCAAGACCAGCGGCAGCGGCCAAGGGGCATTTAGGAACGGAGTTCCAGGATTTTGATTCAGTGATAGTGAAGCAATGGTGAGTTAGGATGGTGTGTGCCTTGGAGAAGAACTTGCAGGTGTGATGTCTGTATGCATCAACTTTCATTCTTGTCCTTCTATGCGATATTGCAAGTTTGGAAGGTGCTTTTGAAGAGCTTTGGAGAGTTAGACCATAAGATATAGGAGCAGAATTAGGCCATTTGGTCCATCGAGTCTGCTCCGCCATTCAATCATGGCTGATATTTTTCTCATCCACATTCTCCTGCCTTCTCCCGATAACCCCTGATCCCCTTATTGATCAAAAACCTATCCATCTCTGCCTTAAAGACACTCAGCGAATTGGCCTCCTCAACCTTCTGCGGCAAAGAGTTCCACTGATTCGCCACCCTCTGGCTGAAGAAATTCCTCCTCATCTCTGTTTTAAAGGATCGTCCCTTTAGTCTGAGATTGTGTTCTCTGCTTCTAGTTTTTCCTACAAGTGGAAACATTCTCTCCATGTCCACTCTATCCAGGCCATGCAGTATCCTGTGCGTTTCAATAAGATCCCCTCTCATGCTTCTGAACTCCAACAAGTACAGACCCAGAGTCCTCAAACATTCCTCATACGACAATCTCTTAATTCCAGGGATAATTCTTGTGAACCACCTCTGGACCCTTTCCAAGGTCGGCACATCCTTCCTTAGATACGGGACCCAAAATTGCTCACAATACTCCAAATGGGGTCTGACCAGAGCCTTTATATAGCCTCAGAAGTACATCCCTGGTCTTGTATTATAGCCCTCTTGACATGAATCCTAACATTGCATTTGCCTTCCTAACTGCCGACTGAACCTACACGTAAACCTTAAGAGAATCGTGAACAAGGACTCCCAAGTCCCTTTGTGCTTCTGATTTCCTAAGCATCTTCCCATTTAGAAAATAGTCTATGCCTCCATTTCTCCTTCCAAAATGCATAACCTCACACTTTTCCACATCGTATTCCATCTGCCACTTTTTTGCACACTCTCCTAGCCTGTCCAAGTCCGCCTGCTTCCTCAATACTACCTGCCCCTCTACAGATCTTTGTATCATCTGCAAACTTAGCAACAGTGCCTTTATTTCCTTCTTCCAGATCATTAATGTATATTGTGAAAAGTTGTGTTCTCAGCACAGACCCCTGAGGCACACCACTAGTCACCGGCTGCCATCTGAAAAAGACCCCTTTATCCCCACTCTCTGCCTTCTGCCAGTCAGTCAATCCTCTATCCATGTCAGGATCTTACCCTTAACACCATGGGCTCTCAACTTATTTAACAGTCTCCTACGCGGCACCTTGTCAAAGGCCTTCTGGAAATCTAAATAAATTATGTCCACTGGTTCTCCTTTGTCTAACTTTCTTGTTACTTCCTCAAAGAACTCTTAGCAGATTTGTCAGACATGGCCTCCCCTTGACGAAGCTGTGCTGACTCAGTCCTATTTTATCATGCACTTCCAAGTACTCCGCGATCTCATCTTTAATAATGGACTCTAAAATCTTACTAATGACCGAAGTAAGGCTAACCGGCCTATAATTGCCCATCTTCTGCCTCCCTCCCTTCTTAAACAGTGGTGTTACATTAGCCACTTTCCAGTCCTCTGGGACCCTTCCTGCCTCCAGTGATTTCTGAAAGATCACCACCAATGCCTCCTCAATCTCCTCACCTATCTCTTTTAGAGCCCTGGGGTGTAGTCATCCGGTCCAGGTGATTTATCCATCTTCAGACCTTTCAGTTCTCCAGAATCTTCTCCTTAGTAATGGTCGCTGCATTCACCCCGCCCCCTGGTTCTCTTGGAGCTCTGGCATCCCACTGGTGTCTTCCACCGTGAAGACTGATGTAAAGTAACTATTCAGTTTGTCTGCCATTTCTTTGTTTCCTATTATTACTTCTCCAGCCACATTTGCCAGCGGTCCAATGTCTATTTTTGCCTCTCTCTTAACTTTTATATATTGAAAAAAACTCTTCCTGTCTTCCTTTATATTACTAGCCAGCTTGCACTCATGTTTCATCTTCTCTCTGCTTATTGCATTTTTAGTCATCCTTTGCTCGTTTTTAAAGGCTTCCCAATCCTCTGATTTCCCACTTTCGTTTTCTTTTGCTATTATGCTGTCCTTGACTTCCCTCGTCAGCCATGGGTGCCTTGTTCTCCGCTTTGCATGTTTCCTCCTCCGTGGGATGAATTTCTGTTGTGCCTCCCGAATAACCCCAAAAAATTCCTGTCATTGCTGTTCCATTGTCTTCCCTGCCAGGCTCCTTTTCCAATCAACTCTGGCCAGCTCCTCCCTCATATCATTCTAGTTAACCTTATTTAATTGTAATACCATTACATCTGATTGCAGCTTCTCCCTCTCAAACTGCAGGGTAAATTCTATCATATTGTGGCCTGTGCTCCCTAAGGATTCCTTCACCTTAAGTTCCCTAATCAAGTCTGCCTCATTACACATCACCAAATCCAGAATTGCCTGTTCCCTAGTAGGCTCTGTCACAAGGTGCTCCAAAAAAGTATCTCTTAGACATTCCACAAATTCTTTTTCTTGGGATCCACTACCAACCTGATTTTCCCAGTCCACCTGCATATTGAAGTCCTCCATGATTATTGTAATATTGCCTTTTTTACATGCTTTCTCTATCTCCTGATTTATTTTCTGCCCCACATCCTGACTACTGCTAGGGGGCCTGTACATAACTCCCATCAGAGTCTTTTTACCTTTGCGATTCCTCAACCTTACCCACAGAGATTCTATGCCTTCTGATCCTCTATCGCTTCTTGCTATCAATTTAACTTCATTCCTTAATAACAATGCAACCCCGCCCCCTTTGCCCATCTGCTTGTCCTTTTGATAAGACACATATCCTTGTATATTTAGATCCCAGCCCTGATCCCCTTCCAGCCACGTATCTGTGATGCCCACATCATCGTCCTGGCCAATTTCGATGTGCGCAACAAGCTCATTTACCTTGTTCCGTATACTGCGTGCATTTAGGTACAACACCCTCAATCCTGTATTGACCCTTTTCACACTTGTCACCTTTTTTGCACTGCCTGAAGGTGATGTTGTTCTTTTATTTTGGTTCTCTATTTTCCCTTCAGTTTTGACACCTTCTAAGCTCACATTCTGGTTCCCACCCCCACCATACTTTTATGCCATATCATAGTTTAAATCCTCCTGAGTCAATTTAGCAAACCTCCCAGCCAGGATATCAGTGCCCCTCCAGTTTAGATGTAACCCATCCTTCTTGTACAGGTCCCACCTGCCCAGGAAGAGATCCCAATGGTCCAAAAATCCAAACCCTCCCTCCTACACCACCAGTTTAGCCACGCGTTTAGCTGCACTATCCTCCTATTTCTAGCCTCACTGGCATGTGGCACAGGGAGTAATCCTGAGATTACAACCCTCGAGGTCCTGCTTTTTAGCTTACTGCCTAACTCTCTGAACTTCTTCTGCAGGACCTCATCACTCTTCCTTCCTATGACGTTAGTGCCTATGTGTACTACGACCTCTGGCTGTTCACCCTCCCCCTTCAAGATGTCTTGTGTTCATTCAGAGACATCCTAGACCCTGGCACCGGGAGGCAACATACCAACCTCTTTCACGTCCACAGAAGCACCTATCTGTGCCCCTTACTATAGAGTCCCCTATGACTATCGCTCTCCTGCACTTTGCCCTTCCCTGCTGTTGCAACTATCTTAGTCTCTTGCATACAAGTTGCTAGCTTTCTTAGTTTCTTGCATACTTTTAAAATTTAATTTTAAAAAATTGGATACTCTAAATTAAAAAAAATACTCACTGAGGGATTTTTTTCAAATGCTTTCATTATAAAGGAACCTTTATTCGTGTGACTGAATGCTCATTCTAAGTTACACCATTTGAGTCAGATCAGCATTGAATGCTTATGAACTTTTATAAATGCTGAAGAATGCCCAAATTTTTCAGGTAAGCAGTGCTCTTGATTTAACATTTCATCCAAAGACACCACCTCCGAAAGTGCAGCATTCCCTCAGTGTGACCAGCCTGGTTTACAAGCTCAAGTCTCTGATGTGGGGCTTGAACTCACAATTTTCTGACTCAGAGGTAAGACTGCTACCGTTGAGCCTCAGCTGAAACCTAGTTTAAAAGGTGAGTAATGTATACATGGTTAGGTCACGGCAGTACGCCCCTGGCTCCTCATTCAGTCATCTTGGTGCTGTTGTGTTGGTCACTTGTCTCCCTTTTAGTTCTGTCTTCATTTTATAAAGATGTTGACCTATGGGCAATGCTATGGGAAGTTCCATGATTGGTTTAAAGCTAAAATATCCCTACATAACTTTGTCCTCTCATTGCTCACAGGAAAGGACGCACATGAAAATAATCTTTAATCATTGAATCTTATAGCACAGATGGAGATCATTCTGCCCATTGTGACAGTGCTGGCTCTTTGAAAGAGCTACTAATTAGACCCACTCTTCTGCGCTCTCCCCAATGCTCGGTAAAACATTTCCATTCAAGTATTTTTCTAAATTCACTTTTGAAAGTTACTGTTGAGTATGTTGTCAGCACCCTTTCCAGAAGTGCATTTCAGGTCATAGCAATGTCAAAAAAAAGTCTCCTTGTTTTCCTCTCTGGTTCTTTTGCTAATTACCTCCAATCTGCATTCTCCTTCATCTTCCACTGATTTAAAATTTCTAAATTTGAACGTTTGAACGTAACAGGGAAAGGGAAACTTTGCTTGGGGGAGATCACTCTCAGGCCAAACATGATTTGCAAATGTGAATTTGCTAATGTGAATTAGGTAATTTCTTCTCCATCTCCCCTCCTCCCATGAAGGTACCACACAAGCTGTGAGGAGATAAAATTTGAAGAGTATTGACCAAACCAATTTGGACATTCTCCATGTGGTGGAGGATGCCGTGGCCAATTCTCATTTTGTCCTGAGCTAGTGCTCACACATTCATACCATCATTCCCTCTGCAGCCCCAAAGCATGCTGTGTACTGAAAGAAATAGGCTGCTCAAAGCTTTGACAGTTCACTGGGACAAATTTCCAGCATTATGTAGGTCACGACTGCTGAAATGTAAATTGTCCGTGGACAAACAAGTAGAGCTGTGAGGAATGTGTAGCCTTCCCTGTACAGACTGAATTTAGGAGCATGCAGTAGACAGACCCTACTGGATAACCTCCCTCCACAGAGTAATTCCTTATTGAATATTTCCAGCAATTCTGTTTTTATTTTTGATTTCCAGCATCTGCAGCATTTTACTTTTCCATTGGATTTGTCTTTATTATTTTTATTGCCCATCCATGGAGAAAGTGGTGGTGAGCTGCTTTTGAATTGCTGCATTCCATGTGGTGTACACCCACAGTGCAATTAGGGAGGCAGGTCCAGGATCTTGACCCAGAGGCAGTGAAGTAACAGTGATATATGTTCAAGGGTGGTGAATGACTTGGAGGAGAGCTTCCTGGTGGTGGTGTCCCCTTATGTTTGTTGCCTTTGTCCTTCTAGATGGTCGTGAGTCTGGAAGGCGCTGTCTGAAGAGTTTTGGTGAGTTACTACAGTACATCTTGTAGATGGTACACACAACTGCCACAGCATGTCGGTGGTGGAGGGAGTGAATGTTTGTGGAACGGGAAGCAATGAAGTGGGCTGCCTTTGTCCTGGATGAGCTTGGTGAGTGTTGTTGGTGCTGCACTCATCCAGACAAAGGGAGAGTATTCCATCACACTCCGGATGTGGGCCTTGTAGATGGTAGATAGGCTTTGGGAGTCAGGAGGTGAGTACCTCACCACAAGATTCCTAGCCCCCTTTTGAAGTCACAGTATTTATGCGGCCAGTCCAGTTATGTTTCTGGTGAATGATAACCCCCAGGATGTTAATAGTGGGGGATTCAGTGATGGTAATGCTATTGAATGTCAAGGGACGGTGTTTAGATTCTCTCTTGTTAGAGATGGTCATTGCCTGGCACTTTTGTAGCAAAACTTTACTTGCCACTTGTCAGCCAAAGCCTGGATATTGTCCAGGCCTTGCTGCATTTAGACATTGATTGCTTCAGTGTCTGAGGAATCATGAATGGTGTTGAACATCATCAGCCAACACCCTCACTTCTGATCTTATGGAAGGAAAATCATAGATGAAGCAATGAAGATTGGCTGGGCCTAGGACACTACCTTGAGGAACTTGTGCAGTGATGTCCTGGATATGAGATGACTAACCTCCAACAAGCACAACCACCTTCCTTCGTGCCAGGTATGGCTCCAACCAGTGGAGCATCCACCCCACTGACTCCAATTGTCTCCAGGTTTGCTGGGGCTCTTGATGCAAAACTATCTCAAATGTAGCCTTGATGTCATGGTCAATCACTCTTAGCTCACATCTGGAATTCAGTTCTTTGTCCATGTTTGAACCACGGCTATAATGGGGCCAGGAGCTGAGTGACCCTGGCAGAACCCAAACTGAGTATCTGTGAGCAGCTTATTGGTCTGAAAGTGCCGCTTGATAGCATTTGTTGATGACCCCTTCCATAATGTTACTGATTGGGCGGTAAGTAGACAGTTTGAATTTGTCCTGCTTTTTGTGTACAGGGCATACCTGGACAACATTGCTGGGTAGATGCCAGTGTTGTAGCTGTATTGGAACAGCTTGGCCATGGGCACGGCAAATTCTGGAGCTTCAGTACCATTACCGAAACATTGGGCCCATAGCCTTTGCAGTACCTTTGGCCATTTCTTAATTTACCATGGACTTTTCCCCACTTAATCTCTTCCTACAAAGCAATAATTGGTTTGGCTGCTTTTACATTATCAGGGCCGATTGCACAATCTTGCAAACTGGTATACGTTGGCGTTATGCTTCACACAAAACTCCTCCCACTAGACTTTATTTATCCTTCTGTCCCTTTCTCTCACTTATCTAGCTTTCCCTTAAAGATGTCTATGCCATTTTCCACCAGTCCTCCATGTGGGAACAGGTTCTGCATTCTAACCATTCCCTGGGGAGAGAAGTTTCTCGTGAACCTTTTCTTGGATTTATTAGTTACTTACTATCTTATCATTAATGCCTCTATTTTTAGACTCCCTCATAAGTGGAAACATTTTCTCTATGTGAACCAAAGAATCAAAATGATGAATCAATTGTTCTAATTATATTTCAGACAGCGAGGCAGCGTCAGGAGATAATTTGCTGGCTGATGAGTAAATCTAATCAAGGCTGATTTGCATTGATAATCCAATCTCCTGCAGTAGAAACTAAAGCTGGTGCTCTCATTAGTGTTCTTCCATTTGTGATGAATGGAGGAAATTTATACATACATTGTAATATATATATCTGTTGCAGTCATTAAAAGCCTGAGTTGAGGTATATATATCTGTTGCATTAATATTTTTAAAAATCCTAGTTTAACAAACAGGCAGACTCTGTGTCTATAAAAGGTGTGATTAAGCTGTTGTAAAAGTGAGATCATCATTCATTCCAACATGTAATTGTTTACCTATACAATGACGAATGGAATTTTGGTATGATTGTTGAAGATTCCTGGAGAGGTGATCATTTGAGATAGTGTGTTTAGACTTGAGTAAACAGGTCAGGGTATCTGAGTGGGATAAAGATGATGTAATTAATGGGAGGAAGCAGGTCTGTAGTAAGCAGTTTAGCTTGGAGTCTTGTTAGCTTGGAGTTTAAGCTGAGCAGCAGTTTTTGCCAAAAGCTGTCTGGTTAAGCAATAGTCTAGTACAGGCAGCAGGATCTGCCGTCTGTTTTCCTGAAAGGATCTCTCTTTCTCTTCAAGCAGTGTTTCCAATAAATCTCTATTCAAGTGTCCAACAAGTAATCCTGTCTTTGCTCATTTTATTTATAACTGGCTGTTGACCTGTCATGGGCTTTTCTTAATTGGAAATAGAGAAGGTATAAAGTCATGAAAAGGGTTTCCTTTTGCTTTAAGAATCATTTAACTGTTAATTGAAAAGCTATTTTCTGTGATGTCAATGTGTTTAACCCAAGTTCAGAATAAAGTTTGATTTGGTCAGTAGGGTCATTCCTGGAGCGAAGTATCATTTCCTCACAGTTTTAAAAATGAAAAATTAGTGTTTGGGGTTCTTGTTAGGCATCCTAACAAACGTTGGGATCTGGATCTAACAAAATGAGGGGCTTGTCCAGGATTAAAAAGTATAATTCCTTGTTTGAACATAGGAACGTAGGAATTAGGAGCAGGCCTAGGCAATTCAGCCTCTCGAGCCTGCTCCGCCATTCATCCAGATCATGGCTGATCTCTTTGTGGATTCAAATTCACATCTCCTCCTGTTGCCCGTATCCCTTTAACCCGTTTTTTAATCAAAAATATATCCATCTCTTTCTTTAAAACATTTAATGATTCAGATTCCACTGGTCTATGAGGCAGCGAATTCCACAAATTCACCACCTTCTGCGAGAAATAGTCCCTCTTCATCTCAGTTCTAAATTTACCGCCTCTCAACCTATGTCTATGACCTCTCATTCTAGATTTGGTCTATGTCTACCTGATCAATCTAATTTAATATTATATACACCTCGATCAGATCCCCTTTCATCGTTCTAAACTCTAGTGCGTATAAACCCAAACTGTTTAATCTCTCCTCATACATTAACTCGTTCATTCCCTGAATTAATCTGGTGAATCTTCTCTGAACTGCCTCTAATGCCACCACATCCTTCCTCAAATAAAGAGACCAAAACTGGATACAATACTCCAGATGTAGTCTCACCAACACCCTATGTAATTGTAACAACAGTTCTCTACTTATATACGCCAGTCCTTTTGCAATAAGCGCTAACATTCCATTTGTCGTTTTAATAAGATGCTTTACCTGCATACCAACTTTCTGTGATTCATGAACAAAGACACCCAGATCCTCTCTCAGACACATCTTGAATATGCTTTCCATTTAGATAATAATTTGCCTTTCTATTTTTTTGGCCAAAATGTATAACCTCACACTCATCTTCATTAAACTCCAGCTGCCAAGTTTGGCCCAATCTCCTAACCTGTCTGTACCCGTTTGTACAATCTGTATCTCCTCTTCACTGCTTTCTTTCCCACCTATTTTAGTATCATCCACAAATTTTGCTATGTTACACTCTGTCCCTGCTTACAGAACATTTATATAAATTGTAAAGAGTTGAGGTCCGAGGTTAGACGTTTATTTGTTTTTTACCCTCTACAAACTATCAAAAGAAATTCAATCAGATCAGGGATCCAATTTTATGTTGAGGTAAATCAGGGAAGTTATGGATAGCTTAGGAGTGAAGTAATTTAGATCCACTGCAAATCAGCCAGAATCACAGAGGGCGTTAGAAAGGTGGCATCAAACTTTAAAGACCATGGGCGAGATTCTCTCATATGGGGAGAAATCGTAAGGCTGGCGTCAAATCCGGGCGGGTTTGACGCCAGCCCCCCCCTTCCCGACCGGGAACCGATTCTGGTCCCCGGTCGGGGCTAGCATCCCGACGCCGTAAACTCCGGCATCACGGGCTTAACGAATTTCGTTAAGCCCGCTTGCCAGAGTTAGCGCCGGCTGACGCGTCATATGACGTCAGCCGCGCATACGCGGATTGGAAGACTCCAACCCGCACATACGCGGATGACGTCATCGCGTATTTGCGCGAAACCCGCGCATGCGCGGGCCGGGATGCCCCTCAGCCACCCCGCGAATGGATACTGCGGGGCGGCGGAAGGACAAATAGTGCGCGGGCATCGGGCCCGCTGCCCGCGATCGGTGGGCACCGATCGCGGGCCCATGGCACCCTTGGCACGGCCGTGGTACTGCCGTGCCAATCGGTGCCATGGTTATAAAAAGCGAGAGTTTACGGCCGTTTTTACGAACGGCCAGACCAGGTGTGTTTGCCGTTCGTAAAAACAGCCGTAAAGGGCTGGGAACTCGGCCCATCCATCAGCTGTGAATCGCTGCCGGCCGTAAAAAAACGGCGGCAGCGATTCGTGTCGGGAGTTGGGCGTGGGGCGGGGGAGAATAACGGGAGGGCGTCGGAACAGCGTGGCCGTAAAATTTACGAGCCACGCTATTCTCCGCACCGTCGGAAGTGCGGAGAATCTCGCCCCATGTTGAGGGCCTATAGTGAGGATTATCCAAATGATTTGGATAAAGGAATTCCATTTGTACTATTTGCGATTAGGGATGCAGCTAATGAATCAGTCCATTCGAATTGATTTTTGATTATGAGGTAAGGGGGCCACTTCTTAACTGATTAAGGAGCAATTGGTGAGTTAGCTTTCTGAGAATACATTGTTGGACTATGTGTCAAACTTTAGGGAGAGATTAACTAGGGCTGGTGAGTTGGTTAGAAAGCATTTAAAATTGTCACAGCAAGGGCAGCATGGTGGCGCAGTGGTTAGCACTGCTGCCTCATGGCATTGAGGGCCCAGGTTCGATCCCGGCTCTGGGTCACTGTCCGTGTGGAGTTTGCACATTCTCCCCGTGTTTGCGTGGGTTTTGCCCCACAATCCAAAGATGTGCAGGCTAGGTGGATTGGCCACGCTAAGTTGCCCATTAATTGGGGGGAAAAAATAAACAATGTAGGCTGTGGACTGACTTTTACTCTCCCTCTCAAATGGTGGAATAGCATGTAAATGATATGCAGAAGCAATGATAAGTATTAGTATTATTACCAGTGGTAGATGAACCATTAAGCAAGATTTAGTGGGCCTTATCAAATTGAATGGAAATTGTGAGGTGAATTATTTGATAAGAACAAGAGAAGAGTGTGTTATGTTAATATGCTCACAAGGTATTTTGATAGGGAAAGAAAGCAGAAGGAGAATGATCATATCTCAGAAGAAATAAATCCGATGATTCTGAATTTGACATTTCTCAAATTAGATTGGCAATGAGGAACTAATAAGAAATTGGTATCAATTACTGAGTTACCTTCCAGAGGAAAATCAAAGTGATCCAACAGTGTTATTACAGTCACATAGAGCTATATGTGAGAACAAACTGGGAAGTACTAGGATGTGGATGTAGGAAATGCTACTCCAACTAAGCAACATCCATATATACTCAATGCTCTAATGCTGGCACAGGTACAAAAAGAGTTTGAAAACATGATTAAGAATGATATGATTAAGACTTCCAGTTCGGCATGTAGCGAAATGGCGGCATGTGGAGGATCTCGCCTTGATCATAATCTTTTTCCTTTTTTAGCTTAGAACTTGTGCCTAAACTTTCCAATTTGTTTGTTTAAGTCCCCCACAGCAAAGGATGCGGAACATGTTTCAAACCAGATACCAAAAGAAGAAATAAATAACTTCAAAATCAGCAACCTCGAGAGCATCAAGGAAAACTAAAATGGCGGTAGAGGCGATCACAGTGCTGGGGCCACGCCCCTAACCCTGGATATTTTGACTGCGTAGTTACAGAAGCTGCACCAAGAGGTTTTGGTGAGCATGAGAAGGCAATTGTGGTGGCAATTTCCTCAATCAGAGAGGCCTTGGCCAAGGTAGACAAGGGGTGAAGCAGCAGGGTGCGGAGAGACGTTTAGGTTTTTGTAACGGCCAAATGTCTGTATCAATGTAAAGTTATGCCGTTTGGAATGAAGAATGTGCCAGCAACATTCCAAAGACTGACCAACAAGGTCATTTATGGACTAAAACATTGTGCAATGTACATAGATGATCTGGTGGTGTTTAGTCAAATGTGGAAGGAACATTTGAACATTTGAAGGAATTGTTTGATCCACTACAGGAGGCTGACCCTGTGGTAAATTTAGCTAAAAGCGAATTTGCGAAAGTCCAAGTCACATTCTTAGGCCATATGATTGGACATGGTCGGATGGCTCCATGGAATGTGACAATTAAAGCTATGGGAGAGTTCCCAATCACATCAACGAAAAGAGAAGTTCTGAGATTTCTGGGCATGAGTGAAATACATGCCAAACTTTAGCAGCGTGGTTGCTTCACTGCCTGAACTTCTGAAAACGCACAGGAAATTTTATTAGAAGTCAGAATGTCAGGAGGCATTTGGCAATCTGAAAACTGTGTTAACCAACGCACCAGTGTTGGCCACTCCAAATTATGCCAAGCAATTTAAGGTGCTAATTGATGCAAATGATGTGGGTGTTCGTGCTGTATTGTTACAAGAAGAGAATTTGAAGCAGAATGGGAATTGAATTAGGAAGTCTTTCCCTCTTTTCTGTTTTATAAGTTTAGTCTTTACAACTTTCATAACTTCTCGTTTGAAAATAAGTTTTGTGGTTATAATCTGCAAGGGCTGCTGTAATTGGTAGTCACAAAGACAAGGAAAGAAGGGCCATAGGGAATTGGATAGTATTCCAATTTCAAGCTCCTTTCACAGCTTTAATTTAAAAGGGTAAATCATAGCAGGAGAACTCAAAGCCTTGGTTTGCCCCTCTTGCTCCATGTTTGAGGCTGGGAACATTTCCAGTGTCCAGGGCAATCATATGTGCAGGAAGTGTCTCCAGCTACAACCACTAGAAATCCGGGTTTTGAGCTGGAGCGGCGACTGGGGACACTGTGGAGCATCGCGAGGTGGAGAGTGTCATGGATAGCACGTACAGAAAGGTGGCCAAACAGCAGGCTCAGACTCCACAGGCAGGAAGGGAATGGGTGACCACCAGGCAGAGCAAGAGAACTAGGCAGGCAGGGCAGCGATCTCTTGTGGCCATTCCCCTGCAAAACAGATATACCGCTTTGGATACTGTTGAGGGGAATGGCCTCTCAGGGGAAAGTAGCCAAACTTATTGCACCACAGTTGGTTCTGCTGCCGAGGAGGAGTAAAAGGTGTAGGAATGCAAAAGTTACAGCGGAATAGGTAGGCATTGTCAGGGAATAGATAGGCATTTCTGTGGCCAAATAAGAGACACCAGGATGGTATGTTGCCTCCCTGGTGTGTGGGTCAAGGATGCCTCAGAGCGGTTACAGGATATTCTGGAGGGGAGGGTGAATAACCAGTCATCGACGTACACATGAGTACGAATGACATAGGTTAAAAAAAGAGCTGAGATCCTGAAAGCAGATATAGGGAATTAGGAAGAAGGTTGTGATCTCAGGACTACTACCAGTGCCATGTGCTAGTCAGAGTAGAAATAGTAAGAAGTATCAGATTAATACATGGCTGAAGAGATGGTGTGATGGGGAGGGTTTCAGATTGCTGGGCCATTGCGACCGTTTCAGGGGTTGATGGGAGCTATACAAACTGGATGGGTTACACCTGGACAGGACCGGGACTGATGTTCTTGGAAGGGGTACTTACTAGAGCGGTTTTAGAATTTAGAACAGTACAGCACAGAACAGGCCCTTCGGCCCTCGATGTTGTGCCGAGCAATGATCACCCTACTCAAACTCACATATCCACCCTATACCCGTAACCCAACAACTCCCCCTTAACCTTACTTTTTAGGACACTACGGGCAATTTATCATGGCCAATCCACCTAACCCGCACATCTTTGGACTGTGGGAGGAAACCGGAGCACCCGGAGGAAACCCACGCACACACGGGGAGGACGTGCAGACTCCGCACAGACAGTGACCCAGCCGGGAACCGAACCTGGGACCCTGGAGCTGTGAAGCATTGATGGGGAGGGGAGGGTTGGGGAGGGTTTAAACTAATATGGCAGGAGGATGGGAACCTATGTAAGGATTCAGAACTGGGGGAATCAAGAACAAGAAAAAAAGAGAGCAAGGAGAGTAAGAAAAGTGTAAGGCAGAGAAATCAAGGACCTATATCAGATAATTGTTATGGGCCAGGGTTTAAAAACTCCAAAGTATATTATGGAGTTCACCTGACCTATAACCTTTTGTTGAATTTGGCTAGGATGAGCACCTTCACTTCAGGTGCCATTCAACAGCACCTTGGGCGCTTTTAATCAAAAAAACATGCTTTATTCTAAGAATTTTATTAACATTTGTATAAACACACACAGCAAGATTTTTTAAATCAATTACAAACATAAAGACCCCACACAACTACAATAATCTATGTATAACCCTTAATGAATTGCCCTTTATCTGTTCCTATTCAGAAACAAGATCTCATAAACCAAAAACCCCTTTTTACCAGAACAACAGGTAACTATAATCAATGGGTTTCTTCCTTGAAACAACTCTTTAAAATGAAAATAGAGAGACAGGCCTCTGTTCTCTGAGTCCACAGCAGTCAAATGAGAAAACAAAAGTAAAACTCACAGAGCCACAGTTCAGCTCCACCCACACAATGACATAAATAAATAACCTTTATTGTCACAAGTAGGCTTACATTAACACTGCAATGAAGTTACTGTGAAAAGCCCCGAGTCGCCACATTCCGGCACCTGTTCGGGTACACAGAGGGAGAATTCAGAATTCTCAGCTGGTACGGAAATTGAACCCACGCTGCTGGCCTTGTTCTGCCTCAGAAACCAGCTGTCTAGCCCACTGAGCTAACATCATTGAAGCCATGTGATAAGACAAAAACCTGTCTTAAAGAGACACTCCCATGACAAATGACACTGTAAAAAATAGTAAGGACAGGACAAGGAACGTTGAAAGGACTAGCCTTAAGATTTGTACCTGGACGCGTGGAGCATTCAAAGTACAGTGGATTAATTAATTCCACAGATAAATGAAAAGGGATATGATATAGTTGGGATTACAGAGCCAAGGCTTCAAGGTGACCAAGGATGGGAACTAAACATTGGGGACTATTCAATTTTTAGGAAGTCAGACAGAAAGGAAAAGGTGATGCAGTTGCATTGTTGATTAAAGAAGACCTACATTTTCTTCCAGTTAGCAACCTCTTAGCTGTGGTGCTGAGTATTGCAGGCATTTACCCAACAAAGTGGGAATTTGCTCAAGTATGTCCTTCCCACAAAAAGCAGGAAAAATCCAATGTGGCCAATTCCTGTCCCATTAGTTTACAATCAATCACGAGCAAAGTAATAGGAGGGGTTGACTGTGTTATCAAGTGGCACTTAGTCACCAGGAACTGCACCACTGCTCAGTTTGGATTCCACCAGGGAAGCCCACCTCCAAGACCTCATTACAGCCTTGGTCCAAACACAAAAAGAAAAGTTGAATTCCAAAAGTGAGATGAAAGTTGACTGCCTTTGGCATCAAGGCAACCTTTGCCCAAAAATGAGCCCTAGTTAAATTGATATTTATGGGTATGATGGGAAATCTTTGCACTGATTCATATCATACCTGGCACAAAGGAAAATGGTTGTGGTTGTTGGATGCCAGTCATCTCAGTCCCAGGGCATCGTCACAGGTCAGTGTCCTTGGCCCAACCGTCTTTAGCTACTTCATGAATAACCTTTCCTCTCGCATAAGGTCGGAAGTGGGGATGTTCACCGATGATTACAGAGTGTTCAGTACTACTTACAGTTCCTCAGATAATTAATTAGTTCATGCTCCATGCAGAAGACCTGGGCTGGGATTTTCCACTCCCATTCGGATGGGTGGTAAGGCAGCTGGGAGCAGAGAATACCTGGAGACGGCCAAAAATTTGTTTTACGCCTTTGTAAAACTAGGTTGCAATTGTCCGTTCCACCCGTCACTGGTGGGTCGCATTTCCTGCTGTGACGCGTCGGGAACATGATTTTAAATACATTTGCGTCTCATTCTAAGCCATGTGCGCTGAAATCTCACCATGCCCCCTTCCACCCCTGGATCATCAGGCTGTGTGATTTACAATGGTACAGGAGCAATGTGCACCTTCCAACCTGCACTTTGTTCCTCACTTTGAGGTTAGTTAGCCCATGTTGCATCGCCCAGCGCTTGCAGGAATCAGCTCCTGGCTTTGCAAACGTCACCACATCACCTTCAGGGACTTGTCGCAGGTAACTCTTTGCCTATCAGACCAGTGACATGGCAGGGGTGGCTTCTCATAGACTGCAGGACTAGGGCTGTACTGGGGAAGGGGACAACTGGCATCAGGCAGAGAACGTGCGACAAAGCTAGGTCTATACTGAGGGTTACAAGTTGGGAAAGTTGTGCTCAGACGGGAGAGAGGTTATGGGGTATAAGTGGCCTCAAGATGTGGGGGTGGAATCTACATGGGCCATAGACACATCCACCTCAAAATGTTCATGGGCTATCAATCAGATATGCAGCAGGAGCACAATGGGATCAAGGAATATAAGCGGAGGCTGGGGGGTCTGTGAGGGAGGGGAAACTGAACATGTAGCTCCAGGACTGGAAGGGGTTTCCAAACTCATACAGGGAGGGTCCAGGCAGGTCTGGCAATGAGAGTTCTGTACCACCATCTTCCAGCAATGGTGCAGTACAAAATTAAAATAAGGAGAAGCTCTGCTGGTGAGGGCTTGCGATGATTGAACTACAGTATTTGAGGAAAACTAGATTATAAATGTATTGGGCAATTTAAGGATCAAAAGCCTGGGGTTAGAATGTGTTTGACTGCAATAGTCATGTATAAAAAAAATAATAATTCTGTTCTGCAGGGACTGGGTGGTTTTAGCTGCCAGAAGATGAAATTGATGAAGAGATGTGGTTTTCAGTCTGGGCTAATGCATAGTGGTTTGCCCCGGGAAGTCCCTGGGAATGAACATTCTTTCAGACCCTGGAATGTTAGTTTGTTTTTTAGTTTGGGAAGTTGAGGTCATTGCTGGGTGGATACAAGGAAGGCCAGGAGACACTTTAAAAAGCTATGGGAAGAGGCAGTTTTGGAGAAAGCTGTGGTGAGAGGCAGTGTTTTGGAGAAAAGCATTTGGAAGTGAAGTCTGATCTGGCAACCCTTGGTTTTAGACCAGAAGTGAAGGCAATTTTTTCCCCAGTTGGATAGTAATAAAAAAGAGTAATAATATTTTAAAAGCAGAGCAGTCTTGTCTGAAGACAAGGAAGAGGATGAAGCAATTGAGTTGAACCAGCTATTTGAAGACATTCAGCCAGAGTCTGAAGCGGTTTTAACAAAAGCTAGGATCTGTTCTGTCAAGCAAGTATTACTATATGCCCTGTTGACATTTAAGGTGGATTGAGAGCTATATGTTTCTTTTCTTGCAATGGGAAATTGAGAGTGGTGTTCAGGGATAATTGTAAGCTGCTCTTTTTCGGGTGTGAATTTAAAAGTTTAATATTGTGTTTATAATAAAGTTTTGATTGAGAAATACCAAATCCTTTTATTTTCATGCAATCACTCCTGGAGCAAATTATTCTTTCCATACAGTCTTGTTTTCAATAATATTTTTATTGGGATTATAAAAATTTTGCAACAAGATCTATACATAACAAGAGAGAGAACCATTGGAAAGAACATAAAAGAAGAAACCAGCAATAGCAACTTCATAAACATCTGAGCAACAGGTTGTCACTTTCCCTGTGACCCAGGTTCCCATGCTCGCATTATCTTATTTACATTTATATTTATTATCAACACCGGAACTTTTTACTTTATTTATATTTACACCCGTTTTGATGGGGAGTAGTCCTGTTCCCCCATTGAGTTTTCAAGGTAGGTTCGAATGGTCCCCAACCACCGCCTCCATTTGGAAGCTCACTCGCTTACCCACAATATAGCCACCCCCCGTGCCCTACTATCTCTTCTTCAGCCTCATCTGATTCTTTACCCTCAGATGAGTCTCCTGTAACAGCACCGCTTTCAGACCCTTTAGATGCGAGAAAACTTCACTGGTCCCCCAGCCCTCTCACATTCCACACCACCACTGACCGGGGGTATCTCACCACCTCCCCCCCCCCCCCCCCCCCCACCTTCCTACCCGCCATGGCCATCTTACCAGGACCTGTCTCACAAGCCAGTCTCAGTCTGGCCCAAGTCCCAGCCGGCCCCCTCCGCCCCCCACACACTTCCAAGCAACCCCTCTACCGCTTCCGAGATCTACTGCAGCCGAGATCTATCAATCCTGAGAGCCACTTCGAGGTCCTGGGTTGTGCTGCCGACTTCCAACTTAGCAGAAGTCTCCATCTGCCGATAAGTGAGGGGATTGCCAGTGCGTCCACCCCCTTCCCTGCCCAGAGCTCTGGATGAACTGACACCCTGAAGACTGCCACAGATGGGAATGCCTCCATTTTGACCCCCACAACCGTAGACATGGCCTCAAAAAAGGCTGTCCAGAACTCCCTGAGTAAGGTGGAGGACCAGTACATGTGGATGTAGTTGGCTGGAACCCCAACACCACTCGCAATTATCCTCCACCTCCGGTGTGTCCTCATGTGTCTTAGAAAGATGTGCCCTGTGCACCACGTTGAGCTGCCTGTAGCTTGGCCTGGTGCAAGAGGAGGTGGAGTTCATCCTGTGCAGTGCCTCACTCTCGAAATCTACCCCTATCTCCATGCCCAGCTCCTCCCCCCATTTCCATCTGGTCTCGTCCAGTAGGGTCTTGACCTTTTCCATGGGTCGTCCGTAAATGCCGCCACATTTGTCATCCCCTAACCAGTCCTACCCTACCATTGTGTCCAAAAATGTGTGTCTGGGTCTCTGGGGGAACGTTTTTGATCCTTGGGGAGAAATTCACGCAGCTGCAGGTTTCTGAGCTCACTCCCTTTCGGGAGTTGGAGCTTCTCCGAGAATTCCCCCAGCGTCGCCAGTCTACCGTTCTTGTACATGTCCTTTACTCCTACTGTCCTGCCCCCACGTCCCAAACATGGTAGCTATCTCCATCAGTGTGGCCACTTCCTGGAGTGAGTGTACAGGGTGGGGGGGGGGGGGGGGGGGGGGGGGGGGAGTGATGCAATAGCTTAGAGAGACATCCCCGTGCAGGAGGGTTCCTCCATTTGGACCGAGTCTGCCTCCGATTCCTTCAGCCACCCCTCACCCTCTCTGTGTTTGCCGCCCAGTGGTAGAATAGGAGGTTCGGTAGGGCCAGGCTTCCCAGGTATCCCCGCAAGATGGTCTTATCTATCCTAGGGACTCCCCCCCCCCCCCCCCCCCCCCCCCCCCCACACACACACACACACACAGACAAAGGCCATGATTAGCTTGTCGACCCTGGTGAAGAAGGGTTTAGGGATGAAGATCAGCAGTGGTCTGAATACAAATAGGTATCGAGACAGCACGTTCATTTTGACCACCTGTACTCTTGCCGCTAGCAAAAGAGGGAGTGAGTCCCATCTTTGAAGGTCCTTCTTCACCTCTTCCACCAGGCTAGAGTGGTTCCACTTGTGAAGCCACCTCCAGGTGTGGGTCACTTGTATCCTCAGGAACCTGGGGCGGAATTCTCCGGCCCCCCGCAGGGTCGGGGAATCGCCCGGGGCCGGCGTAAATCCCGACCCGCCGTGGCCGGAATTCTCCGCCGCCAGGGAATCGGCGGGAGCGGGAATCACGCCCCGCTGATCGGCATGCCCCCTGCGCCGATGGCCGTGCCCACCTCGGCGATTCTCCGGCCCGCGATGAGCCGAAGTCCCGCCGCTGACAGGCCAATCCCGCCGACGTGGTTTAAACCACCTCTGTGCCGGTGGGATTGGCGGCGCGAGCGGGCCCCCAGGGTCCTAGGGGGAGGCGCGGGGCGATCTGACCCTCGGGGTGCCCCCGCGGCGGCCCACCGATCGGCGGGCGGGTCAGTGCCGTGGGGGAACTCTTTTTCTTCTTCTGCTGCCGCCACGGCCTCCACCATGGCGGAGGCGGAAGAGACCCCCTCCACCGCGCATGGGCCGGTGGTGACGTCAGCGGTCGCTGACGCTCCGGCACATGCGGACCGGCGAAGGCCTTTAGGCCAGCCCCGACGCCGGGCGGCGTAGCGCCAAAGGCCGTTGGCACCAGTTTTGCCGTCATCGGCGGAGCGGGAGTCACTCCAGCGTGGGCCTAGCCCCTAAAGGTACGGAAAATTCCGCACCTTTGAGGAGGCCCGACGCCGGAGTGGTTGGCGCCACTCCTCTACGCCGGGAACCCCCGCCCCGCCGGGTAGGGGAGAATTTTGCCCCTGAACTTGCTTTGGGTCACTTTAAACCGTAGCTCTTCCAGCTTTGCTCCTCCCTCTCGGGGGATCATCCAGGAAAATGTTGCTCTTTCCGAGGGTAGGTTTGTAATCAGAGAAGGCACTGAACTCCTTAAGAAGTTTTGTTATCTTTCCCATGCTGGCTAGGCGTTTCAATACTTAGAGGAGCAGGTCATCTGCATAGTGTGAAACTCTGTGCCCCCTGCCCCCTTTGCGAATGCCCATCCACCATTCTTTTTTAATTTTAGTGTACCCAATTAATTTTTTCCAATTAAGGGGCAATTTAGCATGTTCAATCCACCTAACCTACACATCTTTTGGGTTGTGGGGGCGAAACCCGCACAAACACTGGGAGAATGTGCAAACTCCACACAGACAGTGACCCAGAGCCGGGATCGAACCTGGGACCTCGGTGCTGTGAGGCGGCAATGCTAGCCCACTGCACCACCGTGCTGCCCTGTCCACCATTCTGCTGAATTAAGGGTGACGGCCAGTGGCTGAATTGACAGTACAAACAGGAGGGGGGATAATGGGTACCCCTGCTTTGTTCCTCTTTGCAGTCGAAAGTATTCTGAGCTGGTGGCAAGCTCGCCATGGGAGCGCTGTACAGAAGCTTCACCCACGCAGTGATCACTACTCCAAACCCAAACCGCTCAAGCACCTCCATGAGGTACCTCCATTCCACTCGATGGAAGGCTTTCTCAGCGTCCAGGGAGATGATCACCTCTGGGGGCCTCTCCCCAGAATGGGATTATTGTTACATTCAGCAGGCTTTTTGACGATCAGTGAGATTGAGGCCTGGGCCAGTGAGGGTGGCAGGGCCATTGAACATCTCCCACAGCCGCGGGGTCAGTGCTTCTGCAAATGTTTTGTAAAAGTCTACTAGGAACCCATCTGGTCCCACTGCTTTTCCTGATTGCATGGAATTAATGCAGTCCTCAATTTTGTCCAGCCCTAACGGTGCTTCCAGCCCTTCTTTTCTATTCTCCCTCACCCCTGGTATATACAGTCTGTCGAGGAATTGCTTCATCTCCGAGTCTCCCTCTGGGGGCTCAGAGGTGTACAGGCCTCGGTAAAAGTTTGCAAAGGCCTTGTTAACCTCATTTGGGTCTTCCACTATTCAGTCATTTCTGTCTCTAACTTGTGCTATCTCTTTTGCAACTGCTTGCTTTCTTGGTTGGTGCACCAACATGCGGCTGGCCTTGTCTCCATGTTCGTAAAAGGCCCCCCATGACTGGCATAGCTAGGACTGCTTTCCTTGTGGAAAGCAGATCAAATTCCATCTGCAGCTTTCCTCTCTGACAGCAGTTCCACTGTTGGGGCTGTGGAGTACCGCCAATCCACCTCCAGTATAGAGTCAACCGCCCCCTGCTTGGGTGCCCTTTCTTTCCTGTCCCTTAGGGTTAGGGTTAGGGTTAGGCTATGATTAAGCTATGATTTCACGCCTGATCTCATCCTTCAGTGCCTCCCAGAATGTGGAAGGTGAGACTTCCCCATTCTGGTTGCTGGTGACATAACCGTCGATGGCTTGGAATATCTTTGTGCAGAATTTCTTATCGGCGTGGAGAGCTGTATGCCTCCATGGGGAGTGCCCCTTCTCCGACCTCATGTCCATGTAAATGGCGCATTGTCGTAGATTACAATCGTGCAATATTCCAACTTTGTTTCCCCTGGAAGCACCATTTTCCCTATGACAAAAAAGTCTATGTGCAGGATTCTCCAGCCGCGTCTGCCCAGCGATCAAAAAATGCCGCCCGAGGTTAATGGACTTCTCCATTGTTGTAGTCTTGCCCATGGCGTTCTTGTGGCAGGCGGGGCAGAATAATCCAGCCCTATACGGGAGTAGGCCCTGTGCAAGTGGGAGAAGAAGGAGAATTAGTTTTCTCTTGGTTAATTGAACCTCCACGGATCCACACCCCCCCCCCTCCCCCCCCAACAACCTGCACCCCGATATAATAATGATCCCCAGGGCAATTCAGTAAATGGACAAGCTCCAGAAAGCCGGTTAGAAAGTTGGTGCTGGATGGTTCACTGAAGGGAAGCCTCAGCCTCCCTCCCCCCATATAATCTAATTTCCTAAATGAATAATTATCCTCATGTTTACTCCCAGAAGTGCAGTATCAGAGAGCAGTGAATGAGGATTCCAGTGCTTGGGCTGAATGAAGCGTATCCAAGCATCTGGCCAAAGCAATGCCAAGAGATGGTCATGTCCTACACTTAGTGCATTGTGGGGAATATCCCACCCTTGGGTAACATTCAGGCTTGTGTTGATAAGTAGCAAGTATCATTCATACCACACAAGTGCCAGGCAACAACATCTCCAACATGAAAGAATCTATCCCACTTCCCCTTAACATTCAATGGCATTACCATCACTGAATCCTCCACCATTAATTTCCTGCGCATTACCATTGACTGGAAACCTAACTGGATCAGCCACATAAATACTGTGGCTACAAAAACGAGTCAGAGACTGGATATAACTGGAGATTGATGCTCCAAAACCTGTCCTACAAGGCACTTGCAGTGTGTGACATCTACATGGTGTGTACTACACCAACTCGTCAAGGCTTCTTTGAAAGCACCTCCCAAACCTGTAACTTCTACTGTTAGAAGGACAAGGACAATGGATGTAAGGGAACACTGCTACCTGCAAGTTCCCCACCAACTCACGCACCATCCTGACTTCAAAATATATTGCCGGTGTTTATCATTATTGCTGGGTCAAAATTCTGGAACTACCTGTTAGCTGTTTGGAAATATTTTCACCAAAAAGACTGCAGAATTTCACCAGCTTCACAAGAGCAATCAGAGAGGACAATAAATGCAAGCTTTGACAGCAATGTTCCCTCTAATTTCCCTTTGCTATGCAGGGCCTGTTGTTGCATTGCATGGTTCCCTTTGTTTAAAAACAAAATATTCCAATTAAACGGCAATTTAGTGTTGCCAATCCAATTTAGTGAACATCTTTGGGTTGTAGGGGTGAGATCCACGCAGACACGGAGAGAATGTGCAAACTCCACATGGACAGTGACCCAGAGCTGTGATTGAGCACGGGGCCCCGGTGCTGTGAAGCAGCAGTGCTAACCACTATGCCACCCCCCCCCCCCCCCCTTAAGAATGTTGTGCAACCAGACACACACACACACCGTAAAGGAATTGCTTTTTGTGCCTGGCCTGATGTCCCTGTGTAGTAGGTTCTGGATTGTTGTGTGGCCTCACACTATCATAACTTAGAGGTAACTTTACTTGCCAGTGAAACACCCTACGAGCGACTGAGAGACAAAGATCTCTTGCTCCTCCTTTAAGATGTCCATTAAAGCGTATCCTTTTGATCAAGCTTTGATCATCTGACCTAAAATCTCCTTTTATGGCTTGGTGTGAAATTTTATTTGATACTGCTCCTGTGAAGTCCCCAAACACTTCTCCACTTTCAGAAAGGCTAAGTGCCGTTTTACCATATCCATCTGCCACTTCTTGGCCCAGTCAGCGATTCCCACATCCTGTGAACAAGTAAAAAAAACAAAATCCTGAAAAGACTCCTTTGAGCCACGCATTTACCTCCTTAATCTTATTGACCCTATGCCAATTAACTTGTGGTCAGGTGGTAACGCAGAGATTATTACCCTTTTGGTTCTGTTTTTTAATTTAGCTGTTCATACTCCCTTAGCAGAACCTTGTCCTTGCTCTACCAATGTCATTGGTACCCAAGTGGACTACGACAACTGGATCTTTACCCTCCCACTCCAAGTTCCTCTGCAACCAGATGAGATATCCCAAACCCGAGAACCAGGCAAGCAACACAACGTATAGGATTCTCGATCCTGAGCACAGTGCCAATGCCTCTAACTATAATAATAATAATAATAACAATAATAATAATAATAATAATAATAGCTTATTGTCACAAGTAGGCTTCAATGAAGTTACTGTGAAAAGCTCCTAGTTGCCACATTCCTGCGCCTGTTCGGGGAGGCCGGTACGGGAATTGAACCCGCGTTGCTGCCTTATTCTGCATTACAAGCCAGCTATTTAGTCCACTGTGCTAAACCAGCCTCGCTATTCCCCCATTTGACTACATTTCTTTTCTCTCCCCCCACTTGAACGGCTCCCTTTACCACGGTGCTGTGGTCAGTTTGCTCATCCTTCCTGCAGTCCCCATTCCCGTCCGTGCAGGGAGCAAGAATCTTGAACCTGTTGGACAGGTCAAGGGATGAGGCTTCTGAAACCCTACCTTCTGGATCCCTCTACCTGCCTGACTGGCAGCCACACCCTCCTGTCCCTGACCATTGGCCAAATTCAAGGTAATCTAAGGGGCGTGACTGCCTCCTGAAACACAGGGCGCGATTCTCCGCACCCGCAGAAAATCGCGATAACGGGCGACTTTTGCGACGGCCCGACACGGCCCATTTCCCGACGTATTCACGTCCGGGAAATGGGCTAGGAACGGGGCCGCGTCAATCACGTGCGCGATGACGCCGGAACGCGGCGACGACACGAGCACGCCCATGTGACGCCGCCCGATGCCGTAAAAAGGCGCGGGCGAGCACAGAAACTGTAGGCCAGGATGTCGGAGCTCAGGAGAGCAGCCCCGCGATTCGTGGAGGCTGACGTGGAGACGCTGCTCGAATCAATCGAGCAGAGGAGGGGCATCATCTGCCCGCGTAGAGGGCATCGCCACCCTGCCAGCGTGGTGCGCCAGGCCTGGCGTGAGGTGGCTGCTGCCGTCAGTGCTGTGGGGCAGACCCCTCGCTCTGCAGAGCAGTGCCGGAAGAAGATGCACGACCTCACCAGGGCTGCCAGGGTAAGTACCAAGAGGGTGCCCCCGGGTCACAACCATCCCTCCCCCCTTTACTTCATCTCCCCCCCCCCCCCCCCCCCGGCACGGGGAGTGGAGGGGGATTGGGGCAGAGTGAGTTGAGGGTGGTTCACAAAGTTGTCACAGACCAAGCGCTCTGGCCCCCGTGGAGAGATGCAATGGTCTTATTACAACTTGACCCCCAAACCATGCCAGTATCTGAACGGACTGCTGATACCTGCCGTATTGTAATGATCTACCTATGCCCCCTCCCCCAACAGGACAAGACCGCTCACAACACTCGTGAGCGGAACAAGACTGGAGGGGGTTCGCCCATCCTGCACCCCCTCACCACGTGTGAGCAGAGGGCACTGGACCTTGTTGAGGGATCTACCACCCGGGAGATCGCGCAATGCGAGGTTGGCGGAGCTGGAACAAGTGAGACAACCCTGCATGATAAACACACCCCCTCCCCCATCCTCTGTGCCTTCACACCCTGCCCACTGGGACACCTCCCCCATCCTCTGTCCCTTCACACCCTGCCCACTGGGACACCTCCCCCATCCTCTGTCCCTTCACACCCTGCCCACTGGGACCGTCCAGCGCCCGGCCGAGCAAATCTAAATAACCCGTTTCATTCTCTTCCCTAGGGCGTGATGCCGAACGACCAGGGCCGTCTGCCTCCAGGCGGACACAGGCATCTGCCCCCACCTCACCCAGGGCCGCACGACAGAGGGTGCCCGATCAGCGGGGAGTCCCATCCTCCCCAACCGAATCTGTGGAGCAGGACGCCCAGAGGGCGGCAAGAGAGCAAGAGAGAGAAATGGCCCGCGAACGCCCTGCGGCCTCTCAGCGGGCCGATGACATAGAGGAGGCGTCCACCCAAGACGACCTCGAGCTCGCGGCACAGCTTTCTCCCACACCATCCACCATCCCAGAGACAGTCACCCCGGTTGGGCTATTTAGTGATGAGGCTCCTGGGTCACAGTCTGGGTCGCACATCACAGCTGAGCAGGTACAGCAGGTGGAGGTTGGAGCAGCCGAGGGTCCGGACTGGCGGAGGGCAGGCCAGGCCCAGCATCCAGCTGGCTCCCAGACGTTTTCTGAGTTCCTGGACTTTCTCAACCCACCTGCACAGCCGATGCATCAAGAAACCCAGGGACACAATGATGGGATGAGGGCTACCTTCCTGGCTCTGCAGACGCTGTTAGAGGAGTCGAACCGCGTCCACGAGCAGGGAGTGGTGCCGCTCATAGCAGCAACCCAGGCCGACACCGCACGGGTGGCATCCGCGGTGGAGGCAATGGGTCAGGTTATGCAAGGCGTTGGGCTTAATGTGCACGCGTCATCCTCAGCCCTGGACAGGGTTGCCCTCTCACAGGCAGCAATGCGCCAGAGCCAACACGACATTGCCGGCGCGCTGCGGGTCATGGCCCAGTCGCAGCACGCCATGGCACAGTCACAGCAGTCGATGGCACAGTCCCAGCAGTCAGTCGCGGAGAGCATCAACCGCCTGACACATGTGCTGGATGGCGTCGTGCACTCACAAGTTGAGATCGCACAGTCCCTGGCGGGAATGTCTAACTCCCTGGACTCCATCTCTGCAAACCTTCGGATCCTGGTGGATACCGTTGCAGGCCTCCAGGACTGGCAGCGCCAGGTGTCGGTGGCGCGACGGGGCACCTCCCCGCTCGCACCTCTGTCCCAAAGTGAGGCCCGGGGGCCACCGAGCTCCCCGAGGGAGGAGGAGGTTTCGGGGCCCGTCCCATTAACTCCATCACGGGACGTCCCGGAATTCTCGGCCTCCCCCCGTCCCATCCCTGGTGCATCGGGTGGGCAGCAAGCAGAGCAGAGTGGCACAACGTCACCCGAGACGCCCACAGAGCAGCCTGGCCCATCAAGGCCGGGTCGCCCCAGGAAACGCTTGCCGAAGGAGAAACAAGTCGAAGGGGGCGATTTGCAGCAGTCCTCCTCCACTCCTGCTGTATCATCTGGGGACTCACTTAGACGTAGTGGTAGGGCCCGTAAGGCAACAAAGAGAGACACTGAGTAAGTTGGCATGGGTGAAGGGCACAGTTTAGTTGTAGGGGCTAGGGCACTTGTAAATTATTGTTCACATTAAATGCACTGTTCCACCTTACTTGTAATACCGTGTGATTGTTCCACAGCCACAGGAATCGTGATGGTGACCGAGTGTCGCTGGGGTTGACGTGCGGTGAAACTTTGGTGCCGGGTGTGCAGTCCCTTCCCCCCCACCCCCTCCCACAGCTAGCCCACGCGGGCACGTGATGGAGTGTCCGTGACAATCTCAGCGGCCATCAAGGTGGATGGTTCAGCTATTGCCATGGGTCAGACTCTCTCTAACGATTCTGAGCTCACAGCTCATCGCAGAGCGGGCTGTCATCATTCCACATGGCACTGATCACACCCGCTGACACAGCCATCAATGTTGCGCCATACCGTCTGGACCCAGTGGAAAGGGTGATGTCGAAGTGGAGCAGTGTACACTGAGAGGGGGTGGGGGGGGGGGGGGGGGGGTGTGGTGGTGGCAGTTGTGTGTTGACCCTCTGCACGACTAGCGATGCAGGTGGTGGTTTGGTGTTTAGCGGGGACGTCACATGCGACGCGTGAACCCTGCTGCCACCAATGCGTCGCGTGCCCGCCTTCCTCGCAGGGTCCATCGTGCCGCCTCCTGGGCATCACCAGCACCTGGGTCGTGTCTGCGTGCTACTCCGCCAGCCTCCTCCTCCTCCTCCTCTGTGCTGGCACCACTGCCACTGGCTTCTCCCTCCACCTCCTGCAGCAGGTCATCTCCCCTCTGCATCGCGATGTTGTGCAGCGCACAGCAGACCATAACAATGCGAGCGACCTTGTCGGGCTGGTACTGCAGGGCCCCTCCGGAGCGGTCCAGGCACCTGAATCTCATCTTCAGGAGGCCAAGGCAGCGCTCCACCACACCCCTGGTTGCTGCATGGGCCTCGTTGTATCGGGTTTCCGCATTGGTCTGAGGCCTCCGTATAGGCGTCATCAGCGGATAACCCATGTCGCCTAGCAACCAGCCCCTCAGCCGGGGGGGACGCCCCTCAAACATCGCAGGGATGTACGACTGCGCCAGTATGTAGGAGTCATGCACACTCCCTGGGAACCTTGCACAAACGTTCATGAACGTCATGTGGGGGTCGCATACCACCTGGATATTCATGGAGTATGTCCCCCTCCTGTTTGTGAACACCTCCCTGTCCCCTGCAGGCGGGCGCATGGGGACGTGAACACAATCGATTGCCCCCTGCACCATCGGTATCCCGGCCACGCTGGCAAATCCATGAGCTCGTGAGTCTTGAGTTGGTCGGTCCTCGGGAAAGGTGATGTAGTGGTCCGCGATGGCATAGAGGGCGTCGGTCACATCCCGGATGCACCTGTGGACCGATGACTGGGAGATCCCGGAGAGCTCCCCGCTCGGAGACTGGAAGGAGCCGGTCTCATAGAAGTTAAGAGCGACCGTCACCTTGATGGCAACCGGGATCGTGTGTCCTCCCCCCGTTCCACATGGGGCGAGGTGCGCCA
The DNA here is from genome assembly GCF_902713615.1 of Scyliorhinus canicula. NCBI lineage: Eukaryota > Metazoa > Chordata > Chondrichthyes > Carcharhiniformes > Scyliorhinidae > Scyliorhinus > Scyliorhinus canicula. The sequence goes on along the minus strand of NC_052146.1, from coordinate 75,831,543 downwards.
CGAGGTGACAGATATGTATCACCGTCCGCCTACTCAGCCGGAGTCTCCTCCTGCAGGTGATGTCCGCCATTGTTAGGAAAGAGATCCGGACACGGTACACCCTCGGCCTTGGTCGTCGCCTCTGGCGCCGTGGCTGCACCCTCACTCTCTCCTACTTCCTCCTCCTCCTCCCCCCCCATGCTGCTCGATGATTGGCAACTCCTCGGCCCTTCCCTCTGCTGCTGCAGCTGGCCCTGCAGCCACTGCGGGTTGTGGGCTGTGGATGCTGCTCCATCTCCAAATGCAGTGCAGCGGCCCCAACCACTGCGCAGAACATAGCCGTTCTGTTCACATACATTGTGCTAACCTACAGAAGGGTGGTGGGGGGCAGAGAAACGGGACATGTTAGACGGAGGTTAGTCGACACCTCGGCAGCCGCCTGCCACGGGATACCTGTGTGTCCCGGTGGCCTGGTCGCGCTGGAGACACGCGTGCAGCCTAACCCCTGGTCACTTTCTGCATCCAACGGGCAGTTAACTATGTCCTCCTCACCGGTGCGTCAGTGGCCTGTGGCCGTAAGCCACAGGGCAACCAGCGGCTGTGTCCTCGTGACCGGCAGGCCATGGCATGGTGGCAGACATTTTGTAACGGGGTTGGACGGGTCACTCGCTCACTCTCTCCCTATCCCCCCCCCCCACTCCCACACTCCCCCCTCCGTCTCCCACACTGCCCCCATCAGTCTCCCGCCACTCCCCCCTCCGTCTCCCCCACTCCCCCCTCAGTCTCCCCCACTCCCCCCTCCGTCTCCCACACTCCCCCCTCAGTCTCCCACACTCCCCCCCTCAGTCTCCCACACTCCCCCCCCCACTCCCACTCCCCCCCTCAGTCTGCCCCACTCCCCCCTCCGTCTCCCACTCTCCCCCCCTCCGTCTCCCACACTCCCCCCTCAGTCTGCCCCACTCCCCCCTCCGTCTCCCACACTCCCCCCTCAGTCTGCCCCACTCCCCCCTCCGTCTCCCACTCTCCCCCCCTCCGTCTCCCACACTCCCCCCTCAGTCTGCCCCACTCCCCCCTCCGTCTCCCACACTCCCCCCTCAGTCTCCCCCACTCCCCCCTCAGTCTCCCCCACTCCCCCCTCCGTCTCCCACACTCCCCCCTCAGTCTCCCCCACTCCCCCCTCCGTCTCCCACTCTCCCCTCCCTCCGTCTCCCACACTGCCCCCCTCAGTCTCCCCCACTCCCCCCTCTGTCTCCCACACTCCCCCACTCAGTCTCCCCCACTCCCCCCTCCGTCTCCCACACTCCCCCCCGCTCTGGACCCCCTCCCATTCTCGGGGATGCCTTCGGGGATGTTGTGGCCAGACTCCAGCAGTGCGCTGAGCGGTGCGCTCACCTCCTCGAAGCTCTCGTCAGCCAGCACGACTGGTTGACGAACTTGAAAAGCAGGTGTGTTGGCCGTCGTAAAAACATTGCGTGATGACGTCAGGACTTGGGCCCATCCGGGCCGGAGAATAGCGGGGGGCCAATAAGTCGGGATTCTGGTCGTGTCGGGGGGTCTTTCGAGGCCTTTGCCGGGAATGCCGACGTGTAGCTTGTGCGGGGTTCGGAGAATAGCGGGAGGGCGTCGGACCGGCGTCGCCATGAACATATGCACGGCCCGCTATTCTTCGAACCGGCGTGAGTGCGGAGAATCGCGCCCACAGTGTCCAGGTACCTCTCCCCCTCCCTGATGTGTCGCAGTGTCCGAAGCTCAGGCTCCAGCTCATCAACTCTGAGCCGGAGTTCCTCAAGCAACCAACACTTACTGCAGACATGGTCACTGGGAACCACAATGGATCCCACCAGCTCCCACATCATGCAGAAACAACACATCACCTGACTCTCCATCTCTATTTTATTTAATTCGTTTATAATTAGTTTTTTTAATCAGCTGTTATGTACTTTGGGATATCCCAAGGTTGTGAAAATTGCGATGTACATGCATGCCTTTCTTCTCTTCTTGACAGTATTCACTTCTGTCTTCAGTTCTATATTCAATATTCAGCGGCAGGGACCCGGCTCCAATTCCAGCCTTGGTTGACTGTGTGAAGTTTGCACATTCTTCCCATGTCTGCCTGGGTTTCTTCCAGGTGCTCAGGCTTACTCCCACAGTCCAAAGATGTGCAGGTTAGGTAGATTGGTCATGCTAAATATCCCTTAGCGTCCAGAGATGTGCACATTAGATGGGGTTATGGGGTTAAGGGGATGGTGTGGGGGAATGGGCCTAGGTAAGGTGCTCTTTCAGAGAGTCGGTGCAGACCCTGTCTTGTTATGCTCTTGATTTAGCATAAGGTGCTTCCTTGATGTGCACTCTGACAAAGGAAGGTTCAGACTTGGAGATAGCTTTAACACATTTATTAAACTATTACCAATTCTCCTACTTGGATTTGACTCTATTGTTAATCCTTCTATAGCTACTCAGACTGACGAACCAGTCTGCTACAATCCACGTGGTGGGTATGATGTTCAATCAACGCTGTGTCTATACTCACTGAGTGTCTGCACTGGAAAGAGGAAGATCATGTGTGCTATGTCCTTTTTATATGGGTTGGTGTAATGCCCTCCTGTGGTAGTGCCACCTCTGTGTGTATTGTGAATGCCCATTGGTCGTATCCTATCTTATTGACCTATTGATTGAATGTCTGTGTGTCATGTATCTGGTGCTCCCTCTAGTGTCTATCTAGTCTACGTGTATTTACATTAACCCCTTGTGTACTTACAGTGATGCATATCACCACAGACCCGAAGGGCCGAATGGCCAACATTTTGCACTGTCGGAATTCTATGGTCATTGAGGCACAGAGTAGCTTCCAAACCCTGAGGTGGGTTGTGAAAATGTGAGAGGAATGAGCTGTATGGAATGTTTAGAAAACTCAGACTGTCTTCAGAGGAGGCACCTGAGAAAGGTGTAACAAAATACCAAGTGAAATAAAAAATAGCAATCTTCCTTGAAACCAGAGACCTGTGAACCTGGACCCTTCCAACTGTTTGACCTCAAGACCTCTATTCCTCTCTTTGGAAAGGATTGGCAACGCTTTGAACTTTCTTTTACAAGTTGTTGCTCTTTGGATCCAGCAAATGTTCTGTAATTAGAACCATCGCCTGAAACAGTTAAAATGCTGCATAGCAGAACCCTGCTGAGATTTTGACAAGTGCATACAATATTGCTAGTTTCCATCCCTTTCAACCTCTGACCGCAGTCTGGTTGTAATAAAGAAAGAGAAAGATAATTATTTCCATATGAAGATTTGTGATTTCAAATCCAGTTACTGTCAGCTTCCGAATGTCATTTTTTCAGTGAAGGATAGGGCACTACTTCCTAGTCCTAAACTTGCTTTGGACCCAGTTCTTGCCAGGTACAGCCTGGAATGCAGTTTGTATGCTAATGGGAATGTATGCAGCTCTCTGAGTCGTACCTCACACCGCACTTTGCTGGAAACTATCACCAGAGTGTGGAGATTGGCCGTGAGAAGTGAAGAGAAACATTGAAGATTGCAGCATGAAGGGAGCAATTGTTTTAATCCCTTTCATTGCAATTGCTTTAGGTAAGTTTGCTCTCTTCAACTTGTACAATTAGAACATGCTAACCAATATTGGTAATGTATTTCACTGCATAATGTACTGCTAGTGCACTCTGTATAACATACTGGTAATATACTACACAGTGTAATATACTGGTAATATACTACACAGTGTAATATACTGGTAATGTACTACAGAGTGTAATTTACTGGTAATATATTGCACAGTGTAATATACTGGTAATATACTACACAGTGTAATATACTGGTAATATACTACACAGTGTAATATACTGGTAATGTACTACAGAGTGTAATTTACTGGTAATACATTGCACAGTGTAATATACTGGTAATATATTGCACAGTGTAATATACTGGTAATATACTACATAGCATAATATACTGGTAATATACTACACAGTGTAATATACTGGTAATATACTGCACAGTGTAATATACTGGTAATATACTACATAGTGTAATATACTGGTAATATACTACACAGTGTAATATACTGGTAATATACTACACCGTGTAAAATACTGGTAATATACTACATAGCATAATATACTGGTAATATACTACACAGTGTAATATACTGGTAATATACTACATAGCATAATATACTGGTAATATACTACAGAGTGTAATATACTGGTAATATACTACACAGTGTAATTTACTGGTAATATACTACAGAGTGTAATATACTGGTAATATACTACACAGTGTAATATACTGGTAATATACTACAGAGTGTAATATACTGGTAATATACTACACAGTGTAATTTACTGGTAATATACTACAGAGTGTAATATACTGGTAATATACTACACAGTGTAATATACTAGTAATATACTACACAGTGTAATATACTGGTAATATACTACACAGTGTAATATACTGGTAATATACTACATAGTGTAATATACTGGTAATATATTTCACAGTGTAATATACTGGTAATATACTACACAGTGTAATATACTGGTAATATACTGCACAGTGTAATATACTGGTAATATACTACACAGTGTAATATACTGGTAATATACTACACAGTGTAATATACTGGTAATATACTACATAGTGTAATATACTGGTAATATATTGCACAGTGTAATATACTGGTAATATACTACACAGTGTAATATACTGTTAATATACTACATAGTGTAATATACTGGTAATATACTACATAGTGTAATATACTGGTAATATACTACATAGTGTAATATACTGGTAATATACTACATAGTGTAATATACTGGTAATATATTGCACAGTGTAATATACTGGTAATATACTACACAGTGTAATATACTGGTAATACACTACAGAGTGTAATTTACTGGTAATATACTACATAGTGTAATATACTGGTAATATACTACATAGTGTAATATACTGGTAATATATTGCACAGTCTAATATACTGGTAATATACTACACAGTGTAATATACTGGTAATACACTACAGAGTGTAATTTACTGGTAATATACTACATAGTGTAATTTACTGGTAATATACTACACAGTGTAATTTACTGGTAATATACTGCACAGTGTAATATACTGGTAATATACTACACAGTGTAATATACTGGTAATACACTACAGAGTGTAATTTACTGGTAATATACTACATAGTGTAATTTACTGGTAATATACTACACAGTGTAATTTACTGGTAATATACTGCACAGTGTAATATACTGGTAATATACTACACAGTGTAATATACTGGTAATATACTACATAGTGTAATATACTGGTAATATACTACACAGTGTAATATACTGGTAATATACTACATAGTGTAATATACTGGTAATATACTATATAGCATAATATACTGGTAATATACTACATAGTGTAATATACTGGTAATATACTACACAGTGTAATATACTGGTAATATACTACACAGTGTAATTTACTGGTAATATACTGCACAGTGTATTATACACAGTGTATTATACACAGTGTACTGGTAATATACTACACAGTGTAATTTACTGGTAATATACTACACAGTGTAATTTACTGGTAATATACTACACCGTGTAATATACTGGTATATACTACACAGTGTAATTTACTGGTAATATACTACACCGTGTAATATACTGGTATTTACTACACAGTGTAATTTACTGGTAATATTCTACACCGTGTAATATACTGGTATATACTACACAGTGTAATTTACTGGTAATATACTACACCGTGTAATATACTGGTAATATACTACACCGTGTAATTTACTGGTAATATACTACTTTGTGTGATAAACTGGTAATATACTACACCGTGTAATTTACTGGTAATATACTGCACAGTGTAATATACTAATAATATACTACACCATGTAATATACTGGTAATATACTGGTAATATACTACACAGTGTAATATACTGGTAATATACTACACAGTGTAATATACTGGTAATATACTGGTAATCTACTACACAGTGTAATATACTGGTAATATACTGCACAGTGTAATATACTGGTAATATACTATATAGTGCAATATACTGATAATATACTACACCGTGTAATATACTGGTAATATACTGGTAATATACTGCACAGTGTAATATACTGGTAATATACTACAAAGTGTAATATACTGATAATATACTACACCGTGTGATATACTGGTAATATACTGGTAATATACTACACAGTGTAATATACTGGTAATATACTACACAGTGTAATATACTGGTAATATACTACACAGTGTAATATACTGGTAATATACTGGTAATATACTGCACAGTGTAATATACTGGTAATATACTACACAGTGTAATATACTGGTAATATACTACACAGTGTAATATACTGGCAATATACTACACAGTGTAATTTACTGGTAATATACTACACCGTGTAATATACTGGTAATATACTACATAGCATAATATACTGTTAATATACTACACAGTGTAATATACTGGTAATATACTGCACAGTGTAATATACTGGTAATATACTACATAGTGTAATATACTGGTAATATACTACACAGTGTAATATACTGGTAATATACTACACCGTGTAATATACTGGTAATATACTACATAGCATAATATACTGGTAATATACTACACAGTGTAATATACTGGTAATATACTACATAGCATAATATACTGGTAATATACTACAGAGTGTAATATACTGGTAATATACTACACAGTGTAATTTACTGGTAATATACTACAGAGTGTAATATACTGGTAATATACTACACAGTGTAATATACTGGTAATATACTACACAGTGTAATATACTGGTAATATACTACATAGCATAATAGACTGGTAATATACTACATAGTGTAATATACTGGTAATATATTGCACAGTGTAATATACTGGTAATATACTACACAGTGTAATATACTGGTAATACACTACAGAGTGTAATTTACTGGTAATATACTACACAGTGTAATTTACTGGTAATATACTACACAGTGTAATTTACTGGTAATATACTGCACAGTGTAATATACTGGTAATATACTACACAGTGTAATATACTGGTAATATACTACGTAGTGTAATATACTGGTAATATACTACACAGTGTAATATACTGGTAATATACTACATAGTGTAATATACTGGTAATATACTACATAGCATAATATACTGGTAATATACTACATAGTGTAATATACTGGTAATATACTACATAGCATAATATACTGGTAATATACTACATAGCATAATATACTGGTAATATACTACATAGTGTAATATACTGGTAATATACTACACAGTGTAATTTACTGGTAAAATACTGGTAATATACTACACAGCATAATTTATTAGTAATATACTGGTACTATACTACACAATGTAATATACTGGTACCATACTACGCAGTGTGAAGTAAAAAAATCACCACTATTCTTAAAATCTCCCCTATACCAAAAAGGTTCAATAAGACATTCTAAATGGTGAACAGAGATTCCCACTCTCTGACACCTATGCAGACTTAAGCGGGTGCTATTCGGGTCAATCTATATTTTCAAGTTATTCCATCTTCATAGAAGATTTCATCTACTTACCACTTAGTAGCATTGAACCTGGGTCCCGCGTTGCTAAGTAGGTAAAGTCGACTTTGTAATAACCACTGTTTCAGGTTAAAACTTTAAGTTATTTTATTATTAGATTTTTTTTCTTTTAAATGATGCAATCACTGTCTTTACAGAAAAATAAAAAGGTCTTGCTTCTGGATTCTTCTGGTTGGTTGAAAAGACCCTCAGGTCTACCTTGACAATCTCTCTTTATTAACTTTTGGTCTTCCTCCAATGGATTCGCTGTTCTGCTCAGTTTCTGTGTTCTATCCGTCCCATGTACCAAGGGTAGCTATGAGAGCTGACTCTGCTGGCTGTTACCAACTTAGGGTTTATATTTCCCTTACCACAGTTATTAAGTTTATATGACATTATCGTAAAGTAACTTTGTTTTGCTCTTGATTGTTCAAGGTACCTTTAATCTTAATTACTTCTAACATGACTATGCATTCATGTTGAGCATGACTTTAGCTCATCGAACTCTGATTAAATTTTTTTCCTTTGTAATGTTGAAAAGTGCTTTGATCCTTGAGGGTTTCTGGTTCTTGTCACTTCTAAAGTTGCTTTATTACCAAACAGTGCCCTTAGCTTGTCAGAATTCTGGCATCGATTTGGGTTTAACCTGTGCACTCGTGGACACGTCGTCTCCAGCTTCCCATATTCAACTGGTGTCAGCAGGATTTCACACCTAAACATTTGTCACCCAATTCAACTGAAGATCCTGGCAATTCTTTCTTAGCAGATTACTAAAATAATTAACTTCAAAGAAGGTGCAAAATATTGTTTCTTTCCATGTAACGAAAAGTTCAAACTGCTTTGACTTGAAAGAGAGGCATCAGTTTTACAGCTTGAGCAGGCACAAGCTGTTTTCTTAACACCTGTTTGATAAAGGCTATCTGCATTTCAAAACCTTCTTTTGCAGCTGCTGTTAACCGTTTGTGGGATTTTTCCCTACATTTTCTCATGTACCCTCAGGTCAGGTTTTACCAGACTTCCATGTTTCAAATTACATATTTTCCCATTTTTGCTTTACAAGTGTATTTTACTGGTAATATACTAGTAATATACTACACATTGTAATGTACTGGTATATACTATACAGTGTAATTTACTGGTAATATACTACACAGCGTAAGTTACTGGTACTATACTGGTACTATACAACAAAGTGTAATGTACTGGTAATATACTACACAGTGTAATTTACTGGTAATATACTGCACAGTGTAATTTACTGGTAGTAATAATAATAATCGCTTATTATCAAAAGTAGGCTTCAATGAAGTTACTGTGAAAAGCCCCTAGTCGCCACATTCTGGCGCCTGTTCGGGGAGGCCGGTACGGGAAATGAACCCACGCTGCTGGCATTGATCTGCATTCCTAGCCAGCTGTTTAGCCCATTGTGCTAAACCAACACCACAATGGTAATATACCAAACAGTGTAATATACTGGTAATATACTGCACTGTATAATTTACTGGTAATATACTGCACTGTATAATTTACTGGTAATATACTGCACTGTATAATTTACTGGTAATATACTGCATAGTGTAATTTACTGGTACATACTACACAGTGTAATTTACTGGCAATATACTCGTACTATTCTACAAAGCGTAATGTACTGGTAATATACTACACAGTGAAATTTACTGGTAACATACTACACAATGTAATTTACTGGTAATAATAATAATAATAATATTAATAACTTATTATCAAACGTAGGCATCAATGAAGTTACTGTGAAAAGCCCCCAGTCACCTGTTCGGTGCCTGTTCGGCACCTGTAGGCCGGTGCGGGAAATGAACCCACGCTGCTGGCATTGATCTGTATTCCTAGCCAGCTGTTTAGCACACTGTGCTAAACCAGCTCGACAATGTTACTATACCACACAGTGTAATGTACTGGTCATATACTACACGGTGTAATATACTGGTAATATACTACACAGTGTAACATACTGGTAATATACTACATAGCATAATATACTGGTAATATACTACATAGCATAATATACTGGTGATATACTACATAGCATAATATACTGGTAATATACTACACAGTGTAATATACTGGTAATATACTACATAGCATAATATACTGGTAATATACTACATAGCATAATATACTGGTAATATACTACATAGCATAATATACTGGTAATATACTACACAGTGTAATATACTGGTAATATACTACATAGCATAATATACTGGTAATATACTACATAGCATAATATACTGGTAATATACGACATAGCATAATATACTGGTAATATACTACATAGCATAATATACTGGTAATATACTACACAGTGTAATATACTGGTAATGTACTACACAGTGTAATATACTGGTAATATACTACACAGTGTAATATACTGGTAATATACTGGTAATGTACTACACAGTGTGATATACTGGTAATATACTATACAGTGAAATTTACTGGTAATATACTACACAGTGTAATTTACTGGTAATATACTACACAGTGCGATATACTGGTAATATACTGGTAATGTACTGCACAGCATAATTTACTGGCAATATACTGGTAATATACTACAAAGTGTAATGTTATGGTAATACACTACACAGTGTAATTTACTAGTAATAATAATAATAATCGTTTATTATCAAAAGTAGGCTTCAATGAAGTTACTGTGAAAATCCCCTAGTTGCCACATTCCGTCGCCTGTTCGGGGAGGCCAGTACGGGAATTGAACCCGCGCTGCTGGCATTAGCCAGCTGTTACACAGTGTAATGTACTGGTAATATACTACATGGTGTAATATACTGGTAATATACTGGTAATATACTACACAGTGTAATTGTGAAAGGACGTTTGAGGACTCGTCTACTGAGGTAGTATGGGGCGAGGTTAGGAACAGGAGAGGAGAGGTCACCCTGTTGGGAGTTGTCTATAGACCTCCAAATAGTTCCAGAGATGTAGAAGAAAGGATTGCAAAGATGATTCTTGACAGGAGCGAGAGTAACAGGCTAGTTGTTATGGGGGACTTTAACTTTCCAAATATTGACTGGAAATACTATAGTTCGAGTACTATAGATGGGTCAGTTTTTGTACAGTGTGTGCAGGAGGGTTTTCTGACACAGTATGTAGACAGGCCAACAAGGGGCGAGGCCACATTGGATTTGGTACTGGGTAATGAACCCGGCCAGGTGTTAGATTTAGATGTAGGTGAGCACTTTGGTGATAGTGATCACAACTCGGTTATGTTTACTTTAGCAATGGGCAGGGATAGGTATATACCGCAAGGCAAGAATTATAGCTGGGGGAAAGGCAATTATGATGCTATTCGGCAAGATTTAGGATGTATAGGATGGGGAAGGAAACTGCAGGGGATGGGTACAATCGAAATGTGGAGCTTTTTCAAGGAACAGCTACTGCATGTCCTTGATAAGTATGTACCTGTCAGGCAGGGAAGAAGTTGTCGAGCAAGGGAGCCGTGGTTTACTAAGGAAGTTGAAGCACTTGTCAAGAGGAAGAAGAAGGCTTATGTTAGGATGAGACATGAAGGCTCAGTTAGGGCACTTGAGAGTTACAAGTTAGCCAGGAAGGACCTAAAGGGAGAATTAAGAAGAGCGAGGAGAGGACACGAAAAGTCGTTGGCGGATAGGATCAAGGAAAACCCTAAGGCTTTCTATAGGTATATCAGGAACAAAAGAATGATTAGAGTAAGATTAGGGCCAATCAAGGATAGTAGTGGAAAGTTGTGTGTTGAATCAGAGGAGATAGGGGAAGCGTTAAATGGATATTTTTCGTCAGTGTTTACACTGGAGAAAGACAATGTTGTCGAGGAGAACACTCAGGTTCAGTCGACCAGGCTAGATGGAATTGGGGTTCAAAAGGAGGTGGTGTTAGCAATTTTGGAAAGTGTAAAAATAGATAAGTCCCCTGGGCCAGATGGGATTTATCCTAGGATTCTCTGGGAAGCCAGGGAAGAGATTGCAGAGCCTTTGTCCTTGATCTTTATGTCGTCTTTGTCGACAGGAATAGTGCCGGAAGACTGGAGGATAGCAAATGTTGTCCCCTTGTTCAAGAAGGGGAGTAGAGACAACCCTGGTAATTATAGACCTGTGAGCCTTACTTTGGTTGTGGGTAAAATGTTGGAAAAGGTTATAAGAGATAGGGTTTATAATCATCTTGAAAAGAACAAGTTGATTAGCGATAGTCAACACGGTTTTGTGAAGGGTAGGTCATGCCTCACAAACCTTATTGAGTTTTTTGAGAAGGTGACCAAACAGGTGGATCAGGGTAAAGCGGTTGATGTGGTGTATATGGATTTCAGTAAGGCGTTTGATAAGGTTCCCCACGGTAGGCTATTGTAGAAAATAAGGAAGTATGGGATTGAAGGTGATTTAGCGGTTTGGATCAGTAATTGGCTAGCTGAAAGAATACAGAGGGTGGTGGTTGATGGCAAATGTTCATCCTGGAGTGGCATCTTACTACAGTAGTCCCCCGTTATACCGCGCTCCGCAATACCGCGGTTCGCGATATACCGCGGGGGGGCTTATGGACCCCAACTGTCAGTTGTGTCAATTTCAGCGGCCGGCTGATTATTTCAGTGAGAGCAGCTTCCCTCTCTGGATCAAAGTGAGCTGGCCGCTGAAATTGACACTGCCGGCTGCTCTCTCCCTCCAATCAGAAACATTAAAACTTAAAAGTTGGATTGGAGGGAGAGAGCAGCCGGCAGTGTCAATTTCAGCGGCCGGCTCACTTTGATCCGGAGAGGGAAGCTGCTCTCTCACTGAAACAATCAGCCGGCCGCTGAAATTGACACTGCCGAGGGGGGGGGGGGGCGGGTGTTGGGGGGGAGAAGAGGGGGGGCGGGTGTTGGGGGGGGAGGAGAAGAGGGGGGGCGGGTGTTGGGGGGGGGAGAAGAGGGGGGCGGGTGTTGGGGGGGAGAAGGGGGGGGCGGGTGTTGGGGGGGGGAGAAGAGGGGGGGCGGGTGTTGGGGGGGAGAAGAGGGGGGGCGGGTGTTGGGGGGGAGAGGAGGGGGGCGGGTGTGGGGGAGACCCCCCTGTGGGTGTGGAGGAGACCCCCCTGGGGGTGTGGGGGAGAGAGGGGGGCCCTGCGGGTGTTGCGGGAGAGAGGGGGGCCCTGCGGGTGTTGGGGGGGAGAGGTGGGGGGGCGGGTGTTGGGGGGGAGCGGGTGTGGGCGGGTGTGGGGGAGACCCCCCTCTGGGTGTGGGGGAGACGCCCCTGGGAGTGTGGGGGAGAGAGGGTGGACCTGCGGGTGTTGGGGGAGAGAGGAGGGCCCTGCGGGTGTTGGGGGAGAGAGGGGGGCCCTGCGGGTGTTGGGGGAGGGGGGGGGGAGGGGGCGAGCCGGAGGGTGTGGGGAGGGGGCGAGCCGGAGGGTGTGGGGGGACAGGGGGTGAGCTGGACGCTGTGGGGGAGAGCAGGAGGGTGTGGGGGAGAGGGGGAGAGGGAGCGAGCCGGAGGGTGTGGGGGGAGAGGAGGCGAACCGGAGGGTGTGGGGGGAGAGGGGGCGAGCCGGAGGGTGTTGGGGGGGGGGGAGAGGGGGCGAGTTGGAGGGTGTGGGGGGAGAGGGGTCTAGTTGGAGGATGTGGGGGGAGAGGGGGCAAGCCGGAGGAAAAAAAAAGAAATTGACACTGCCGGCTGCTCTCTCCCTCCAATCAGAAACATTAAAACTTAAAAGTTGGATTGGAGGGAGAGAGCAGCCGGCAGTGTCAATTTCAGCGGCCGGCTGATTTCAGTGAGAGCAGCTTCCTTCTCCGGATCAAAGTGAGCCGGCCGCTGAAATTTTAATTGGATCCACGATGGGGGTTTTAAATTTATTTAAAAATCTATGCTAGCGCTTCCCATTGTGAGTCTACGGGGGTCTGACCTCTCCCCCCGCCCCCCCCCCCCCCGTAGACTCACAATGGGAAGCGCATGCATAGATTTTAAATAAATTTAAAACCCCCATCATGGATATCCGCGGCTCGGATACAACGCGGGTGGCTGTCTTGGACCCCAACACCCGCGTTATAAAGGGGGACTACTGTAGTGGTGTACCACAAGGATCAGTTTTGGGGCCACTGCTGTTTGTCATTTTTATAAATGACCTGGAAGAGGGTGTAGAAGGATGGGTTAGTAAATTTGCAGATGACACGAAGGTCGGTGGAGTTGTGGATAGTGCTGAAGGATGTTATAGGATACAGAGGGACATAGATAAGCTGCAGAGCTGGGCTGAGAGGTGGCAGATGGAGTTTAATGTGGAAAAGTGTGAGGTGGTTCACTTTGGAAGGAGTAACAGGAATGCAGAGTACTGGGCTAATGGCAAGATTCTTGGTAGTGTAGATGAACAGAGAGATCTCGGCATCCAGGTACATACATCCCTGAAAGTTGCCACCCAGGTTAATAGGGCTGTTAAGAAGGCATATGGTGTGCTAGCCTTTATCAGCAGGGGGATTGAGTTTCGGAACCACAAGGTCATGCTGCAGCTGTACATAACTCTGGTGCGGCCGCACCTGGAATACTGCGTGCAGTTCTGGTCACCACATTATAGGAAGGATGTGGAAGCTTTGGAAAGGGTTCAGAGGAGATTTACATAGAATTTACAGTGCAGAAGGAGGCCATTCGGCCCATCGAGTCTGCACCGGCTCTTGGAAAGAGCACCCTACCCCCTATCCCCTATCCAAGGTCAACACCTCCACCCTATCCCCATTACCCAGTAACCCCACCCAACACCAAGGGCAATTTTGGACACTAAGGGCAATTTATCATGGCCAATCCACCTAACCCGCACATCTTTGGACTGTGGGAGGAAACCGGAGTACCCGGAGGAAACCCACGCACACACGGGGAGGATGTGCAGACTCCGCACAGACAGTGACCCAAGCCGGAATCGAACCTGGGACCCTGGAGCTGTGAAGCGATTGTGCTATCCACAAGGCTACCGTGCTGCCCTTAACTAGGGCATTTACTAGGATGTTGCCTGGTATGGAGGGAAGGTCTTACGAGGAAAGGCTCAGCGACTTGAGGTTGTTTTCGTTAGAGAGGAGAAGGCTGAGAGGTGACTTAATAGAGACATATAAGATAGTCAGAGGGTTAGATAAGGTGGACAGTGAGAGTCTTTTTCCTCGGATGATGATGACCAACACGAGGGGACATAGCTTTAAATTGAGGGGTGATAGATATAGGACAGATGTCAGAGGCAGTTTCTTTACTCAGAGAGTAGTAGGGGTGTGGAACGCCCTGCCTGCAACAGTAGTAGACTCGCCAAATTTAAGGGCATTTAAGTGGTCACTGGATAGACATATGGATGAAAATGGAATAGTGTAGGTCAGATAGGCTTCAGATGGTTTCACAGGTCGGCGCAACATCGAGGGCCGAAGGGCCCGTACTGCGCTGTAATGTTCTATGTTCTATGTTCTATGTTCTAATTTACTGGTCATATATTTCCCAGTGTAATTTACTGATAATATACTACACAGTGTAATTTACTGGTCATATATTTCCCAGTGTAATTTACTGGTAAAATATTACACAGTGTAATATACTAGTAATAAACTACACAGTGTAATATACTGGTCTATACTAAGCAGTGTAATTTACTGGTACTATACCACACCGTGTAATATGCTAGTAATGTACTACACAGTGTAATTTATTGGTAATATACTACACGGTGTAATTTACTGGTAACATACTACATTGTGTGATAAACTGGTAATATATTGGTAATATACTACACAGTGTAATTTACTGGCAATATACTGGTACTATACTACAAAGTGTAATGTACTGGTAATATACTACACAGTGTATTATACTGGTACTATACTACAGAGTGTATTATACTGGTACTATACTACAGAGTGTAATATACTGGTAATATACTACACAGTGTATTATACTGGTACTATACTACAGAGTGTAATATACTGGTAATATACTACAGAGTGTAATATACTGGTAATATACTACACAGTGTATTATACTGGTAATATACTACACAGTGTATTATACTGGTAATATACTGGTACTATACTACACAGTGTAATTTACTGGTAATATACTGGTACTATACTACACAGTGTAATTTACTGGCAATATACTGGTAATATACTACACAGTGTATTATACTGGTAATATACTACACAGTGTAATTTACTGGTAATATACTGGTAATATACTACACAGTGTAATTTACTGGCAATATACTACAGAGTGTAATATACTGGTAATATACTACACAGTGTAATATACTGGTAATATACTACACAGTGTAATTTACTGGTAATATACTGGTAATATACTACACAGTGTAATTTACTGGCAATATACTACAGAGTGTAATATACTGGTAATATACTACAGAGTGTAATATACTGGTAATATACTACAGAGTGTATTATACTGGTAATATACTACACAGTGTAATTTACTGGTAATATACTGGTAATATACTACACAGTGTAATTTACTGGCAATATACTACAGAGTGTAATATACTGGTAATATACTACACAGTGTAATATACTGGCAATATACTGGTAATATACTACACGGTGTAATTTACTGGCCATTGTCTTCTGTTCCCTAGCCACCAACTCCATCCCAGGGATGTTCATCTGAGGCTGTATAAGGCTCTGGTTAGACCCCATTTGGACTATTGTGAGCAGTTCTGCGCCCCGTATCTAAGGAGGAATGTGCTGGCCTTGGAGAGGGTCCAGAGGAGGTTCTCAAGAATGATCCCTGGAATGTACAGCTTGTTGTATGAGGAATGGTTGAGGACTCTGGGTCTGTACCCCTTGGAGTTTAGAAGGATGAGGTGGGCTCTTGTTGAAACTTACAGGATACTGCGTGGCCGGGATAGAATGGATGTGGAGAGGATGTTTCCACTTGTAGGAAAAACTAGAACCAGAGGACACCATCTCAGACTAAAGGGATGATCCTTTAAAACAAAGATGAGGAGGAATTTGTTCAGACAGAGGGTGGTGAATCTGTGGAACGCTTTGCTGCAGAAGGTTGTGGAGGACAAATCACTGAGTGTCTTTAAGGCAGAGATACATATGTTCTTGATTAATAAGGGGATCAGGGATTATGGGGAGAAGGCAGGAGAATGGGGATAAGAAAAATATCAGCCATGATTGAATGGCAGAGCAGACTTTGTGGGCCGAGTTGCCTAATTCTGCTCCTATGTTTTATGGTTTTATTTATGGTCTTTACCCAGCAGTTGACTGAGACTCAACCACACTGTTTGCAACCCGGTGTCACATTTGAACGCTGAGAAAGCTTCCGACCACATCTTTCCAACTCTGCAATATCGTCCGACTTCACTGGCTCAGCTCCTCTGTTGCCGCAGCCCTCTCACCTTCCATTGCTACCCCTAGACTTGACTATTCCAACTCACTCCTGGCTGGTATCTATTTTCCATAACCCGACATCATCCAAAGCTCTGCTGCTCACATCCTTATCCCACTATGACCTATTTACCTGTCATCCTGGTGTTACCTGAACTGTTTGGCTGCTGGTTAAGCAATGCCTGGTTTTAAAAATTCAGTAAGAAGTCTTACAACACCAGGTTAAAGTCCAACATGTTTGTTTCAAACATTAGCTTTCGGAGCACTGCTCCTTCCTCAGGTAAAAATTCTGTCCTTGTTTCCTTTCCCCTTCCTGCCGCTGTAATCCCTTCGAGCCCCACAACTCTCCAGTGCCATGTGTGCGCCTCTAATCCTGGTCACTTGACCATTCCTATTTTAATCACTCCACATTTGGTAGCCAAGCTATCAGCTGCCTAATCTCGGCAATTGCACCCTTCAATCTCCATGTCTCTATTTCTCCTTCCTCCCTTAAGACACCCCTTAAAATCTACCTCTTTGACCAAGCTTTTATCTGGTTCCTTTTATGTGGCTCAGCATCAAGTTCTGCTTTATAATGCTGCTATGAAACACATTGGGGCATTTTAACATGTCAAAGGCGTTATAAAACTGGAAGTTCTGTTGTGCTGTGTAACGTGCTGACAACGTAATTTACAACAGTGACTACACTTCAAAGTGCTGAATTGGCTGAAAAGAGCTTCTGGCTATTCTGAGATTGTGAAAGGTGGTGTATGAATATAAATCTTTCTTTGTTTCACAGACTTAAAGGGTTTTTTGCTGGAATGCTGCAGTGAAATTGTGGTTCAACATACTAGGCTCTGCGGCATTCTGGGCAGAACCTTACCTAACATTATCTTAGATAGTACATTGGCTTTATCATAGAATCTTACAGCACAGTAGTGTCATAATATACATCCAGGTATATGACGGTGCACAGACAGGCAGTGATTGACACACAGGATGACCAGTGAACACACAGAACACAGCAGCCAATCACCAGACAGGACACGACCACTATAAAGCCAGAGGGCACTAGTGTTCCCGCTCTATTGGGATCCAGCCTCTGAGACAGTCAGAGCTTGTGAGCAGCAACTAGAACAAACACCATGTGGTAGTAAGATAGTCTGGTCATGTTAGCCTCAGGTCTCCAGTCAAGTCAGCATAGTGTCAACCCACAGTTGAAGTATGTATGATAGTTAAGAGTTCAACAAAATCGAGTTGCATTTCTTCAAGTGTTGAAAGCCAGTCTCTCTCACTGCTGCAGTGAACACAGTCCTCGCAGACCCAGCTTACCCAACACATCAAGTAGGAGACTAGTCAACCTGTTGTGTCTGTGTTGATTCTTTGGCACAGCAGTACCATTTCCCCCTGCTCTTTCCCTTATATCTTGTAAATCCATAGAATCCCTACAGTGAGGAAGGAGTCCATTCGGCCCATCGAGTCTGCATCAACCCTCTGAAAGAGCACCCCACCTTGGCCCACTCCCCCGCCCTATCCCCACAACCCCACCCAACCTAAACATCTTTCATCACCAAGGGGCAATTTAGCACGGCCAATATACTTAACCACGGGCAGGATTCTCCCCTTGCCGCGCTGAAATGGTGAAACGCGATTGGGCAGAGAATAGCTTCCGACGCCAAAATCGGGGTAGGCGATGGTTTGACGTCAATTCGGGATGCTCCGGCACTTCGAAAATGGTGTCAATGCGTCACTTGCCATGCGGGCTGACACCTTATGCTCCGGGGCCTCCGCGATTCACCACCTCCGATGGGCTGATTTCCCAACGGCATGGTTCACCTGTGGTTTTAAGAATCATGAGCCTGGCATCCTGGCTGCTGAGTGAAAGAGGGGAGGTAGGAAATGGCATGGAGTGACTGTGGGCTCCTGGCCCGGACACTGGCCATGCTAGCTGTGGCAGGGTGGGGGGGGGGGGGCAGCCAGGGCCAGGGGAGGGGGAGTGGAGGGGAGAGGGAGGGCAGGCCGAGCAGCCGTGGTGCCCCCCCACAGGACTGGGGCGGTGCCCAGGCACTGACTGCCATCTTGCTGAATGTGGTGATATGCATCACTGTAAATACACAAGGGGTTAATGATAGACACTAGAGGGAGCACCAGAGACATGACACACAGACATTCAACCAATAGGTCAGTAAGATAGGACACGACTAATGGGCATTCACGATACACACAAAGGTGACACTACCACAGGAGGGCATTACACCAACCCATATAAAAGGACACAGCACACATGATCTTCCTCTTTCCAGTGGAGACTCTCAGTGAGTACACAGGGTTGATTTAAAACACATCACACCCACCACCTGGATTGTAGCAGACTGGTTCGTCAGTCTGAGTAGCTATAGCAGGATTAACAGGAGAGTCGAATCCAAGTAGGAGAATCGTTAACAGTTTAATAAATGTGTTAAAACTATCTCCAAGTCTGAACTTTCCTTTGTCAGAGTGCACATCAAGGAAGCAGCTTATGCTACGTCAAGAGCGTAACAAAACACTGAACACCCACTGACCACCCACCCAGATCCCTGGGTCTACACAGTGGCACTGGCCGTATGGGCACACCCCCCCTGTCCCCGAACATCCACCCAACTGGCAGCCACCCACCAGGGGACCACCCAAGGCAGACCTCAGTGACGACAGTGCCAGCCAACGGTGCCCCTGGCAGCAGGGACGGGTAGCAAGACCGGGGCATCGACGGGCCAGATAACAACACAGCAGGGGTGCGGAGGTGCGGGGGGGGGGGGGGGGGGAGAGACATGCATTGGCGGGAGTGCCAACTGGGGCCATCATGTAGCCCTTGGTACCTGGATGGGCACGGTCCTGTGGGGGGGCACCACGGCTGCTCGGCCTGCCCTCCCTCTCCCCTCCACTCCCCCTCCCCTCCCCTGGCCCTGGCTGCTCCCCCCCCCCCCCACCCTGCCACAGCTAGCACGGCCAGTGTCCGAGCCAGGAGCCCACAGTCACTCCATGCCATTTCCTACCTCCCCTCTTTCACTCAGCAGCCAGGCGCCAGGCTCACGATTCTTAAAACCACAGGTGAACCCCCTGCAGACAATAGCATTCGGACACCAATCCACAATGCTGGCCGCTGTGGTGATGGCCGCAGCCCTGAGAGATGCCCTGCGGCCGCATGAGCGGGGGCCGCTCAGATAGGAGGGGGAAGCTGCAGCAGAGGAACGGGCAGCAGAGGGGCATGAGGCCCCAAGTGTACAGGCGCTGCATGTTGTTCGAGGACCTGCGGGACTGGGCATGCTGACGGAGACTGCGGATGATCAGAGGAATTGTGTGACACATCTGCCAGATGATGGCACACCTGGCACTGCAGGGGTATGGGGGATGACACCTGCTCCCGGTGACCGTCAAGGTGACTGCACCATTACGGACGCCTTATAGGCCCAGGCGGACCAGTACATCCAGTTCCATGTGGACCGAGCCCACCAGGATGCCCGGGCAGTGGGGTTTGTTGCCATCTCTGCGATGTTCCGTGTCCAGGGGGTGACGATGGAATGCTTGTCACCTTACGGGCACTGCCGGATAACAGGCCGCTGTAAACCAACCGAAAGGGGATCCACTCCATGAACATATAGCTGGTCTGTGATCAACAGATGTGTATCATGCATGTGCACCCGATACCCGGGCAGTGTACATGACTCATTCATCCTGGCGCACTTGGTGATCCCCGACATGTTTGAGGGGCACCCATCATGGCTGCGGGGTTGGCTGCTGGGTGACAGAGGTTACCCGCTGCGGTCGTGCTGATGACGCCCATCCAGAGGCCACAGACCAATGCAGAGACCCGATACAATGACGCCCTTGGAGCGACCATGGGTGTGGTCGAGCGGTGCCTCGGCCACCTCAAGATGTGCCTCAGGTGCCTGAACCACCTGGGTGGCATGCATGGTCAGAACCACCTCCTGCTGCTGCACGTGTTTGGACTCCTCCACCTGCGCCTGCAACTGCTCATGCCATCCCTGCTTTCCCACTATTCTCTATCTATATATTCCTACCTCCACCTGATGTTTCTGAGCAGCTGCATGGTGTGCACCAGAGGGTATCTCAGGAGCCTCTTCACTAAAGTGCCCAACTCACAGTGACTCTGGGATGGTGAAGGGTGTTGGAGACAGCTGTGACCGGAAATCTGTGTCCACATCGGAATCAAGATCTGGCATGTACTGGGTTTCGGGCATATGCATCAACTCCGTTCGGTGTCATCACCCTGTTCGGCACAATGGTGGGGGTTCTGGTTGTGGCACTGGCTGTGGCTGGGGCAGGGGACACTCGCCGACCGTCTCTGTCACCTGCGTCCAGGCACGGAAAATGGTGGTGGCTGGCAGCCTCCTTCCTGGGCCAGGGTACAGGGTGGCCTTCCTCTCATCCAAGATGCCCAGGAAGGTCTCCAGCTTGGCGCCTGTGAATGTCGGGGCCGCATGTCTTGCTGCCATCTTGTTGGCTTGGATGGTGTGTGTGAGATGTGAAGTATGTATGTGCAGCTGCAGCTTGTCAGCCTCCTGAGTGTCAAACGCGAATCGGGTGAATCCTGCACCGTTTCTCATTGGAATCGATTATGTTCCACATGACGCCCATGCCAGCCCCTAAATGGTAGCAGAATCGGTCAGGGTGCTGTCGTGGAAGTCCACGAATCCTGCCCCCGCATCAACACTTAGTCTCAGGAACAGAGAATCCAGCCGGGGGGTCTCACCAAAGCCCTGTACAATTGTAGCGAGGCTTTTTAAAAATTCTGTACTCCAAACCTCTTGAGATAAAATCAAACATACCCTTTGCCATCCTAATTGCAATTGTTAGTGGATGCTAACTTTCTGCATCCCTGGGACAAACATACCCAAGTCTCTTTGAGTAATAACACGTTTCACGCCATTGAAAAAATATTCTGCTTTTCTATTCTTATGACCAAAGCAAATAATTTCACACTTCCACATTGACTCCATCTGCTATCTTGTTGCCCACTCACTTCACCTGTCTTTATCAGCCTCTGGGTGTCCTCTCCACAGATTTCCTTCCCACCTCGCTTTGCATTATCAACAAACTTAGATACGTAACTCTCTGGGTGCCATTTAACGGTCTTGACGCGCCCGACTAGGTGTTAAGATGAGGCATTTGAGGGACAGCATGGCGGCGCAGTGGTTAGCCCTGCAGTCTCGTGGCACCGAGGCGCCAGGTTCAATCCCGGCTCCGGGTCACTGTCAGTGTGGAGTTTGCACATTCTCCCCGTGTTTGTGTGGGTTTTGCCCCCAAAACCCAAAGATGTGCAGGGTGGAGGATCGGACACGCTAAAATTGACCCTTAATTGGAAAAAATTAATTTGATACTCTAAATTTTAAAAATTAGATGAGGCAGTTGAATCTCACGAGAAGCCTTTCACGAGATTTGCGATGCTTGAAACACCTCACCAGATTTAACAGAGTCCTCGTGAGACATCACGATCTGGATCTTGCCCTCACTGGATGTGATCCAGATTAGCACAGTCAGATGAGCCATTAGGCTCATTTAAATGTGCATTTGCAGGGTCTCTTGGCACTTGGGACCTAACGGCCACGCCTGGGAGACCTCGTCAGGGCACCATTTAGTACTGGTTTCCACAAACATGGACCAATCATAATGGCACTGGGGGGGGGGGGGGGGGGTCTTCCAGGCTATTAGAGATCCCTGGGTGGCCTGGGACAGGGCAGGGTGGTACTCTGCAACTCCCTCTGGCACCTGGGAAAGTTGGCACTGCCATCCTAGCACTGCCAGGGTGCCTGGGTTGTACTGCCAGACCGGAAGGGGCACTGCCAGAATGCCAAGGTGACAGTGCCAGGGTGCCCAGATGCCAGGTTGGCACTGCCAGGGATCGGGCCAGAAGGGCTATACGAGTTGGAGGGGGGGGGGGGGGGGGGATGAGAGGTGTTATCGTGGGCCTCCCGAGGTTGGCGGGTCAAAAATGGGAGGGGCTGCAAGGGGGGGGGGGAGGGGTCAGAGGAATATCAGCACAGCCAGACTAAATGGCACCCGATCTGTGAGGAGCACTTTCCTGCTGGCAAGGAGGCAAAGACAATGGCAAAAGACCGTTAAATAGCTGGCTGCACTAAACACGCCCAAAACCGGTCATGGATTTTTTTCTGGATAAACCGCACCCCCATCTCTTCGTCTAAGTCATTAATATAGATTTGGGTGCATGAAGGGCATCTTGTGGAAGGAAGAGGTCAGGGAGATTCTCAGAAAAGTTGAAAATTTAGTTTGTCTAGAATAGTTGATTTCTTCTCAACAACAACAGCATATTTCTAGAAGCCTTGACAAAATTGTGGGACTCTGAGACTTCTGAGATCACTAGGTGAGGAATTGTAAAATCAGGGTGAATAGGGAGAAAGATAACAGGGTCTGAAAACATTATGGTAGGTTATGCATTTGTTACTGACATAAGAGAGAGACTGGAACCAGAAGCAGGAGAAGTCAGTATGTTAGTGTAAAAGTGAGGCTGATTGGTGATATGGGCTGAGATTGGAGAAGGTGGTAAACGTGTTGCCGAGTTGGAAGGATGGCCAGAAGTGGAAATGGGGCAGAGGTGGGGGGGGGGGGGGGGGGGGGGGGACAAGATTTGAAGCTCAGATTTAAACTATGGATGGACATTACAGAACATAAACATAATGAGAGCAGAATCACAGGCAGAACTGGGATTTGAACAGCTGGGAGGGGAGTAAAGCTAATGTTGCAGACAGAAACTGGAACAGGACCAGAAAGTGTTTAAAATATATTGTAAATGCATATTATCTCAGAAGTTGGTTCCTTTACATTTTTTGATGATATTCTAGTTTCTGGCCATGTGTTTTGTTGTAAGCAAAGGGTGTGGGAGACATGAGGCAGATACAATACAACAGTACCACCTTTAAACTGGAGGCTAATGAGACATTTCATCAAGAAACATGGCAGCCAGATGTTGCCATACACATAACATTGGGAATATTGGCGCAAACATTGACATTATATAAATGATAACATACAAAGTTTGACTCAAAAATCATGACTCATAAAATTACATTAATGTGCATGGGAAGGGTGTGTCATTTGTAAGGCTTTTTAAATGGTACTAATCAATTTCCTGGGCCTGAAGAGAGTGGGGGGTGCTCACTACTCAACCTTTTCCCCTCTGAGCAGTGAATGAATGGGGTTATCGCTGCTGCCAAAGATATGCTCCCACCTTTCTCCTGACAGTTTCTGTGGTTGGCAGTAAAGGGGGCATCAACCAGGTTAAGTGTGACTGTGACATGTTAACAAAGGCAGTTCTCATTCCCTTAAGTTAGGTGGAATGGTCTAAGCAGTAAGGCAGAAAACCTCTCACAACCTCAGGACATCCCGGAGCACCTTACGGCCAATGAAGTACTTTTGAAGTGTAGCCACTGTTGTAATGCAGGAAACACAACAGGCACAGCAAAGTCCAACAAACATACAGTGACCGGCTAATCTGTTGGTTGAGTGATAAAAATTGGCCAAGACACCATCGGGGATGGGAGAACCTCCCTACGCTTCTTCAAAAGGGTGCAATGGGGTCTTTTGCATAGGAACATAGAATAGGGGTAGGTCATTCAGCCCCTCGAGCCTGCTCCATCATTCAACCAGATCATGGCTGATCTTCTACCTCAACAACATTCATCTGCACTATCCTCATATCCCTTGATGTTTTTAGTATCTAGAAATCTATTGTCTGTCTTGAATCTACTCCATGATGGATCCTCCTCAGACCTATGGGGTAGAGAATTCCAAAGATTCATCACCCTCTGAGTGAAGACATTTATCCTCATCTCAGTCCTAAATGGTTTGTAGAAATATAGAAAATAGGAGGGGGAAGAGGCCACTCAGACCTTCGAGCCTTCTCTGCCATTCATTATGATCATGGCTGATCATCCAACTCAATAGCCTAATCTGGCTTTCGCCCCTATCCTTTGATCCCCTTTGTCCTAAGTGCTATATCTAACTGCTTCTTGAAAACATGGTGCTGGATTCTCCATTATTGGGACCACACCGGCATCAAAACGGTAGTTTTACGCCAGAAATACTTGGATCAAAGGGACACAAATTCCCAGCCCTGCAGGGGGCTAGCAGGGACCCGGAGTAAGCCTTTGCTGCAGATAGTGTCCCCTGCACTTCCGGGTCGGAGGCCGCGCATGTGCATGGCGGCGGCCTCCAGCGGCCATGCCGTGCTCCATGGCGGACTCGGACCACGGACCCACAAAAGAGACCCCCATGATCGGCCGCATGCCCGACCCTCAACCCCCACACAAACATTCCCCGGCCGCCTATAAGGCCCCGCAGGCCTCTGATCCGCCCGCCCCCGACCATTGAGTCCGCAGCCGCATGTGAGTATGCCGACCGGCTGGAGCACATTAGTTCCATGCCGTCGGGATTTCGGCCGGTCGGGGGCGGAGAATGGCTGAGTGGGCCTCCAGCAATGGCCCCAGGTAGGTCTCAGGCAGTGCGGCGTACTCCCTGAGTAGGGTGCTTTTCGGGGCCCGCAGAATTGGTGAACCGGCACCAGTCCTGATTTCTTGCGGGAAAATGGATCCCCCCCACACACACACACACACATACACACGCCGGCTGTGATTTCGGGGCGAGGGTGCGGAGAATCCAGCCCATGTAATTTTTGGCCTCAACTATTTTCTGTGGTAATAGGCCAACCACTTTCTGGGTGAAGAGATTTCTCCCCATCTCAGTCCTAAAAGGTCTAGCCCCTATCCCCGGACTGTGACCCCTGGACACCTCCACCATCGGGAACATCCTTCCTGCATCTACCCTGTCCAGTCCTGTTAGAATTTTATAGATTTCCATGAGATTCCCCCTCATTCTCCTGAATTCTAGTGAATACAAACCGAACCGATTCAATCTCTTATCATACGTCAATCCCGCCATCCCAGGAATCAGTCTGGTAAACCTTTGCTGCGCTCTCTCTAGAGCAAGAACATCCTTCCTGAGATAAGGAGACCAAGACTGAACACAATATTCCAGGAGTGGTCAGGTATCTCTTATTCTGAGTCTGTGTCTGCTGGTTCTGGAAACAAAGAACAATACAGTACAGGAACGGGCCCTTCGGCCATCCAAGCCTGTACCGGTCATGATACCAACCTTTGCCAAAACCCTCAGCACTTCCCTGTGCCATATCGCTCTGTACTCATCCTATCCATGTGTTTGTCAAGATGCCTTTTGAATGCCGTTAATGTATCTGCTTCCACAACCTCCCCTGGCAACGCGTTCCAGGCGCTCACCACCCTCTGCGTAAAACATCAGCCTTGCACATCTCCTCTAAACTTTACCCCACGGACCTTAAACCTATGCCCCTCCACCTTGGGAAAGAGTGCCTGCCCATCCACTCTATCCATGCCCCTCATAATCTTGTACACCTCTATCAGGTCACCCCTTAACCTCTGTCTTTCTAATGAAAACAGTCCGAGTCTATTCGGCCTCTCCGCAGAGCTAACACCCTCCAGACCAGGCAACATCCTGGTAAACCTCCTCTGTATCCTCTCCAAAGCCTCCACATCCTTCTGGTAGTGTGACCTCAGCCAGGAAATATCCTTCCTGCATCTATTGTGCTCAACCCACAGGAATTTAGTATGTGTCAGTGAGATCAACTCTTATTCTTCAAAACTCTAAAGAGTACTCATCTGACCTCTTAAATCTCTCCTCCTGGAACAATCCTGTCACCTGAGGGATCAGTCTGACAAACCTTTATTGCAATTCTTCTCTGGCTAGTATATTTTTCCTTAGGTAAGAAGACCAAAACTGCACTCAACACTCCCTGATGCTCAAACACATGCTATTCCCAACACATTAGAAAGCTGCAACAGCTATGTCCACCCCTCAATGCATATACCTGTAAACAACATGCAAGTCATTTAGTGATGATCTGGCAATCGATATTTGCAAAAAATCTCCTGAAGACTGGGTATGAATGCCATGTTCTTACTAACTCAGATAACAGGGTAATCAGAGTTCTGTGGCTATGTCTCTGACACAAATTCCCAATGAGTGATTCTGCTTTGTGTAGGGTTGAGGTGGCTCCAAGATGACATGCCTGATGATGGAGGTTCAGAACCAATTCAGTTTTGCATGGTACTTGATCATTTAAACCTGAGGCAGGCAGGCAAGTGAGCACTGTCCAAAGGCGCTACTGATGATCAATGAATCAACTTGTTTGGGAGTCTCCCCGCCCTCAGCTCCAGCTAACCCGGCAGTGCAAAACTGTAGCAGTAATCCTGAGAAGTAAGAGTTCAAGAACCTTCCAATGTTTTATATTCGTTAGGTGTAGATTTGGCTGGTTAAATCCAGCAGTGCTCTTGCAAACACTTGGGCATAACTAAAGCTTTAGTGTTGTAAAAAGGAGTTAGTGAAGCATTCCTGTGAGGAAAGGTTGTACGCCTTCCATTGTCTTGTGCTGTATAAGTGTAGGTTGCTCAGGAGTTTTGTTCAATGATGGGTGCAAGCATATGCCATGCCATCGAAAAACAAATAGCTGCACTCAGGAGCACTGTGAGGCCTGGTCAGACAGGATATAATTAGGTAATTCCCTCAACAATCACACCTGTTGTGCTGTGAATCACTTGGGAACCCGAACAGGCGCCGGAATGTGGCGACTAGGGGCTTTTCACAGTAACTTCATTTGAAGCCTACTCGTGACAATAAGCGATTTTCACTTTTTTTTCACATCCTGCCGTGCACGAGACCTCTGCCATTTATTTGCCATTGGATATTGGGATGTCCAATTGGCACGTATTTAAATTGGGCCCCTAAAACTCTGTGCTCTGTTGTGCAAGCATACCCAAGGTTCAGCAAACCCAATGGGCGACAGAGGCCAGAGCTGCCAGCTCAGCAAGGTTTCCACTATTACAGCACTGCATGTGGGCCAGGAGGAGCAGGAATGCTTCTACCAACTACTTAATGAAGCGTCTGGCTACCTCCAGCTTCTCCTTCACCCCTCAGCCCCAATACCCTCCCCCACCTGTCCTGATCTCTTCCATTTGCCTGTCCCAATCTTCAGCTTCACCCAGCCAAAATCTCTAACCTCTTTCTTTTTTTTAAATAAATATTTTTATGCTCCTCCTTATTCACATTTTCAACATACTTACAACAGCAAATAATTAACAATAACAACAAATACAATGGCAATCCCCTCGCCAACAATCCCGTCATCCCACCCACCCTCAAAAAGCTTCCAACATTTTGAATACAAAATACCAATGAAAAAGAATCATCGTTAATTTATACATTCCAACCCCCAAACACCCCCCCCCCCCCACCTCCCCCGCCTAATGCTCGATGTCATCCAATTCATGAAAATGTGTGATGAACAGGGCCCTTGAGTTGTAGAACTCTTCCATCCTCCCGCTCAACTCGAACTTTACTTTCTCGAGCGTTACAAACTTCAGCAGGTCCCCCCGCCACGCCGAGGCACAGGGCGGAGAAGCCGACTTCCACCCCAACAGGGCCCACCTTCAGGCAATCAGCAAGGCGAAGGCTAAGACATCTGCCTACCGCACCGGCTTCCAACCCCGGCCGACCTGGCACCACGGATATGGCTTCTAGGGGATCTGATTCGAGTCTCACATGCACCACCCTTGAGATTACCCTGAAGACCTCCCTACAATATCCCTCCAGTTTTGGGCAGGACCAAAACATATGAATGTGATTTGCGGGACCCCAAATCAATGTTGCCAAATTTAGTTTATACCCCGAGAAAGACCCAAACACTCGAAACAGTTCCAATATACCTCCCTTCGACACACTTGGTTCCGACACATACAATAGCAAGTCGTCTGCGTACAAAGATGCCCTATGCTCCACCCCCCACCGCACTATCCCCCTCCACACCCCCGAACGTCTCAATGCGATGGCTAAAGGTGCAATTCTGACCTCTTTCTTAACCCAGATCTCTTCTTTCCCCCAGCCCCAATCTGCCCTCCTCCCAACCCCCATCACCAGCATTCTGCACTCAGGATTTCACTCTACTCCCCACCCTCAATTGCACCCCCCACCAGGGCATGATCTCTCCCTGCTCCCCCAGTCCTAATGTCCCATTCCTGCACTATCCATCATCTTCTGCTTCCTTAGCCAGGTCTTTCCTTCACCCCGATCCCAATCATTCAAAGCTTTGACAAAGGGTCATCTGGGCTTGAAACGTTAGCTCTTTTCTCTCCTTACAGATACTGTCAGACCTGCTGAGATTTTCCAGCATTTTCTCTCCTATAATTCATTCCCAAACTATCGACAACATCGCTGATGAATGGGAAGACATTGATGACGACTGCGACTGCGAGCGACTTGGATGTTGCAGTAATAGACAACTCTGAGACTGAACCTGAGGAAAAGCTGATGGCAATCTCAATATGCAGCTCCACAGATCACTCACAGATTTGTGAAAGTGACCAAGGTGACTCAGTGCCTGGAGAAGCATTGTAATTGTGAGTGACAAAGAGCAAGTGATTGATGCTCCACCGAGCCAAGAAGGGGTGGCACCTCTAGCCCCAGTTCTAACCTTCACTGAGGCAATGGAAACCGAGGTGTTCCAGCATGTCGGTGAGGCCACAGGAGTGGGCGTGGTCATACCAACAAAGACGACACGATGCCTGAAATTCTGCAGACCTCTCAGCACACGGTAATAATCAGCACCACGCCAGAGGCTGCTACGCCACAACGCAAAAGCAAGAGATGCACCGAAATCTATCATCACGTTCTCAAAATAAAGAGGAGAAGAATGGGAGAGCTAGCTCGTCCCACCAACAAACCAGCAACGGAAACAGTGGCAAGTAGCAAACAGTGTCACGTCAGGAAGTGGAGAATAAAGAGGCCGCTGACACAAGTGTGGCAGTCATGGACACAGGCCTTCCCAAGCCACAGAGCAAAGAGGAATAGAAACAAGAGGCCAGCGCATAAACCAGTCTTCAAAGAGGTTGGCAACAACTCAAATGATCACAGAGGTGATCCCGTGAGGGAGGCATAATGATCTGTGTAAAGGAGACGGACACTGGTTAGGCATATCATGTTTATGGACACCCTAGTAAAACACATTCACATTGTTAGACAAATATCATGATTGTATAAAGTTAAAAAATCAATGTTGCTTGTACAGATATCTTAATGTTTTGTGAGGAAGGGGGATGTGGTGATATGCTTAGAAGTAATATCACAGAGGGATGGTGTGTGACCTCCAACCAGCAGGTGGCGGTGTAGACACATCATGTGGTCTCAAGACCATGGTCAGGTGACTAGGGACTCCATTATAAGTGGAGTCACATCCAGCCATCAGTAGATGGTTGTAGGAAATGGTAGTAAGACATACAGGAGAATGGTCGGTACTAGATGTCGTTCCAGAGGAGTATAAAGAGACTCCATGATAACGTGCTCTGTAACAGATTGTTATCTTACCACACGAGACTCAATAAAGATCCTGGTTTGGACAAGTCAAGGTGTTTGATGGATTCCTTTGCAAGGTATAGAAGACCAAACACAACAACAAGGAGTCCCAAAAAGGGTTGAAGCAGAGTATTATATTCTTGAGTAAAGTAAAGCTGCAAAGCAGCAGGGAGCACTACTAGTCCCAGCCAGGACCATCCAAAGATGTTGGCTCCCTTCTGTGGAAATTAACAAGCCCTGCTGTTCGGCCTCCGCCCCTTCCCGGGCGAGCTTGTATCCCCGAGCCCCATCGGGAAATCAATCGGGTAGCCCCCGTGAGTCACGTGGGGGTTACAACATGGAGAATAAATACAACACTTCTGACTATTAAAAATCTGTGTACTTGAGTGTGGTGATAACCACTGTAGATATGCATACTTGCAGGAGGGGGATGTATGGCTGTACCTGTAATACAGGTTCCTCCGGCAAGCCCCTGCCGGCTAGCTCCGCCCACAGGGAGCTTGTGTATAAATATGCTTGTGAGTCACTCAGATTCTAGTCTTCAGTTGCAGCCGGAGGAATAGCATCACACAGCAATAAAGCCTTGATTGAACTTGTCTCTCGCCTTTGACTGCAATTGTTAGCGCCACAATTTATTGCTGTGTGATTTTCCGTACAACATGGACATCAGAATCAAGCCTGACCGTCTACAGCTGGATCCGCAGTCGCCTCACGCCAGGAAAGACTTCGTTCACTGGCTTGCAGTTTTCGAGGCCTACATCTTTTCAGCGGACCCTCCCCCGACGGAGGCTCAGAAAAAGCAACTCCTTTACTCGAGACTTAGCTCCAGTGTCTTTCCGCTAATTCGAGATGCGACTGACTACACCAGAGCTATGGAACTGCTCAAGGAGAACTATGCACAGTCAACGAACATCCTGTTTGTGAGGCATCAACTCTCTACTCGCATCCAGCAGCCGGGTGAGTCGATTGAGGACTTCTGGAGGGCCCTTATACCTCTGGTATGAGACTGCGATTGCCGGGCCCTCACAGCCACGGAACACTCTGACTTACTCATACACGATGCCTTTGTCACAGGCATTGCATCGGACCCCATCCGGCAACGACTGCTGGAAGGGGCCACTCTCGACCTCGCGGCCACAAAGACTCTGGCGCTTTCCATGACGGCCGCCTCCCGTAGTGCGCAAACTTACTCCGCTTGCCGCTTGGCCCACCCGTCCTACCCCTCGTGGACCCCGCAAACGGCCCCCTAGGCTCACCCGTCCTACCCCTCGTGGACCCCGCAAACGGCCCCCCCAGCAGCCGCCCCCGCGCACTACGCCTGCGCTGCTCACCGCAACGCACTCCCTGGGGGTCCCCACTGTTACTTCTGCGGTCAGCAGAAGCACCCCCGCCAACGCTGCCCGGCCCGCACCGCGACCTGCAAAGCTTGTGGCAAGAAAGGCCACTTTGCAGCGATGTGTCAGTCCCGGACGGTTGCCGCTATCGCACCCCCATTCCCCTCGCCTCAGCCGATCGCACAATGGGCCCTGCCGTCCGCTTCCCCCGACCCCACATGTGATCAGTGGGCGCCGTCATCTTTCGCCACCCCCGCCACGTGCGCTCCATGGGCGCCGCCATCTTCATCCCCCACCGCCATGTGCGTCCATGGGCGCTGCCATCTTGTCCCGACCCCACAACGTGCGCTCCATGGACGGCGCCATTTTATCCGCCGCCTTCTTCTCCCACACAGGTACTCCAGACGCTGCCATTTTGTCCTCCCCGGGACGGGGCCACGGGTCGCTACCGCTCCTCGTCGGACTCATCTGACTCGACTGCTGATCGCCCGCTACTCGCCTCCGTTACACTCGACCAGTCGCGTCCTCGCAACCTGGCACCCTCTTCCACATCGGTGCTGGTCAACGGCCACGTGACCTCCTGCCTCATCGACTCCGGGAGCACCGAGAGCTTCGTCCACCCGGACACGGTAAGGCGCTATTCCCTTGCGGTCCATCCCACCAACCGGCAGATCTCTCTCGCCTCCGGTTCCCACTCTGTCCCGATCCGGGGTTTCTGCCTGGTTAACCTTACTGTACAGGGCGTGGAATTCGACCGTTTCCGTCTGTACATTCTCCCAACCTTTGTGCGTCACTCTTACTAGGCCTGGATTTCCAGTGCAATCTCCAGAGCCTCACCCTCAAATTCGGCGGACCCCTACCTCCCCTCACCGTTTGCGGCCTCATGACCCTCAAGGTCGAGCCTCCCTCACAATTTGCCAATCTGACCGCAGATTGCAAGCCCGTCGCCACCAGGAGCAGACGGTACAGCACCCAGGACAAGGCCTTCATCAGGTCCGAAGTTCAGCGGCTGCTTCGGGAGAGTATCATCGAGGCCAGCAACAGCCCTTGGAGAGCCCAGGTAGTAGTGGTTAAGACCGGGGAGAAGCACAGGATGGTCATGGACTACAGCCAGACCATCAACCGGTACACGCAGCTTGACGCGTACCCCCTCCCCTGCATTTCTGATATGGTCAATCAGATTGCACAGTACCGGGTCTTCTCTACTATTGACCTGAAATCCACCTACCACCAGCTCCCCATCCGTAAATCGGACCGTCCCTACACTGCCTTCGAGGCAGACGGTCGTCTGTACCAATTTCTTAGGGTTCCCTTCGGCGTCACGAATGGCGTCTCGGTATTTCAACGAGAAATAGACCGAATGGTTGACCGGTACGGACTGCAGGCCACCTTCCAATACCTCAACAATGTCACCATCTGCGGCCATGACCAGCAGGACCATGACGCCAACCTTTCTAAATTCCTCCACACCGCATCTCTCCTTAATCTCACGTATAACAAGGAGAAGTGCGTGTTCCGCACAGACCGCATAGCCATCCTCGGCTACGTAGTCCAAAACGGACTACTGGGGCCCGACCCCGACCGCATGCGCCCCCTCATGGAGCTTCCACTCCCCCACTGCCCCAAGGCCCTCAAACGCTGCCTTGGGTTCTTTTCTTATTACGCCCAGTGGGTCCCACAATACGCGGACAAGGCCCGCCCACTTATCCAGTCCACACATTTTCCCCTCGCGGCCGAGGCACAACAGGCCTTCACCTGCATTCGATCTGACATAGCCAAGGCCGGGATGCACGCAGTAGATGAGACACTGCCTTTCCAAGTAGAAAGCGACGCTTCAGATGTCGCACTTGCCGCCACGCTGAATCAGGCAGGCAGACCCGTGGCATTCTTTTCACGCACCCTCCACGCCTCCAAAATTCGACATTCCACTGTTGAAAAGGAGGCCCAGGCAATCGTTGAAGCTGTGCGGCACTGGAGGCATTACCTGGCCGGCAGGAAATTCACTTTCCTCACTGACCAACAGTCGGTAGCCTTCATGTTCAACAACACGCAGCGGGGCAAGATCAAGAATGACAAAATCTTGCGGTGGAGAATCGAGCTCTCCACTTATAATTACGAGATCTTGTATCGCCCCGGCAAGCTCAACGAGCCCCCAGACGCCCTCTCCTGAGGTACATGTGCCAGCGCACAAATGAACCAGCTCCGTGCCTTGCACGAGAGCCTTTGCCATCCGGGGGTCACTCGCTTGTACCATCTAATCAAAGCCCGCAATCTACCCTACTCCGTCAAGGAAGTACGGACAGTCACCAGAGACTGCCAGGTCTGTGCCGAGTGCAAGCCGCACTTCTACCGGCCAGATCGCGCGTGCCTGGTGAAAGCGTCCCGCCCCTTTGAACGCCTCGGCCTGGACTTCAAAGGGCCCCTCCCCTCCACCGACTGCAACACCTACATCCTTAGTGTGGTCGATGAATTTTCTAGGTTCTCTTTCGCCATCCCATGCCCGGATATGACGTCTGCCACCGTCATCAAGGCCCTGGATTCCATTTTCGCCCTGTTCGGCTTCCCCGACTACATCCACAGTGACAGGGGATCCTCGTTCATGAGCGATGAGCTGCGTCATTTCCTGCTCAGCAGGGGTATCGCCTCCAGCTGGACGACCAGCTACAACCCCCGGGGAAACGGGCAGGTAGAGAGGGAGAACGGGACGGCATGGAGGGCTGTCCAGCTGGCCCTACAGTCCAGGAACCTCCCAGCCGCTCGCTGGCAGCAGGTCCTCCCTGACGCGCTCCATTCCATTCGATCACTACTGTGCACCGCAACTAACAGTACACCCCAGAACGTGTTTTTGCCTTCCCTAGGAAGTCTACATCCGGGGTGTCGCTCCCGGGCCCACGACTCCGGGCCCAGTCCTTCTCCGTAGGCATGTCCGGCACCACAAGGCGGAACCCCTGGTGGACAAAGTACGCCTTCTCCACGCCAACCCTCAGTATGCCTACGTGGAATTCCCCGACGGCCGCCAGGACACAGTCTCGCTCCGGGACCTGGCTCCCTCAGGTGCTGATCCCATGCCCACGCCCCTTTTTCCCCCCGCGCCACCCTCCTTTTCCCCGGCGCTCCCCTATTCGTCCCCACCAGGTCCATCCCTCGTCCCCCTGCCCACACTGGAGGACAAGGAAGATTTCGGCTCGCTCTCGGAGTCATCCCGCCAGCAGCCAGCACCAACATCGCCATCACCTGCACCGACGTCGCCACCACAGCTACGCCGATCACAGCGGAACATTCGACCGCCGGTTCGGCTCAACATATAACCGGCTGACCGGATGGACTCTTGGTTTTCTTTGTTTGGACCTTTTTGTAAATATTTCATCCTTTGTATCATAGTTATACGTCACCCCCACCGGACTCATTTTTACAGGGCGTGAATGTGGTGATAACCACTGTAGATATGCATACTTGCAGTAGGGGGATGTATGCTGTACCTGTAATACAGGTTACTCCGGTAAGCCCCTGCCGGCTAGCTCCGCCCACAGGGAGCTTGTGTATAAATATGCATGTGAGTCACTCAGACTCTAGTCTTCAGTTGCAGCCGGAGGAATAGCATCACACAGCAATAAAGCCTCGATTGAACTTGTCTCTCGTCTTTGACTGCAATTGTTAGCGCCGCATTGAGCCAATATGTCAGACTTCACCTGGCAAATGAATGGGCAAGTTTGATAGGCGAGCGTGAGGACCCATTTCATGTATATCATCATGTTTTAACCTTGCCCAATTTCGGACTGAGCTAAAAATGAGAGCCAGACTGCCTCTCAAAAATTTAGAGTTGCCTCCTGGTACAACATATTGGTTTCTAAAATAAAATATGGCTTTTTAAAAATAAATTTAGAGTACCCAATTTTTTTTTTCCCAATTAAGGGGCAATTTAGAGCGGGCAATTCACGTACCCTGCACATCTTTTTGGATTGTGGGGGTGAGACCCACGCAGACACGGGGAGAATGCGCAAAGCCTGCACGGACAGTGACCCGGGGTCAGGATTGAACCCAGATGCTTGGCGTTGTGAGGCAGCACTGCTGACCACTGCACCACCATGCTGTCTGCTGTCTCAACTCTCTAATCAGGTTTGACTTATGGTATGGGGAAGGGGGTGGTGTAGTGGTATTGTCACTGGACTAGTAATCCAGAGACCCATGGTATTGCTGTGGTGACCTGAGCTCAAATCCCACCAATGGCAGATGGTGAAATTTGAATTTAATAAAAATCTGGAAATAGAATTCTAATGATGTTCATGACCATGAAACCATTGTTGTAAATACCCATCTGGTCCTTTAGGGTAACCAGTCTGTCATCCTTACCTGGGAAGCACGGTAGCCTTGTGGATAGCACAATGGCTTCACAGCTCCAGGGTCCCAGGTTTGATTCCGGCTTGGATCACTGTCTGTGTGGAGTCTGCACATCCTCCCCGTGTGTGCGTGGGTTTCCTCCGGGTGCTCCGGTTTCCTCCCACAGTCCAAAGATGTGCGGGTTTGGTGGTTTGGCCATGATAAATTGCCCTTAGTGTCCAAAACTGCCCTTAGTGTTGGGTGGGGTTACTGGGTTATGGGGATAAGGTAGAGATGTTGATTTTGGGTAGGGTGCTCTTTCCAAGAGCCGGTGCAGACTCGATGGGCCGAATGGCCTCCTTCTGCACTGTAAATTCTATGATCTATGATATCTATGACCTACATGTGATTCCAGATCTATAGCAATATGGTTGACTCTTAAATGCCCACTGAAATGGACAGTTCATGGGCAATAAATGTTGGCCCAGCAGTAAATGCCCATATCCTGCAACTGAATTTAAAAAATGCTCCACCTCTATGATCTGATCCCCTACTATCTCACCATTTCAGATCCATTTTGAATAGATTTGCTAAGCTTTTCCTGATTATAAATATTGTTTTGAACTTGCAGCAAAGAAATTCAGGTGGTGCAACTTATCAGAGGTGGAACAGAGAAAATGTGCTGAACTTTCCAAGGCTTTCCAAGCAGTGTTACCTCCCACAACAAAGAATTCACTCACAAAGTTGTCTTGCATTAAAGGACACAATATAAAGGATTGCATCAAGAAGATACGGGTAAGGAAGTCAATATTTTTCCCGCTTCTGGACTGTGGTAGAAAGATTCAACAACGCTCGTTAAGAAAACTTAACAAGACTTTATTTTCAAACAGACTGCAGTTTATGGCTGAAACTTGAGGTCAGAGCGCAGTTAATGTCACTGCGGATTCCTTCCCAAGTTAGCGCTTTTACCGAAAATCAGTTCAGTATTTATACATTATCATTATCAAGATTGCATGACTATAGCTTAGTCAGGAATTCGATTGGAAGTAGAAACATAAGCAATATCATGAAACAGGCCTAACCTTGCTGACCTTCTCGGATTCTTTGTCTCATCACTCATGCCATTATCTCGTTCTTTGAGGGAACGTTAAAAGGTCGGTGACTCCTTCATCCCTGACCTTATCTTGTCTTACTCATCCAGCCCTGGGTCATTAGGAGTTAATCTTATCAGAATGTACAGAGGTCAGGCATTTTGGAATAGCTTGACCTTCTCTGATCTTATTCATGCTTTAAGTTATGCGGAGTCGGCCTTATCGGTCTTACAGGGGTCTGGTACATTGAAATGGCTAGATCAGCTTTTCTTGCATTGTACCAAGTAGTTGACCAATTTTCCCATCATGTCATTACTTAATTCGTACAACTTCACAACCAGGGAGGATGTTTTCCCCAGTTTGGGAATCTAGAACCAGGGGATACAGTCTCAGGATACAAAGGTAGATCATTTAGGACTGAGATGAGGAAAGATTTCTTCACTCAAACCTATGGAATCCTCTACCACAAAAGGCTCTGGAGGCTAAGTCATGGAATGTCTTCAAGGAAGAGATAATGGGCGAAATTCTCCGCACCCGCGGAAAGTCGGCAAACCGTCGTAAAAATCGGGACCGTTTTACGACGGTCGCGAAGGCTTCATTTCCCGACGGATTCACTTCCTGGAAATGGGCTAGTAGCGCGGCCGCGTCAATTACGTGCGTGATGACGACGGAACGCGACGACGACACGAACCCGCCCATGTGACGCCGCCCGACGCCGTAAAAAGGCGCGGGCGACCACAGAATCTGTCGGGCAGGATGTCGGAGCCGAGGAGAGCTGCTCCTCGCTTTGTAGATGCAGACGTCGAGGCGCTGCTCGATGCCGTGGAGCAGAGGAGGGGCATCATCCGCCCGCGGAGAGGGCATCGCCAACCTGCCAGCACGGTACGCCAGGCCTGGCGTGACGTGGCTGCTGCCGTCAGTGCTGTGGGGCAGACCCCTCGCTCAGCAGAGCAATGTCGAAAGAAGCTACACGACCTCACCAGGTCTGCCAGGGTAAGTGCCATGAGGGTGCCCCCTAGTCACAACCATCCCTCCCCCTTAACTGCCCGGGGGGGGGGGGGGGGGGGGGGGGGGGGGGGGGGGGGGGGGGGGGGGGGGGGGGGGGGGGGATTGGGGCAGAGTTATTTGAGGGTGGTTCACAAAGTTGTCACAGACCCAGCGCTCTGGCCCCGAGGAGAGATGCAATCGTCTGATGACAACTTGCCCCCCCCAAACTGTGCCAGTATCTGAACGGACTGCTGATACCTACCGTTTTGTAATGATCTACCTATGTTCCCTCCCCCAACAGGCCAAGGCCGGTCATAACCACCGTGAGCGGCACAAGACTGGAGGGGGTTCGCCCAACATGCACCCCCTCAGCACCTTTGAACAGAGGGCACTGGACCTTGTTGGGGGGGTCTGCCACCCGCGATATCGCGCAATGCGAGGTTGGCGGAACTGCAGCAAGTGAGACAACCCTCCCTGACAAACACCCCCCTCCCCCATCCTCTGTCCTTTCACAAACCCTGCCCACTGGGACACCTCCCCCATCCTCTGTCCCTTCACAAACCCTGCCCACTGGGACACCTCCCCCATCCTCTGTCCCTTCACAAACCCTGCCCACTGGGACACCTCCCCCATCCTCTGTCCCTTCACACACCCTGCCCACTGGGACCGTCCAGCGGCCTGCCGAGCAAATCGAAATAACCCGTCTCATTCTCTTTCCTAGGACGTGATTCCGAACGACCAGGGCCGTCTGGCTGCAGACGGAGACAGGAATCTGCCGCCACCTCACCCGGGGCCTCACAACAGAGGGTGCCCGATCAGCGGGCAGCCCTATCCGCCCCAACCCAATCTGCGGACCAGGACGCACAGAGGGTTCGAAGTCCACCACCACCACCAGAAATGGCCAGGGACAACCCTCCTGTCGCTGAGCAGCCACACACCATGGACGAGGCCCTAAGCATTGAGAGCGTCGGGCTTGCGGCACTGCTTTCTCCCACCACATCCATCATCCCAGAGATACACACCCCGGCGGGCCTATTTAGTGATGAGTCTCCTGGGGCACAGTCTGGTTGGCACATCACGGCTGAGCAGGTACAGCAGGTGGAGGTCGGAGCAACAGAGGGCCCGGACTCGCGGAGGCCAGACCAGGCCCAGGATGCAGCTGGCTCCCAGACGTTTTCTGAGTTCCTGGAGTTTATCAACCCACCCGCACAGCCGATGCCTCAGGAAACCCAGGGAAACAATGACGGGATGATGGCTTCCTTCCAGACTCTGCAGACGCTGTTAGAGGAGTCGAACCGCGTCCAAGAGCAGGGAGTGGTGCCGCTCATGGCAGAGACCCAGTCCGACACCGCACGGGTGGCATCCGCGGTGGAGGCAATGGGTCAGGTTATGCAAGACGTTGGGGTTAATGTGCACGCGTCATCCTCGGCCCTGGACAGGGTTGCCCTCTCACAGGCAGCAATGTGCCAGAGCCAAAACGACATTGCCGGCGCCCTGCGGGCCATGGCCGAGTCTCAGCAGGTCATTGGCCAGTCGCAGCACGCCATGGCACAGTCCCAGCAGTCGATAGCACAGTCCCAGCAGTCGCTGGCACAGTCCCAGCAGTCAGTCGCGGAGACCATCAACCGCCTGACACATGTGCTGGATGGCGTCGTGCACACACAGGTTGAGATCGCACAGTCCCTGGCGGGAATGTCTAACTCCCTGGACTCCGTCTCTGCAAACCTTCGGATCCTGGTGGATACCGTTGCAGGCCTCCAGGACTGGCAGCGCCAGGTGTCGGTGGTGCGACGGGGAACCTCCCCGCTCGCACCTCTGTCCCAAAGTGAGGCCCGGGGGCCACCGGGCTCCCCGAGGGAGGAGGAGGTTTCGGGGCCCGTCCCATTAACTCCATCACGGGACGTCCCGGAATTCCCGGCCTCCCCCCGTCCCATCCCTGGTGCATCGGGTGGGCAGCAGGCAGAGCAGGGTGGCACAATGTCACCTGAGACGCCCGCAGAGCAGCCTGGCCCATCAAGGCCGGGTCGCCCCAGGAAACGCATAGCCAAGGAGAAACGAGTCGAGGGGGGCGATTCGCAGCAATCCTCCTCCACTCCTGCTGTATCATCTGGGGATTCACTTAGACGTAGTGGTAGGGCCCGTAAGGCAACTAAGATAGACACTGAGTAAGTTGGCACGGGTGAAGGGCACAGTTTAGTTGTAGGGGCTAGGGCACCTGTAAATGATTGTTAATATTAAACGCACTGTTCCACCTTACTTGTAATACCGTGTGATTGTTCCACAGCCACAGGAATCGTGATGGTGACCGAGTGTCGCTGGGGGTGACGGGTGGTGAAACCTCGGTGCCGGGTGTGCAGTCCCTTCCCCCCTACCCCCCTCCCACAGCTAGCCCACGCGGGCACGTGATGGAGTGTCAGTGACGAACTCAGCAGCCACCAAGGTGGATGGTTCAGCTATTGCCATGGGTCAGACTCTCTCTAACGATTCTGAGCTCACAGCTCTTCGCAGAGCGGGCTGTCATCATTCCACATGGCACTGATCACACCCGCTGACACAGCCATCAATGTTGTGCCATTCCGTCTGTACCCAGTGATAAGCGTCATGTCGAAGTGGAGCAGTGTACACTGAGGGGGGGGGGGGTTGTGGTGGTGGCAGTTGTGTGGTGACCCTCTGCATGACTAGCGATGCAGGTGGTGGTTTGGTGTTCATCGGGGACGTCACATGCGGTGCGTGAACCGTGCTGCCACCAGGGCGTCGCGTGCCCGCCGTCCTTGCCGGGTCCGTCGTGCCGCCTCCTGGACATCACCAGCACCTGGGTCGTGTCTGCGTGCTGCGCCCGCCACTCCGCCAGCGTCCTCCTCCTCCTCCTCCTCCTCCTCCTCCTCCTCCTCTGTGCTGGCACCACTGCCACTAGCTTCTCCCTCCGCCTCCTGCAACAGGTCATCTCCCCTCTGCATCGCGATGTTGTGCAGCGCACAGCAGACCACTACAATGCGAGCGACCCTGTCGGCCTGGTACTGCAGGGCCCCTCCGGAGCGGTCCAGGCACCTGAATCTCATCTTCAGGAGGCCAAGGCAGCGCTCCACCACACCCCTGGTTGCTGCATGGGCCTCGTTGTATCGTGTTTCCGCATTGGTCTGAGGCCTCCGTATAGGCGTCATCAGCCAAGACCTCAGCGGATAACCCCTGTCACCTAGCAACCAGCCCCTCAGCCGGGGGGGACGTCCCTCAAACATCGCAGGGATGAACGACTGCGCTAGTATGTAGGAGTCATGCACACTCCCTGGGAACCTTGCACAGACGTTCATGAACCTCATGTGGGGGTCGCATACCACCTGGACATTAATGGAGTATGTCCCCCTCCTGTTTGTGAACACTTCCTTGTCCACAGCAGGCGGGCGCATGGGGACGTGAACACAGTCGATTGACCCCTGAACCCTCGGTATCCCGGCCACGCTGGCAAATCCACGGGCTCGTGAGTCTTGACTTGCTTGGTCCTCGGGAAAGGTGATGTAGCGATCGGCGATGGCATAGAGGGCGTCGGTCACATCCCGGATGCACCTGTGCACCGATGACTGGGAGATCCCAGAGACGTCCCCGCTCGGAGACTGGAAGGAGCCGGTAGCATAGAAGTTCAGAGCGACCGTCACCTTGATGGCTACCGGGATCGCGTGTCCTCCCCCCGTTCCACGTGGGGCGAGGTGCGACAGGAGTTCGCAGATATGTATCACCGTCTGCCTACTCAGCCGGAGTCTTCTCCTGCAGGTGATGTCCGGCATTGTTAGGAAAGAGACCCGGACACGGTACACCCTCGGCTTTGGTCGTCGCCTCTGAAGCCGTGGCTGCACCCTCACTCTCTCCTCTTCCTCTTCCTCCTCCTCCTCCTCCTCCTC
Organism: Scyliorhinus canicula; assembly: GCF_902713615.1. NCBI lineage: Eukaryota > Metazoa > Chordata > Chondrichthyes > Carcharhiniformes > Scyliorhinidae > Scyliorhinus > Scyliorhinus canicula. The sequence continues at coordinate 75,789,512 of NC_052146.1, read as the reverse complement.
CTCCTCCTCCTCCTCCTCCTCCTCCTCCTCCCCCCCCCCCCCCCCATGCTGCTCGACGACTGGCAACTCCTCGGCCCTTCCCTCTGCTGCTGCAGCTGGCCCTGCAGCCACTGCGGGTTGTGGGTGTGGATGCTGCTGCATCTCCAAATCCAGTAGAGCGGCCCCAACCACTGCGCAGAACATAGCCGTTCTGTTCCCATGCATCGTGCTAACCTACAGAAGGGTGGTAGGAGGCAGAGAAACGGGACATGTTAGACGGAGGTTAGTCGACACCTCGGCAGCCGCCTGCCACAGGATACCTGTGTGTCCCGGTGGCCTGGTCGCGCTGCTGACACGCGGTCAGCCTAACCCCTGGTCACTTTCTGCATCCAACGGCCAGTAAACTATGGCCTCCTCATGGGTGCGTCAGTGGCCTGTGGCCGGAAGCCACAGGGGAACCAGCGGCCGTGTCCTCGTCACCTGCACACCATGGCATGCTGGCAGACATTTTGTTACGGGGTTGGACGGCTCACTCTCTACCTAACCCCTCCCCCCTCCGTCGCCCCCCACTGCCTCCCCCGTCTCCCCCACTGCCCCCTCCGTCTCCCCCACTGCCCCCTCCGTCTCCCCCACTGCCCCCTCCGTCTCCCCCACTGCCCCCTCCGTCTCCCCCACTGCCTCCCCCGTCTCCCCCACTGCCTCCCCCGTCTCCCCCCCCACTGCCCCCGTTCTGGACCCCCTCCCGTTCCCAGGGATGCCTTCCCCGTTGTGGCCAGACTCGAGCGGTGCGCTGAACGGTGCGCTGAGCGGTGCGCAGAGTGGTGCCCTGACCTCCTCCAAGCAGTCGTCAGCCAGGCCGACTGGTTGACGAATTTAAAAAGCAGGTGTGTTTCACGACGTCCAAACAGGGCGCCATGACGTCGGGACTTCGGCCCATCCGGGCCGGTGAATAGCGGGGGGGCTCTCAGTGGCGAATCTGGTCGTGTCAGGGGCGGGAAGGAGGCGTTTGTCAGGAAACGCGACTCCGACAATTTGCGGGGTTCGGAGAATAGCGGGAGGGCGTCGGAACAGCGTCACCGTAAAAATTTCCGACGCCCGCTATTCTCCGAACCATCGTGAGTCCGGAGAATCGCGCCCAATGTTTTTTGATTTTAATGGCATCAAGGGCTTTGGGGAGAAAGTCATAACATGGCATTGAGAGAGGATCAGCTATGATCACATTGGATGGCGGAGGAGGCTCTAAGGGCCAAATGGCCTATCCTTGCTCTTAATTTCTTTATTTGTATGTAAAGATCTCACAAACAGCAAAAGAGTAGTGTCCAGTTACTCTTCTCTTGGAGATGCTTATGCAATGAATGTTGGCCGGGTCACTGGAAGGAACTTCCTTCTCCTCTCCAAATGGCACCATAGAATCTTTAACATTCACTGGAAGCAGATAGATGGCAGGTTTGTTTATAGCTCAGCTGAAGGGTGGTGCCTCCAACAACACTGCACTCTGTCAAGTATTGCCTTAAGTCAATTTAGATTATGTGCTTAAGTCATGGAATGGGGTTTGAATCCACAATCTTTGAACAGCAAGAAAAGTGCTACCCATTGACAAAGACTGATATCAATTAATAAATTATACAGTTTCTCAGACATAGTGGGTTAGAAATTGGCCTCAGGTGGTGACACATAATGGAAGACATCTGATCCTGCACTCACTATGTGCAGGGCCTGATATTAAGTCCCTTTGACTGGAATGGAATTAAATATCAGGTGCTGTATATAACTGCTGACAGAGCTGATACTGCCCAATTTGCACACTTCCCAAGACAAATTTCTAGCCAAATGGTTTCTAATAAGACTAAACAAACTATGTTTTACAGGGAAACAAGGCAGATGCGATTTCATTAGATGCCGGTGATGTCTACACTGCCGCAAAATTTTATGATCTCACTGTTGTGGCAAAAGAAATGTATCAGGATGGTGAGTCCCTTCGAGCATCTATAATTAATACAGCTTGCACTTTCTGTATCAGCATGGTGAGCACTTGCTCCCCGATCTACCCCCTACATAGGGTGAGGGCGAGCTTTATACAGTATCTGTAATACACAGCATTCCCCACTCCTTGTATAGTCAGGATGGGTTCTGCAGTATCTGTAATATGCACCGGTCCACACTCCAAACTCCATTTATTACCGACTCAATCACTCGCATTGACAACAGTCTGAGATTAAGCCAGTCTATTCATAACTTCGTTGTCACATTTGATCTCTAGATGGGCTTCCAGTCTCATATTTGTGTTGTCTCTATTGTGGCTCATTTTCACCTCCATAATATTTCTCGATTTGCCTGCTTCTTAGCTCCTCTGATAACTGGAATTCTCATTCACGCCTTCGCTACCTCTAGACTCGAATATTCCAATTAAGGTTAAAATCAGATCAATGGGGAGGCATGGTGCACAGTGGTTAGCACTGCTGCTTCACGGCGCCGAGGATCCGGATTCAATTATGGCCTCAGGTCACTGTCCGTGTGAAGTTTGCACATTCTCCCCGTATCTGCGTGGGTTTCACCCCCATAACCCAAAGATGTGCAGGGTAGGTGGATTGGCTATGCAAAATTGCCCCTGAATTGGGGGGAAAAAAAAAGAATTGGGTACTCTAGATTTTAAAAAGAAATCAGGTCAGCCATGATTTTATTGAATGGTGAGCGGGCTTGAGGAGCTGAGTTGCCTACTCCTGCTCCTAATTCATGTTCATGTACATATAATGCACTTCTGGCTGGTCTCATTCTACCCTCTGTAAACTTGAAGTAATCTAAAACTTTGCTGCCCGTGTCTTCATCGCAGCAAGTTTTATTTGCCTATCACCCCTGTGCTTGCTGACTTTTATTGACTCTTGGTAAAGCAACGCCTTGATTTTCAAATTCTCAGCCTTTTTTTCAAACCCTTCCATGGTCTGGCCTCTCTCTATCTCTGTAACCTCCTCCAGCTCAACAGCAAGGTGGAGTTGATAGTATCGATGTGGAGATGCCGGCGTTGGACTGGGGTGAGCACTGTAAGAAGTCTTACAACACCAGGTTAAAGTCCAACAGGTTTGTTTCAAATCACTAACTTGGAGCACAGGATTCACCTGAGGAAGGAGCAGTGCTCCGAAAACTAGTGATTTGAAACAACCTGTTGGACTGTAACCTGGTGTTGATAGTATCGTCATTGGACTAGTAATCCAGAGACCCAGGGTAATGCTGTGCTCAAAAGTGACCTTGGTAGATGGTGAAACTTGAATTAAATTTTTAAAAACCGGAATTAAAAGCCTAATGATGTCCATGAAACCATTGTCAGAAAAATCTGGTACACTTATGTAATTTCGGGATGGAAATCTGCCATCTTTACCTGGTCTAAAGTAAAGAAATCATAGTTCTAGATGACCATAAACTACTTTCTTCCAAGATATCTCTGCTCCTCTAATCCTGACTTCTTGCGCATTCCCAGTTCTAATTGCTTCACCATTGGTGGCTGTGCAACAGGCGGCATGGTAGCACAGTGGTTAGCACTGCTGCTTCACAGCACCAGGGTCCCGGCTTAGGTCACTGCCTGTGCGGAGTCTGCACGTTATCCCCGTGCCTGCATGGCTTTCCTCCGGGTGCTCCGGTTTCCTCCCACAAGTCCCGAAAAACATGCTGTTAATTTGGACATTCTGAATTCTCCCTCCATGTACCTGAACAGGCGCCGGAATGTGGTGACTTTGGGCGTTTCACAGTAATGTAATTGCAGTGTTAATGTAAGCCTACTTGTGACAATAAAGATTATTAATTAATTAATTGCCCTGGCCCCAAGCCCTCTCTAACTCAGTTCTCTCCTTTAAGACACTTTGAGCAGGCCTTTGGTCATCTGACCTAATATCTCCTTATGTGCCTTATTATCACGCTTTGTTTTATAATGTTGCTGGCTTGGGGCATTTCATTACATTAAACGCCAAATATAAGTATAAGTTGTTGCTGTTCCGTGCTCCGTTTCTACTTTTGATCTGGGAAATACGTAAGTCAAATCGTTGAACAATGGTAAATTGAAACATATGGTCCAGATCTAAACCCACACTGAACCTGACTTGAGAGTGTTTGATATCAGCATAGAGTAAGAACATACTTAATCAGTCATTTCTGAGGTACAGAAATTCCTTCCCTTCATACAAAGAATAAAAAAGGATTTTAGCTGTAGGTCTTGTAGTCTGACATTTAACTACCATCCTTCCTGTTCTGTCTGTAAGGTGGCTGTTTGTATTCTGTGGCAGTAGTGCGAAATGAAAGCCTGGATATTCGGCAGCTTAGAGGAAAGAGAAGCTGTCACAATGGCGCTAAACGAACGGCAGGCTGGAACATTCCCCTAGGATTCCTGGTATCCCGGAATTACCTCCACTGGCACGAGAATCAAACCGTGATTGAAGGTAACCCACTTTCCAATCTTTGAATTTGAAGCATGGAACTACGCACTCACTAGGAGATTTCCAGGCTTGGTGATGATTGGGCTGTGCTGAATTAGTTGTGGTAAAGGTGCACAAATGTTCCCTCAGCCATTCACTCCTGAGTGGTCTTTGCTGCAGAATCCCTTTTAAAGTGTTTCAGTTGGTATCATACTGAAGTCTACAGAAAAATGTGACTGAGGTATTTTGAAGCGTGGGTTGTATCTATTTGTTTTTCCCTATGTCTTTAGAATGGTATGTACTGGACAGTCAAAGACACATTAATGGGTGTGATTCAATGGCCGCACTATGCTCGACAAGAAGCTGACTGCGGTGCAGCATGGCCAATAAAATCTGGGAGACCCTGCTCCTGGAATCTACCTGGCTCGCTCTGCCTCATGAGATCTAACGCGATCTCACAAGATGTTGTGATGTAAATCCCATCCATTGTGGCAAATTTCTAGCAAATCTGCATATTAGAATGAGTCAGCTAGTCACACTCTAATGTACAGATTTCCGTGGTACCTGAGGCTTTGGGATTCATCCCCTTTGCCTTGGAGACCGTGGGCGGGCACTACTCAGTATTGGTCTCCACAAATGGGGACGGAACGGAACAGCACTCGTGGGTGTCTCCGAGATGAAGGGCACTGCCATGGTGTCAGGTTGGCATTGCCAAGGTATCAAGCTGCCATTTTTTGTGCAGTAAGAAGTCTTACACCACCAGGTTAAAGTCCAACAGGTTTGTTTCAAACACTAGCTTTCGGAGCACTGCTCCTTCCTCAGGTGAATTAAGAGGTAGGTTCCAGAACCATATATATAGACAAATTCAAAGATGCAAGACAATGCTTAGAATGCGAGCATTTGCAGGGGATGAATGTAATGCGACATGATCACATTCATCCCCCACCATCTGGCCTGGGCTTGCGAAATCCTACCAACTGTCCTGGCTTGAGACAATTCACACCTCTTTAACCTGGGGTTACCCCTATCTCTGGATCTGTAAAGACTTAATTACCTGCAAATGCTCGCATTCTCAGCAATGTCTGGCATCTCTGACTTTGTCTATATGTATGTTTCTGGCACATACCTCTTCATTCACCTGAGGAAGGAGCAGTGCTTCGAAAGCTAGTGATTTGAAACAAACCTGTTGGACTTTAACCTAGTGTTGTAAGACTTCTTACTGTGCTCACCCCAGTCCAATGCCGGCATCTCCACATCATTTTTTGCGCAGTGGTGATTGGGCTGGGAGTGCCCTGCATGAGTGTGTGGTGGGGTGCATTTGGGCTGTCGGGGGTTGCTTCAGGGACCTCGGAGATCAGGACGGCACTTAAAAATGCCGTCCCGATTTCTCGCTACACTGGGGATCTGGCGAGTAGAGATCCCAAATGTACAAAATGGGGTTATGTGCGGCCATGGCCACATACTCTTTGCTGAGGCCCTTATACAACATGAGTCATGTTGTACAGCCGTGTGTTTCTCCGCACTGCAAGCACCGGTTAACATGCGGCCAAACGCACTCACTATGGGACTTTGTTCCCAATTAGTTGAATCGCGCCCAATGCCTTTAAATCCAAACCAATTTGCTTTAAAACTTTCGTAGTGACCTGACATTTGAAGCTATTAATCATTGCCTAAATGTCTACATTCACTTGAGGATAATGTCGGTTAGGTCATCAATCTTCAACTGTTTGCATTGCTCGACTCCATGCTGTTTCATCTTAGTGAAGTTTCAGCCTTAAATTTGAATTTTAATCCCAGGGTTAGATTTACACTACAGCTGTAGTGTAAATACCAACTACTTCACTCTTCACATAGAAACTGGAGTTCATATTTAGAGTCTGAATCTGCCAGCAAAGGCTGTCATTTGGGATTTACACTTTATTTGTAATGATACATTTTCCACATGGACATTCCCAGGACTGCCCCTCACCCATCCTGTCCAAATAATTTTACAATTATTAGTCCCTGGTGGCCAAGGATACCCTGACCACGACTAATCCAACAGGAAAGTAACATACAGCTGGCATACAGACGTAGTCTTACTTTTTATTTCTGCTCTTCATAACAAACGTTCAGGTGGATGTAAAATATCCCGCAATATTATTATCCATCCACCAACACCTAAAAACAGGCACTCCAGTCATTATCACATTACAATTTCTGGGACCTCACAGAGTGCAAATTGGCCGTGCTGTTTCCCACAGAAAGTATTTCATTGGCTGTAAAGTTCTTTGCTGTGATCATGAAAGACAATGACCGGGATTTTCAGGGTGGAGGTAGCAGAAAATCAAGCCGGAGCCGCAAAATGCCTTTAACGACGGCGGAAATTCCCCGTTCAATTGTCGCCGCTCCCTGCCAATGACATAGAATCTCAGAATCATAGAATCCCTGCAGTGCAGAAGGAGGCAATTCAGCCCATCGAGTCCGTACCAACCCTCTGAAAGAGCACCCTACCTGAGCCCACTCCCCTGCCCTATTCCCATAACTCAACCTAAGCATTAGACACGAAGGGGCAATTTAGCTGCTGAGAGTTATCCTCTCTAATGTCCCGCCTTTTATTCCTACGGAGTTCTTCCTCACCCACCTCCATCAACTGGGGGAGGTACGATCCGGGGTGATACCACTCTCGCTCAAAGATTCCACCCTCAAGCATATTTTCTCCTTCCGGCACCAGGTCTTTGTTTGCCTGACCCGAGAGGAGGTCCTGGAAGGGGCTTTTGAGATCCCTTTTAGGGACACAATCTACCGCATCTTCTTGTACGCGGGTGGCGTGCGGTGCCACGCCTGCAAGAAAGTGGGGCATATGAGAAAAAATTGCCCCACCTCTAACACTGCCGTTGATGGTGCCACCGCCCCCTCTACTTCCACTGGCGTGGAGGTGAGGGGACAGCCACGTGGCCGGAAGGCTGAGAGGAAGACCAACAGGGCGATTCGCCAGCGGTCAGGTTTGGGTCCTTCAGACCCTCTGACCCTGACTGACCCAGTGCCCCTGGCTACTGACTCGGGTGCAGCTGTTACGCCTCACCCCACCACCACCCAGCAACACCCTCAGCCTAGTGACATTTCACCATCGGATGCCGTGCCCGGCGACACTTCTGCTCAGGCCCCTCTGGGTGGTGGTAGTGAGGTGCGCAAACTCGAACCAGAGGGTGCTCTGTCCCAGCCACAAATTCTAAGAGAAGCATTGTGGGACAAGTAGTCAGCCTGGAGGGGCCTTCAGAGATAGAGGTCTTCCCGGTGTGTGGCCCTCTCCCCCGCAAATGGAGGCACTCCAGTTTCTTTTCCATAGATGTCACGCCCAGTCCCCAAAAGAAAAGAGGCAGGGGATAGTGAGGAAATCCCAGCAGCTGCCACTGCCCCCTGAGCAGGGTGCTTCAGGGTTGGACGGGGCCCTAGAGGGCCCCTTCCACCCAGTACAATTTAGCACCCTGGACTTGTTCAGTTTCTGAGGGGAGGTCAGCGATAACCTCCTGCTTCTTAGGCTCTAAGTGGGTTATAGTTTGGAAGACCCTTTGTCCTAACCGCTGTCTTCGGGCACCTCTGCCACCATCCCGAACCTGTTTCCGGAGTCATGTTTGGAGCTTTCCAGTGATCACGCGGCGGGGGCAGAGCAGCCATCTGCATCACCGCTCCCACTGGCCCAGGACCCTGTGAGGAGCCGGAGGAGATCCCACCTGTCAATGATCCCAGTGGCAGGATCATGGCAGGCCCTGGGTTGGTTGGTGGGCCTGTGTCGCCCGCTGCACTCAGTGTGGTGGAGGATCCGGGCCCGGAGGGTGACTGTCGGAAGGCTGTCAGCCTCCCAGTGTCGGGAGCGCAGGGTGCTCAGGAGGCTCTCTGCAGTGGGGTGCAGGGCTTACTCCTGCCTCACACTGTGTCGCCCCTCATCCCCTCTGGGGGACTCCCGGAATCTGGCATGTCTTAATTGAACATTCTTTTGTTATTCTGCCCCCATAGATAGTTCAGGCAGCCCAATTTGGGCCCCCCTCCACCAACACCCCGACTCTCTCCCTCCCCACACCCTCCTTTCCCCTCTCTCCCCACCACCACCCCTTCCTTTCCCTTCTGTTGGTACTGAGGCGAGGGTATATGGTCTCTCCAGCGCAAGATTTAGTGCGTGTACCATTTGTTCTTTAGTCCAACTGTGAACTGTTTTAATAATCAGAGTATCCTACACCCCTTCCCGATTGGGGTGGGTACCCTGTTTCTCCAACACCAAATTAGTGTTTTTACCGTTTGACCTTGTATATATTTTTTACTGTTTTAATAAAAAGATATGGCCAATCTACCCAACCTGCCCATCTTTAGTCTGTGGGAGGAAACTGGAGCACCCGGAGGAAACCCACGCTGACACGTGGGGAACATATAAACTCCACACAGATAAGAGGGATGTTTGATGTTCCGTCGTGGGAGGTGGGGTTGCATGGTGGGGGGGAAGGGATGGTTTCCGTGTTCGTGGTGGGCTTTGTGGAGATGGGGAGTTCCATAGGATGGGGGAGAGCAGGGGGTGTTCAGTGTGGTTGGAGGGAATGATGTTCAATTAGGGGTTGGGGGTACCGTTGGGGGGAGGAGGGGGGCTCGTGATTTTTAAAAATTGGCCATGATCTTTGAAAAGCCTAAGTTGCTTGCAGGCTCAATCAGAGTATGCCCCACGAGCATAATATCGTGGGACTCACCCTTCCACCTTTTTCACCAAGTGTTTTTAAGGGCACAAAATCCCTGCAAGGAAGCCGTTGGACTTCCCTCCACTTTACCTGCCCGAGAAAACACTTCGGAAAAATAATCGGAAAATTCCAGCCAATATATGTAAATTCTTCTTTTCTTTAAAGGTCAATTTTCCAGAGTTTATTTTAGGAATAGATATTTTTTATATTTTTATAATCTTTATTGTCACAAGTAGGCTCACATTAACACTGCAATGAAGTTACTATGAAAAGCCTTAAGAATGGCCAATGATCCTTTTTTAAAAAAAAAATTCCAATTAAGGGAAAATTTAGTGTGTTCAATCCACCTACCCTGCACATCTTTGAGTTGAGGGGGTGAGACCCACGCAGACACGGGGAGAATGTGCAAACTTCACACAGGCAGTGACCCAGAGCCGGGGTCGAACCTGGTTCCTCGGTGCCGTGAGGCCAATTTTCCAGAGTTATGCTACCAACAGGGAGTTGGACATTTTAGGAAATCGAGACAAGGCTCCCAACAGATGCCACAATCTTGTAAAATGGCAAGTCTTGCTTTTACTTGGGCAAGTTTTTAATTCTCAATTTTGTTTTCTATATTTTAATTCTTCTCTTTTAAGGATCTCCTTTTACAAAATTAATGTGACTAAAAAGGGTAGAATTACTATTTCAGTTCACATGCAGCCCACAATGACACAAAATGTAACTTATTGGGGCTCAAATGCCATATGAGGCATTCACGTTATAACATCTGTTCCATCAGTTCTAGAAACTGTCCAGGATTCTTTTACTGCTACAGATAATCATAATTTTACCTTTAGCCACATCTCATTTTAGTTGAAATCTTCACTAGGAATTCAATCTTACTTTTAGTCCTGTCAGCAAAAAGATGTCACTCAACCATTGTTTACTTTCCATCTTAGTTGATGTAAATCAGTGTTTTTCAAACTTTGTTTCCTGGGACCCCTTTTACTAACCTACTGACCTTTGCGGCCCACGCCGGCCGACCTTCGCGACTCATGCCTGCCGGCTTTCACAACACACCTTTTTCACTTACCTTTAATGCAACAGGTGAACCTGCTTGGTCCTCATGATCTCACTTGCTTTGTTATTCAATGTTACATTTCTGCTGAGGACTTCAGCTGATGATTTAAGTTCTCACTGCATCCTTTGAAACAAATCAAGAGGTTTGTCCTTGAACTCGCCATGCTTAGTCTTCAAATGCCTTTGACGTTTTAAGGGTTTTAAGTTCTCATTTGCCAATACTTCCCTGCATATAACACACATGGTTTTGCATCCTGATTTGCATTGGCACAATTAACAAAGCCATACCTCAAGAGATTATCTTTATACTGCTTTGTTCCTGATGTCAGTTTTTTCTTTGGTGGCTGTTCACCAGAGGCCCTGGACCTCTGTACAGAGCTAACACTAGCACTGCTTTGTTCTATCCTGGACTCTCCTGTGTGGCTCACTCCAGCAGATTCAGTTGTGAGTTCCTGGCCAGGAGGTACACTGCCTTTTGTGCCTCTGGCCCACTTTTCCTTATAACAAAATGATCCATCTTTAGTTCTTCACAGTTCCTTGCCTTGCTTGCTCACTGCTAGAACATGGAGCAATGTCTTCTCCATGCTTTTGCGCCAAAAGCACGGATGTACAGGGTGCATGATGTCAGTGTATGTGGCGAGCGCGTGACCTCCTCTCTGTCACCACTTCTGACCGCACGTCCTATTTAAAAGCTGGTCATGGCCAGCATTCTCAATTTAAAAGCTGGTCACGGCCATTGGGCGTTTCTCCCGCAATTAGGAACGCCACAGGAACGCCGTGGCCTATCTCTCTGCGACTGTCCCGACACCCTGGAGGGACGTCATGGCAGTACAGTGGTTAGCACTGCTGCCTCACAGCGCCAGGGACCCAGGTTCAATTTCAGCTTGGGCCACTGTCTGTGTGGAGTTTCCACTTTCTCTCTGTGTGTACATGGGTTTCCTCTGGGTGCGCTGGCTTCCTCCCACAGTCCTAAGATGTGCAGGTTAGGTGGATTTGCCATCTAAATTGCCCCTTAGAGTCCTAAAATATGTGCAGGTTAGGTTAAGGGGTTATTGGGATAGGATGGGGGACTGAGCTTGGGTGGAGTACTCTTTCAGAGGGTTGGTGCAGATTTGATGTGCCGAATGGCCTCCTTCACCACTGTAGGGATTCTATGAGTCGATGATTCTTAAACCTGCCTACGAACTGCACTTTCAAAACCTCTGACGTGAATGATACTGTGTTATGTCAACAGTGTCACATAGACACCTTCCTCTTAGCTCTACATATTAAGTAATGGGTTAAGAGACATTCCAATTAGTTGTCTCGGGCGAAATTCTCCCAAAACGGGAGAAATCGTAAAACTGCCGTAAAACCCGGGCGGGTTTTACGGCAGCGCGCCCCTTCCCGACGGGGGACCGATTCTGGTCCCCCGTCGGGGCTAGCAGCCCGACGTCGGAGGCTCCGACAAGTCGGGCTTAACGAAAATCGTTAAACCCGCTTGCCGGAGTTAGCGCCGGCTGACGCGTCATATGACGTCAGCCGCGCATGCGCAGGTGGGAAGACTCCACCCGCGCATGCGCGGGTGACGTCATCGCGTTTTTGCGCGAAACCCGCGCATGCGCGGGCCGGGTTGCCCCTCAGCCGCCCCGCGTATTGATACTGTGGGGCGGCGGAAGGACAAATAGTGCGCGGGCATCGGGCCCGCTGCCCGCGATCGGTGCCCACCGATCGCGGGCCCATGGCACCCTTGGCAAGGCCGTGGTACTGCCGTGCCAATCGGTGCCATGGTTATTTTTTGCGAGTTTGTCACGACGTTTTTACGAACGGCAGGACCAGGTGTGTTTGCCGTTCGTAAAAAGGTCGTAAAGGGCTGGGACTTTGGCCCTTCTAACAGCTGAGAATCGCTGCCGGCCGTAAAAAAACGGCGGCAGCGATTCTTGTCGGGATTTCGGCGGGGGGGGGGGGGGAGAATAGCGGGAGGGCGTCAAAAAAGTCGGGAAGGCCCTCCCGCTATTCTCCCACCCGTCGTGGGGGGCGGAGAATTTCACCCCTCATTTCTGTTAAGCATCCAATAATTGACACTGATATGTAAAGGGGCTTCAGGTGGCCCTTGTATCAGGTGATGTGATGTTAGAGTTTTGTGCAGAGTCTGTTAAAGTAAAATAAAGGTGTTTGTGAAAAGGAGCAGAACCTTTGACTCTTTATACAACAGCAGCTATAACGTCTAACAAATGGTAGCAGAGGATGGTTGCTGTGCAAATGTGAAGGGTTGAAAGATACAACTTTTCCAGACCAAACCAAGGAGTGAGTGAGAAGAAAAAAACCCAAAGATATATGGCTGAACCTAGGATAAAGATGGCTGGATATGACTAGCCCTCCCCCCACCCCCCTTATTTACTGAAAGGGGATTGTACGACCAATGGAGAAGTGCAGTAGTTATGTGGACTAAGGTAACTGCCTTGGGAAAGAGGAAACAAGGTATGGCATTGCCTCTTTCTCTACCTTATGACAGTAAAATCCGAGGCAAAGTGTTTTCTGAGCTGGAATTGGTAGAGTTAGACTCAGAAGAAGGTTTGCAGACTCTATTACGTTATATGGATAAGATTTATAAAAAGGATGATTTGTTAAGTACGTATGAAGCATGGTCGGATTTTGATAGGTTCCGGAAAATAGAGGATTTCTCCATGGAAGACTAGATAATGGAATTTGACAGATTATATAAAGGCTGCAGAAACACAACCTGGAATTTACACAGTCTGTGTTGGCCTTAAATTACTCGACTGTGCTCGAGTGAGCAACATGGATAGTCTCCTGGTTCTGACAGGAGTTCAGTTTGCGGATAAGCATACCTTATTCAATCAGATGACAAGCTTTAAAAAAGTTTCTGAGGAAACATTCGATTCCGATGGCTCTGATGACCCAAATAGGTCAGCCTGCAATAAATCAGAATATGGAAGCTACGTTACTAACAGGAGGGTGAAATCGTACGGCTATGAACAGGTTCCAAGACTATAGAAGGAGATCGGGACCCGGAAAGTATGAAGACAGAAACCCAGTTAGAACCAACAATAGGAAGATGAACCCCAGAGATGCACGGGGCATAATAAATCGATGTTTGCGATGTGATTCTCAATACCATTATGCTTTCAACTGTCCAACACGGTATAATTGAGTGTTTGAAGCGACACAGGACATGGAACAGTCAGAACAGGAAAAAGATAGTGACCAGAAAGAAGGCATTGTCCAATTAACAAGCAGTTTTACGCCAGTAATGCGGGTGTTGGTTTCAGAATCCTTCAATTGTGCTGTATTGGACAGTGGCTGCACACCTACTGTGTGTGGAATTGACTGGTTAAAATGTTACCTGGACTCTTTGAATGCTGAAAATCGTAACAAGGTCAAGGAATTTGAAAGTTCCACAAGTTTCAGGTTTGGGGATGATAATACTCTGAAGTCGCTGAAAAGAGTGGTGATTTCTTGCAATATTGCCGGAGTGAATCATTTCATTAGCACGGATGTTGTATCAAGTGAGATACCTTTGCTTCTGAGCAGACCGTCGATGAAGAAAGCACACATGAAGCTGGATATGGAACAGGACAAGGCAAGTTTTTAGAAAGATGGTGGACTTACAATTTACACAGTCGGACACTATTGTGTTCCATTACTGGCAAATAATATTTCAAGTAGAGTTAAGGATGTGTTAATGTCAGTTGAAAATGGGACTTTAGCTGATAAAAGGTTTGTTGTATTAAAACTGCATAGGCAATTTGTGCATCCGTCTCCTCGGAGGCTGAAAAATGTATTAAAGGATGCAGGGGTAAGGGATGAAGACTATACTAAACTGATAGAACAGGTTAGTGATCGCTGTGAAGTTTGTAGGAAGTACAGAATGATACCAGCATGACCAATAGTAACTCTACCTTTGGCCAGGGATTTTAACAACATTGTGGCCATGGACACTAAGATCTGGGATGAAGCCAATAATATATTTATTTTACATTTTGTAGATTTAGCAAGCAGATTTAGTCAATCAACGATTGTACGAAGTAAAGAAAAGAGAGTAATTCTGGATCAAATCGTGCAAAAATGGATAGGGGCAGGGATGGGCCCACTGGCAAAATTCCTTACAGACAATGGGGAAGAATTTGCTAATGATGAGTTTTGGGATATGTGTGGAAACGTGAATATCACAGTTATGAATATGGCGGCAGAAAGCCCATTTAGTAAATATGTCTGTGAAAGAAACCATGCTGTAATCGATGACATGCTCATTCCAAAAATGAAAAAAAAGAAGGGGGGAAATTGCGTGTGTTTTTTTGAGTTTCTTGTAATTTTGTTTTCACCTAATTATTTTTTTTTCTTCAAGGAAGGGGAGACTGTTAAGTAATGGGTTAAGAGACATTCTAATTAGTTGTCTCATTTATGTTAAGTAACCAATAATTGACACTGATTATGAAAAGAGGCTTCAGGTGGCCTTTGTGTCAGGTGATGTGATGATAGAGTTTTGTGCAGAGTCTGTTAAAGTAAAATAAAGGTGTTTGTGAAAAGGAGCCGAACCTTTGACTCTTTATACAACAGCAGCTATAACGTCCAACACTACATTAACAGCCCTTTGTTCAGGTTGATTATTTGGTAGTTAGGCTATTCCGGGAAGAATACCAGCCTTTTATTTAAAGATGAGTTGATGGTTATGGAGCGAGCTTTTTTGAAGGCCTTCAAAATGACATAACATTTCTGCTGTTTATTTCAACCTGTCCATAGCAAGAATAATTGAAAGACTTGCATTCAAACAGTGCCTGTCACACCCTCAGAAAGTCTTTGTAGTCTTAAGTGCTTTATAGCCAATGGAGAACTTTTAAATGTAGCCACTGATGTAATACAGGAAACACATTAGTTAATTCACGCATAGAAATGTCCCGTATACAGCAAAATTTGAGGAATTAATATTGGCCAGGATAATGGGGCGAGAACTCCCCTGCTTTTTGAAATCATGCCATTAGATCTTTTATATTAACCTGAGAGAGCAGATGGGATATTGTTTTAACCTCTCAACTGGTGGCACCTGTGTCATTGTAGTAGTACGGTCCTGAAATTTCGTGCCTCTGATTGGTTGGTAGGTATAGATGCAAACAGTCTGGTCTTGATGCCTGTTTAAAACCCTCATCTTTATTATCAAATCACTGTGCGACCCCACCTATCTTTGCAATCTTCCCAAGTCTCTCTTTGTGATGCTCCAGAACTGACTTCTTGCACACCCCTGCGTTTAGTCGCTTTACCATTGAGGTGAACTGCTTAGACCCTCAGCTCTGGAATTCCCTCACTGATCCTGGCAATCTGCCCTACTATCTCCTTATGTGGCTCAGTATCAGCTTCTGTTTCATAGCACCCTTGTGAAGTGTTTGACTTGAGGCTTTTATATAAGTGCAAGTTTTTATTGTTGATCTCCCTCACATGCCTTCTTAATCATAGGACCTCAGGATTTGGGAACAGGAGTAGGCCATTCAGCCCTTCAAACCTGCTCTGCTATTTGATAGGATCATGATTGATCTGATTGTGGCCTAAAATCCCACTTTCCTGTCTAACCCCCCCCCCCCCCCCCCCCCCCCCCCAACCCCAAAAATCCTTGACTCCCTAGACTCAATAATCTGCAAACTGCCTTGAATAAATTAAATTACCCAGCCTCTATTGCTCTCTGGGGAAGAGAATTCCAAACACTAACTACCCTCTGAAAGAAAAGATTTCTCCTCAACCCTATCTTAAAAAGGACACCTCATATTCTGGAATTCTGTCCCCACATTCTAGTCTCCCTCACAAGAGAAACATTCTCCTGGTATCCACCGTATCACGTCCCCTCAGGATCTTATATATTTCAACTGGATCACCTCTCATTCTCCTCCAAGGTGTTTAGCCCCAACCTGTTTAACATTTTGGCAAAATAGCAACTTAAACATAGCTGCCAAGTCTAGGATAAGGCAATTTTTTTTCTAAAGACTTTCAGGGACAAAAAGTTCTTAATATAATTTATATTGACAGTATATGAGTTGTGTTTAATTTTATGCAGGTGGTGGGCATTAGCTGGGGATTCACTTGCCCCCCTAGACACAGACTCAAGACTGAAACTGAAATCAGATAACATTTGAATTACAAATTACTATACTTGGGCACATTTACCCAGTGCTCACCATTAGCTTTCACTTCCTCTCATAACTCTGCCCCCGTGTACCTTGAGGATTCCTGAGCTTCCATGCAAGTTGGTACTGGAAGACCTCTTTCTCATTTGTCCTCTTTGTCCATCTGTTTTTGTTTGCTCGACTTGACTATTCCAGCACTGTTGTGGCTGGCCTCCCGTCTCACACTCTTCATAATCTTCGGCTCACCAAAAGCTCTGTTGTCTATATGTTAACTCGCACCAAATCCTAGTTAGCTGTCGCCCCTGTGTGCCCTGACCTACATTGGTTCTGAGGCCAGCATTGCCTCCATTTTAACATTCTCAACCTTGTTGTCAAATCCCTCTATGACCCCACCATCCCCCTACCTCTGTAGCCTTCTCCAACCCTAAAAGCATCTGAATACTAATTGTTGTTGGGTGGGATTTCTTCCCCCTCTGCGGTGTGTCCTGCAGTGGTGGAGGGCAGCTTGCCTCCGCCAGACGTGGGATCTTCTGGTCTTGCCATTGTCAACAGGGTTGCCCATTGCATGCACTCCTCACCGCCGGGAAACCCACGGCAGGGGTGGCCCATTGGCGGGACTGTATGTTCCCATCAGCGTGAATGGCCAGGAAACCCCACCTGTTGATTTTGAAGTACCGCTTAAACCCGCCAACTTCTTTGCCGTTTCATAAGGGGAGTAACTCAATCTGCTGTCCGGTCATTAAACCAGCATTGTGCATCGGCAAACCGTTGTCTAATTTGCATTTCCACATGGTGACAATTTGAAAATTTACCTCAATTAGTGACGAAAAGTTGTCTCCCAAAATATACATATTTTTTAAAAGTTTCGAAACACTGGAGGAGATTTTCCACTCCTGCTTTCTGCGGGTGGGAAAATCTCTGGGGTGGAGAATCCAGTGGGAGACACAAATTGTTTTTATGCCAGCGAGATTTCCCATTAACATTGTTTCTGCTCCCCCCCCCACCCCCAAGTCAATGACATAATGGGGTTCCCACCATGAAGGGTCAGGAACCTCATTACCATTCAGTTAAGTCTCATGCAGGCTCCCCTGCTGTATTATACCCCCCCCCCCCCCCCCCGCGTGAGGAATTCTGCCCCCGCCAGCATTTACAACAGGTTTGGACCAATGGGGGCCAGGTGAATGGTCTGCACTAGGGCATACAGTTAGGTCCAATCCCCAGTGGAGAGAGGGTCACACTGCCTCCTGGCTATCTTATGTTTGTCCTGATGATTGGAAGACAAAAAGCTTCAGCAACATGTCTCTTTTCAGGTACATTTACTGTTAATGTTTTGGAAAGGATGTGATGCCTTGATCTGTGCCATGTTTTGTACCTGATACTTGATGTAGTATGGCACATAAAAGCGGAGATCAGGGAAGCTAGTTACAAAAACAGAAGTTTAATTTTGACATAGATTGGTAGAAGAAGCACAGCTCGAATTCCAAAGTTAGCAAATTTGTTGAGTACTGTCAGCACAGTTTTCTGGAGCAACACGTTCTCGAAACAACAAGGTTTAGTAATGAAGAATGAGCCTAAATTGGTCATTAATCTAACATGATGGAACGCTTAGGTAACAGTGGCCATGATATGATAGAATTCAATATCGGGTTTGAGAAAGAGGAAGGTGAGTCATGAACCCAGGTTTAGATTTAGAAAATGCTGGAAAACTCAGCAGGTCTGACAGCATCTGTGGAGAGAAAAACAGAGTTAACGAGCATGATTCAGGGTGTGCTGCCACAGACTTTGGGGCAGGCTTCAATTTCCTTGCTGCTGAAGAAGGGCAAGGACCCGACAGAGTGTGGGTCGTACGGGTCTATATTGCTACTGAATGTGGATGGAGAGGTATTGGCAAACGTTCTGATTGGAGGGGTGCCTCCTGAAGGTGATAGGGGAGGACCAGACGGGATTTGTGAAAGGGAGGCAGCTTTTCTCAAATATTAGGAGGGTGCTAAATGTAGCTATGATGCCGGCTGAGGGGAAGGAGACAGAGGTGGTATTTGTGCTGGGTGCAGAAAAGGCATTTGATCGAGTAGAGTGGGGGGTCCTTGATTGGGGTGCAAGAGAGGTTTTGGATCAGGCCGAGATTTGTGGAGTACAGTTATTATGTAAGGAACCGAGGGCGAGCATCTGCACAAACAATATGTGTTCGGGGTACTTTACTCTGCACTGGGGCACCAGGCAGAGGTGTCCTATGTCCCATCTGTTGTTTGCGCTAGCAATTGAGCCTTTGGCCATCGCCCTGAGGAGCTCGGGAGTGTAGAAGACAATAGTGCGAGGGGGGAGTGGAACACCGGGTGTCTCTGTACGTGGATGATTTATTACAGTATGTGTCAGAGCTGAGTGCATCGATGGGGAGTATATTGGGGCCTCTCCAAATGTTTGGTCCTTTTCAGGGTATAAATTAAACCTGGAAAAAAGTGAATACTTTGTGGTGACCCTGCCGGGGGTAGAGGGTGAGGGGGAGCTGCCATTCTGCAGGGCGGTAACCCACTTTAGATATCTGGGGATGCAGGTGGCACGGGATTGGGAGGGGGGCTCCGTAGGTACAATATTACTAGTTTGGAGGGGAGGGTGAAGGTAGACATGGCAAGGTGGGATAACCCCCCTCTGTCACTGGCAGGTCAGGTGCAGGCGATTAAAATGAATGTGCTGCCACGTTTTTGTTTGTATTTCAGTGCCTGCCTATCGTTTTGCTGAAGACATTTTTCAAGGAAGTGGATAAGCTGATCACCTTGTTTATTTGGGGGATGGAAGGTAGCCAGGGTTAGGAAGGTAGGTCCGCAGAGAGGGCGGCAGGCAGGGGTGGGGGGGGGGGGAGGGGGGGTTTGGGCCTACTGAATTTACTATATTATGACTGGGTGGTGAATGCTGAAAAGGTGAGGAGTTGGGGTGGGGGGGGAAGAGTCCCAGTGGACGATAATGGAGGAGGTTCTGTGCAGAGGGTCGGGGTCGAGGGTGTTGACAACAACTCCGCTCCTGATGGCCCCGGGTAAATTATCTAGGAGTCCGATGGTGGTGGCAATGTTGAAGATTTGGAGGCAGTTGAGGCAGCACTTTAAGCTGGGGTCTAGGTCAGGGGAGATGCCGATGAGGGGGAACCATAGGTTTGAAACAAGGAAGTTGGATGGGAGATTTGGGGGAGGGGAGTCAGGGTATTGAAATCCCTGTTCCTGACAGGTTGTTTTGCGAGGCTTGAGGAGTTGGGGGAGAAATATGGATGGAGGCAGGAGAAGTATTTGGGTACCTGCAGCTCTGGGGCTTTGCCAGGAAGGTGGTTCAGAGCTTCCCGATGGCGCCAGCCCCCACGTTGTTGGAAGAGGTATTGACAGCAGGGGAAATGGAGAAGGGGGTGGTGTCGGCGATCTATGGGAGGATCTCGGGGGGGGATAAGGTATGCTTGGAGGGGATTAAAGCCAAGTGGCAGGAAGAGTTGGGGGATGGTCTGTGGTGTGAAGTGCTCTGGAGGGTGAACGCCCTCACTTCCTGCTCGAGGTTGGGGTTGAGACAGCTGAAGGTCGTGTATAGGGTGCACCTTACGAGGGCGAGGGTGAGCCGACTCTTTGAGGGGGTGGAGGATGCATCTGAGCACTGTGGGAGGAGCCCCGCAAACCATGTTCACATGTTTCAGTCCTGCCCGAAACTGGAGAAGTTTTGGAGGGAGGTTTTTAAGGTCATTTCGAGGGTAGTGTGCTTGGAGCCAGGGCCCCTAGAAACAATTTTTGGGGTGTCGGACCGGCTAGTGCTGCAGGAGGGTGTGGGGGCAGATATTTTAGCATTTGCCTCACTGATTGCCCGGAGGCGGGTCCTGTTGGGATGGAGGTCAGCTTCTCCGCCCTGTGCCTCGGTTTAGCGGGGGGGATCTGCTAGAATTTCTTACTCTCAAAGGTGAAGTTTGAGCTGAGGGGGAGGATGGAAGGGTTCTACAACTCATGGGCATTGTTTATCATGCATTTTCAAGAATTGGCTGCCATCGACCATTAAGGGGGGCTATTGGGGGCGTGGACCACATTGTTTATGGGATGACCGTTAATTCTCTTTTGGTCTTTTTGGTTTGCTGTCTTTGGAATGAAATGAAATGAAATGAAAATCGCTTATTGACACGAGTAGGCTTCAATGAAGTTACTGTGAAAAGCCCCTATGGGTTCCCTATGGGAATGTATGTGTTTGTATTTTGAAGGGGACGCTGTTTGGGGGATTTATATTGTATTTGTTATTGTTGGTTATCTTTTGTTGTGTATTTGATGAATATGTGGGAAATGATGAGAATAAAAAAAGATTTTTTTTTTTAAATGAGCACAATTCCACCTAGAAAATCTCTTTGTGTCATTTTGGGCGAGTTTGGTGGTGTGTTACCCACCAGCTTTTTGGGTGAGACCCAGATCTGGATTGGGCCTCTCCCACAATTCACCCGTCGTGCCTGACTCTGTGCCGAATTCCACCCAACATTTCAAGTCCATCTTCTTAGGAACCCAGGGAGATAGGAATGTGATGGGTTATGTACTGTGGTAAAAGGGGGGACGGGAAGGTGGGGCAACAAAGGTCAGGGATAGATAAGAGGCAAGAAACATTAAATTACAAAGATGTCATGATAGTATTAAAGTCTAAAGCTTTGGGTCAGAGTAGATTTTAAAAGCAGAATAAAGACTATCTCTGACTGAAAGCAAAAACATGGGAACAAGATACAGACTGGCGCTCTGGGGGAATTATCAAAATGGAGGACAGGAATTCATGGTCTGAAGTTGTGGGGCTCAATGTTGAGTCCAGAAGGCTGCAAAGTAGCTAATCTGAAGATGAGGTGCTCTTTCAGCTTGCTTTGGGCTTCACTGGAACAGTGTCACAGGCCAAGGACAGAAATGTGGCATGAGAGCAAGGTGGTGAATTGAAATGGCAAACGACAGGAAGGTTGAGGTCATGCTTGCGGACTGAGTAAAGGTGTTCTGCAAAATGGTCACCCAGTCTCCATTTGGTCTCCCAATGTAGAGGAGACAGTATTGTGTGCAGCAAATACAATGGATGAAATTGAAAGAAGTACAAGTAAATTGCTGCTTTACCTGGAAGGAGTGTTTTGACTTTAGACTTTAATACTATCATTTCCACTCCTTTTGTCTTGTGTTCCATGACATGAACATAGAACATAGAACAGTACAGCACAGAACAGGCCCTTCAGCCCTCAATGTTGTGCCGAGCCATGATCACCCTACTCAAACCCACGTATCCACCCTATACCCGTAACCCAACAACCCCCCCTTAACCTTACTTTTATTAGGACACTACGGGCAATTTAGCATGGCCAATCCACCTAACCTGCACATCTTTGGACTGTGGGAGGAAACCGGAGCATCCGGAGGAAACCCACGCAAACAGGGGGAGGACGTGCAGACTCCACACAGACAGTGACCCAGCCGGGAATCGAACCTGGGACCCTGGAGCTGTGAAGCATTTATGCTAACCACCATGCTACCCTGCTGCCCCTGTTTGTCATTTAATCGCTTCTGCATCTAACCTATCGCTGGCGTTCTATTTTGCCCCACTTTCCCCTCCCCCTTTTTAACACAGTATAAAACCCATTACATTTCTACCTCACTCCAGTTCTGAAGAAAAGGGTTGGATAGTTAAACTAAGAAACTATACGTTAATCAGTCTAATGTGAGTTGTGGTGAATCTACTAGAATCTGTTCCAGACTGACCATTTAGACAAATGAACTCATCAGTGAGAGAGGAGGGCAGCATGGTGGCACAGTGGTTAGCACTGCTGCCTCTCAGCGCCAGTGACCCAAGTTCAATTCCGGCCTCGGCTGACTATGTGTGGAGTTTGCACGTTCTCTGCGTGTCTGCGTGGTTTCCTCAGGGTGCTCCCATTTCCCCCCACAGTCCAAAGATGTGCAAGTTAGGTGGATTGGCCACGGTAAACTGCCCCTCAGTGCCCAAAGATGTGCAGGTTAAGTGTATTGGCAATGGTAAATTTCCCCTTATTGTCCAAAGACGTGCAGGTTAGGTGGATTGGCCTTGATCAATGTGTGGCATTACGGGGATAGGGCGGAGAAGTTGGCCTAGGTAGGGTGCTCTTTTGGAGGGTCGATACAGACCCGATGGGCCAAATGGCCTCTTTCTGCGCCATAGGGATTCTATGGAAAATATAAATCAGAACTCAAGAACCTCGTTGAACTTTGTGGGTAGTCACTAATGAGGTAAAGAAGGGGGTGTCTATTGATGTTATTTATATGGACTTCCAGAAGCATTTTACAAGACTCCGCATAAGTTACTGTTAACAAACATGGAAGCGGATGGTGAAGGAGATAACATATTGGCTTTGATAGGGAATTGGTTAGGAGACAGAAGGAAGGGCTAATGGGTATGTAATCAAGAAAGTAATGTATAACTAATTTGTTGGAGTGTTTCTTCCATCGGGCAGGAGATACAGAAGTCTGAGAACACGCACGAACAGACTCAAAAACAGCTTCTTCCCCACTGTCACCAGACTCCTAAATGACCCTCTTATGGACTGACCTCATTAACACTACACCCTGTATGCTTCATCCGATGCCAGTGCTTATGTAGTTACACTGTATATCTTATGTTGCCCTATTATGTATTTTCTTTTCTTCCCTTTTCTTTCCATGTACTTAATGATCTGTTGAGCTGCTCGCAGAAAAATACTTTTCACTGTACCTCAGTACACGTGACAATAAACAAAATCCAATCCAATCCAATGAGGGCAATGCTGTTGATGTGGTGTATATGGACTTACAAAAGGCATTTGATAAAGTGCCGCACCACAGACTTGTGAGCAAAGTTAGCTCATGGCATAAAAAGGTCTAGAAATGACTGGAAGGGCCCTTCCTGTCGATTCCCTTGGGCGCGATTCTCCTAAATGGAGACAGAGTGTTTGCGCCGTCGTGAAATGCGATGGCGTTCACGACGGTGCGAAAAGGGTGCGGGGACTACCGATTCTGGCCCCCACAGAGTTTGCAGATGATACAAAGCTCGGAGGCATTGTGAATAGGATCGTGGAGCACTTCAAAGGGCCATAAGCAAGTTGGTGGAATGAGCAGACAGGTGGCCGATGAAGGTCAATGCGTAGAAGTGTGAAGTGATTCATTTGTGGAAAAACATGGAAAGACAATATAAAATAAGGGGTACAACTCTATATGGGCTGCAGGAGAAAAGGGACCTGGGGTATATGTATATAAGGTATTGAAGGTGGCAGGACAGGTTGAGAGAGCAGTTTAAAAAAACCACACAGTATCCTAGGCTCTATTAAGAGGGACATAGAGTACAAGAGCAAATTGAATTTGTATAAATGATTAGTTTGGCCTCAGATAGAGCATTGCATTCAGTTCTGGGCACCACAATTTAGGAAGGATGTAAAGGCATTAGAGAGAGTGCAGGAAAAAAATCACAAGAATGCTTCCAGGAGCGAGGAACTTCAGTTATAAAGATAGTTTGGAGAAGTTGGGACTGTTTTCGTCGGAGGAAAGGAGGTTGACAGGAAATTTGATAAAGGGATTCAAAATCATGAGGAATCTGGACAGAGTAAATAGGGAGAAACTGTTCCCACGTGTGAAAGTATTGAGAATGAGAGGACACAGATTTAAAGTAATTAGTAATAATAAGCAAAAATGATATAGGAGGAACTTTATTACGCAGTCCGTTGTTAGACTATTATCTTAAAAAGGAAGAATGTGCAGGATAACAGGGAGAAGGTGGGGGAATGGAACTCGGTGCCAGTGCAGACATGATAGGCCATATGACCTGCTTCTGAGCTGTAACAATTCAATGATTCTGTGAAGTTGACAGGACGTGTGACCTGTACTGGGGCTCCGCTGTTCACTATATTTTTTTTATTCACTCATGGAAATGGGCATCACTGCATTTTTTTGTCCATTGCTGAGGGCATTAAGAGTCAACCACATTGCTGTGGGTCTGGAGTCACGTGTAGGACAGACCAGGTAAAGATGTCAGATTTCCTTCCCTAAAGGTCATCAGTGAACCCAATGGGTTTTTACGCCAATCGACAATGGTGTCCTGGTCATCACTAGACTTTTAATTCCAGATATATTTTTTATTGAATTTCACCACCTGCCATGATGTGATTTAAACCTGGGTCCCCAGAGCATTGCCCTGGGTCTCTGGATTACTAATCCAGTGACAATACCACTATGTCACTACCTCCCCTTGAATATGTGTAAATGACTTGCATGAAGGACTGGAAAACCATGGGCATGATTTAATAGCCTCGTCGCACCAGTCTTGTTGATGTGATGAAGCTGGTGAACCTTGGGAGAGGCTTCTCTGTCTGTCTCTCTCTCTCTATCTCTCTCTCTCTCTCTCTCTCTCTCTCGAGATTTGTGGTGCTTGAGACAATTTGTCTGAATTTCTCAGTCAAATGTACAAAACATTATGGGGTGACCTTTCCCATGGATCGTCCCCTTGACATCATGGGTGGGTCTTGGACATTCCAACAATCTCGTGAACAATGCCATTAGGAGCTATTTTCTCCTGGTAAGGCTGCACATGATGGCAAGGTTGGGGAAGTGGCGCCAGACAAAAGTGGTCCAGAAAGTCCCCAAAGGCAGAATAGGC
Source organism: Scyliorhinus canicula (assembly GCF_902713615.1). Taxonomy (NCBI): domain Eukaryota; kingdom Metazoa; phylum Chordata; class Chondrichthyes; order Carcharhiniformes; family Scyliorhinidae; genus Scyliorhinus; species Scyliorhinus canicula. The sequence continues at coordinate 75,764,636 of NC_052146.1, read as the reverse complement.
AACGGAAGAAAACTTTGCACCTCACCGGCTGAGAAAGGAAGAAGACTGAAATGACAATGTCATCTTGGTCATCGTGATTTGATGTGTCACCAAAATCTGACCAAGATTGTGTGGGCAATGATGGCAGCCCAAAACTCCCTTAATAAATGAAGCTACATGCAGTCTACAGCTCTGGGTCCAGAGTGGTGGCAGAGAAGGAAAGAAGGAATGCTGCACTCTGGATTCCATTAGCTCATGGGACGCCCTTTCTGTTGTGTTCCGTGGTTCCCCGATGATAAAGACACGCACAGAACATATGTGTTCAACCAGAATGATGATTTATTGTCAAGCACGTGGGAAGATAACTAACAGATCTATTTACAAATAAAGTTACTCAAATCCTTGGGAGCTACTCTAAGTGCGACTTTCCTACTACATATCCTATTACCAACTGGTGAGCCACGTCAGTCACATGATGTCTGGCACCAACAGCTGGCAGGCGGCCATACCTATGATTACATATACCGATAAACAGCTTTATACATTTATACAACTATACACAGACATGTACGTATGCATATCACCACATTCCCCCCTTCCTTTGCAGATATAGATTTTACAAACATATATACTACACATTTTGTTATAAGTTCAATCTGTCAGGCTTGCGTCTTACTCTGGTCGACCTCCTGAGCGATGGCTGAGTTGGTGAGCATGCTTCACCTTATCTGTTGCAGGTCTTTCTACATGCACCACTGCTGATGCATCATTAACCCCTGGCTGTGCTGGATGGTGTTTGACTGCCTCAAGTTCAGGATTACACCCAAACCCTTCCACTGGGTTCAGCACAAAAGGCTGTGGTGGTGCCGGGTACATATCTTCCCGGCTATCACTGGCCTTCATTAGCAACTATTTCACAATGTGTACTCCTTTTCCGCCTTCCCATTCAATTGGGGATAGAGCGGGCGAGAGCTGCTGTGTCTGAAGTCATAGAGGTGGGAAACTCAGTCCATTCATGATTATTGAAGCCTATTGTCTGACATGACCATGGATGGTATGCCATGTCGGTCAAAGATTGCTTTGGCATGCTGTATTACACAGTGAGCAGTCGAGTTCGCCAACGGCGCCAGCTCTGGATTGTTGGAGAAATAGTCAATTATGACCAGGTAGTCACTTCCATTGAAATTGAACAAATCCATGCCCACTATCTGCCACAGACTAGCAATGATGTCTTCCACATGCATCAGCTCCTTGCTTACTTTGCAACCAAATTTCTGACACGTGTCGCAGTGATCGACCATACCTGCAATGTCTTGGGTGATGCCTGGCCAATAGATTGTCTCTCAGGCCCTGTGCTTGTACACCTCAATGCCCAGGTGCTGTTCATGAAGTCTGTTAAGCATGGGCGGCCTCAAAGAATGTGGATGGTAATTCTGTGTTACCACATGAGAAGACCATTTGCCTCACTGAGTTCTGATCGTATATTGTAGTACCCAGAGCAGGAACCTTTAGGCCAACCCTCTCTGAGACATTTGACTACCTTCTGTAAGACTGCATCCTTGGTTGTTTCTGCCTTGATCAGGCGCGACTTCTTGTCGGAGGCCAGACAAGCAACAACGGTGACGCAGCAACAAGATTGACATGAAGCTGGACTTTGTCATCCCCCAGACGAATCTCATTGATGGCCGTGGCTTGAGAGAGAGCATGCTGGTGACTGCAGGTACTTGCCTGGTGTATAGATAAGGTCAAAGTCAGAGCACTGGAGCTTCATCATTAGGCATTGTATTCTAGGGGGCATCTGACACAAGTTCTTTTGTACTACGGAAACCAGTGGCGAGTGGTCCGTCTCTACCAAAATCATAGGCAGCCCATATACGTAGTCATGAAATGTTTCTAGGCCGGGCATTCCTTTTCGATCTGTGCATTCCTGCGCTTTATTTCAGTCATCGTTCTCGACATGTATGCTACCGGCAGCCATTTGTCTGCACCCTGCAGCAGAAGTACTGCCCCAAGAACGTTATGGGATGCATCCGTGAAAACCTTAGTCTTCTTTGACGGGTCAAATAAAACAAGGACGGCCACTATCATCAGTGAGGTGTACAGTGCTTTTCACTCCTGCTCATATTTTGGTGACCGCTGAAAACTATGGGCTGGATTCTCCGATTTGAAGACTAAGTGCTGATGCCGGCGTGGGAACAGTGGCGTTTTACGCCTGAATAGCCATTTTGCATACTATTTCTTCCCTATTAGGGATAGGGTAGTGCTCCCAGTTAATGTTCAGGTTAAGATCCTTGGGGTCCATACATATCCTCAGGTCGCCATTCCTCTTTTTCACACACACCATGGAGTTGACCCAGTCGGTGGGCTCTTCTATGCGCCTGATGACTCCTAAAGCCGTCATTCTTTGTAACTCAGCCTTCAGCTTGTCTCCGAGCAGAGCAGACACCCATTTGGGTGCATGAATGACCGTTTTCACAGCCTCCTTTAGCTGGATTCAATATGTGAAGAGCAGGTTGCCGAATCCTTGAAACACCTCCGGATGGTTCTTCATGATCGATTCGACTGAGATATGACAGCAGGGTATCATGCGTGTTGCAGTGTACACCCTCTTGACGAGCCCAAGTTCTTCACATTCCTGCACCCCAATGAGCGTTTCACGCTCTGTCTCCAGTATGGAGAATACTATACTACGCATTGCATCCTTGACGGTGACTTCGAGCTCGCAAGCTCCTAAGGTCGTGATCTGATGATCGTTGTAATCCTTCAGGAGCATGGTTCTTGGAATAATTTTTGGCCTGACTTTTACATGTTGCAACTCCAATAATGGGATCAGATTGGCTCTTGCTCCCTTATCAAGCTTACATCTGATGGGCATTCCAGTAATCATTATTGGGATTGTCCATCTGTCATCAATGGTCCCCGCGTTCAACTCACTGTGACTGCAAATTTCTCGAAAAACTTCTTTGTTTTGGCTGGTCGAACTGATTGTGTCTCAGTTTAAAATTATCCTCACATTGGCCAGGTTGTTGATGCATTTATCCTTATTCGCAAACTTTGCTTCTGTTTGGTCAACTGTCGGACCGAAGGTGCATCACCTCACAAAACAACCCGCTCTGCTGCACTTGTGATAAACCTTTTTAAATGCAGGACATCACTGCGGCAAATGGCTGTTGCCACATTTCTGGCAGAAAATGGTGGATCTGGTCTCATTGGGCCTCATTGAGACCACATTTCTGCGTAATGGTGCGCTCAAGATGGCCACCCACACTGAGACCAGGTTTTTTTTGGACTGCATCACAGTGCCCTTAAAATGGCTGTCCACACTGAGACCACGTTTATTTTTGGTCACAATGCTTATGGCGCCAGCATCTTCTCCGAGATTGGCAGCAACATTTTTTGAGCTGAGCATGCTGATCTGCTGTGCAGCTAACTCACTTGCCTGACCGATCTTGATGGCATTTTCTAATGTGAGGTTGTCTTCCCGCAACAATCTCTTTTGAAGTCCATCACTCGATGTCCCGAAAACTATTTGGTCACGGATCATTGATAACTGCAGATCTTTGAAATGACAAGACTGGGCCTTCAACCTCAAATCTGTCACAAAACTATTGAACGATTCATTAGCTTTATTGGTACATGTACAGAATAGGTATCTTTCAAATGTCTCATTCTTTCTTGGAGAGCAGTGCTGATCGGAGCAATTAATCACCTCATTGTAACTCCTGCTTCTTCTTCGCGATCAAAAATGAAGGTATTATAGATTTCAAGTGCTTGAGGACCTGCTACCGTGAGCAGCAATGCAATGCGCCTTCCATCAGGCTGTGCCTGGAGGCCAAGGGCTAATACATAGAGCTCAAACTGCTGTTTGAAAACACACCAGTTTTCGTCTACATTACCCGAGACTTCAAGCTGGTGGGGTGCCCTTAAACATTCCATCTCAAACTTTACTGCCATCTGTTGCATTGAGTAGCAAATGTCCGTAGTTCCCCAGGTTTGCGGAGAAATTGTTTATTCTGTTTCTATTAGTTTTCGGTATAGTTCGCCTCATCTCGTCTGTAGTTACCTTTAGTTGTTCAATACGCCTGGTACTATGTTGTGTTCCGTGGTTCCCCGATGATGAAGATACACACAGAACATATATGTGTTCAACGAGTTCCTAGGGAGCTACTCTAAGTGCGACTGTCCTACTGTACGTCCTACTACCAACTGCCGAGTCACGTGATGCATGACTGGCGCCACCCACGGGCAGGATGTCATAACTATGATTACATATACTGATAAACAGCTTTATACATTTATACAACTATATACAGACATGCATGTATGCATATCACCGCACTTTCCCATGTTCCCAAAGATCCCCAGGTTGGGAGTTGGCCTGTTCAGTCACATGAAGACCCATGGCTGAATCTTATGGCTCTGAGTAAATGGCATCCTTGAATTGAGAGACAGCTGATGACGATGGACAGGTGATTGAATTGTGGCTTTTAACATCACTTTGAGAAGTTTATCTGAGTTTTTATCTCATTGCAGTTTGTGGGATCTTGCTGTGTGCAAACTGGATGTTGCATTTGGCTATATTACTGAGGTGATTATGATTCAAAAATACTTTATTAACTATGAAGCATCTTGATGTTCTATTTATGAAAATTCTATTATAAATTAGATAAATCATTGAAGATATCTATATAAACTTAAGAAGTCACATTTATATTGTATGCTTTGAAAATCTGTTGTTGTGCTCAAAGAGTTAAGGGATTATTCACTTTATGGCCTTTCATGCTCTGCATAGAGCAATGGTGAATGGGGACATTTTCTTTTTCTTGTCAGTTTTCCATCCTGGCAGCAAAAAGGCATAATGTTGAACACATCTCTGAGAGACCAATGTCGCCAGAGTGTGCATTCACATAATATGAATCATTCACTGTCTAGGCACAAGTCCAAATGAATAAGTCCAGATAAGAGCAGTAATAGGCTGTCAAGCACTTTGAAGGTTCCAGTTGGATGAATACTCTGAATCAAACAATGATGATAGTTTTGGCGTCAATTCTAAGAATATTGAGAATTTTGTGTATTTTTTTACCCACTTTAAAATCCATTTTTGCAACATCCATCTTGAAAGTTGTCATAACCCACACAGGACCTACGAAGTGGCTGTCTGTGAGTCACACCGAATTTACAGCTCTCCTGTAAAAGGGGGCGGGGAACCCAAAACCACGTATAGCTAAACTTCTGTATAAAGTCAGCCAGTTTGGGCACCGACAAAGAAGAGACCAGGCTGAAATCTTTTGTGCTGTGTAAATGATAGTTATTGTCATAAAACTTTATTTCTCTCGACAACTCAGTGTGGTTTCTTCCAAGGTCTACAAAAAATGTTATGTGTAAGATCCTTTCTGCAAGAATTATGTACTAGGGTTATCTTTACTGTCCCAAATTCCCTGGAAATGGGCATTGGAGTGCCGTGGTTTTCAATTTTTTCTTGTCAGAACAATTTGCAATTTTAGAGCACCTGTAATGTAGTAAAACTTCCGATGGTGCCTCACAGGCTCTTAAAGGAGCAGGAAAGGTTGGTAAGAGGAAGGTTCAGGGTGGGAATTCCAAACAGATGAAGATGTCTTTCCAATGTCTTTGGTGGGTGGTGGATTGCACCTAGTATGAGCATGACATGCTTTGTCCTGCTGTGCTGTGCTCTGCACTATATAGCTCTGGAGAGCAGGATTTTTCAAAGTGTAGGTTGTGGGCCGTGAGCGGGTGTAGGGGGGGGGGGGGGTCGCAGAGTGATCGGTTGCGGCGTTGCGCGTTGGCCCCAATTGTGAGAAAATAGCCCAACGGCTGTTACCAGCTTTTAAATTATGAATGGTGGCTCCTGCTGCCTTTTAAATGAAATAAAATGAGGCTGGATGCAGTCTTCCGGCCAGAAGCAGCAGCAGTGAACAGGTCACACGGCCGGCACTTACACTTAACGTCAAGCGACCTTCATGTATGTGCTTTTGGTGCCAAATCACGGAGCAGAGCTGCTTCCATTTTCTAACTGCTGGCAAGGGCACTGTGAAGATGGATCATTTTCTTAAAACTAAGAGACAGCCAGAGACTCAAAAAGGCAGTGTACCTACTGGACAGGATCTTACAACAGAATCTGCTAGAGAGAGCTGGGCAGGAGAGTCCAGGGCAGAACAAAGCAGTGCTAGTGTTAGCTTTGTACAGAGCTCCAGGGCCTCTGGTTAACAGCCTACAAAAAAGACACTTAACTCAGAAACAAAGTGTAAAAAGATGATTTCCTGAGGTATTGTTTTGTCAATTGTACCAATGCTAATAATGACAGGGGTGTTGTTGAAAACACACCACTATTCTTAGAAATCCCAAAAAGGGCCGACATTCTAAATGGTGAACAGGGATTCTCACTCCTTGACTCCTATGCAGACTTCGGTGGGTGCTATTCAGGTCAAACTATATTTTCAAGTTATCCCCCGGTATAACCCATATCTTCAGAGAAGAATTTTACCTACTTACCACTTAGTGGCATCAATGTCCTGAGTCTGTGTTGCTAAGTAAGTAAAGTATGCTTAGGAATAACCACTGTTTCAGGTTAAAACTTTTAAGTTATTTTATTATTATATTTTTTCTTTTAAAAGCTGCAATCACTGTCTTTACAGAAAGGTAAAAAGATCTTGCTTCTGGACCCTCCTGGCTGGTTGAAGGGACCTTCAGGCCCACCTTGACAATCAATCTTCTTTAAAGTCTGGTCTTCTTTAGATGTATTCGCTTGTTAGCTCGGTTGCTATGCTCTATCTTTCCCATGTACCGAGCTGTGAGAGCTGGCTCTGCTGGCTATCTCTGAGCTGACTCTGAGCTGACTCTGCCTCCTCTTTAAATTCTGGTCTTCTTTAGATGTATTAGCTGTTTTAGCTCGGCTACTTGGCTCTGTCCCTTTCCCATGACCGAGCTGAATGTAAGCTGACTCTGCTTGCTTCTCTTGTTCCTTCTCTGCTTCTCTGCCCCTTTCTCAGGGTTTATATATTTTTCTAACGGTTATTAAGTTTTTATGACTTTATTGTAAAGCAACTTTTATTTCACTTGGATTGTAAAAGATACCTTTAATCTAAATTTTTCTAACACGACTAAGTATTCATTTTGGGCATGGCCTCAGCCCATAGATCTGATTACACTGTGTCCTTTGTGATGTTCAAAATGCTTTGATTTCAATAGGGGTGTGAATTTTGGTTCCTGTCATTTCTATAGTTTTATGATTGAATTGTGTCCCCAGCTCATAATTTTGACTTTGATTTGGGTCTAATTTGTGTTCTTGTAGACGGGTTGTCTCCAGTTTTCTTTAATTTACCTGATGTCAGCAGAGCTTCACACCTATACATTGTCACCTAATTCAACTGAAAACCTCATCCATTCTTTTCCAGCTACTTAAAAATAATTAACTTCAATTAAGGTGTCAAATATTACTTTTAGCTGAATACTAAAATCCTGTTTTGTTTTGTTTGCTAAGCCTGCTCGACTAAGGCTGTCTGCATTTTACAATCCTTCTCTGCAGCTGCTGTTAACCCTTTATGGGTTTTTCCCTATATTCTCTCATGTTTCTCTTAGATCAGGTATTGCCAGACTTCCATGTTTCAAATGACACATCTTTCCATATTTTCAATTACACAGGAGAAGTTTCAGATTTTGAAAGAGAAGTGGTGGGTGAAATATTCCTTTTTGAGATTTAGATGCCATGGTTTCTCATGAAAAGTAAGCGAACATGGCATGGGTTGCGAAGGTCGGCTGGCCTGAGTGGTTAAGGTCGGCTGGTGTGGGTCGCAGAAGTTGGCGAGCGTGGACATAAGGTCTGCCGGTGTGATTACCGAAGCTCGGCCGGATGGCAAGAATGGATCCCGGATATTTGTTTTTGAAAAACGCTGCTGTAGAGGAGGGTGGAACAAATGAAGGATTGATGAGGATCTGTAGGCAGTGCTGTAAGGCCATCTGGATCTCACATGGAGGGAGCGGCACACTGGCCGGCAGAATAGAGATGCCCATGATGCCTCAATCCAGGGATACCTCTCGTGAGGGTAGCAGGTCCTAGAGTGAACTCGCTCCATGCAGATAACTCTCTCAGCTCTCTGCTATCAATAGCCTAAAGACATACACATGTCTCCCTGTGTCCTGCAGTCATTAACACTTTGTTTTCCCTGGGAAAAAAGTAGTGTTAGCCACTCACCATCGTCTCACACAGCTGCTGCTTTTACAATGTCCCAGCAATAATGCCTTACCACATGCAAAGGTTCAAATTCTACCCATTTCATTAACATTCATACAACAGCTGCACCTTTTATGAACCACACTGATGTCAAATGCAAGGTATCCCAAAATACCAGAAGAGTAACTTGGAACACCAGTTCGTAGTGGTGTATGTGTATTTTTTGGTATAATGTGAGGAACGGTGTTTTTAAAAATTCATTCATGGGATATGAATTCATGTTAATTTATTCATGGGATACATCACCGGCCGCATTTATTGCCCGTTCCTGAGGGTGTTTAAGAGTCAACCACACTGCTGTGCATTTAAGTGACATGTAGGCCAGACGGGGTAAGGATGGAAGATTTCCTTCCCTAAAGGCATTAGTGAACCAGATGGGTTTTATGACAATTGACAGCGGTTTCAGGGTCATCATTTGACTTTTCCAGATTTTATTGAATTCAATTTCACCATCTGCTGTGGTGAGATTTAAACCCAGTTTTTTAAAGAGCGTGTCTCTGTTCTCAAGAGCTTCTAGTGCTGAAAGCAAAGAGACAGCCTCTTAAAAGATCTTCAGTTAGTAAAGCAACTGGTCCTCTGAGTTAATGGGTCCCCACCCATTAATATTTATTTATTTATATAAATAAACAATCTTAAGCCTCCCTTTGAAACTACCTGGACCTGTCAGTCAGAAACCTTGTAAAAGGTAATCATCAGTGAAATTGAATGTAAACAATTCAGTTCAAAGCTTTCAGGCTTCTAGGCATACAAACAGGCTTGAAAAAGTTAAAACACTATGAAATTGACTTAAAAAAACACTTCAAAGGTTTCCACCACATTAAAGGGAATAATTTTACTTTCATCTCACAGATCTTTGAGCTTGGCATACTGACAGACTGTTTAAAGTGTTCAGTGGTACAGATGGAAACACTTTCACTTTATTATCACAGAACTGTATTCTTGAGATACTGACAGACTGTTTTCAGGGTTTAAAGGCTGCAGATGGGAAGAGAAGCCAAATGACCTACATCCCAGAAAAGACCTCTGACCTGAGCCCCTCCAGCCCAGCTCAATTCCTCTGGCCCCTTACCACTTAGGAAGGACCCCCCTCAGCAACTTGGAAGCAATTGTAGGGAGGGTACTCACCTCCTTGCCACCCCTCACTTCAAGGTGCCAGTTGGTATTGCCAAGAGGTGAGGCCTGAAGGGGGAAATCAGGGGAGGGGCTGAAAGGGGGATGGGAGTGATGGGGAATGAAGGATGCAGATGAAGGGGAGACAGGGAATTGAAGGGGGAACTAAGGGGGTGGGGCCCCTGCTGGTGATCCGGGGAGGGGGCTGCAGCAGCATTCTGGGATTTGAGAGGCGGGACCTGTCAGACCTGTCCCACCCCTCTGGTCCAGCAAGAACACTGGTATGCCATTGAATGGCTCTGAAAACTTGATTGAGGGGAAAAAGATTTCTAAGTGCCATTTAAGGGCACGTCGGGGTGACTCCTAGCGCCAGCGAGAATCACACCGGATTTTTCCGCTGGCGGGGACACTTAGTCTCCAATCGCGAGAATCGTGCCCAAAGTCTCTTTTTCAATTGTAGAATACAATACAAATGGTGATGATTTAGAAATATCCCACCGTCTTCTCAAGTCCAAGTTCATCTTGTAACAACACAGCCCCACACCAATGTTATTAGCATCCATGGCCAATTTAAACTGTTTGTCCATAATTTAGTGCGGCTATCACAGGTTTTGTTGTCAACACAGGTTTCAAATATTGGAATGCAGTTTGGAAGTTCTGTGTCTAGTTAATTTCTTGTTTTGCTTCAAAAATTTTGTTCGTGGTGCTACCACGCTGCTGAAGTTCAGCACAACTTACATTAAATCCATCCATTCTCAGAAACCTTAAAATATCTTTTCCTGCTGTAGGTGCTGGAAAATCCCAAATGACCTACATTTTCGCATCTCGTGGGTCCATTTGACCGCGTCCAATGACATGTCCTAAATCTGAAATTTGAGCTTTAGCAAATTCACGTTTTGCCAAATTCATGTCAAGGTTAGCCTCTTTTAGGCATTAAAATGGTTCTTTTAAGTGCTGCAGATGTTCTTCCCAACTTCGCCTTGTAAGGATCCTCCTATTTAAAGCTGATTTCCCTTGTGTATTTTGAGGAAGAGAGTTCCAAAAACTCACGACTCTCTAAGAGACATAAATTCTGCACGTCTCTGTCCTAATTGGGCGATCCCTTATTTTAAAACAATGGCCCTAGTTCTAGATTCTCCCTGTGGGTATTCGGGCACTTAACAGGGTTCACCCATTTCCCACACCTCTGCCCTCACCCCTTGGGCGTGATGGAGGACTGGACCAGAGTGTCATGGAGGGAGCGGTCCCTGTGGAATGTAGATGGCAGAGTGTGGGGGGAAGATGTGTCTTGAAGTGGCATCATGCTGGAGTTGGTGGAAATGATGCAGGATGATCCTTTGAATACAAAGGCTAATGGGGTAGAAAGTGAGGACAAGGGGGGTCCTATTATGGCTCTGGGAGAGAGGGGAGGGGGGTGAGGGCAGAGGTATGGGAAATGGGTGAACTCGGTTGAGTGGCCTGTTAACTATAGGGAGAATCTAGTACCAGGGACCATTGTTTTTGTTCCAGATTACAGCAGCCACAGCATTTTGTTTAATTTACATCAGCTATCTCACCAGCCACTTCTTTTAAGACCATCGGAAGAAGTCCATCAGGACCCTGGAGCTTGTCAGTCCACAGCTCCAACAGTTTTCTCAGTACCTATTCCCTGGTGATTGTAATTTTCCCGAGTTCCTCCCTCTCTTCCATTTCCTGATTTATAGTTATTTCTGGGATGTGATTTCCTCTATAGTGACGACCAATAGTAAATACCTCTTCAATTCATCTGCTATCTCTTTATTTGTCAGTATTAATTCCCCAGATTTTCTGTAGGACCAACGCTCACTTTGTTATCTATTTTCTTTTAAAAATAGCTATAGAAATTCTTACTATCTGCCATTATATTTCTATGATGTGGGGATGCCGGCGTTGGACTGGGGTGAGCACAGTAAGAAGTCGTACAACACCAGGTTAAAGTCCAACAGGTTTGTTTCGAATCACTAGCTTATGGAGCACAGCTCCTTCCTCAGATGAATGAAGAGATGGGTTCCAGAAGCATCACAATGTCTTCACCTTCGATAAGTTCTTCATCCAGACACACGGAACAGCCATGGAGATCAAATTTTCACCTCAATATGCCAACATCTTCATGCACAAGTTTGAATAAGACCTCCTCACCACACAGGACCTTCAACCGACATTATACACCAGATACATCGATGACATTTTTCTTTTGGACCCACGCGAAGAATCACTGAAACGACTACACGATGACATCAATAAGTTCCATCCCACCATCAGACTCACTATGGACTACTCTCCAGAATCGGTTGCATTCTTGGACACACTCATCTCCATCAAGGACGGTCACCGCAGCACTTCGCTTTACCGCAAGCCCACGGATAACCTCACGATGCTCCACTTCTCCAGATTCCACCCGAAAGACACATTAAAGAAGCCATCCCCTATGGACAAGCCCTCCGTATACACAGGATCTGCTCAGATGAGGAGGAGTGTAACAGACATCTACAGATGCTGAAAGATGCCCGCGTACGAACGGGATATGACGCTCGACTCATTGATCCAACACGCCACAGCAAAAATCCGCACCGGCCTCCTCAGAAGACAAACACAGGACACAACCGACAGAGTACCCTTTGTCGTCCAGTACTTCCCCGAAGCGGAGAAACTACGACATCTTCTTCACAGCCTTCAACACATCATCGATGAAGACAAATATTTTGCCACGGTCATCCCCACACCCCCACTACTTGCCTTCAAACAATTGCGCAACCTCAAACATACCATTGTTTGCAGCAAACTACAAAGCCTTCAGAACAGTGACCACGACACCACACAACCCTGCCATGGCAATCTCTGCAAGACGTGCCAGATCATCGACTTGAATACCACCATTACACATGAGAACAACCCCCCACCACCATCTGGCCTGGGCTTGCAAAATCCTACCAACTGTCCTGGCTTGAGACAATTAACATCTCTTTAAACTGTGAATATCCGTCTCTCCAGCTGTTCCGTCTGGATCCGTAAAGACTTAATTACCCGCAAAGACTCGCGTTCAAAGTATCGTCTTGCATCTTTTACTTTGTCTATATATATATGCTTCTGGAACCCACCTCTTCATTCACCTGAGGAAGGAGCTGTGCTCCGAAAGCTAGTGATTCGAAACAAACCTGTTGAACTTTAACCTGGTGTTGTAAGACTTCTTATTATATTTCTAACTAGCTTTCTTTCCTTATCGATATTTTGTTCACTCTTTGCTGTTTTTATACTCTGTCCAATCTTCTGGCCTGCCACTTATCTTTGCACAATTATATGCTTTTTTAAAGTTTGATACTATCTTTAACTTTTTGAAATAATCAGGCTTTGGGGATCCTCCCCTTGTATTTTTTTTCTCATTGGACTGTAGCTATTCTGTATATTCTGGAATATCCCTTTAACTGTACACCACTGCATCTCTATTGGCCTATCCCTTAACCTCATGTGCCAGTTCACTTGAGCGAGCTGTGCTTTCATATCCTCATAATAGCTCTTATTTAAGTTTAAAGTATTAGTCTTGGACCCATTCTTCTCTCCCTCAAACTGAATGCAAAATTCAATCATATTATATTCACCACTATCTGGGGGCACTTTCTCCACAAAGTCATTGATTTATCCTATCTCATCGTACAATACCAGGCCTAGTATAGCCTGCTCTCTGGTTGATGCCTGACCCTATAATCCTGAAATCATTCTATGGTGGGATTCTCCAGCCATGTCCATGCCGTTCTTCATTGTACGCGGCTCGCCCTTGGCATTCTTGCGGTGGGCTGGGCGGCAGAATTCCTCATCTTGGCTACCTTTACCCCTCTGATTTTTCCAGTCTAATGCATGTTAAAATTTCCCAAAACTATCACTGTACCTTTCTGAAAAGCTTCTATTATTTATTTCCTGATACCCCCTTCTACCCCTGTAAACCATTTCTACAAGTGACGTCTTACCTTTATCAATTCTCACTTCTATCCAATTTGTTTCTACATAACTGGTTTCCTGAACTTAACTCATACCCCTCGCGAGTCACTAATTAGTTGCTGACCACAAAATCCATTTTTTGCGCACAGCAATGCCTCAGTTATGAAATAAAGTTCCTTTAGCAGGTCAGCCTGCCGACAATAATAAAGCCAAGATGCTACCAGTTCAGGAGGTGGTTAGGCAAAATAATTGCAGTGTTAACTTCCCTGGGCGAGTGGACCTTATCTATATGTAATTTACACACCCCATTGCACCGCTGGCTGCCCATCATGTTACTAGATTGACAGTTATAAGTAATCTATACAGAATTGTATCTAATTAATCAGGACCTTGTGACGCATCTCAGTGATTACTCTTAGACTTTTCACTATCAAGAGAAGTACAGTTTCCATGATTGAATAGATTTGGCAGAACAGTTTGTTTTCACCACACGGCAGACAAACATGTTTTCAATCCCTTGTCGCCTACTGCGAACACACTGTTTGCAATGTATTACTGATATTAGTTAGTGGATGTCCACAAGGTAATAGTGTACTGTTGAAATGATGCAAATCAGGAGAACGATTTGCGTGCTTTTGATCCTATCAACCGCCAAACAATATTTTCTAGCTCTATACAGGGTTAAAACATGTGTCTGTATCAACATAGCACTGGAAAAATCCAGAACAAATCTCATTGCTCTATTCCCTCCACCAAAATCTGTGTCTTCCTCTGCTTAAACTCTTTAATCTTTTTCCCCATTAAAGGATGCAACGGTATGTTTCTCAACTACTTCTTGTGGGAAACCATTCCCGACTCTTAACAATTCCCTGCATTAGAAAATACTCCTAAACTCAATCCTTCAAGGTGAGTGAACATTTCAAATGATCCCTTGTCACTGACTCCCTCACAAGGCAAAATAGGCAATCACAATTCATCCTTTCATAACCCTCAATGGACATGAAAACCATGATGAAATTTTCCCTTTGTTTTCCCTCCTCCAAAAGAAATAATCACCATGACTCAAATTCAACATGATCCTGTCATAGAACTTTTTTTTTGCCAGTATTAAGCTAAAGATTAATATAAGTTTATGTATTTGGTTATGTATTTTATGCAAATCTAAAGTCAGTTGAAGCTTCACTACAGGGCTAATTAACAGTGGCTGTGAAATTGGGGTCCGCAGCCCTTGGGGGTTTGCAGTGATCTTCCAGGAATCCAGTGAAGGTATGTTCTCCTCCCCAAGGGCTCCATCCTCTCTGTGCTTTACTTGACCTGTGCTCCTGTTTTCACTCCAGGTTTCTTCTCTCTCCCTATCCCTGCTCCTGTTCTCTCTCTGTGCTCCTGCTCTCTCCCCATGCTCCTGCTCACCCCCCCCCCCCCCCCCCCCCCCGCGGCCCCATGCTCCTGCTATTGCTTCCGTGCCTTTTTTATTTGTTCATGGGTTGTTGGCGTCGCTGGCTGGACCAGCATTTATTGCCCAGCCCTGAGGGCATTTAAGAGTCAACGACGTTGCTGTGGATCTGGAGTCACATGTAGGCCGGACCATTAAGAATGGCAGATTTCCTTCCCTAAAGGACATTAGTGAACCAAATGGGTTTGATGCACTATTAGTTAAGACGAGACGAGAGTAGAATGGAATCGAGGCTTTATTACACAGAGACACAACCGACAGAGTACCCTTTGTCGTCCCGTACTTTGTCGTCCTTTGTGGCCTCCTACAGCAGCTGATGAAATGGCTGCTATTCGGACAGCACACATACTTATACTCCGCCTACTGGGCGGAGCCAGCAGGCAGGGATCTACCCCCATACCTGTAGTACAGGGGCCTTACTGTAATACCCATATATACAATATAATACAACAGTGGTGACTACCACATTCACCCCCTGTTAAAATGAATCCAGCGGGAGTCATGGAAAACTATATACGTACAGCTTGGTTTTAAAATTACAGAGAGGGTAACAAATTTAGACAATCCGGTGCCTTGATCTGTTGTTGAGAGCGCCGCAGTGCTGGTGGCGACTCAGGCGTCGGTTTGGTCTTCAGTGACTCCAGGAGCGTGTCGAGATCCTCTTCATCCCTGGGTGGGAGCAAGGGGAGGACGGATTGTCCTGGAGCGGGGGCTGCGGTGGGGTGCGCTGGGGGGAGGGAGGGTGGCGCAGGGGCAGCTGGTGCCAGGTCCCTGAGGGAGATTGTGTCTTGGCGGCCGTTGGAGTACACTACGTAGGTGTACTGCGGGTTAGCGTGGAGTAGCTGGACCCCCTCAACCCATGGGTCTGCCTTGTGGAGTTGCACGTGTCTACGGAGGAGAATGGGTCCTGGAGCTGCCAGCCACGTTGGGAGCAAAACCCCGGAGGTGGACTTCCTGGGGAAGGCAAAGAGACGTTCATGGGGAGTTTCGTTTGTCGCGGTGCGCAGGAGCAACCAAATGGAGTGAAGTGCGTTCGGGAGGACCTCCTGCCAGTGGGAGGCCGGGTGATTTCTGGACCGTAGGGCCAGCTGGACAGCCCTCCAGACCGTCCCATTCTCCCGCTCCACCTGCCTGTTTCCCCGGGGGTTGTAGCTGGTCGTCCTGCTTGAGGCAATGCCCATGTTGAGCAGGTACTGACGCAGCTCATCGCTCATAAATGAGGATCCCCGGTCGCTGTGGACGTAGGCGGGGAAACCAAGCCGAGCGAAGATGGTGTTGAGGGCTTTGATGCCGGTGGTAGACATCATTTCGGGGCATGGGACGGCGAAGGGGAATCGGGAATACTCGTCGACCACACTGAGGAAGTACGTGTTCTGGTTGGTGGAGGGGAAGGGCCCTTTGAAGTCCACGCTGAGACAATCAAAGGGGCGGGAGGCCTTCACCAGGCACGCACGGTCTGGCCGGTAGAAGTGCGGTTTACACTCTGCGCAGACCTGGCAGTCTCTGGTGATAGCCCTGACTTCCTCGATGAAGTAGGGCAGATTGCGGGCCTTAATGACGTGGTAAAAACGGGTGACCCCTGGGTGACAGAGGTTGTTGTGCAGGGTGCGGAGTCGGTCCACTTGTGTACTGGCACATGTACCTCGGGACAGGGCATCGGGGGGATTCGTTGAGCTTGCCGGGGCAATACAAAATCTCGTAGTTGTAGGTGGAGAGCTCGATCCTCCACCTCAAGATTTTATCATTTTTGATCTTACCCCGCTGTGTGTTGTTGAACATGAAGGCAACCGACCGTTGGTCAGTGAGGAGAGTTAATCTCCTGCCGTCCAGGTAATGCCTCCAATGCCGCACAGCTTCAATGATCGCTTGGGCCTTCTTTTTGATGGAGGAGTGCCAAATTCCGGAGGCATGGAGGGTGCGGGAAAAGAATGCCACGGGCCTGCCTGCCTGGTTGAGGGTGGTGGCCAGAGCGACGTCTGATGCATCGTTCTCGACTTGGAAGGGGAGCGTCTCGTCAACCGCGTGCATCACGGCCTTGGCGATGTCAGCCTTGATACGGTTGAAGGACTGGTGAGCCTCGGCCGTCAGTGGGAAAGCGATGGATTGAATGAGTGGGCGGGTCTTGCCCGCATAGTTTGGGACCCACTGGGCGTAATACAAAAAGAACCCCAGGCATCGTTTGAGGGCCTTGGGGCAGTGGGGGAGGGGGAGTTCCATGAGGCGGCGCATGCAGTCGGGGTCGGGCCCTAGAACTCCATTCTGAACCACATAGCTGAGGATGGCTAATCGGTTTGTGCTGAACACGCACTTCTTGTTGTAAGTTAGGTTGAGGAGAGTGGCAGTGTGGAGAAATTTGGAAAGGTTAGCGTCGTGGTCCTGCTGGTCGTGGCCGCAGATGGTGACGTTGTCCAGGTACGGGAAAGTGACACTCAGTCCGTACTGGTTAACCATTCAGTCTATCTCCTGCTGGAAGACCGAGACTCCGTTGGTGACGCCGAAGGGAACCCTAAGGAAATGGTAAAGGCGGCCGTCTGCTTCGAACGCTGTGTATGGGCGGTCCGCCTTATGGATGGGGAGCTGGTGGCAGATTTCAGGACCACTGTCGAGAAGACCCGATACTGTGCAATCTGATTGACCATATCAGATATGCATGGGAGGGGGTACGCGTCGAGCTGCGTGTACCAATTGATGGTCTGACTGTAGTCAACGACCATCCTGTTTTTCTCCCCAGTTTTCACCACTACCACTTGCGCTCTCCAGGGGCTGTTGCTGGCCTCGATGATGCCTTCCCGAAGCAGTCGCTGGACTTCGGACCCGATGAAGGTCCTGCCCTGGGCGCTGTACCGTCTGCTCCTGGTGGCGACAGGTTTGCAATCTGGGATTAGGTTTGCAAAAGGGGAAGGCAGGTCAACCTTAAGGGTCGCGAGGCCGCAAACAGTAAGGGGTGGTAGGGGCCCGCCAAATTTCAGTGTTAGGCTCTGGAGGTTGCACTGGACGTCCAGGCCGAGTAGCAAGGCAGCGTAGAAGTTGGGGAGGACGTAGAGCCGGAAGCCACTGAACTCTACGTCCTGGATGGTTAGGGTGGCAATGCAGTACCCCCGGATCGTCACGGAGTGGGATCCGGAGGCCAGGGAGATTCTTTGGTTAGCGGGGTATACCGCGAGGGAACAGTGCCTTACCGTATCGGGGTGGATGAAGTGCTCAGTGCTCACGGAGTCCAGAAGGCCAGATATCCTGTGCCCGTCAACCTTCACCTTTGTCGAAGCGGTCGCGAGGTTGTGCGGTCGAGACTGGTCGATCGTGACCGAGGCGAGACGTGGCTGGTCGTCGGCGGTTGCAGGTGATGAGCAGCCCGATGAGGTGGCCGACGGGCAGGGGTTCTGAGGCAAGCAAGATGGCGGTGCCCACGGGCCGCACGTGTTGTGAGTGGAACAAGATGGCGGCGCCCACGGGCTGCACGTGGTGTGAGGCGAGGAAGATGGCAGCGCCCACTGGCCGCACGTGGTGGGTGCCGGGACAATAGCGGCGATTGAGCGGGCCTGGCACACTGCAGCGAAATGTCCCTTCTTGCCACAGGCCTTACAGAGCACGCTCCGCACTGGATAGCGCTGCCGGGGGTGTTTTGTCTGTCCGCAGAAGTAGCATTTGGGTCCCCCGGGGTTGGTTGGCTGCCACGCGGCGCAGGCGTGGGGTTGGCTGAGGGCAGTCGCTGATGGAGATACGATGGGGTGGCTGCCAGCGGGGTCCACGATGCACAGGGGGGCTGGGCCATGCGGTCGGGGGCATAAGCCTGTACGTTGCATGATGCGACCGTAAGTGAGAGCGTTAGTTTCTTGGTCGCCGCGAGGTCAAGCGTGGCCCCTTCTAAGAGGCGCTGGCGGATGTAGTCAGACGCTATGCCCATAACGAACGCGTCTCTCATCAGCAGGTTCGAATGTTCAGTGGCTGAAACGGCCTGGCAGTCACAGTCTCTCACCAGGGCACGCAAGAAATCTTCCACAGACTCACCGGGAAGTTGGTGCCGAGTGGACAGGAGGTGCCTGGCGTAGATCTTGTTGGTCCGCTGAGCGTAATTCTCCTTCAGTAGCGCCATGGCCTCTGTGTAGGTTGGCGCGTCCTGGACGAGGGGGAAAACCTTGGAGCTGAGCCGTGTGTACAGAATCTGGAGCTTCTGGAATTGTGTCTGGCGCAGACCCGATGTACGCTTTGAAACAGGCTCGCCAATGTTCAAAGTCTTTTTGCCGTTGTCTGCTTGAGGATGCAGCTGCAGGCGATCCGGCTTGATGTGAAGGTCCATCTCTGAAAAATCTCTGTGTAATAAATTGATGCACTATCAATTATGACGAGACGAGAGTAGAATGTAATTGAGGCTTTATTACACAGAGATGTGTGGCCTCCTACAGCAGCTGATGAAATGGCTGCTATTCGGACAGCACACATATTTATACTCCGCCTACTGGGCGGAGCCAGCAGACAGGGATCTACCCCCGTACCTGCCTTACCGTAATACCCATATATACAATATAATACAACAGTGGTGACTACCACAGGGTTTTTATGAGAATCAACAATGTCACCTTTTAGACTTTTAATTCTTGATTTTTATTGAATTCAAATTTCACCATCTGCCATGGCAGGATTTGAATCCAGGTTCCCAAAGCATGATTCTAGTGTCACGGGAGTGTCCCTTTAAGAAATGTTTTTGAGCTGGGAGCTGTTCTGTGGCTCTGGGTTTTTTTGCTTTCGTTTTCACATTTGGCTGCTATATTCAGACAGGCAAGTATCTTGAAGTGTCTCTCGACCTTCAGTTTAAAAGCTGCCTCCAGATGACTTGATAACTTAAAAGTGAAAACTGTTTTCTGCAAGGAATTCAAACCTACTGTTTTGGTGAAAGAGTTTTCTGATTTATGGGATGTTGTTATTAAATTGAAACAGTTAAGGGAATTTATTAAGGGTTATACATAGAGTACTGTAGCTGTGTGGGGTAATTATGTTTGTAGTTGATAAAAAATACTGTGTGTGTTTATAAAAATGTTAACTAAATTCGTAGAATAAACTTTGTTGTTGATTAAAAGTGCTCTTCCACTCCATGCCCCTACTCTCTCCCCGTGCTCCTGCTCTCTCCCCAAGCTTCTGCTCCCTCCCCGTGCTCCTGCTCTCTCCTCGAGCTCCTCCTCTCTCCACGTGCTCCTGCTCTCTCCCACCATCCTCCTGCTCTCTCCCTGTGCTCCTGCTCTCCCCAAGCTTCTGCTCTCTCCCCGTGCTCCTGCTCTCTCCTCGAGCTCCTCCTCTCTCCACGTGCTCCTGCTCTCTCCCACCATCCTCCTGCTCTCTCCCACCATTCTCCTGCTCACACTCTCCATGGCCCTGCTCTTTCACTGTGCTCCTGCTCTTCCCCACTGTGACTCTGCACACTCCCTGTGCTCCTGTCTATCACTGTGCTCCTGTCTATCACTGTGCTCCTGTCTATCACTGTGTTCCTGCTCTCTCCCCGTGCTCCTGCTCTCCCCCCGTGCTCCTGCTCTCTCTCCGTGCCCCTGCTCTCTCTCCGTGCCCCTGCTCTCCCCCCGTGCTCCTGCTCCCTTCGTGCTCCTGCTCTCCCCCCGTGCTCCTGCTCTCCCCCACCATTCTCCTGCTCACACTCTCCGTGGCCCTGCTCTTTCACTGTGCTCCTGCTCTTCCCCACTGTGACTCTGCACGCTCCCTGTGCTCCTGTCTATCACTGTGCTCCTGCTCTCTCTCCCCGTGCTCCTGCCTCTCCCGGTGCTCCTTCTCTCTCCGTGCTCCTGCTCTCCCCCCGTGCTCCTGCT
The DNA here is from genome assembly GCF_902713615.1 of Scyliorhinus canicula. Taxonomy (NCBI): domain Eukaryota; kingdom Metazoa; phylum Chordata; class Chondrichthyes; order Carcharhiniformes; family Scyliorhinidae; genus Scyliorhinus; species Scyliorhinus canicula. The sequence continues at coordinate 75,744,085 of NC_052146.1, read as the reverse complement.
CCCTTCGTGCTCCTGCTCTCCCCCCGTGCTCCTGCTCTCCCCCACCATCCTCCTGCTCTCTCTCCCCGTGCTACTGCTCTCTCCCCGTGCTCCTGCTCTCTCCTCGTTCTCCTGCTCTGTCTTTGTGCTCCTACTCTCTTCCCCATGATCCTGCTCTCTCCCTGTGCTCCTGCTCTCTCCCCAAGCTTCTGCTCTCTCCCCGTTCTCCTACTCTCTCCCCGTGCTCCTGCTCTCTCCCCGTTCTCCTGCTCTGTCTCTGTGCTCCTGCTCTCTCCCCGTTCTGCTCTGTCTCTGTGCTCCTGCTCTCTCCCACCATCCTCCTGCTCTCCCCCACCATCCTCCTGCTCTCCCCCACCATCCTCCTGCTCTCTCCCACCATTCTCCTGCTCACACTCTCCGTGGCCCTGCTCTTCCACTGTGCTCCTGCTCTTCCCCACTGTGACTCTGCACGCTCCCTGTGCTCCTGTCTATCACTGTGCTCCTGTCTATCACAGTGCTCCTGCTCTCTCTCCCCGTTCTCCTGCTCTCTCCCCGTGCTCCTGCTCTCTCCCCGTGCTCCTGCTCTCCCCCCGTGCTCCTGTTCTCCCCCACCATTATCCTGCTCTCTCTCCCCGTGCTCCTGCTCTCTCCCCAAGCTTCTGCTCTCACCCCGTGCTCCTGCTCTGTCCCCGTTCTCCTGCTCTGTCTCTGTGCTCCTACTCTCTTCCCCATGATCCTGCTCTCCCCCACCATCCTCCTGCTCACACTCTCCGTGGCCCTGCTCTTTCACTGTGCTCCTGCTCTTCCCCATTGTGACTCTGCACGCTCCCTGTGCTCCTGTCTATCACTGTGCTCCTGCTCTCTCCGTGCTCCTGCTCTCCCCCCGTGCTCCTGCTCTCTCCCCGTGCTCCTGCTCTCTCCCCGTGCTCCTGCTCTCTCCCCGTGCTCCTGCTCTCTCCCCGTGCTCCTGCTCTCGCCCGTGCTCCTGCTCTCCCCCGTGCTCCTGCTCCCTTCATGCTCCTGCTCTCTCTCCCCGTGCTACTGCTCTCTCCCCGTGCTCCTGCTCTCTCCCCGTGCTCCTGCTCTCTCCCCGTGCTCCTGCTCTCCCCCGTGCTCATGCTCCCTTCATGCTCCTGCTCTCTCCCTGTGCTCCTGCTCTCCCCCACCATCCTCCTGCTCTCTCCCCATGCTCCTGCTCTCTCTCCCAGCTCCTGCTCTCCCCCACCATCCTCCTGCTCTCTCCCTGTGCTCCTGCTCTCTCTCTCCCAGCTCCTGCTCTCTCTCCCCACCATCCTCCTGCTCTCTCCCCACCATCCTCCTGCTCTCCCCCACCATCCTCCTGCTCTCTCCCCGTGCTCCTGCTCTCCCCCACCATCCTCCTTCACACTGCCCGTGCTCCCGCTCTCTCCCCATGCTCCTGCTCTCTCCCCGTGCTCCTGCTCTCCCCCACCATACTCCTGCTCTCCCCCACCATCCTCCTGCACACTGCCCGTTCTCCTGCTCTCTCCCCGTGCTCCTGCTCTCTCCCCGTGCTCCTGCTCTCTCCCCATCTTCCTACTCTCCCCCACCATACTCCTGCTCTCCCCCACCATCCTCCTGCACACTGCCCGTGCTCCTGCTCTCTCCCCGTGCTGCTGCTCTCTCCCCATCCTCCTGCTCTCTCCCTGTGCTCCTGCTCTCTCTTCCGTGCTCCTGCTCTCTCCCCGTTCTCCTACTCTCTCTCCATGCTCCTGCTCTCTCTCTCCGTGCTCCTGTTCTCCCCCACCATCCTCCTGCTCTCTCCCCATGCTCCTGCTCTCCCCCACCATACTCCTGCACACTGCCCGTGCTCCTGCTCTCTCCCCGTGCTCCTGCTCTCTCCCCATGCTCCTGCTCTCTCCCCGTGCTCCTGCTCTCTCCCCGTGCTCCTGCTCTCTCCCCGTGCTCCTGCTCTCTCCCCGTGCTCCTGCTCTCTCCCCATGCTCCTCTCTCTCCCCACCATCCTCCTGCTCTCTCCCCACCATCCTTCTGCTCTCTCCCTGTGCTCCTGGTCTCCCCCACCATCCTCCTGCTCTCTCCCCGTGCTCCTGCTCTCTCCCCGTGCTCCTGCTCTCCCCCGTGCTCCTGCTCTCCCCCGTGCTCCTGCTCCCTTCATGCTCCTGCTCTCTCTCCCCGTGCTACTGCTCTCTCCCCGTGCTCCTGCTCTCTCCCCGTGCTCCTGCTCTCTCCCCGTGCTCCTGCTCTCCCCCGTGCTCATGCTCCCTTCATGCTCCTGCTCTCTCCCTGTGCTCCTGCTCTCCCCCACCATCCTCCTGCTCTCTCCCCATGCTCCTGCTCTCTCTCCCAGCTCCTGCTCTCCCCCACCATCCTCCTGCTCTCTCCCACCATTCTCCTGCTCACACTCTCCGTGGCCCTGCTCTTTCACTGTGCTCCTGCTCTTCCCCACTGTGACTCTGCACGCTCCCTGTGCTCCTGTCTATCACTGTGCTCCTGTCTATCACTGTGCTCCTGCTCTCTCTCCCCGTTCTCCTGCTCTCTCCCCGTGCTCCTGCTCTCTCCCCGTGCTCCTGCTCCCTTCGTGCTCCTGCTCTCCCCCGTGCTCCTGTTCTCCCCCACCATTATCCTGCTCTCTCTCCCCGTGCTCCTGCTCTCTCCCCAAGCTTCTGCTCTCACCCCGTGCTCCTGCTCTGTCCCCGTTCTCCTGCTCTGTCTCTGTGCTCCTACTCTCTTCCCCATGATCCTGCTCTCCCCCACCATTCTCCTGCTCACACTCTCCGTGGCCCTGCTCTTTCACTGTGCTCCTGCTCTTCCCCATTGTGACTCTGCACGCTCCCTGTGCTCCTGTCTATCACTGTGCTCCTGCTCTCTCCGTGCTCCTGCTCTCCCCCCGTGCTCCTGCTCTCTCCCCGTGCTCCTGCTCTCTCCGTGCTCCTGCTCTCTCTCCGTGCTCCTGCTCTCTCCCCCGTGCTCCTGCTCTCTCCCCGTGCTCCTGCTCTCTCCGTGCTCCTGCTCTCTCCGTGCTCCTGCTCTCCCCCCGTGCTCCTGCTCTCTCCCCGTGCTCCTGCTCTCTCCCCGTGCTCCTGCTCTCTCCCCGTGCTCCTGCTCTCCCCCGTGCTCCTGCTCCCTTCATGCTCCTGCTCTCTCTCCCCGTGCTACTGCTCTCTCCCCGTGCTCCTGCTCTCTCCCCGTGCTCCTGCTCTCTCCCCGTGCTCCTGCTCTCCCCCGTGCTCATGCTCCCTTCATGCTCCTGCTCTCTCCCTGTGCTCCTGCTCTCCCCCACCATCCTCCTGCTCTCTCCCCATGCTCCTGCTCTCTCTCCCAGCTCCTGCTCTCTCCCACCATCCTCCTGCTCTCTCCCTGTGCTCCTGCTCTCTCTCTCCCAGCTCCTGCTCTCTCTCCCCACCATCCTCCTGCTCTCTCCCCACCATCCTCCTGCTCTCCCCCACCATCCTCCTGCTCTCTCCCCGTGCTCCTGCTCTCCCCCACCATCCTCCTTCACACTGCCCGTGCTCCTGCTCTCTCCCCATGCTCCTGCTCTCTCCCCGTGCTCCTGCTCTCCCCCACCATACTCCTGCTCTCCCCCACCATCCTCCTGCACACTGCCCGTTCTCCTGCTCTCTCCCCGTGCTCCTGCTCTCTCCCCGTGCTCCTGCTCTCTCCCCATCTTCCTACTCTCCCCCACCATACTCCTGCTCTCCCCCACCATCCTCCTGCACACTGCCCGTGCTCCTGCTCTCTCCCCGTGCTGCTGCTCTCTCCCCATCCTCCTGCTCTCTCCCTGTGCTCCTGCTCTCTCTCCGTGCTCCTGCTCTCTCCCCGTTCTCCTACTCTCTCTCCATGCTCCTGCTCTCTCTCTCCGTGCTCCTGTTCTCCCCCACCATCCTCCTGCTCTCTCCCCATGCTCCTGCTCTCCCCCACCATACTCCTGCACACTGCCCGTGCTCCTGCTCTCTCCCCGTGCTCCTGCTCTCTCCCCATGCTCCTGCTCTCTCCCCGTGCTCCTGCTCTCTCCCCGTGCTCCTGCTCTCTCCCCGTGCTCCTGCTCTCTCCCCGTGCTCCTGCTCTCTCCCCATGCTCCTCTCTCTCCCCACCATCCTCCTGCTCTCTCCCCACCATCCTTCTGCTCTCTCCCTGTGCTCCTGGTCTCCCCCACCATCCTCCTGCTCTCTCCCCGTGCTCCTGCTCTCTCCCCGTGCTCCTGCTCTCCCCCATGCTCCTGCTCTCCCCCGTGCTCCTGCTCCCTTCATGCTCCTGCTCTCTCTCCCCGTGCTCTTGCTCTCTCCCCGTGCTCCTGCTCTCTCCCCGTGCTCCTGCTCTCTCCCCGTGCTCCTGCTCTCCCCCGTGCTCATGCTCCCTTCATGCTCCTGCTCTCTCCCTGTGCTCCTGCTCTCCCCCACCATCCTCCTGCTCTCTCCCCATGCTCCTGCTCTCTCTCCCAGCTCCTGCTCTCCCCCACCATCCTCCTGCTCTCTCCCACCATTCTCCTGCTCACACTCTCCGTGGCCCTGCTCTTCCACTGTGCTCCTGCTCTTCCCCACTGTGACTCTGCACGCTCCCTGTGCTCCTGTCTATCACTGTGCTCCTGTCTATCACTGTGCTCCTGCTCTCTCTCCCCGTTCTCCTGCTCTCTCTCCCCGTGCTCCTGCTCTCTCCCCGTGCTCCTGCTCCCTTCGTGCTCCTGCTCTCCCCCGTGCTCCTGTTCTCCCCCACCATTATCCTGCTTTCTCTCCCCGTGCTCCTGCTCTCTCCCCAAGCTTCTGCTCTCACCCCGTGCTCCTGCTCTGTCCCCGTTCTCCTGCTCTGTCTCTGTGCTCCTACTCTCTTCCCCATGATCCTGCTCTCCCCCACCATTCTCCTGCTCACACTCTCCGTGGCCCTGCTCTTTCACTGTGCTCCTGCTCTTCCCCATTGTGACTCTGCACGCTCCCTGTGCTCCTGTCTATCACTGTGCTCCTGCTCTCTGTGCTCCTGCTCTCCCCCCGTGCTCCTGCTCCCTTCGTGCTCCTGCTCTCCCCCCGTGCTCCTGCTCTCCCCCCGTGCTCCTGCTCTCTCCGTGCTCCTGCTCTCCCCCCGTGCTCCTGCTCTCTCCCCGTGCTCCTGCTCTCTCCCCGTGCTCCTGCTCTCTCCCCGTGCTCCTGCTCTCCCCCGTGCTCCTGCTCTCCCCCGTGCTCCTGCTCCCTTCATGCTCCTGCTCTCTCTCCCCGTGCTACTGCTCTCTCCCCGTGCTCCTGCTCTCTCCCCGTGCTCCTGCTCTCTCCCCGTGCTCCTGCTCTCCCCCGTGCTCATGCTCCCTTCATGCTCCTGCTCTCTCCCCGTGCTCCTGCTCTCCCCCCGTGCTCCTGCTCTCTCCCTGTGCTCCTGCTCTCCCCCACCATCCTCCTGCTCTCTCCCCATGCTCCTGCTCTCTCTCCCAGCTCCTGCTCTCTCCCACCATCCCCCTGCTCTCTCCCTGTGCTCCTGCTCTCTCTCTCCCAGCTCCTGCTCTCTCTCCCCACCATCCTCCTGCTCTCTCCCCACCATCCTCCTGCTCTCCCCCACCATCCTCCTGCTCTCTCCCCGTGCTCCTGCTCTCCCCCACCATCCTCCTTCACACTGCCCGTGCTCCTGCTCTCTCCCCATGCTCCTGCTCTCTCCCCGTGCTCCTGCTCTCCCCCACCATACTCCTGCTCTCCCCCACCATCCTCCTGCACACTGCCCGTTCTCCTGCTCTCTCCCCGTGCTCCTGCTCTCTCCCCGTGCTCCTGCTCTCTCCCCATCTTCCTACTCTCCCCCACCATACTCCTGCTCTCCCCCACCATCCTCCTGCACACTGCCCGTGCTCCTGCTCTCTCCCCGTGCTGCTGCTCTCTCCCCATCCTCCTGCTCTCTCCCTGTGCTCCTGCTCTCTTTCCGTGCTCCTGCTCTCTCCCCGTTCTCCTACTCTCTCTCCATGCTCCTGCTCTCTCTCTCCGTGCTCCTGTTCTCCCCCACCATCCTCCTGCTCTCTCCCCATGCTCCTGCTCTCCCCCACCATCCTCCTACACACTGCCCGTGCTCCTGCTCTCTCCCCGTGCTGCTGCTCTCTCCCCATGCTCCTGCTCTCTCCCCGTGCTCCTGCTCTCTCCCCGTGCTCCTCCTCTCTCCCCGTGCTCCTGCTCTCTCCCCGTGCTCCTGCTCTCTCCCCATGCTCCTCTCTCTCCCCACCATCCTCCTGCTCTCTCCCCACCATCCTTCTGCTCTCTCCCTGTGCTCCTGGTCTCCCCCACCATCCTCCTGCTCTCTCTCCGTGCTGCTGCTCTCTCTCCGAGCTGCTGCTCTCTCTCCCAGCTCCTGCTCTCTCTCCGTGCTCCTGCTCTCTCTCCATGCTCCTGCTCTCCCCCACCATCCTCCTGCTCTCTCCCAGTGCCCCTGCTCTCCCCCACCATCCTTCTGCTCTCTCCCCGTGCCCCTGCCCTCTCTCTCCCAGCTCCTGCTCTCTCCCCGTGCCCCTGCTCTCTCTCCGTGCTCCTGCTCGCCCCCACCATCCTCCTGCTCTCTCCCAGTGCCCCTGCTCTCCCCCACCATCCTTGTGCTCTCTCACCATCCCCCTGCTCTCTCTCCCCGTGCTCCTGCTCTCTCCCTGTGCTCCTGCTCTCTCCCCGTGCTCCTGCTCTCTCCCCGTGCTCCTGCTCTCTCCCAGTGCCCCTGCTCTCCCCCACCATCCTTCTGCTCTCTCACCATGACCCTGCTCTCTCTCTCCGTGCCCCTGCTCTCTCTCCGTGCCCCTGCTCTCTCTCCGTGACCCTGCTCTCTCACCGTGCCCCTGCTCTCCCCCACCATCCTTCTGCTCTCTCACCATGCCCCTGCTCTCTCTCCCAGCTCCTGCTCTCTCTCCGTGCCCCTGCTCTCTCCCAGTGCCCCTGCTCTCCCCCACCATCCTTCTGCTCTCTCTCTGTGCCCCTGCTCTCTCTCTCTGTGCCCCTGCTCTCTCACCGTGCCCCTGCTCTCTCACCGTGCCCCTGCTCTCTCACCGTGCCCCTGCTCTCTGTGTTCCTGATCTCTCCCCATGCAGCTTCTCTTCCCCGTGCTCCTGCCATCTCCCGTGTCCTTGTTCTCTCTCTGTGCTTCTGCTCTTGTTGTGCTCCTGCCAAGGATTGACAAACTCTGCAGTGAGAAATGGGTATGCACATCTCTCTAATATCTGTAGGTAAAGATCTGTGGCTGGATTCTCCGCCGGTGGGCTGCTCCGTTTTGCTGGCAGCCCGGGGGATTCCTGATGGCGTGGGGCTGTCCCACAATGGGAAACCCCATTGACCAGCCGGCATAACGGAGAATCCCGCCAGCGGGGTGAACCAGAAATGTGGCCCGGCGGGGCGGAGAATCCAGCCCCTGTTCTCTTAAACTTCTGATGAAAACTCTGTTCACATAAAACACTGATGAGTTTTATATGGCGTTCTAAGTTAAGTAGGCGGCTCGGGATGTCAGGGTGGTGGGCGGCTGGGGAGGTCAGGGTGGTGGGCTGCTGGGGAGGTCAGGGTGGTGGGCAGCTGGGGAGGTCAGGGTGGTGGGCGGCTGGGGAGGTCAGGGTGTTGGGCTGGTGGGGAGGTCAGGGTGGTGGGCAGCTGGGGAGGTCAGGGTGGTGGGCTGCTGGGGAGGTCAGGGTGGTGGGCTGCTGGGGAGGTCAGGGTGGTGGGCGGCTGGGGAGGTCAGGGTGTTGGGCTGGTGGGGAGGTCAGGGTGGTGGGCTGCTGGGGAGGTCAGGGTGGTGGGCTGCTGAGGAGGTCAGGGTGGTGGGCTGCTGGGGAGGTCAGGGTGGTGGGCTGCTGGGGAGGTCAGGGTGGTGGGCTGCTGGGGAGGTCAGGGTGGTGGGCTGCTGGGGAGGTCAGGGTGTTGGGCTGGTGGGGAGGTCAGGGTGGTGGGCGGCTTTGGAGGTCAGGGTGGTGGTCGGCTGGGGAGGTCAGGGGGGTGGGCTGGTGGTTCCCTGATTAATAATCCATTGGAAAAATGTCAGTTAGTTGAAAAGATTGAGAACCACTGAATTCAATTCTCAAGACTGAGGTTGTTTTGTGAATGTATCAAAGGACACAGATCAAAAGTGTATTTGTTTTTTGTATTAATGAAGCTGAGGTTCAGATCATCCATGATCTAACTGAAGGGTGAAACTCCATGGGCACCCACTAAATGGCCTCCTTTTTTTCCCATCCCATGGGATGGGTGGGCAAGTAGAACATTAGACGCCCCAGAGCACTTTGCAGCCAGTGAAGGATTTTTGAAGTGTAGCTATTTCCCAGTTCAGTGGCCCTCAATGGCAGAGTGCCAGGCAGCTTGTTCTCTGAAGGCAACCGGCTCTATCAGGTAGCATCATGTTCTATTCAGAGACTTTTCCCCCGGGTGGAACAAACCATTACAAGGGGACATAAATTTAAGGTGAATGGTGGAAGATATAGGGGGGATGGCAGAGGTAGGTTATTTACCCAGAGAGTAGTGGGGCATGGAATGCACTGCCTGTGGAAGTAGTTGAGTCAGAAACATTAGGGACCTTCAAGCGGCTATTGGATAGGTACATGGATTACGGTAGAATGATGGGGTGTCGATTAATTTTTTCTTAATCACGGACAAAGGTTCGGCACAACATTGTGGGCCGAAGGGCCGGGTCTGTGCTGTATTTTTCTATGTTCTATGTTCTCTATGTTCTATTAGTGGGACAGACATTAGCAGGCTCAAACTAATGATATGTTGACCTGTGTTTCATTGATTCATTGGTTAGCATGGTGGCACAGTGGCTAGCACTGCTGCCTCACAGTGCCAGTGACCCGGGTTCAATTCCGGCCTTAGGTCACTGTCTGTGTAGAGCTTGCACATTCTCCCCGTGTCTGTGTGGGTTTCCTCTGGGTGCCCCGGTTTCCTCCCACAGATCAAAGATGTGCAGTTATGTGGTTTGGCGGTGATCAATTGCCCCTTAGTGTCTAATGATGTGTAGGTTAGTTGGGGTTACAGGGAAAATGGCCGTAGGTAGGGTGTTTCTTCAGAGGATCAGTGCAGAGGCCAAATGGCCTCCCTCTGCACAGTATGGATTCTATGGATTGGCCCTTGCAAAACTGACAATGAAATTGGGATTAAAAACTGTGCTCATGCATTTGTTCAAATCTTTGGTCGGCCATTCATAGCACTTCTTTTGATTTCACAGCCACCAGTAAGTTTTTCAGCGCAGCCTGTGCTCCAGGGGCAGGGATTTCCTTCCCCAACCTCTGCAGGCTCTGCAGGGGCAGGAAATCCTACAACAGAGAGAGGAATTACTTCTGTGAAACCACTGACAACGAGCCTTACTATGGTTCGGAAGGTGCACTCAGGTAGGTCATCTCTAAACTGGGGGGCCTTAACAATGCTTAATGGACTGCCACATGCTTCTGAGTGAGCCTGGCACTGCAGCGTGTGATTCTGAATCTTACTTTGCGGCATTTGATTGTTTTCTGCCTTTACACTCTGGATAAACTCCTGTTTAGATTCACAAAAGATATTAGCTGTCAGTCACAGAACTTGTGCTTTCAAGTTGCAGTGCAGAGACTTGTTGATATGCAGACTGACACTCCAGCACAATAATGAGGGAATGCTGCATGGTTGGATGTGCTGATTTTGGATGAAATGTTAAACAATGGCTTCCATTGAGTGGACGTGAAAGATTCCATGGCACTGTTTGAAGAACAGGGGAGTTCTACCTGATGCCCTTGCCAATATTTATCACTAAACCAGCATTGCTAAATCAAATTATCCAAGTCATTTATTTCATTTTTTGTGGGACCTTGTGATAGAGAAATGAGCTGCCATGTTTCCTACATTGCAGTAGTGACTACTCTTCATAATTACTTCATTGGCTATAAAGCGCTTTGTTGCAAGAGGTACAAGAGCGTTCTTTTTATCTGTTGCTGTGGACAAATTGGGTCAAATTCCTGGAACTCCCTCCCTATCAGCACTGTGGGAGTACCTACACTTCAGGGACTGCAAGTTCAAGAAGGCAGTTCACCACCATCTTCTGAAGGGCAATGCAGGATTGGCAATAAATAAGAACATAAGAACTAGGAGCAGGAGTAGGCAATCTGGCCCCTCGAGCCTGTTCCGCCATTCAATGATATCATGGCTGATCTTTTGTGGACTCAGCTCCACTTTCCAGCCCAAACACCAGAACCCTTTATTCCTTTATTCTTAAAAAAAATATCTATCTTTATCTTATAAATTTAGATTACCCAATTATTTTTTCTATTAAGGGGCAATTTAGAGTGGCCAATCCACCTACTCTGCACATTTTTGGGTTGTGGGGGCGAAACCCACGCAGACACGGGGAGAATGTGCAAACTCCACACGGACAGTGACCCAGAGCCGGGATCGAACCTGGGACCTCAGCGCCGTGAGACGGTTGTGCTAACCACTAGGCCACCGTGCTGCCCTCTATCTTTATCTTTTAAATAAATGTTTTTTATTCAGTTTTCATGTTTTATATTGAACAAATTACAAATTGTTAGAGAGAGAAAAAAAAAACACGCAAAAATTAACATATATATTTACAGGTGAGCATCTTCGTAGTAATAACTGTGGCCTCCCCCTCTTTGCCGGCATACATATTTTACATTCCCCAACATGTTTATTGGCATTTATTTAGTTTGGTTTTGGGCCTTAGCTAGCCATCAAACCCCCGTAACGAGCCCGTAGCCCCCCCCCCCCCCCCCCCCCCCCCCCCCCGCCGGCTACCTTCCCCCGACTATTCTTCCTCTTGTACGTTGGCCACAAACAGGTCCCGGAACAATTGCATGAATAGCTCCCACGTTCTGTGGAAGCCGTCGCCCGACCCTCGGATGGCGAATTTGATTTTCTCCATTTGGAGAGAATCCGAGAGGTCGGACAGCCAGTCTGCAGCTCTGGGCGGTGCTGCTGACCGCCAGCCAAACAGGATTCTACGGCGGGCGATCAGGGAGGCAAAGGCAAGGGCGTCCGCCCTCCTCCCCAGGAATAGATCTGGCTGGTCTGAAACCCCGAAGACCGCCACTATCGGGCATGGCTCCACCCTCACCCCCACCACTTTGGACATAGCCTCGAAGAAGGCTGTCCAGTACTCCACAAGTCTGGGCAAAGACCAGAACATGTGGGCATGGTTGGCCGGGCCTCTTTGGCACCGCTCACATCTGTCCTCCACCTCTGGGAAGAACCTACTCATACGGTTTCTCGTTAAGTGGGCTCTATGTACCACTTTTAGTTGCGTCAGGCTGAGCCTTGCGCACGTGGAGGTGGAGTTGACCCTATGCAGTGCTTCGCTCCAGAGTCCCCACCCTATCTCCATCCCCAGGTCGTCCTCCCATTTCCTTCTTGTTGCGTCCAGTACGGTGTCGTCCCTATCTACCAGTCGGCCATACATGTCACTACAGTTCCCTTTCTCTAGGATACTTGCGTCCAGTAGGTCTTCCAGTAGTGTCTGTCGTGGCGGTTGTGGGTACGTCCTTGTCTCCTTTCGTAGGAAGTTTTTGAGCTGCAGGTACCGTAGCTCATTCCCCCCAGCTAGCTGAAATTTCTCTGTCAGTTCGTCCAGTGTTGCGATCCTGTCGTCCGTGTATAGGTCCCTGACTGTCAGTGTCCCCCCGTCCTGTCTCCACCTTTTGAAGGTGGCGTCGGTCAGTGCTGGTTTGAACCTATGGTTGTTGATGATGGGAGCCTTGTCCGACATTTTGTTCAGGCCAAATTGCTGCCGCAGTTGGTTCCAGGCTGTCACCACTGGGCTGCTGGAGTGTTTTTTGGGTGGGGATGGGAGTGCTGCCGTGGCGAGGGCCCGGAGGGAGGTCCCCATGCAGGAGGCCTCCTCCGCACGCACCCACTCGGCTTCTGGCTCCTGGATCCATCCCCTTACTCGCTCGGCTGTTGCCGCCCAGTGGTAGAATTGTAGATTCGGGCGGGCTAGCCCCCCCCTGGATTTTGTTTTCTGTAGGACCTTCTTTGGGATCCTAGCATTTTTACCCCCCCATACGAACGCCATGATAAGCTTGTCCAGCGCTATGAAGAAGGCCTTGGGGATGTAGATCGGAATGGATCTAAACAGGAAGAGGAACCTGGGCAATACGTTCATTTTGATCGTCTGGACTCTTCCTGCGAGGGAGAGTGGGAGTGTGTTCCATCTTTGCAGGTCCTTTTTTACTTCCTCCGCCAGGCTGGTGAGGTTCCATTTGTGGATCCCTTTCCAGTCATGGGCTATTTGGATCCCCAGGTAGCGGAATTTATGTCGGGCTTGTTTGAACGGCAGCCCCTTTAGTGCTGCCCCCCCCCCTTGCTGGTGTACTGGGAAGATCTCGCTTTTGCTCATGTTGAGTTTGTAGCCCGAGAAGGCTCCAAACTCTTTCAGGAGCGCGATGATTCCGTCCATGCTGCTTTGTGGGTCCGAGATGTAGAGGAGCAGATCGTCTGCATAGCTTGAGACTCTGTGCTCTCTGCCTCCCCTTCGGATCCCCCTCCAATTTTTTGCTGCCCTGAGCGCAATTGCTAGCGGTTTTCTATCTTTATCTTAAAAACATTTAATGAAGGAGCCTCAACTGCTTCACTGGACTGGGAATTCCATAGATTTACAACCCTTTGGTGAAGAGGTTCCTCCTAAACTCAGTCCTAAATCTACTTCCCCTTTCTTTGAGGCTATGCCCCCTAGTTCTGCTTTCACCCACCAATGGAAACAACCTGCCCGCAGCAGGGTAGCATGGTGGTTAGCATAAATGCTTCACAGCTCCAGGGTCCCAGGTTCGATTCCCGGCTGGGTCACTGTCTGTGTGGAGTCTGCACGTCCTCCCCCTGTGTGCGTGGGTTTCCTCCGGGTGCTCCGGTTTCCTCCCACAGTCCAAAGATGTGCGGGTTAGGTGGATTGGCCATGTTAAATTGCCCGTAGTGTCCTAATAAAAGTAAGGTTAAGGGGGGGGGGGGTATAGGGTGGATACGTGGGTTTGAGTAGGGTGATCATGGTTCGGCACAACATTGAGGGCCGAAGGGCCTGTTCTGTGCTGTACTGTTCTATGTTCTATGTTCTATCTATCCTATTCCTAAATCCCTTCATAATTTTATGTTTCTATAAGATCCCCCCCCCCCCCCCCCCCGCATCCTTCTAAATTCCGAGTACAGTCTCAGTCCACTCAACCTCTCCTCGTAATCCAACCCCCTCAACTCAGAGATTAACCTAGTGAATCTCCTCTGCACACCCTCCAGCGCCAGCACGTCCTTTCTCAGGTAAGGAGACCAAAACTGAACACAATACTCCAGGTGTGGCCTCACGAACACCTTATACAATTGCAGCATAACCTCCCTAGTCTTAAACTCCATCCCTCTAGCAATGAAGGACAAAATTCCATTTGCCTTCTTAATCACCTGTTGCACCTGTAAACCAACTTTTTGCAACTCATGCACTTAGCACACCCAGGTCCCTCTACACAGCAGCATGCTTTAATATTTTATAATTTAAATAATAATCCCTTTTGCTGTTATTCCTACCAAAACGGATAACCTCACATTTGTCAACATTGTATTCCATCTGCCAGACCCTAGCCCATTCACTTAACCTATCCAAATCCCTCTGGAGACTTCCGGTATCCTCTGCACCTTTCGCTTTACCACTCATCTTAGTGTCATCTGCAAACTTGGACACATTGCCCTTGGTCCCCAACTCCAAATCATCTATGTAAATTGTGAACAATTGTGGGCCCAACACGGATCCCTGAGGGACACCACTAGCTACTGATTGCCAACCAGAGAAACACCCATTAATCCCCACTCGTTGCTTTCTATTAATTAACCAATCCTGTATCCATGCTACTACTTTGCCCTTAACGCCATGCATCTTTATCTTATGCAGCAACCTTTTGTGTGGCACCTTGTCAAAAGCTCTTTTTTTTCCTGGGAAATAAAACTAGCCAAGCCAGCGTCGCCCAAATCCCGTAAACAAATTTTAAAAAATCTCATATCCACCTTGTAAATTTGTTCCGACACAATCTTTGGACCAGTTGCCACAGCACAACCCACTGGCTGATATGTGGGTCTCATGCTTGTCCTCATGCAGTGTTTTGTTTGAAACCCCTCATTTTGATCTTGATGTGATTGGCTGGTCTTCACGTAATGGCATGAGTCAGCAGGCACGCTGGAAGGTTAGGACAGTAGCAATGTGTAATCGCCCGCACGGGACCGAGGGATGGGAATGATTATCTTCCCTGTGTCCCTTGTGGAGTACAAGGCAGGGGATCTCTATTAACCTTTTTATAAAAGATCGGCCAGTAAGGCACTGAGTAGAAAGGAACTCGGTATGGATCTACCGGGCTGTGAATGTATTGTTTTGTAAACAAAAACGTTTCTTTATTTTACTCGACATGGACTCCCCTTGTCCTTATTAAAGAATGGACCTAGGCAATACTAGCTTTCAGGGATAGGGGCATGAGATTACAAGCCAGCTCATGGTGGTGTACCCTGTGCATCAGATCTCCAATACAATACTAAGACAGATAATTGCACTCATGCTGCATGAAGCATTTTCCCACTTGTGCGTCAATGCAAAACAGTTTTGATTGCACGTTGAAGCACAAGAAATGAAACCTTATGTCAAATCGGGGCTCATTGAGACTTGTAACGTAGGAATGCCTTCAAACCAAATGGTGTGAGCCCCTCCATCCCCTCAGGTTTGACAGGATCATGTTTGCTGAGGGAATAAAACTTCAAAGCGAGACTCCTTGGCCACTGGACAAACTTAGTGCAGTCTTTTTTTAAAAAGTATTTTTAGTCCAAATTTTCAACTTTTTTACATTTTACAACAATAACAAACCCGTCCAACACATTAAACAACTCACCCACCCAGACCGCCCCCCTGCCCCCCACCCCTTCCTCAGCAGTCAACGGTAGCCAACTCTCCAAAATGCAGAATGAATATATCCCAACTTCTGTAAAACCCATCACTCTTAGAACTAATTTCACCTTCTCCATGACTAAGAACTCCAGCAGGTCCCCCCGCCCATGCCGAAGCACAGGGTGGAGAAGCTGACCTCCACCTCAGCAAAACCCGCCTGCGAGATATCAGCGAGGCAAAGACATCTGTCCCACACCCATCTGGAACTCCGGCCTGTCCGACACCCCGAATATGGTTTCCAGGGGACTGGGCTCCACATCTAAATGCAAAATACCCGAATTGGTGCTGAAAACCACCCTCCAAAACCTTTCCAGCTTCAGGCAGGACCAAAACATATGCACATGGTTGGCTGGACCCTTCCCACAGCGCTCACAGATATCCTCCACCTCCTCAAACAGCCGGCTCATCCTTAACTTTGTCAGGTGCACCCTATACACCACCTTCAGCTGTATCAGCCCCAGCCTCGCACACAAAGTGGAGGCATTCACCTTCCGCAGCACCTCACACCACAATCCTTCCTCCAATCCCGCCCCCCCCCCCCCCCCCCAATTCTTCCTACCACTTAGCCTTAACCCCCTCCATGGACACTTTATCCTCCTCCACTATCCTCCCATAAATCGCCAAGTTGATCCCCCTCTCCAGCCCCACTGCTTGTCGTAATATACATCCAGGCATATCATGGTGCGCAGACAGGCAGTGATGGACACACAGGATGACCAATGAACACACAGAACACAGCAGCCAATCACCAGACAGGACACAGCCACTATAAAGCCAGAGGGCACTAGTTTTCCCGCTCTCTGGGGATCCAGCCTCTGAGACAGTCAGAGCTCGTAATCAGCAACTAGAACACACACCATGTGGTAGATTATCAGAGAATTTATCATAGAATTTACAGTGCAGAAGGAGGCCATTCGGCCCATCGAGTCTGCACCGGCTCTTGGAAAGAGCACCCTACCCAAGGTCAACACCTCCTCCCTATCCCCATAACCCAGTAACCCCACCCAACACCAAGGGTAGTAAGATAGTCTGATCAGGTTAGCCTCAGGTCTCCAGCATAGTATCAACCCACAGTTAAAGCATATATTATAGTTTTTTTTAAAAATAATTTTTATTGGAATTTTTTACAGAAAATATAACAACAAACAATGAAATGCAACAAAATAACCCCATAATAACTGTAACACCCCCCAAACCGTATCAACGCATGTATCACATCCCCCCCCCCCACCACCCCCCCCCCCCAAACCCCAATGAACAACAAAAAAAAACTTTAAAATAAATTAAAATTAAATAAACAAACATAGTCATCGTCCCCCCTTCCCTCCCCCTTCCCCCCTCCCCCCCGGGTTGCTGCTGCTGCTGTCCCCGTACCCTATCATTGAGCCAGAAAGTCGAGGAAAGGTTGCCACCGCCTAAAGAACCCTTGTACCGACCCTCTCAGGGCGAATTTGACCCTCTCTAGCTTGATGAAACTCGCCATGTCGTTGATCCAGGTCTCCACGCTTGGGGGCCTCGCATCCTTCCGTTGTAGCAAGATCCTTCGCCGGGCTACTAGGGACGCAAAGGCCAGCACACCGGCCTCTTTCATCTCCTGCACTCCCGGCTCCACCCAACCCCATCCCCATCCTAGCTTGACTCTGGATCCCACCACCCTCGACACCGTCCTCGCCACCCCCTTCCAGAACTCGTCCAGTGCCGGGCATGCCCAGAACATATGGGCATGGTTCGCTGGACTCCCCGAACACCTAACACACCTGTCTTCACCCCCAAAGAACCTACTCATCCTAGACCAGGACATGTGGGCCCGGTGCAGCACCTTGAATTGGATGAGGCTAAGCCGCGCACATGAGGAGGAAGAATTAACCCTCTCCAGGGCATCAGCCCATGTCCCGTCTTTGATCTGCTCCCCTAGTTCCCCCTCTCACTTAGCTTTCAGCTCCTCTACTGACGCCTCCTCCACCTCCTGCATTACCTTGTAGATATCAGAAATCTTCCCCTCTCCGACCCAGACCCCCGAAAGCACCCCGTCACTCACCCCCCTCGCGGGAAGCGAAGGGAATCCCTCCACCTGCCGTCTAGCAAATGCCTTTACCTGCAGATACCTGAACATGTTCCCCGGGGGAGCCCAAATTTCTCCTCCAACTCCCCCAGGCTCGCAAACCTCCCATCAATAAACAGGTCCCTCAGCTGTCTGATGCCTGCTCTGTGCCAACCCTAGAACCCCCCCATCAATGTTCCCCGGGACAAACCGATGGTTCCCCCTTAACGGAGCCTCCATCGAGCCCCCCACTTCTCCCCTATTTCGCCTCCACTGCCCCCAAATCTTGAGGGTAGCCGCCACCACCGGGCTCGTGGTATACCTCGTGGGAGGGAGCGGCCACGGCGCCGTTACCAGGGCCCCCATGCTTGTATCTCCACAGGACGCCCTCTCCATCCATTTCCATGCTGCCCCCTCCCCCTCCATCACCCACTTGCGCACCATCGACACATTGGCCGCCCAATAATACCCCGAGAGATTGGGTAACGCCAGCACCCCCCCCCATCTCTACCCCGCTCCAAGAAGACCCTCTTCACCCTCGGGGTCCCATGCGCCCAAACAAAGCTCATTATGCTGCTAGTCACCCTTCTAAAAAAGGCCCTAGGGATAAAGATGGGCAAGCACTGGAAGAGGAACAAGAACCTCGGGAGAACCGTCATTTTGACGGACTGCACTCTACCCGCCAATGATAGCGGCACCATGTCCCACCTTTTAAATTCCTCCTCCATCTGCTCCACCAGCCTGGTAAAGTTAAGCTTATGGAGAGTCCCCCAACTCCTGGCCACCTGCACCCCCAGGTATCTGAAACTCTTCACTGCCCTCTTAAACGGGAGCCTCCCAATTCCCTCCTCTTGATCACCCGGGTGTACTACAAATACCTCGCTCTTGCCTAAATTTAACTTATAGCCCGAGAAGCTCCCAAACTCAGCCAACAGCTCCATCACCCCCGGCATTCCCCCCTCTGGGTCCGCCACATACAACAGCAGGTCGTCCGCAATCAGCGATACCCGATGTTCCTCCCCACCCCGCACCAGACCCCTCCATCTCCCTGACTCCCTCAACGCCATAGCCAGAGGTTCAATCGCCAATGCAAAAGCAAGGGGGGCAGGGGGCACCCCTGCCTGGTCCCACGGTAGAGCCTAAAGTACTCCGATCTCCTTCCATTGGTAACTACACTCGCCATCGGAGCCGCGTAGAGCAGCCTCACCCATTTGATGAATCCCTCCCCGAATCCGAACCGCTCCAGCACCTCACACAGGTACCCCCACTCAACTCTATCAAACGCTTTCTCTGCATCCAGCGCCACCACTATCTCCGCCTCCCCCTCCACTGCCGGCATCATAATAACATTTAGCAATCTCTGCACACTCATGTTGAGCTACCGTCCTTTGACAAATCCTGTCTGATCCTCGTGTATCACCCCTGGCACACAATCCTCTATCCTGGTGGCCAGGATCTTCGCCAGCAACTTAGCATCAACATTGAGGAGCGAGATAGGCCTGTATGATTCACACTGCAAGGGGTCCTTATCCCGCTTTAGGATCAGAGAGATCAGTGCCCGCGACATCGTCGGGGGCAAAGCCCCCCCCTCCCATGCCTCATTGAAAGCTCGCACCAACAGGGGGCCCACCAGATCCGCATACTTTTTATAAAATTCCACCGGGAACCCATCCGGCCCCGGCGCCTTACCTGACTGCATTTGTCCAATCCCCCTGACTAGCTCCTCCAACTCTATTGGCGCCCCCAGCCCCTCTACCAGCTCCTCTTGAACCCTTGGGAAACATAGCCTGTTCATGAAGCTCTCCATCCCCCCTCTCCCCACCGGAGGTTCCGACCAGTACAGTTCCTCGTAGAAGTCCCTAAAGACCCCATTTACTTCTGCCCCCTTCTGCACTACATTCCCACCCTTATCCGTTACTCCACCAATTTCCCTAGCCGCATCCCGCCTACGGAGCTGATGAGCCAACATCCTGCTCGCCTTCTCCCCACACTCATATACCGCGCCCTGCGCCCTCCTCCACTGTGTCTCCGCCTTTCTGGTGTCAACAAGTCAAATTTGGCCTGAAACCTGCGCCGTTCCCCCAGCAATCCCTCCTCCGGTGCCTCCGCGTATCTCCTGTCCACATCCAGGAGCTCTCCCACCAGTCTCTCCCTCTCCTTCCTCTCCCTCCTTTCCCTGTGGGCCCGGATGGAGATCAGCTCCCCCCAGATCACTGCTTTCAGAGCCTCCCAGACCATCCCCACCCGGACCTCCCCCATGTCGTTGGTATCAAGATACCCCTCAATACTTCCCCGGACCCTCCTACAAAACCTCCTCATCAGCCAGCATCCCCACATCCAGGCGTCATAGCGGGCGCTGGTCCAGCGCCTCCCCCATCTCCAGATCAACCCAGTGCGGAGCATGGTCTGAAATCGCTATGGCCGAATACTCGGTATCCTGCACCTTCGGGATCAATCCCCTGCTCAGGACGAAAAAATCTATTCGGGAATAAACCCTATGGACATGAGATAAAAAGGAATACTCCCGCGTTCTCGGCCTCCCAAACCTCCAGGGATCCACCCCTCCCATCTGGTCCATAAACCCCCTCAGCACTTTGGCCGCCGCCGGTCTCCTGCCCGTCCTTGAACTGGACCGGTCCAGTGGGGGATCCAGCACTGTGTTAAAGTCTCCCCCCATGATCAGGCCCCCTGCCTCCAGGTCCGGAATGTGGCCCAACAAGCGCCTCATGAAGCCAGCATCATCCCAATTCGGGGCATATACATTAACCAGCACCACCTTCTCTCCCTGCAGCCTACCCTTCACCATAATATATCTGCCCTCCTTGTCCGACACCACCTCAGCCGCCTCGAACGCCACCCTCTTCCCCACCAGAATCGCCACCCCCCGGTTCTTCGCGTCTAATCCTGAGTGAAAAACCTGCCCCACCCACCCCTTCCTCAGACGAACCTGGTCCGCCACCTTCAAGTGGGTCTCCTGGAGCATAGCCACGTCCGCCTTCAGCCCCTTCAGATGAGAAAATACCCTAGTTCTCTTAACCGGCCCATTCAGCCCCCTCACGTTCCAGGTAATCAGCCGGATCAGAGGGCAACCCGCCCCCCTCCCCTGCCGGCTAGCCATAGCTTATCGACTGTTCGCCCCAGGCCAGATCGCCCCACCCGACCCGTTCCCCATGGCGATAATGCCTCTCCTCTACCCCCCCGGCCCACACCAGCTCCTTCCTGGCCATTCCAGCAGGAACCCGGTATCCCCCCCCCCCCCCTCCAGGCTAGGACCCCTCCTAGCAGCGACGCACCCTCCATGGTACTTCTGTGAGTCAGCTGACTTCTGCTGACCCCGGCAACTCCCGCCAAAACGCATCCCCTCCCGGCATGGGGTCATCCTTTTCTTGCCACACCTCCTTGGCACCGCTTCAGCGCGGGAAAGAAAACCAGTAGAGGCCACGCCCCCACCTCCAGCTCCGCCCCCCCGCCCCGCAGCGCGGGCATCCAGAGGAAAGCCCGCGCTTTTACACTGCCACACCCCACCCTTCTGACGCAGCTCCCCAAAATCCAGTTTCACCCCAACCCCCAGCCCCGTACAGAAGAGAACATATAAAGCACATACCCACAACGTTCCCCACATACCCCACACCCATACCCAACAGACAAACCCACCCGGAAACAGAGCAGAAGAAAACCAGCATAAAAAACACGTGTCAAAATTGCAGAACATCAACAGCGAAAAAAAACAGCAACGGCCATAGTGTGTCCCCAGACCCTAGTTCAAGTCCAGCTTCTCCGCCTGTACAAAGGCCCACGCCTCCTCCGGGGACTCGAAGTAGTGGTACCGGTCCTTATATGTCACCCACAGGCGCGCAGTCTGCAGCATTCCAAATCTGACCTGCCTGGCATGCAGCACCGCCTTCGTCCGGTTGAACCCGGCCCGCCACTTAGCCACCTCCGCACTCCAGTCCTGGTAGATTCGCACTACCGAATTCTCCCACTTGCTGCTCCTCTCTTTCTTGGCCCAGCGCAGCGCAAACTCCCGGTCGCTGAACCGATGGAACCGCACCAGCACCGCCCGCGGAGGTTCATTTGCCTTAGGCCTCCTGGCCAGCATTCTGTGAGCCCCCTCAAGCTCCAGGGGAAAATGGAAGGACCCCGCTCCCATCAACGAGCTCAACATCGTGGTCACATACGACGGGAGATCCGACCCCTCCAGCCCCTCCGCCAGGCCCAGGATCCTCAAATTCTTTCGCCTCGTGCGAACGTCCAGCTCCTCCAAGCGGTCTTGCCACTTTTTGTGGAGTGCCTCGTGCAACTCCACTTTCCCCACGAGGACCACGGCCTCCTCCTCCCGCTCTGCGGCCTGCTGCTGCAACTCCCGAATGGACACCTCCTGGGCCTCCTGGGTCTCAAGCCAGGGCCGGCTCAAGGCACCGGCAACTCGGGCAGTCGCCCGGGGCTCCATGTGCTAGGGGGCGCCAGAGACTCGGGTCCCGCGCATGCGCAGTTGGGCCGGTGTCAACCAGCGCATGCGCGGTGGCCGCATTCCCCCAGGGTGGCCGCACTCCCCCAGGGCGCCCCCCCCTCTGTCCGCCACCCCCCCCCCCCCCCCCGGTCCGCCCCCCCCCCCGGTCCGCCCCCCCCCCCCCCCGGTCCCCCCCCCCTCGCTAGGTCCGCTCCCCCCCCTCGGGTTCGCCCCCCCCCTCGGATCCGCCCCCCCCCCCTCGGGTCCGCCCCCCCTCGGGTCCGCCCCCCCCCTCGGGTCCGCCCCCCCCTCGGGTCCGCCCCCCCCTCGGGTCCGCCCCCCCCTCGGGTCCGCCCCCCCCTCGGGTCCGGCCCCCCCCCGGCTCGGTCCGCTCCCCCCCTCGGTCCGCTACCCCCCTCGTCCCCCCCCCCCGGACTCTCCCCCCCCCCGTCTCTCCCCCCCCCTCGCTCTCTCCCCCCCCCCTCGCTCTCTCCCCCCCCCCTCGCTCTCTCCCCCCCCCTCGCTCTCTCCCTCCCCCCCTCGCTCTCTCCCCCCCCCCTCGGTCTCTCCCCCCCCCCCACTCGGTCTCTCCACCGCCTTCTTGGGTCCGCTCCCCCCTTCTCGGGTCCGCTCCCCCCTCCTCGGGTCCGCTCCCCCCTCCTCGGATCCGCCCCCCCCCCCCTCGGGTCCGCTCCCACCCTCTCGGGTCCGCTCCCCCCCCCCTCGGGTACGCTCCCCCCGCCCCCCCCCTCGGCCCCGCCCCCCCCTCGGCCCCGCCCCTCTCTCGGCCCCCCCCCCCCCCAAGGGCACCGAAGTTCAGCTTGCCCGGGGCGCCAGCAACCCTGGGGCCGGCGCTGTCTCAAGCAGCCTGTTGGTAGTCGCATTCAGGGAGTCCAGCAACTCAGCCTTCAGCTCCGCAAAACAGTGCAGGAGAGAAGCCTGCTGCTCCTGCGCCCACTTCCACCAGTCCTCTGGTGTTCCGCCGGCCGCCATTTTGTCCTTCTTCCCCCGCTTTTCTTGGGGAGCTGCTGCAGCTTTTTCCTTTGCCCCACTCCGAGTGAGCACCATAAATTATGGGGAATGCTCCTCTAGACACCTTCCCCCACCGGGATTCATCGAGACAGCGCCGTTTGGGGCCCTCAAATCGGCCCAAAAGTCCTAACGTAGCGGGAGCTGCCGAACGTGCGGCTTAGCTCCGCATAGCCACAACTGGAAGTCGCATGTATTATAGTTAAGTGTTCAATAAAATTGAGTTGCATTTCTTAAAGTGTTGGAAGCCTGTCTCTCTCACTACTGCAGTAAACGCAGCCCTCGCAGACCCAGCTTACCCAACACATCACCGCTGACGGAGATGAGGCGGAAGCTATCAGGAAGGTCAGGAAGATCTTCCTTGCAATGTCCCGCACCAGCATGTACCGGAAACTCTACCCCCACCGGCATTCCTGGTCCCAACCTAAAATGCTGCCGGAACTGTCTCCAAATCCTCAGCGTGGCCGCCACCACTGGACTCACTGACTACTTCCCTGGCCATTGGGAGCGGCGCTGTTGCCAGCGCCCACAACCCCGACCCCCTACATGAGCCCGCCTCCATCCTTACCCACAAAGCCCCCACCTTCCCATTCCATCCCTGAACCTTCTCTGCATTTGCCACCCAATAGCAGCACATCAGATTCGGGTGGCCTAACCCGCCCGTCTGCCGTCCACTCTGCAGCACCACCTTAGAACATAGAACATAGAACGATACAGCGCAGTACAGGCCCTTCGGCCCTCGATGTTGCACCGACATGGAAAAAAACTAAAGGCCATCTAACCTACACTATGCCCTTATCATCCATATGCTTATCCAATAAATTTTTAAATGCCCTCAATGTTGGCGAGTTCACTACTGTTGCAGGTAGGGCATTCCACGGCCTCACCACTCTTTGCGTAAAAAACCCACCTCTGACCTCTGTCCTATATCTATTACCCCTCAATTTAAGGCTATGTCCCCTCGTGCTAGCCACCTCCATCCGCGGGAGAAGGCTCTCGCTGTCCACCCTATCTAACCCTCTGATCATTTTGTATGCCTCTATTAAGTCACCTCTTAACCTTCTTCTCTCTAACGAAAACAACCTCAAGTCCATCAGCCTTTCCTCATAAGATTTTCCCTCCATACCAGGCAACATCCTGGTAAATCTCCTCTGCACCCGTTCCAAAGCTTCCACGTCCTTCCTATAATGAGGCGACCAGAACTGTACGCAATACTCCAAATGCGGCCGTACTAGAGTTTTGTACAACTGCAACATGACCTCATGGCTCCGGAACTCAATCCCTCTACCAATAAAGGCCAACACACCATAGGCCTTCTTCACAACCCTATCAACCTGGGTGGCAACTTTCAGGGATCTATGTACATGGACACCGAGATCCCTCTGCTCATCCACACTACCAAGAATTTTACCATTAGCCAAATTAACTTCTTAGCCAACTTCTTTGTCCTGGCCACCTCCTCCGCCCATACAGGCTACGAGATCAGCCTTTCCACCCCTTCTGAAAAATGCATTGGGAACAAAAACCGACAGGCACTGAAATAAAAACATAAATCGCGGTAAAATGTTCATCTTCACCACCGGTACGCGGCCCATCAATGACAGGAAGATTATCCCACCTCAACAAATCAGCCTTCACCCACCCACCAGGCTAGAGAAATTAAAATTCCAAAGACCTACCCAGTCCCCGGCCACCTTCACCCCCAGATACCTAAAGTGAGATGCTGCCACACGGAATGGCAGCCCCCCAACTCAGCCCCCGGCCCTGGAGAGGAAACCACAAAATATTCACTCTTCCCCAAATTTAGCTTATACCCTGAGAACGTCCCAAATCTTTGAAGCAAGCCCATTATGTCCCCCACTGAGGAGCCCGGCTCTGGAACAAATCATCCGCGTACAAGGGCACTTTATGCTCCATTCCACCCCCATCCCCTTCCACAACTCCGTGCTCCTCAGTGCAATGGCCAAGGGCTCTATCGCAAACGCAAACAGAAGGGGGGACGCCCCTGCCTTGTCCCCCTGTCAATAAAAAATACCCTGAAATCACCATTTGTGCACACACTCTCCATCGGCACCTTATATAGCACCTGCCCCCATGTCAAAAATATCAGCCCAATCCCAAATTTCTCCAATACCGCAATCAGATACCTTTACTCTTCACCAGTCGCAACAACCCCTCATGTTCTATGTCATCATTCTGACCAGGGGTCTCTCATCACCCCCCTGCCCCTCCTATCCACCATCACCATTACCCCAGGCCCCGCCTATCTCGCCAGATCTGCCCCATCCTTTGGTTACCATTGACTCTGCCGCCCCACTCCCAGAATACCCCTATCCACTTCCTCTTACAAACACTCCTCCCAGTATCGATCCACTCCTCCCCCATTCACACATCCCAGGTCCAACGACCCCTCCCCCCACCACACTCCCGTTCACTAGCCAACCTTCGATTTCTAGTGCGGTGACCCGATGCCAGAGGCTCACCCCCTCGCCCTCCTCCCCATCCCCTCCTCAGAAACCCAGCCCCACATGCCCAACACCCACCCCCCTCGAACCAAGAAACAAAAAAGAACTGCACCCGTAAGGAAAAAGCCCCCAACACATGTAAATAACCCCCCATTTAAGAAACAGAAACAAAACACCAATCCAAATAGAAAACCCTCAATAAGAGAAAAAGTCCCGGCCCCCATTAACCAAATCCAAATCCCAACTCTCAACTCAGCCCCAGTCCCACAGTCTGAACGAAAGCCTCCGCCGTCTCCACCGTCTCAAAATAAAAGTCCTTCTAATTGTGCGTCACTCTCAGCTTCACGGGGTAGACCATTCCAAATCTCACTTTGCTGCCTTTCAATGCTGCCTTCACCCATCCAAAGGCTGCCCCCCTTCTCACCAACACTGCCGTTAGATCTTGTTATATGTGCATACCAATGCCTTCCCACTTCACCTCGCGTCTCTGCTTCGCCCAGCACAAAACTTTCACCTTCACGTGGTAGCTGTGGAAACAGCTTGGCGGCTCATTTGCCTTAGGCTTCAGCCTGAGTGACCAATATGCACTTTACAACCTGTAGAGGGAGTGTTCTTCCCCCTCCCCATCAACTCAACAAATATCTTTGCAAAGTACTCTGTCAGCCTCAGGCTTTCCACCCCTCAGGCAGACCCACAACCCTCAGATTCTGCCTCCTCGACCTGTTCTCCAGGTCCTCCACCTTAGCTCTGAGGCCTTTGTTGATCTCCGCCACCCTCTGCAACTCCTCACCCATCGAGGTGAACTGGTTGCTGTGTTGTGACAATGCCTCCTCCCCCACCTTCAACTTCTCTCCTCGCACCCGCACCTCGACCGATGTCTTCATCACTGCTGTCTTTACCAGAGCAATCACTTCCTCCACACACTCTTTCAGCGTAGCCACTATCTCCCTCCAAAGCACCTCCAAATGGCCTCTCAAACTCTGACATCATCTCGGTCAGTTTGCACCGTGAGGGGAGTGGCCCCACCTGACGACCCAGCCCCCACCATCGTTCTCCCTGCAGGACTCACGGACTCACTCACCGGCGGAATTTCACTTGTCCCCTTCTTTCCAGCACCTTTCTTCTGGAACTTCTACATTCCCCAACCTCCTCATGACTTCCCACACCAACTCATCTGAAAACCATTTCTGAGATCAGGATAAAAGTCCAAAAACCATAGACTCTATTATGAGCTACTTTTTTTTTCCAATTTAGAGTACCCAATTATTATTTTCCAATTAAGGGGCAATTTAGCGTGGCCAATCCACCTACTCTGCACATCTTTGGGGTGTGGGGGTGAAACCCACGCAGACACAGGGAGAATGTGCAAACTCCACATGGACAGTGACCCAGAGCCGGGATTGAACCCGCGTCCTCAGTGCCGTAGGTAGCTGTGCTAACCACTGAGTCACCGTGCTGCCCCTAGCAGGAGCCACCTAACATGTAACGTCCACCTACCTGTCGCCACTAGAAGTCAGGTGTTGTGCTTCTTAAGTGTTGTTGGAGCTGCAGGCATCCAGACAAGTGGAGTGTATTCCATCACATTCTTGACTTGTGCCTTGTTGAGGGTGGACAGGCTTTGTGGAGTCTCTCCTATCTCTTCTGACTCCATGCACAAGTTCCCACTACTGTCCTTGACCGGCCCTACCCTGACCCTGGTCATTCTTTTATTTCTCACATAAGAGTAAAACGCCTTGGGGTTTTCCTTGATCCGACCCGCCAAGGACTTCTCATGCCCCCTCCTAGCTCTCTTAAGCCCTTTTTTCAGCTCATTCCTTGCTACCTTGTCACCCTCAAGCGACGCAACTGAACCTTGTTTTCTCATCCTTACATACGCTTCCTTTTTCTTCTTGACAAGACATTCAACTTATTTTGTGAACCATGGTTCCCTCACCCGGCTATTTCCTCCCTGCTTGACAGGGACATACCTATCAAGGACACGCAGTATTTGTTCCTTGAACAAGCTCCACTTCTAATTTGTGCCTTTCCCTGACAGTTTCTGTTCCCATCTTATGCTCCCTAATTCTTGCCTAATCGCATCATAATTACCCCTCCCCCAATTATAAATTTTGCCCTGCCGTATGACCCTATCCCTCTCCATTGCAATAGTGAAAGACACCGAATTATGGTCACTATCTCCAAAGTGCTCTCCCACAAATAAATCTAACACTTGGCCCGGTTCATTACCCAGTACCAAATCCAATGTGACCCACCCTCTTGTCAGCCTATCCACATATTGTGTCAGGAAACCCTCCTGCACACATTGTACAAAAACTGCCCCATCCAAACTGTTCGACCTATAGAGGTTCCAATCAATATTTGGAAAGTTAAAGTCACCCATGACAACTACCCTGAGACCTCCACACCTATCCATAATCTGTTTTGCAATTTCTTCCTCCACATCTCTATTACTCCTAACAACGTGACCGCTCCTTTCCTATTTCTAACTTCAGCCCATATTACCTCAGTCGGCAGATCCCCCTCGAACTGCCTTTTTGCAGCCGTTAAACTATCCTTGATTACTGATTACTTGAGTACTGTTCTGTGTTCTGTGATTAACAATGCAACTCCTCCACCTCTTTTACCACGTTCCCTACACTTACTGAGACATCTATAACCCGGAACTTCCAACAACCATTCCTGTCTCTGTTCTAACCATGTCTCCGTAATGCCCACAACATCGTAGTCCCAAGTACCAATCCACGCTCCAAGTTCACCTACCTTATTCCAGATGCTCCTTGCATTGAAGTAGACACACTTCAACCCATTTTCCTGTCTGTCCAGTACACTCCTGCGACCTTGATACCCTCCTCAGTACCTCGCTACTCTCAATACTGGCTCCTGGACTACAGCTCGTTTTCCCATCCCCCTGACAAATTAGTTTAACCCCCCGCCCCCCGAAGAGCCGTAGCAAATTTCCCTCCCAGGATATTGGTGCCCCTCTTGTTCAGGTGCAAACTGCCCTGTCTGTACAGGTCCCACCTTCCCCAGAATGTGCTCCAATTATCCAAGTAACTGAAACCCTCCCTCCTACACCATTCCTGCAGCCACGTGTTTATCTGCACTCTCTTCCTATTCCTCAACTCAAAAGCACGTGGCACCGGCAACAAACCAGAGATGACAACATGGTTTATCCTGGCTCTCCGCTTCCACCCTAGCTCCCTAAATTCCTGTTTTAAATCCCTGTCCCTTCTCTTACCTATGTCATTGGTACTGATGTGTACCACGACTTGTGACTGTTCCCCCTCCCCTTTAAGGATTCTGAAAACACGGTTCAAGACGTCATGGACCCTGGCACCCGGGAGGCAACATACCATCCGTGAGTCTCTTTCGTTGCCACAGAACCGTCTATCTGTCCCTCTAACTATCGAGTCCCCAATAACTATTGCTCTCCTGCTCTCCTGCCATAGGGACGGACTCAGTGCAGGAGATCCATTCACCGTGGCTTACCCCTGGTAGGTCAAACCCCTAAACAGCATCCAAAGCGGTATACTTGTTATGGAGGGGCACGGCCACAGAGGATCCTTGCACTGACTGCTTCCTCCCAGCCCCTCTCACCGTCACACATCTATCTTGATTATTCGGAGTAACTACATCCCTGAAGCTACTATCTATGACCACCTCTGCCTCCTGAATGATCCGAAGTTCATCCAGCTCCAGCTCCAGTTCCCTAACGCGGTTTCTGAGGAGCTGGAGATGGGTGCACTTCCCACAGGTGAAATTAGCAGGGACACTGATGGTGTCCCTCACCTCAAACATTCTGCAGAAGGAACATTGCACTGCCATCCCTGCCATCCCCTCTAGATAGCTTGCGGATAAAACAAGAAAAAGAAATAAATAAAGAGCTTGCCTGATATTCACTCAACCCCTTAGGTTAGAGGAGGTGGAAGGGTGAAGGGCACTATAAGTGCAGTGTCTCGGGTTTAGGAACCGCCCAACTTAAATACAGGTAAAAATAAAACACTTAACCAGCAACCACTGCGCTCCGCACTATAATAGCAATCAGCTGTTATGGGCCCGCGCAAACAATTTAAATCTTTACTACTTACCCAGCAGTCACTCTGTCCTCACTCCGACTGGATTCAGCTGGAAACCCACAACAGTAAGCGTTTAAAAAATTTACTCCCCTTCTCAGCAAGCACTCACTCAGCAACCGCTGCGCCCCGCACGAGAACAGCAATCAACTGTTATGGGCCCGCCAAACAATTTAAATCTTTACTGCTTACCCAGCAGTCACTCGGTCCTCACTCCGACCGGATTCAGCTGGAAACTCGCAACAGGAAGTTTTAAAAAAAAATTTACTCCCCTTCTCAGCAAGCACTCACTTAGCAACTACTGCGCTCCGCACTATAACAGCAATCAGAATAGTTGCTGATTCAGTGATGATAATGCCATTGAATGTCAGGGGGCAATGTTTAGATTCTCTCTTATTAGAGATGGGCATTGCCTTGCACTTGTGTGGCGCAAATGCTTCTTGCCAGTTACCAGGATATTTTCCAGGTCTTGCTGCATTTGAACATGGACTGCTTCGGTATCTGAGGCATTGCAAATGTGCTGAACATTGTGCAGTCATCAACGAACAGTCCACTTCTGACCTTATAATAACAGAAAAGTCATTGATGAAGCAGCTGAAGATGGTTGGACCGAGGACACTACTCTGAGGAACTCCTGCAGTGATGTCCTGGGACTGAGATGATTGACCTCTAACAACCACTATCATCGTCCTTTGTGCCGGGTGTGACTCCAACCAGTGGAGGGATTTTTCTAAATTCCAATTTACTCCAGTTTTGCTCGGACCTCTTGATACCACACTCAATTAATTGCTGCCTTGATGTCAAGGACAGCCATTCTCACCTCACACCTCCTTGAGTTCAGCTCTCTTCTCCATGTTTGGACCAAGGCAGGAGTGAGGTCAGGAACTGAGTGACTCTGGTAGAATCAAAACTGAGCGTCAGTGAACAGGTTATTGCTGAGTAAGTGCCACTTGGTAGCATTATTGCTGATACCTTCCATCACTTTGCTGAGTATCAAGAGTAGACTGATGGGATGGTAATTGACTGGATTGGATTTATCGTGCTGCTTGTGTACCAGAACATACCTGGGCAATTTTCCACATTGCTGGGGAGGTGCCAGTGTTGTAGCTGTACTGGAACAGCTTGATTAGGGATGTGTCTAGTTCTGGAGCACATCTTCAGTACTATTGTCAGGGCCCATAGTTTTTTCAGTATATGGTGCCTTCAGCTGTTTCTTAGTATCACGTGGAGTGACTCGAGTTGGCTAATGACTGGCATCTATAATGCTGGCGACCTCAGGAGGCCGAGATAGATCATCCACTTGGTACTTCTAGTAAAAGATGGCTGCAAATGCATCAGCCTTTTCTTTTGCACTGATGTGCTGGGCTCCCCCATCATTGTGGATGGGGATATTTGTGAAGCCTGTTAGCTGTCCAATTGTCCACCACCATCCACTTC
The DNA here is from genome assembly GCF_902713615.1 of Scyliorhinus canicula. Lineage (NCBI taxonomy): Eukaryota > Metazoa > Chordata > Chondrichthyes > Carcharhiniformes > Scyliorhinidae > Scyliorhinus > Scyliorhinus canicula. The sequence continues at coordinate 75,713,770 of NC_052146.1, read as the reverse complement.
TGGATGTGGCAGGAGTTTAGATCTGATCTGTTGGCTATGGTTTCGCTTAGCTCTGCCTATCACAAAATGTTTTTGCTGCTTTGTAGAATTCCCTGCTTAATGCCAGTACAAAGTATCTAAGATGCTTCTATTTTCTGGCATTTTCTTACAGGTGTTTGGAAAGGGAAAATAGTGATATTGCCTTTCTGGATAGCACAGCTCTGGTCAACGTCAATGGTGAGTAAAGCTTGCATATTTTTATTTCCTTCAGGGTAGGTGGGTTGGCCACGCTAAGTTGCTCCTTAACGGGAAAAAATTAATTGGGTACTCTAAATTTAATTTTTTTAAATTATTTCCTTCAAGGTTTTATTTTGCTAGAGCAGCGGCTCTCACACTGGGTTCCATGGAATTCTGGGGTTCCGCAGGGATCCTCCTGGGGTTCCGCAGGACTCCTCCTGGGGTTCCGCAGGACTCCTCCTGGGGTTCCGCAGGGATCCTCCTGGGGTTCAGCAGGGATCTTCCTGGGGTTCCGCAGGGATCCTCCTGGGGTTCAGCAGGGATCTTCCTGGGGTTCCGCAGGACTCCTCCTGGGGTTCCGCAGGGATCTTCCTGGGGTTCGATGATCGGTCGGATCATTTTAAATTTTTAAAATAGCTTTCCTTTCAGCTTGCCCAATCGAAGGCGCCAGTTTCACTTTGTTAGCTACTGATAGGCACTCTAGCCAGCCTATCAGCAGCCAATTATCTGAGAAGCCAGCCTCTGATTGGATGAGCTGGAGATACTTTAATTTAAACTCAGGTAAGTGAGGGGCCAGAGCCCAAGAAGTGCCTTGGCTGGCCCCGAGAGAGGGGTGAATGGGTGGGAGTGAGTGGGTGAGTCTGAGGGAGTGGGCGTGGCGGAGGAGTGGGTGAGTGAGGAAGTGGGCAAGTCTGAGTGAGTGGACGAGTCTGAGGGAATGGGCGTGGCTGAGGGAGTGGGTGAGTGAGGAAGTGGGAAAGTCTGAGTGAGTGGGTAAGTCTGAGGGAGTGGGTCAGCACCAGTACCCCCCTCAAGAGGACAACAGGTTATTGTGGGGCCTAGAATCAAAAGGAATCTAAACTAGTCCCAACTGTAAACAGGGTGGGATCCATTCCAGATGGTTGGGCTGTCAGAGCGACCCCCAAACTGGGGAGTGCCCTGGAGGGAAGGACCAACCAGCCACCCCCAGAATTGCTGTACCCCCCCCCACCCACCCACAACCAGGACCACTCAAAAAAAGCCAACTTAGGCCCATATCTGAGTGTCCATGACACCAAAGCTCACCATCCAATTCCTCAACGCCGACCCTCATAAACACCTCTAACAGGCAAAGAAGGAGACCTCATCCACATCAGGAAAATGACTGGATCCCCACTAAAGGGGAGTCCAATAAACCCCAGTCCTGAACAGGATAATACACGGCCCACCTGAGCCTGAAGAAGAAAAGGCACAGCCAAAAGTAAAAAGAAAACTTTGCCTATGTTGGAGCTTCCTTGAACACAGAGAGGACAGAACTAACCTTTACCAATCACACCCTCCATCCCTCCCCCCACGCTGGCTTTGCTCATCCTCCCCCCCCCCCCCCCCTTCCACCCCCCAGGCTATATTAGGATAAATAAACTGTGCACAATACCCAAAATTAATATTCTGCTTAACATGATAAAACCTAATTAAATCAGGACAACCAATGGTGCAGGCCATCACCCCTGAAATATTTACTTCACTGCAAACAGATGAACTGACAACATTAATAGACAACAAGATGATTATCAAGGAGTAAAGTCCAGAGTAACAACTGAGGAATGAGGCCATCATCAGGATAAAGACCACTCCACTGGCGCACAAAGCAAGTAGACTTCCAGGATCAAGCACGATCTGAAATGGAGGGCATTCTTCAGGATCTTCCAAGGATTCCAATGGTCAGGACACGAACCTCATTAGTTCCAACATGCCGAATTGACCGAATCCAGGTAGTCAAATACCTGGGCTCCAACAGTTAGGGATGGCCTGGCTGGCTCGGGTGACCCCATTCCCTCTCAACTGACAACAAGGACAAGTTCATACAATTAAAAATGGCAATTTAACTTTTGAAGACAGCATTGATCCATAAAAATTAGGAATTTTCGAGTAAGAAGATCCAAAATAAACGCAAAAGGTGGAATTAAGACTTTAACTTTAAAATGGAACACCAGTGAAATGGCGAAAAAATGGGGACAAAAGAACACTGTTCCAAACTGTTTTTCCTTCTGTTTACAGCAAGGACAAAACTTGTGCAATTAATCCCCGGGGAATGTATTTGAAGCAAATTACCTTTTATTTGGTTATCTCTGCCTTTGGTGACTGTACCTTCAGCTGTTTGAGTCAAGAGCTGTGGAATCCCCTCTCTCTCCTTCTTTAAGAAGTTCCCTAGAAACTACCCCTTTGACCTAGTTTATGATCACCCATCCGCGCACTACCTTATGTGAATTGTTGACAAATTTTGTCAACCGTCAAATTCTGAAAATTTAATTTAATCTTTATTAGTGTCACAAGTAGGCTTACATTAACACTGCAATGAAGTTACTGTGAAAAGCCCCTAGTCGCCACATTCCGGCGCCTGTTCGGGAACACAGAGGGGGAATTCAGAATGTCCAATTCACCGAACAAACACATCTTTCGGGACTTGTAGGAGGAAACCAGAGCACCCGGAGGAAACCCACGCAGACATGGGGAGAACGTGCAGATTCCACACAGACAGTGACCCAAGCCGGGAATCGAACCTGGGACCCTGGAGCTGTGAAGCAACAGTGCTAACCACTGTGCTACCATGCTGCCATAAATAGAACCATTAAAAATAATAGCTAACCTGGTGACCAGGAGGGGTACTGGAATGGTCAGCATTTAGTGGGAATGAGCATGGGGGTGGAGCAGGTGAGTCTCATACTCATCATGCGCTCAGATAGGACAGAGGAAATAGGATAGAAATATGAGAATCATGCGAGTTCAGGGATAAGGCAGTGGGAAGCTTTACAGGAACTTTGACTCAGCGGGTTAATGGAAGGGAGGGAAGTGGCAGGGGCAGCTGATAGATTGATCTTAGTGACAAAGAAATCCATGAGCTCCTCACACTTGTTGTTGGAGATGAGGGTGGAGGAGACGGGGGAGAGTTAGAGTTGCTGCTCGGAATGAGCCAGTGTCGGGTGTCTCGGCGAGCCTGCCAGAGGATACTGAGAGAGGCAGAGAGGGAAATTTCCCACTTACCCAGGAGGGAGTCAAGCCTGTGACAACAGCAGAGAGTAGGTAGAATGTGGAATACTGAAGGGTTGGGAATTGGGAGGAAAGAGAATCTGAGAGGGGAGAAATGAAAGGAGGTATGACAAAGGGCAGCACGGTAGCATAGTGGTTCGCACAGTTGCTTTACAGCTCCAGGGTCCCAGGTTCGATTCCCGTCTTTGGTCACAGTCTGTGCGGAGCCTGCAAGTTCTCCCCGTGTCTGCGTGGGTTTCCTCTGGGTGCTCCAGTTTCCCACAGTCAAAAGATGTGCAGGTTAGGTGGATTGACCATGCTAAATTGCCCTTAGTGTCCAAAAAGGTTGGATGGGGTTACTGGGTTACGGGGGTAGAGTGCTCTTTCCAAGGGCCGGTGCAGACTCGATGTGCCCAATAGCCTCCTTCTGCACTGTAAATTCTATGATTCTATGAATAACTAAGAGTGGTTGAGGTGTGGGAATGAGAATAGAAGTAAAAAACTGGACAAAAGTGGAAATAGAGTGATAGATCCGGAGAAGCAGCACAATGCACATGGGAAAGGACCCCCGGAAAAGTCAAGTTACATAGGCCTGGTTACTGAAGAATTAGGATATATAAAACTTGACAGTAAATGAGAAATAGTTTGGAGATAATCAGAAGGAATCCAAAATCAAGGTCTGGGGTCCCTTCACGCCCTGTTGAGTGCCTTCGAAGACTATGGGTGAAATTGTGGAGGGGCAGGAGCGGGGCCTAAAAACGCAATTGTTTTGATACTTGGACGGCGAGATGGCAGATGGAGTTCAATTCGGACAAATGTGAGGTAATGCATTTTGGAAGGTCTAATACAGGTAGGGAATATTGTAGAACCCTCAAGAATAGTGACAGTCAGAGAGATCTAGGTATACAGGTCCACAGGTCACTGAAAGGGGCAACACAGGTGGAGAAGGTAGTCAAGAAGGTATACGGCATGCTTGCCTTCATTGGCCGGGGCATTGAGTATAAAAATTGGCAAGTCATATTGCAGCTGTATAGAACCTTAGTTAGGCCACACTTGGAGTATAGTGTTCAATTTTGGTCGCCACACTATCAGAAGGATGTGGAGACTTTAGAGAGGGTGCAGAAGAGATTTACCAGGATGTTGCCTGGTATGGACGGCATTAGTTATGAGGAGAGGTTGAATAAACTCGGTTTGTTCTCACTGGAACGACGGAGGTTGAGCGGCGACCTGATAGAGGTCTACAAAATTATGAGAGGCATAGACAGAGTGGATAGTCAGAGGCTTTTCCCCAGGGTAGAGGGGTCAATTACTAGGGGGCTTTAAGGTACGAGGGGCAAGGTTTAGAGGAAATGTACGAGGTAAGTTTTTTACACAGAGGGTAGTGGGTGCCTGAACTCGCTGCCCGAGGAGGTGGTGGAAGCAGGGATGATAGTGACATTTAAGGGGCATCTTGACAAATACATGAATAGGATGGGAATAGAGGGACAGGCTTGGAGGGCCGAAGGGTCTGTTCCTGTGCTGTACTTTTGTTTGTTCTTTTGTTCAATGAGCTCTTTAAAGACTTTGGAAGGACTGAAAAATCACACTGATGGGCAGGGCCATGAAATTCAGCACTATAGCTTTTTAAAAATAAATTTAGAGTACCCAATAATTCTTTTCAATGAAGGGGCAAGTGTGGCCAATCTACTTAGCCTGCACATCTTTGGGTTGTGGGGGTGAGACTCATGCAGACACAGGCAGAATGTGCAAACTCCACACAGACAGTGACCCGAGGCCAGGATTGAACACAGGTCCTTGGCACCGTGAGGCAGCAGTGCTAACCATTGCGCCACCGTGCTGCCCCTGTTCCGCGCTCTAACAAGTGATTGTCTCATTATTCTCCTCAGCATCAGAAGCGATCAAGTACAAGCTGCTTTGCACTGATGGAACCCAGGCCGATCTCAAGGACTTCAGGAAATGTAATCTTGGGCGAGGGCCTGGCAATGCTATCGTGACCAGATACAACTATAGAAAGACGACACGGAAATTTCTTGCTGTGGCTCAGGTACATTAACGTGCTGCTATGTGGTAGGATCAGGACTGTTTTATTTGATTGATGATCTGTCTATTAAAAGTTATGTGGCAACTTAGAATCATAGAACGGTTACAGCAGCACTGGCTCTCTGCAAGAGCACGTCACCGAGCCTGTTCACCTACCTTATCCTTGCACATTTTCTCTCTTCAGATTTTGAAAGCCATGTTTGAATCTGTCTCCATTACACTTTTAGGAAGTGCATTCTGGATCCCAACCACTCTCCTCATGTTGCTGTTTCTTCTTTTGCCAATCTCCTTAAATCTGTGTCTAAAGTTTTGACTCCTTTGACCGATGGGACCAGTCCCCCTTTATCTACTTTCCAGATCCTTCATGATTTTGACACATCTATCAAATCTGCTTTTAAACCTTCTCTTCTCCCAGCAGGACAGCTTCAGCTTCTCCAATTTATCCACACATTGGAAGTTCCCCATCCCTGAACCAATTCTCATGAATCTTTCATGCCTTCACATCCATCTTAAAGTGCGATGCCTAGAATTGAACGTAATGTTCCAGTTGAGGCCGAATCAGTATTTTATAAAGGTTCATCATAATGTCCTTGTTTTTGTGCTCCATGCTTCTATTTATAAAGTGTAGGATTCCCAAAGCTTTATCAAGCACTTTTTCTACCAGCCCTTCAACGATTTGTGCAAGTTTAGTCCCAGGTCCCTCTGCTCCTGTATCCCCTGTAGAATTGCCCCCTTCATTTTAAACTACCTCCCCTCATTTTTCCCACTAAAATAAATCACTGCACATTGCTAGGACTTAAAGGACGGCAGCAGTTTTCAATGAAAAGTGTTTGGTAAATGCTTGAAAAATCAGTGTGGTACTGAGATAGAACACATCATATGTCACTTGCATGTGTCTTTATTAAGATAAATATGATACATGATTATTTTCAAGATGCACTAAGCGACTTGTTATAGAGGCAAGTTTTTTTCTAATCCCCCCTTAGAACATAGTGATCACAAAGAAACCTGGCTGTAAATTTTCACTTGACATTTGGTGCAGATATTTAAACTTCAATCTTGGGAGGCAGACATCAAGTCTGGAGTTTATTGTCCATCCCTAGTTGTTCATGAGAAGGTGGTGGTGAGATGCCTTCTTGAACCGCTGAAGTCCAGGTGGTGCAGGTACACCCACAGTGCTGTTAGGGAGGGAGTTCCAGCTTTCGGAGCCTGATGAAGGAGCTGCGCTCCGAAAGCTAGTGATTCAAAACAACCCTGTTGGACTTTAACCTGGTGTAACCCAGGTCCAATATCCACCCCAGTCTAATGCCGGCATCTCCACATCATGTCTGTGTTGAGTTTTCACTTTTTCCCCGTGTCTGCGTGGGTTTCCTCCGGGTGCTCCGGTTTCCTCCCACAGTCCAAAGATGTGCAGGCTAAGTGGATTGGCCACGCTAAATTGCCCCTTAGTGTCCAAAAGGTAAGGTTACTGGGATAGGGTGGAAGCCTGGGCTTAAGTATGGTGCTCTTTCCAAGGGCTGGTGCAAACTTGATGGGCTGAATGGCCTCCTTCTGCACTGTAAATTCTATGATTCTTTGATTCTATGAGACTGCCCTCAATTGGTTCTGCTCTTACCTATCGAATTGTAGCTGGAGAATCGCCTCCAATGGTTTTACTTGCTGCTTCAATACGATTACTTCTGCAGTTATCCAAGGATCCATTATTGTCCCTCTCTTCTTTGTCATCTAAATGCAACTGCTCAGCAACATTTCTGGGTCCTCCAAGAACACATAATTGGATTGGGTATGTACACTGACAACAGCCAGCTCGAACTCAACACTATCTCTCTCGACTCCTGCGTTGTTTGTCTTGGATATTCTACAATTTCAGCCAATTAAAAATTCGGCTGGGGGGCTCAACTGTTGCCTTGCAACCCGTTCCATCCCCTAATCTGCCACTGTCTCAGACTGAACCACACTGTTCACAAACTTGCCGCTTGATTTGATTCCAAGCTTGAGTTTCTAAGCCCACACACTCTCTCCACCACAAAGACTGCTTATTTTAAACCTTCACATCATTGCCCCTCTCTGCCCTGCCTCAGTCGATCCACTGTTGAAACCCTCATCCATGCCTGTGTCACCTAGAGATTCAACTATACCAATGCTCCACTGGCCTGTCTCCCACTTCATTGAATTTAGGTTATCCAAAACATTGTTGCCCACATCTATCTACCACTGTGCTCCAATCTTTCTGCAGCTTCACTCGTCCCTGACTCCGTAATATCTCCCAGCCCTACACAGCTCCAGAATCTCTGCCTCGCACATCCTCAGTTTTAATTGCTTCAACATTGGTGGCTGTGCCGTCATGTTCCCTAGATCCTCAGCTCTGGAATTACCTCCCTAAACCTCTCCACATCTCTTGAAATAAAAACAGAAAATGCTGGAAAATCCCAGCAGGTCAGGCAGCATCTGTGGAGAGAGAAACAGACTTAACGCTTCAAGTTCAATACAACTCTTCTTCACAAATGGAGAGGTCCTTCTCCTGTAAGATACTCTTTAAAACTAGGCTTCTGGTCATCTGTCCTCATATCTCCTTGTGTGGCTCAGTGCCGAATGTTGTATCATAATGACTCCTGAGAAACACAGTGGGATGTTTTACTATGTTAAAGGTGCTATATAAATGCAAGTTGTTGTCACGTTGATTCTGCTTCAGCTGGGAACAGCCATAAAGCGACATTGCCAATTTTGAGAATCACATTATGTGAAATTATTCAGTAAGTACAGCGGTGGCACCAGAGGCTGTGTGTTGGGGGCGTAGTATTTCCTTCACACTCTCCTCCAGTTTCTGAACAGCTTCCCCCACAAAGATGGCCACAAGACGTCACATATCAGACTGATGAGGAATCAGTGCAACCAGGATCAGCTGTGCAGCCTGATCAGCTGTGCAGCCTGACCAGACTATATAAGCAGAGCACTGAGGCCTGCGTGAGGGTGAATGAGGGTGAGGGTGAGGGTGAGGGTGAGGGTGAGGGTGAGGGTGAGGGTGAGGGTGAGGATGAGGATGAGGATGAGGATGAGGATGAGGATGAGGATGAGGATGAGGATGAGGATTTCCTTTTTCTGCTTTGGTGAGTGTCTGAAGACCTGTAAATAAACATTTATCTTTGTATTGTATCTTCACAATTGTGAGTTCTAGAACTGAGAACTCCACCCACCTATTGCAATCCCATGCCCCTGACAACATCACAATACTTAACATGTTTGTATCAAAGTTGTTTTTTAAAAAATAATTTTTATTGAAATTTTTTACAGAAAATATAACAACAAACAATGACAAGCAACAATAAAACACCATACTAACTGTAACACCCCCAAAACCGTAGCAACGCATGTATCTCACCCCCCCCCCCCCACCCCAGTAAACAAGAGAACTTGAAAATAAATTAAAATTAAATAAACATAGTCAACGCCCCCCCCCCCCCCACTGTTGCTGCTGCTGCTGACCCAGTATCCTATCGTTGAGCCAGAAAGTCGAGGAAAGGTTGCCACCGCCTAAAGAACCCTTGTACCGATCCTCTCAGGGCAAATTTGACCTTCTCTAGCTTAATGAATCCCGCCATGTCATTGATCCAGGTCTCCACGCTTGGGGGTCTCGCATCTTTCCACTGTATCAAGATCCTTCGCCGGGCTACTAGGGACGCAAAGGCCAGAACACCGGCCTCTTTCGCCTCCTGCACTCCCGGCTCCACTCCAACCCCAAAAATCACGAGTCCCCAGCCTGGCTTGTCCCTGATTCCTACCACCCTCGACACTGTCCTCGCCACCCCCCTTCCAGAACTCCTCCAGTGCCGGGCATGCCCAGAACATATGGGCATGGTTCGCTGGACTTCCCGAACACCTGACACACCTGTCTTCACCCCCAAAGAATCTACTCATCCTAGACCCGGACATGTGGGCCCGGTGCAGCACCTTGAATTGGATGAGGCTAAGCCGCGCACATGAGGAGGAAGAGTTAACCCTCTCCAGGGCATCCGCCCATGTCCCATCTTCGATCTGTTCCCCCAGTTCCCCCTCCCACTTAGCCTTTAGCTCCTCTACTGACGCCTCCTCCACCTCCTGCATTACCTTGTAGATATCAGATATCTTCCCATCCCCGACCCAGACCCCCGAAAGCACCCTGTCACTCACTCCCCTCACGGGAAGCAAAGGGAATCCCTCCACCTGCCGCCTAGCAAACGCCTTTACCTGCAGATACCTGAACATGTTACCCGAGGGGAGCTCAAATTTCTCCTCCAACTCCCCCAGGCTCGCAAACCTCCCATCAATGAACAGGTCCCTCAGCTTTCTGATGCCCGCTCTGTGCCAACCCGGGAACCCCCCATCAATGTTCCCCGGGACGAACCATCGAGCCCACCGCTTCCCCCCTATGCCGCCTCCACTGCCCCCAAATCTTGAGGGTAGCCGCCACCACCGGACTCGTGGTATACCTCGTAGGAGGGAGCGACAACGGCGCCGTTACCAGGGCCCCCAGGCTTGTGCCTCCACAGGATGCCATCTTCAATCGTTTCCATGCTGCCCCCTCCCCCTCCACCACCCACTTGCGCACCATCGACACATTGGCCGCCCAATAATACCCCGAGAGATTGGGTAACGCCAGCCCCCACCATCTCTACCCCACTCCAAGAAGACCCTCTTCACCCTCGGGGTCCCATGCGCCCAAACAAAGCTCATGATGCTGCTAGTCACCCTTCTAAAAAAGGCCCTAGGGATAAAGATGGGCAAACACTGAAAAAGGAACAAGAACCTCGGGAGAACCGTCGTTTTGACGGACTGCACTCTACCCGCCAGCGATAGCGGCACTATGTCCCACCTTCCTCCTCCATCTGCTCCACAAGCCTGGTAAAATTAAGCTTGTGGAGAGTCCCCCAACTCCTGGCCACCTGCACCCCCAGGTATCTGAAACTCTCCACTGCCCTCTTAAACGGGAGCCTCCCAATTCCCTCCTCCTGATCACCCGGGTGCACTACAAATACCTCACTCTTGCCCAGATTCAGCTTATAGCCTGAGAAGCTCCCAAACTCAGCCAACAGCTCCATCACCCCCGGCATTCCCCCCTCTGGGTCCGCCACATACAGTAGCAGATCGTCCGCATACAGCGATACCCTATGTTCCTCCCCACCCCGCACCAGACCTCTCCACCTCCCCAACTCCCTCAGCGCCAAAGCCAAAGGTTCTGTCGCCAGTGCAAAAAGCAAGGGGGACAGGGGGCACCCCTTCCTGGTCTCACGGTAGAGCCTGAGTACTCTGACCTCCTTCCATTAGTAGCTACACTCGCCATCGGGGCCTCGTAGAGCAACCTCACCCATTTGATGAATCCCTCCCTGAATCCGAACCGCTCCAGCACCTCCCGCAGGTACCCCCACTCAACTCTATCAAACGCCTTCTCTGCATCCAGCGCCACCACTATCTCCGCCTCCCCCTCCACCACCGGCATCATAATAACATTTAACAATCTCCCTTGACAAATCCTGTCTGATCCTCGTGTATCACCCCTGGCACACAGTCTTCTATCCTGGTGGCCAGGTTCTTCGCCAGCAACTTAGCATCCACATTGAGGAGCGAGATAGGCCTGTATGATCCACACTGCAAGGGGTCCTTATCCCGCTTCAGGATCAGAGAGATCAGTGCCCGCGACATCGTCGGGGGAAAAGCCCCCCCCCTCCCATGCCGCATTGAAAGCTCGCACCAACAGGGGGCCCACCAGATCCGCATACTTTTTATAAAATTCCACCGGGAACCCATCCGGCCCTGGCGCCTTACCTGACTGCATTTACCCAATCCCCCTGACTAGCTCCTCCAACTCTATCGGCGCCCCCAGCCCCTCCACCAGCTCCTCCTGCACCTTTGGGAAGCGTAGCCTGTTCATGAAGCTCTCCATCCCCCCCCCCTCCCCCCCCCCCCCACCATTGGTGGCTCCGACCGGTACAGTTCCTTGTAAAAGTCCCTGAAGATCCCGTTCACCTCTGCCCCCTTCCGCACCACATTCCCACCCTTATCCATCACTCCACCAATTTCCCTAGCCGCATCTCGCCTGTGGAGCTGATGCGCCAACATCCTGCTCGCCTTCTCCCCATACTCATACCGCGCCTTGCACCCTCCTCCACTGTGTCTCCGCCTTTCTGGTGGTCAGCAAGTCGAATTTGGCCTGCAAGCTACGCCGTTCCCCCAGCAACCCCTGCTCCGGGGCCTCCGCGTACCTCCTATCCACATCCAGGAGCTCCCCCACCAGTCTCTCCCTCTCCCTCCTCTCCCTCCTTTCCCTATGGGCCCGGATGGAAATCAGCTCCCCCCGGATCACTGCCTTCAGAGCCTCCCAGACCATCCCCACCCGGACCTCCCCCGTGTCGTTGGTCTCAACGACACACCTCCTACACACCTCCTCATCAGCCAGCATCCCCACATCCAGGCGCCACAGCGGGCGCTGGTCCCGCGCCTCCCCCATCTCCAGATCGACCCAGTGCGGAGCATGGTCTGAAATCGCTATGGCCGAATACTCTGCATCCTGCACCTTCGGGATCAATCCCCTGCTCAGGCCGAAAAAATCTATTCGGGAGTAAACCCTATGCACATGGGAGAAAAAGGAATACTCCCGCGCTCTCGGCCTACCAAACCTCCAGGGATCCACCCCTCCCATCTGATCCATAAACCCCCTCAGCACCTTGGCCGCCGCCGGTCTCCTACCCGTCCTTGAACTGGACCGGTCCAGTGGGGGATCCAGCACTGCGTTAAAGTCTCCCCCCATGATCAGGCCCCCTGCCTCCAGGTCCGGAATGCGGCCCAATATACGCCTCATAAAGCCAGCATCATCCCAATTCGGGGCATATACATTAACCAGCACCACCTTCTCTCCCTGCAGCCTACCCTTCACCATAATATATCTGCCCTCCTTGTCCGCCACCACCTCAGACGCCTCGAACGCCACCCTCTTCCCCACCAGAATCGCCACCCCCCAGTTCTTCGTGTCTAATCCTGAGTGGAAAACCTGCCCCACCCACCCCTTCCTCAGACGAACCTGGTCCGCCACCTTCAAGTGGGTCTCCTGGAGCATAACCACGTCCGCCTTCAGCCCCTGCAAATGAGAAAATACCCGAGCCCGCTTAACCGGCCCATTCAGCCCCCTCACATTCCAGGTGATCAGCCGGATCAGAGGGCACCCCGCCCCCCTCCCCCGCCGACTAGCCATATCTCATCGACTGCTCGCTCCAGGCCAGCACACCCCGCCCGACCCGTTCCCCATGATGATACCGCCTCCCCTCTACCCCCCCGGCCTACACCAGCTCCCCTCCTGGCCATTCCAGCAGCAACCCAGTATCCCCCCCCCCCCCCCCCCCCCCCCCCGGCTAGGACCCGTCCTAGCCGCGACGCACCTTCCATGGTACTTCCGTGAGTCAGCTGACTTCTGCTGACCCCGGCAGCTCCCGCCAGAACCCATCCCCTCCCGGCATGGGGTTATCCCCCCTCCTGCCACACCTCCTTGGCACCGCTTCAGCGCGGGAAAAAACCAGTAGAGGCCCCGCCCCCACCGCCAGTTCCACCACTACTGCCCCGCAGCGCGGGAAACCAGAGGAAAGCCCGCGCTTTCACGCTGCCCCACCCCACCTTTCTAACGCCGCTCACGCTGCCCCACCCCACCTTTCTAACGCCGCTAAGTCCTAACAAAGTTAATAAGTTAGCATAAATGTGTAATTTTCTTGGAGTAGGATAAACAGGAATCCTAGGCTTTTGCAGCACATCAGTATCTCTCTGGATAATCTGTAGTGACTCCAGCAAATAGACTTCAGGGAGACCCTGAGAAAAGGGGTAGACAATATTGGAAGAGACTCCTGTGGGAAGGGTACCTACCCCATTCGATCTGTGCATTTCCCTGCTGGGACAATCCAAAATTAAAGCCATCTCTCCGTCACTCATCAATTTGATGCTAACTCATTGAACTATTTGATGCCAACATCTGTGGGAGCTCAGGGACGTGGCTGATGTCCCTGGCTCCTTCACGTGTGGGAAGTGTGTCCAGCTGCAGCTCTTGTTAGACTGCATGACGGCTCTGGAGCTGCGGATGGACTCACTGGAGCATCCGCGATGCTGAGGAGGCCGTGTATAGCACGTTTAGTGAATTGGTCACACCACAGATTTGGATTGCTGAGGGAGAAAGGGAATGGGTGACCAAAAGGCAGAGAAAAAGCGGGAAGGCAGTGCAGGTGTCCCCTGCGGTCATCTCCCTCCAAAGCAGGTGTACCATTTTGGATACTGTTGGGGGAGATGGCTCACCAGGGGAAGGCAGCAGTAGCCAGGTTCATGGCAATGTGGCTGACTCTGCTGTTCAGAAGGGCGGGAAAAAGGCAGCACGGTGGTGCAGTGGGTTAGCACTGCGGGCTCACGGCGCTGAGGTCCCAGGTTCGATCCCGGCTCTGGGTCACTGTCCGTGTGGAGTTTACACGTTCTCCCCGTGTTTGCGTGGGTTTCGCCCCCACAGCCCAAAAATGTGCAAGCTAGGTGGATTGGCCACGTTAAATTGCCCCTTAATTGGAAAAAATGAATTGGATACTCTAAAATAAAAATAAAAAAGAAGGGCGGGAAAAAGAGTGGAAGGGCTATAGTCACAGGGGATTCAATTGTAAGGGGTGTAGACAGGCGGTTCTGTGGTCGAAAACGAGACTCCCGAATGGTATGTTGTCTCCCAGGAGCACGGGTCAGGGATGTCTCAGATCGGCTGCAGAACATTCTGAAGGTGGAGGGTGAACAGCCCGTTGTCGTGGTGAATATAGGCACCAATGATATAGGTAAAAAATGGGATGAGGTCCTACAAGCAGAATTTAGGGAGTTAGGAGCCAAGTTAAAAAGTCGGACCTCAGAGGTAGTAATTTCAGGATTGCTACCAGTGCCACGTGGTAGTCAGTGTAAAAATGAAAGAATAGGCAGGATGAATGCGTGGCTTGAGAGATGGTGCAGAGGGAGGGGTTCAGATGTTTGGGTCATTGGGACCGGTTCTGGGGGAGGTGGGACTACTACAAATTGGACAGTCTACACCTGGGCCGGACTGGAACCAATGTCCTTGGGGGTGCTTTTGCAACGCTGTTGGGGAGGGTTTAAACTAATGTGACAGGGGGATGGGAACCAAATGAGGTTAGTGGACAGTAAAGAGATAGTAACTAAAGCCTGTAAGGAACTAGATCATGAAGTCAGCGTGACTAAGGGGAAGAGTAGGCAGGGAGCAGATGATGAACGCAAAGGGACTGGTGGTCTGAGGTGCATTTGTTTTAATGCAAGAAGTGTAGTAGGTAAGGCAGATGAACTTAGGGTTTGGATTAGTACCTGGGAGTATGATGTTATTGCTATTACTGGGACTTGGTTGAGGGAAGGGCATGATTGGCAACTAAATATCCCAGGATATCGATGCTTCAGGCAGGATAGAGAGGGAGGTAAAAGGGGTGGTGGAATTACATTACTGGTCAGAGAGGATATCACAGCTGTGCTGAAGGAGGGCACTATGGAGGACTCAAGCAGTGAGGCGATATGGGCAGAGCTCAGAAATAGGAAGGGTGCGGTAACAATGTTGGTGATGTACTACAGACACAGACCTCCAACAGCGAGCGTGAGATAAAGGTAAAAATATGTAAACAGATTATTGAAAGATGTAGGAACAACAGGGTGATGGTGATCGGAGATTTTAATTTTCCCAACATTGACTGGGATACACTTAGTGTCAGAGGTCTAGATGGAGCAGAATTTGTAAGGAGCATCCAGGAGGGTTTTCTAGAGCAGTAAATAGTCCAACTCGGGAAGGGGACATACTGGACCTGGTGTTGGGGAATGAGCCCGGCAAGGTGGCTGAAGTTTCAGTCGTGGATTACTTTGGGAATAGTGATCACAATTCCGTAAGTTTTAGAATACTCATGGACAAAGACGAGAGTGGTCCCAAAGGAAGAGTGCTAAATTGAGGGAAGGCCAACTATACCAAAATTCAGCAAGAGCTAGGGAATGTGGATTGGGAGCAGCTGTTTGAAGGTAAATCCACATTTGATATGTGGGAGGCTTTTAAAGATAGGTTGATTAGAGTGCAGGACAGACATGTCCCTGTGAAAATGAGGGATAGAAATGGGAAGATTAGGGAACCACGGATGACAGGTGAAATTGTGAGACTAGCGAAGAGGAAAATGGAATCATACATCAGGTCTAGGCGACTGAAGACAGACGAAGCTTTGGAAAAATATCGGGAATGTAGGACCAATCTGAAATGAGGAATCAAGAGGGCTAAAAGGGGTCATGAAATATCTTTAGCAAACAGGGTTAAGGAAAATCCCAAAGCCTTTTATTCATATGTAAGGACTAAGAGGGTAACTAGAGAAAGGGTTGGCCCACTCAAGGACAAAGGAGGAAAGTTATGCGTGGAGTCAGAGAAAATGGGTGAGATTTGGAACATAACGGATGTTGAGGTTAGAGATAGATGTTTGATTACTCGAGGTCAAGTCGGCATAAGGAGGGAGGATGTGTTGGGTATTCTAAAAGGCATTAAGGTGGACAAGTCCCCAGGTCCGGATGGGATCTATCCCAGGTTATTGAGAGAAGTGAGAGAGGAAATAGCTGGGGCCTTAACAGATATCTTTGCAGCATCCTTGAACACGGGTGAGGTACCGGAAGACTGGAGAATTGCGAATGTTGTCCCCTTGTTTAAGAAGGGTAGCAGGGATAATTCAGATAATTAAAGACCGGTGAGCCTGACATCAGTGGTAGGGAAGCTGCTGGAGAAGATACTGAGGATTTATTCCCATTTGGAAGAAAATGGGCTTATCAGTGAAAGGCAACATGGTTTTGTGCAGGGAAGGTCATGACTTACCAACTTAATAGAATTCTTTGAGGAAGTGACAAAGTTGATTGATGAGGGCAGGGCTGTAGATGTCATACACATGGACTTCAGTAAGGCATTTGATAAGGTTCCCCGTGGTAGGCTGATGGAGAAAGTGAAGTCTCATGGGGTCTAGGGTGTACTAGCTAGATGGATAAAGAACTGACTGGGCAACAGGAGGCAGAGTGTAGTAGTGGAAGGGAGTTTCTCAAAATGGAGAACTGTGACCAGTGGTGTTCCACAGGGATCTGTGCTGGGACCACTGTTGTTTGTGATATACATAAATGATCTGGAGGAAGGTATAGGTGGTCTGATTAGCAAGTTTGCAAATGACATTAGGATTGGTGGAGTAGTAGATAGTGAAGGGGACTGTCAGAGAATACAGCAGAATATGGATAGATTGGAGAGTTGGGCGGAGAAATGGCAGATGGAGTTCAATCCGGGCAAATGCGAGGTGATGCATTTTGTAAGCTCCAATTCAAGAGCGAACTATATGGTAAATGGAAAAGCCCTGGGGAAAATTGATGTACAGAGAGATCTGGGTGTTCAGGTCCATTGTACCCTGAAGGTGGCTGCGCAGGTCGATAGAGTGGTCAAGAAGGCATACAGCATTCTTTCCTACATCAGACGGGGTATTGAGTACAAGAGTCGGCAGGTCATGTTACAGTTGTATAAGACTTTGGTTAGGCCACATTTGGAATACTGCGTGCAGTTCTGGTTGCCACATTACCAAAAGGATGTGGATGCTTTGGAGAAGGTGCAGAGGAGGTTCACCAGGATGTTGCCTGGTATGGAGGACGCTAGCTATGAAGAGAGGTTGAGTAGATTAGGATTAGTTTCATTAGAAAGACGGAGGTTGAGGGGGGACCTCATTGAGGTCTACAAAATCATGAGAGGTATAGACAGGATGGTTAGCAAGAAGCTTTTTCCCAGAGTGGGGGACTCAATTACTCGGGATCACGAGTTCAATGTGAGAGGGGAAAAGTTTACGGGAGATATGCGTGGAAAGTTCTTTACGCAGAGGGTGGGGGGGTGCCTGGAATGCATTGCTGGCAGAGGTGGTAGAGGCGGGCACGTTAGCGTCATTTAAGATGTATCTAGACAGATACATGAATGGGCAGGGAGCAGAGGGATACAGATTCTTAGAAAATAGGTAACAGTTTTAGATCGGCACAGGCTGGGAGGGCCGAAGGGCCTGTTCCTGTGCTGTAATTTTCTTTGTTCTTTGTTCTTTATTTTCCATGGCCACTACACTTAATAGAATAATTTGAGGTAAAGTTGTTTTGAAGCCGTGTAATGCTTTACTTGGAGTACATAGTACATACAGTGCATAAAGAGGCCATTCGGCCCATCCAATCTGCACCGACCCACTTAAGCGCACACTTCCACCCTATCCCAGTAACCCAATAACCCCTCCTAACATTTTTTGGTCACTAAGGGCACTTTTATCATGGCCAAGCTACCTAACCTGCACGTCTTTGGACTGTGGGAGGAAGCCAGAGATCCTGGAGGAAACCCACGCAGACATGGGGAGAACATGCAGACTCCGCACAGACAGTGACCCAGCAGGGAATCAAACCTGGGACCCTGGCGCTGTGAAGCCACAGTGCTAATCACTTGTGCGACCGTGCTGCCCAAAGTATACTTGGGTTTCCTGGAAGTAGACACCACGACTACTTGGACAACCCACTCCTACAGCAAGCAACGTTAATATCATTGAGGAAACCTATGCAGGTCGTGGCTTGTGATACTCTCTTTCCTGGGGGAGAGATATTTTCTTTCCTGGGGGAGTCAATGTTGGCTGCATAGCACCATGTACAGATTTTATACCCATAGAATTTTCTAGCACAAAAGGAGGCTATTTGGCCCATCATGCATGTCTTAGCTCTTTGTAAGAAGTATCCAATTAATCCCTTCTTCCCCAAACCCTGCAGATTTCATTTTTTAAGTGTGTGTCTAATTTCTGTTTTTCAAGTTACTGTTGAATCTGCTTTCAACACACTTTCAGATATTGCAGAATTCACTTTAGAATATAAGATTCTGGGGCGACACAGCGGTTAGCACTGCTGCCTCACGGCACCGAGGACCCGGGTTTGATCCCGGCCCGGGTCACCGTCCGTGTGGAGTTTACACTATCTCCACGTGCCTGCGTTGTCTCTTCCCCACAACCCAAATATGTGCAGGGTAGGTGAATTTGCCACACTAAATTGTCCCTTAATCACAAGAAAAATTGGGTACATTAATTTTATTAAATATAAATAAATAAAGAAAAATAAAATAAAAAATTCTCAACCTCCTCCTACTGTTTCTTTTTGTAATAATGAACTTAAATCTGTATTTTTGGGTTACCTTCCTGCCAATTTCTCCTTATTTACTCCATCAAAACTCCATATGGTTTTGAACGACAGCATTCCCCCTAAATCTCCCCCGAAATTCCTCCCCTCTGAGAAGGGATACTCCAGTCTCTCCACAGAACTGAAGTAAATGAGACTTGATCAGGAGATGTTCCAGAAGTAAGATCATTGTTCTGTCACAGTTAGTGTTCAGGAACTAGATTTGGGGATAATAGCTCGGTGTTTATTGCAGCATCTCTTTGGGCGAAATGGGAAGCAGTCGCGACGATTCCAATTATTCAGCTCGGCCGGCTTCAACGGGAGAAACTTGCTGTTTCAAGATGCCACTGAGAAGCTCCTGCTTCTTTCAGATGACGCTGATCTCAACCAGGTGCTGGGGTTGGACTACATAGCTCTGCTGAAAGGGCTGGGACATGGAGGTAATGCTGTCTCCCAATGTAACGTTTTTGTCAGATGATCTATTTATATTACAAGAACACTTGTAGCTAAAGCTATAAATGATTTATTAACATTAACTGTGGGTCAAGTATATGTAAAACCGATGATTAACAGTATGATCATGCACAAGCAACGTCTCTCCCAGCTCCCTAGTCAGTCTGAGGTCACCTGACTCTAACATTCACTTATATACTAATGAGAACTCCTGGTGGTCAGGTGAATTATAACACAACCATGATAGCACTAAATCCCACAGCTGCAGTTTAACATCTAACACGTTTCTCCCTTTCTTTAGTTCTGATGGAGCCAAACGGACTTGAATTGGTTAACTCTGTTGTCTCTCCCTATTGATGCTGCCTATGCTATGCTATGAAGAGAGATTGGTAAGAGTGAGGTTGTTTTCCTTGGAGCAGAGGAGACTGAGGGAGGATGAGTGAGATGTATAAAATTATGAGGGGTACAGATAGAGTAGACAGGAAGAAATGCTTCCCTTTGATAGAGGGATCAATGACTAGGGGGCATTGATTTAAGGTAAGGGGCAGGAGGTTTAGAGGGGATTTGAGGGAAAACCTTTTCACTCAGAGTGGTGGGAGTCTGGGATTCACTGCCTGAATTGGCCATGACCCTCACCTTCTATATACCCTGTGCGCTGTGCAGATCCTGTCTCTCTATGATGGTCTTCATGTCATTGATGTCGACAAAGTTGTTGAATATGTTAAAGGCCTCCAGCAAGAAGATGGTTCCTTCGCTGGTGACAAATGGGGTGAAATAGACACGCGGTTTTCCTTCTGTGATGTGGCAACGCTGGCACTTTTGGGAAGACTCAGTGCCATTAATCTGGATTTGGCAGCAGAATAAGTTTTATCCTGTATGAACTTTGATCGGGCAGAGACAGAGACCTTCATAACATTTAAGAAGTATTTAGATGTGCACTTGCAATGCCAAGGCTATACAAGGTTGTGGGCAAGGTGCTGAAAAATGGGATTAGGATAGTTAGGTGGTTGTTTTTGACTGTCACAGATGAGATGGGCCAGATGGGATTTATCCTAGGATTCTCTGGGAAGCCAGGGAGGAGATTGCAGAGCCTTTGTCCTTGATCTTTATATCGTCTTTGTCGACAGGAATAGTGCCGGAAGACTGGAGGATAGCAAATGTTGTTCCCTTGTTCAAGAAGGGGAGTAGAGACAACCCTGGTAATTATAGACCTGTGAGCCTTACTTCGGTTGTGGGTAAAATGTTGGAAAAGGTTATAAGAGATAGGGTTTATAATCATCTTGAAAAGAACAAGTTGATTAGCGATAGTCAACACGGTTTTCTGAAGGGTAGGTCATGCCTCACAAACCTTATTGAGTTTTTTGAGAAGGTGACCAAACAGGTGGATGAGGGTAAAGCGGTTGATATGGTGTATATGGATTTCAGTAAGGCGTTTGATAAGGTTCCCCACGGTAGGCTATTGCAGAAAATACGGGAGTTTGGGATTGAAGGTGATTTAGCGGTTTGGATCAGTAATTGGCTAGCTGAAAGAATACAGAGGGTGGTGGTTGATGGCAAATGTTCATCCTGGAGTTCAGTTACTAGTGGTGTACCGCAAGGATCTGTTTTGGGGCCACTGCTGTTTGTCATTTTTATAAATGACCTGGAAGAGGGTGTAGAAGGATGGGTTAGTAAATTTGCAGATGACACGAAGGTCGGTGGAGTTGTGGATAGTGCTGAAGGATGTTATAGGTTACAGAGGGACATAGATAAGCTGCAGAGCTGGGCTGAGAGGTGGCAGATGGAGTTTAATGCGGAAAAGTGTGAGGTGGTTCACTTTGGAAGGAGTAACAGGAATGCAGAGTACTGGGCTAATGGCAAGATTCTTGGTAGTGTAGATGAACAGAGAGATCTCGGCATCCAGGTACATAAATACCTGAAAGTTGCCACCCAGGTTAATAGGGCTGTTAAGAAGGCATATGGTGTGCTAGCCTTTATCAGTAGGGGGATTGAGTTTCGGAGCCACGAGGTCATGCTGCAGCTGTACAAAACTCTGGTGCGGCCGCACCTGGAGTACTGCGTGCAGTTCTGGTCACTACATTATAGGAAGGATGTGGAAGCATTGGAAAGGGTTCAGAGGAGATTTACTAGGATGTTGCCTGGTATGGAGGGAAGGTCTTACGAGGAAAGGCTCAGGGACTTGAGGTTGTTTTCGTTAGAGAGGAGAAGGCTGAGAGGTGACTTAATAGAGACATATAAGATAGTCAGAGGGTTAGATCGGGTGGACAGTGAGAGTGTTTTTCCTTGAATGGGGATGACCAACACGAGGGGACATAGCTTTAAATTGAGGGGTGGTAGATATAGGACAGATGTCAGAGGCAGTTTCTTTACTCAGAGAGTAGTAGGGGTGTGGAACGCCCTGCCTGCAACAGTAATAGACTCGCCAAATTTAAGGGCATTTAAGTGGTCACTGGATAGACATATGGATGAAAATGGAATAGTGTAGGTCAGATAGGCTTCAGATGGTTTCACGGGTCGGCGCAACATCGAGGGCCGAAGGGCCCGTACTGCGCTGTAATGTTCTATGTTCTATGTTCTAGATGGGTGAAAGCCATTTCTGTGCTGTCGACATAGAACATACAGTGAAGGAGGCCATTCGGCCCATCGAGTCTGCACCGACCCACTTAAGCCCTCACTTCCACCCTATCCCTGTAACCCAATACCCCTCCTAACCTTTTTGAACACTAAGGGCAATTTAACCTGGCCAATCCACCTAACCTGCACATCTTTGGACTGTGAGAGGAAACCGGAGCACCCGGAGGAAACCCATGCAGACACGGGGAGAACGTGCAGACTCCGCACAGACAGTGACCCAGTGGGGAATCAAATCTGGGACCCTGGAGCTTTTATGGTACATAACCCATTCTAACAAAGTGTGTTGTAAATCCATCCTATTGTGCTGTTACAGAAGAAAATTATATGAATGTGTGCAAGCGCAGGATCTTTTGACAATGCTCACCAATTATTTCTTTGCTTCAAGACTTTGAAAATTGCTGATATATAGTTTCTACAAAATATCCTCCATGTTTCGCTTCATTCCAATCAATTGTCATAGACATAGAACAGTACAGCACAGAACAGGCCCTTCGGCCCTCGATGTTGTGCCGAGCAATGATCACCCTACCTAAACCCACGTAACCCGTATACCCGTAACCCAACAATCCCCCCATTAACCTTACACTACGGGCAATTTAGCATGGCCAATCCACCTAACCCGCACATCTTTGGACTGTGGGAGGAAACCGGAGCACCCGGAGGAAACCCACGCACACACGGGGAGGACGTGCAGACTCCACACAGACAGTGACCCAGCCGGGAATCGA
Source organism: Scyliorhinus canicula (assembly GCF_902713615.1). Lineage (NCBI taxonomy): Eukaryota > Metazoa > Chordata > Chondrichthyes > Carcharhiniformes > Scyliorhinidae > Scyliorhinus > Scyliorhinus canicula. The sequence continues at coordinate 75,691,481 of NC_052146.1, read as the reverse complement.
ACCTGGGACCCTGGAGCTGTGAAGCATTGATGCTAACCACCATGCTACCGTGAGGTCATTTAAGAAAATGTTTCAATTCAATTCTGCCATTCTCAACCTATCTACCAGGGCTGTTCTCCTGCTCCTGGCTTATAAGCAAAAACTGAAGCGGGAGAATCCGTCAAAGAAAGTCGTGCAATGTTGGTCTGAGGAATCGGATTATCTCCTACGGAGCTGCTTAGAGTCAGCGGACTGGTCAGTATTTAAAACTCTGCGACCAGCCTGAACGAGTACGCCACTACAGTAACTGACTTCATTAGTAAGTGTATAGAAGGCTGTGTGCCAAAGAAGCAAATCTGTGTGTTTCCCAACCGGAAACCCTGGATGAACAGGGATATCCACTGCTTGCTGAAGTCTAGGTCTGAGGCGTTTAAGTTAGCACACCATAGGCCTTCTTCACAGCTCTATCCACTTGAGTGGCAACTTTCAAAGATTGGTAAGGCGACCCTTACCTGTCCAAGAAAGCCAGATATGATCTAAGGAAATTGATCGAAGATGCCAAAAGACAGTACCGGACTAAGCTGGAGTACCAGGCTAGCCACACGGACCCCCGCCGACTATGGCAGGGTCGTTAAAACATAACGGGCTACAAGATGAAGGCATGTAAAATCGCTGGCTCCAACACATCCCTCCCTGATGAGCTCAACGCATTCTATGCCCGCTTTGAGCAAGAGGTCAGCAAGAGCAAGCCATCCACCCCAGAAGCTTTTCTTCAGATTTACAAATGAGAGGGGCCATATTGTTGGGGAGGACACTGTGAAACAGACTGGTAAGCTCGAGGAGATACTTGTCAGGAAGGAAGATGTGTTGGGCGTTTTGAAAAACTTGAGGATAGACAAGTCTCCCGGGCTATGGGAAGCAAGAAATGAAATTGCAGAGCCATTGGCAATGATCTTTTCGTCCTCACTGTCAACAGGGATGGTACCAGGGGATTGGAGAGTGGCGAATACCATGCCCCTGTTCAAAAAAGGGAATAGGGATAACCCTGGGAATTACAGGCCAGTTAGTCTTACTTCGGTGGTAGGCAAAGTAATGGAAAGGGTACTGAGGGATAGGATTTCTGAGCATCTGGAAAGACACTGCTTGATTAGGGATAGTCAGCACGGATTTGTGAGGGGTAGGTCTTGCCTTACAAGTCTTATTGACTTCTTTGAGGAGGTGACCAAGCATGTGGATGAAGGTAAAGCAGTGGATGTAGTGTACATGGATTTTAGTAAGGCATTTGATAAGGTTCCCCATGGTAGGCTTATGCAGAAAGTAAGGAGGCATGGGATAGTGGGAAATTTGGCCAGTTGGATAACGAACTGGCTAACCGATAGAAGTCAGAGAAATGAATGAAATGAAAATCGCTTATTTTTTTTAAAAAGTTTTTTATTTAACACAAATTTGTAACAGTTACAGAGAGAAAAATGGCCCTGTGCAAAGAGCCTTAACATAGTGAAAACGAACAGTGGGAAAGAATAAACATGTTAATAAGTGTTGAAGCCAAAGATCCTTCAATAAGGCACTTTCCCTGCCAGCTCTGTTTGCCCATGCCACACGTGTTCAACTAAACTAACGTGGCCCTAACCCTCTTCTCCCTCCCCGCCCCCCTCCGCCTGGTCTCCCCTGCTCCCCAAGGCCTGACCTGCCAGGTCAGCCCTGCGCTTGGCCCTAGCCCGCCCCGCCCCCCCTCCGATCTCCCTGGTGCCCCCTGACCTACGCTAGCCACACTGACTCCTGCCCTTGGCGCCTACCTGTCTCCCGTCCCAGCGCTCAGGCCCTCCCCCCACACGCCAGGGACCCATTAACCTAATTGTAACCCACCGTGCCCTTTCAAGTCCCGTAACTAGCCCCTAGCCCATCCCCCTATCAGAGGCCCCGATCTCCCGCCAAAAGGTACCAAGCACCGCCCCCCCCCCCCCCCCCCCCCCCCCCCCACTGCAATCCCCCCAAAAGACCCTAAACAGTGCGCCCTCCAGCCCCCACTCTCTGTCCAGGCTGAAAACAATCTTGGATAAAACATTACAGTACAGGATAGTTTAACAAACCGCCGCCACACAAAAGGTCAGAGAGCCCAAAGTCCTTTAGTTCCAGTCCAGCTTCTTCTTTTAATAAAAGTCCTAATCATAGCAATTTTGAGTTAACAGGCCGCCGCCACTGTACAGCACTGAAAGAACTAAGTGCCCATTAGTTCAAGTCCAGCTTCTTGTCTTTAATAAAGGTCCAAACCTGTTCTGGTGTCTCAAAATAGTAGTGGAGTTCCTCAAACGTAACCCAAAGCTTTGCAGGATATAGCATTCCAAACCTCACCTCCTTTTTGTAGAGGGCTGCCTTTACCTTGATGAATCCTGCACGCCTCTTGGCCAGCTCCGTTCCCAAGTCCTGGTAAATGCGCACCTCGCAGTTCTCCCATCTGCTGCTCCTCTCCGCCTTGGCCCATCGCAGCACACGTTCCCTGTCAGCAAGCCGGTGAAAGCGGACTGCCAAGGCCCTCGGTCGGTCGCCCATCCTGGGCTTCCTTGCGGGGGCCCTATGTGCCCCATCCAACTCCAGGGGTTGAGGGAAGGCCTCCGGTCCCATCAGCGCCTCAAGCATACCCGTCACGTATGCGCCCATATCTGACCCCTCGCAGCCCTCGGGGAGGCCAATGATCCGTAAATTCTGCCTCCTGGCTTTGTTTCCCCAGCTCTTCAAGCTGCTCCTGCATCCTCCTCTGACGGGCGTTCAGCTCCTCCACCTCGTGCTCCAGCTTCGCCTCAACCTCCCTGAGCGCCTTCCCTTGGACCGCCTGTGTCTCGACCATTCGGTCCATCACCGCTCTCATCGGGTCCAGCGTGTCCCTCCTCAGCTCGGTGAAGCAGTTCTTGAAGAACTCCATCTGCTCCTCCCTTGGCCAGTGAGCCTCTGCTCCCCGGTCCCCGCCGTCCCCGGTCCCCGCCGTCCGCCATGCTTGGCCGCCCGGCCTGGGGTCCCCGCTGCTCCCGCTTCGATCCTTGCCGCTTCACTCGACCACTTCTAGTCCAGCTGCCCATACCCCGGAAAGGAAGCCTCTTCCCTATCGTCTCCTCCACCGATTCAGGCTGCCAGGTCCCAAAAAAGTCCGTTAACAAAGGTCCGTTTGCCCATCGCGGGCGGGAGCGATCCGACCTGCGACCTGCCCTCGAGGGCGCCACCAGAAGCGAAAATCGCTTATTGTCACGAGTGCACTTCAATGAAGTTACTGTGAAAAGCCCCAAAGTGGTGGTGGATGGCAAATATTCAGCCTGGAGCCCAGTTACCAGAGGCGTACCGCAGGGATCAGTTCTGGGTCCTCTGCTGTTTGTGATTTTCATTAATGACTTGGATGAGGGAGTTGAAGGGTGGGTCAGTAAATTTACAGATGATACAAAGATTGGAGTTGGAGGGCTGTTGTCAGCTGCAAAGAGACATAGATAGGATGCAGAGCTGGGCTGAGAAGTGGCAGATGGAGTTTAACCCTGACAAGTGTGAGGTTGTCCATTTTGGAAGGACAAATATGAACGCAGAATACAGGGTTAACGGTAGGGTTCTTGGCAATGTAGAGGAGCAGAGAGATCTTGGGGTCTATATTCATAGATCTTTGAAAGTTGCCACTCAAGTGGATAGAGCTGTGAAGAAGGCCTATGGTGTGCTAGCGTTCATTAGCAGAGGGATTGAATTTAAGAGCCGTGAGGTGATGATGCAGCTGTACAAAACCTTGGTAAGGCCACATTTGGAGTACTGTGTGCAGTTCTGGTCACCTCATTTTAGGAAGGATGTGGAAGCTTTGGAAAAGGTGCAAAGGAGATTTACCAGGATGTTGCCTGGAATGGAGAGTACGTCTTATGAGAAAGGTTGAGGGTGCTGGGCCTTTTCTCATTAGAACGGAGAAGGATGAGGAGCGACTTGATAGAGGTTTATAAGATGATCAGGGGAATAGATAGAGTAGACAGTCAGAGATATTTTCCCCGGTGGAACAAACCATTACAAGGGGACATAAATTTAAGGTAAATGGTGGAAGATATAGGGGGGATGTCAGAGGTAGGTTCTTTACCCAGAGAGTAGTGGGGGCATGGAATGCACTGCCTGTGGAAGTAGTTGAGTCGGAAACGTTAGGGACCTTCAAGCGGCTATTGGATAGGGTCATGGATTATGGTAGAATAATGGAGTGTAGATTAATTTGTTCTTATGGGCAGCACGGTAGCATTGTGGATAGCACAATTGCTTCACAGCTCCAGGGTCCCAGGTTCGATTTCGGCTTGGGTCACTGTCTGTGTGCAGTCTGCACATCCTCCCCGTGTGTGCGTGGGTTTCCTCCGGGTGCTCCGGTTTCCTCCCACAGTCCAAAGATGTGCAGGTTGGGTGGATTGGCCATGATAAATTGCCCTTAGTGTCCAAAATTCTATGATCTATGATTAACCTAGGACAAAAGTTCGGCACAACATCGTGGGCCGAAGGGCCTGTTCTGTGCTGTGTTTCTCTATGTTCTATGTTCTAAGCCTCGAATGAACTTGTATCTGAGATCACCGTTGCAGATGTTAGAGCAGCATTCTCAAAGGTCAACCCACAGAAAGCCACTGGCCCGGATGGGGTACCTGGACGAGCACTCGGGTCTTGCGTGGATCAGCTGGCGGGGGTATTCGCAGACATCTCAACCTCTCTTTACAACAATCTGAGGTCCATATCTGCTTCAAGAAGACGATCACCATCCCTGTACCAAAGAAATGCCAAGCAGCGTGTCTTACTGACTATTATCCAGTGGCTCTGACATCCAACATCATGAAGTGCTTCAAAAGGTTAGTCATGACATAAATCAACTCCAGCCTCCTGGATTGCCTTGATCCATTACAGTTCGCCTACCGCTGCAACAGGTCCACAGCAGACACCATCTCCATGGCCCTGCACTCTACCCTGGAACACCTAGATAACAAAGACACCTATGTCAGACTCCTATTTATTGACTACAGCTCAGCCTTCAATATTATTGACAAAACACGGGTGAAATTCTCCGACCCCCAGCAGGGTCGGAGAATCGCCTGGGGCCGCCGAAAATCCTGCCCCCGCTGTGGCAGAGATTCTCCGCCACCCGGGAATTGGCGGGGGCGGGAATCTCACCACTCCGATCGGCAAGGCCCCTGCGGTGATTCACCGGCCCGAAATCCCGCCGCTGGGAGACCACCCCCGCCGCCGAGGTTTGAACCACCTCTGGTGGCGATGGGACCGGCGGTGCGACCGGGCCCCCGGGGTCCTGGGGGGGGCACAGTGGCCAGGCCCGCGATCGGGGCCCCCCTATCAGGGGCCGAGCCAGTGCCCTGGGGGCACTCTATCTCCTCCGCCGCCGCCACGGCCTCCGCCATGGCGGAAGCGGAAGAGAAACCCACAGCGCGCATGTGCCGGTGGTGACGTCAGCAGCAGCTGGCCACTGATGTCACCGCCGCTGCATGCGCAAACTGGCAAAAGCCTTTCGGCCAGCCCCGTTGCCGGGCGGCGGGCCTGAAAGGCCGCTGGCGCCGGGTTTTGCACCACTCGGCATGGTGCCACCGCTCCGGTGCGGGCCTAGCCCCCAAAGGTGCGGAGAATTCCGCACCTTTGGGGAGGCCCAACCCTGGACTGGTTGGCACCACTCCCCTACGCCGGGACTCCCCGTCCCGCCGGGTAGGGGAGAATCCCGCCCCTCATCTCCAAACTCCGTGGCCTGGGCCTCCACTCCTCCCTCTGTGACTGGATCCTAAACTTCCTAACCCACAGAACACAATCAACAGGGATAAGCAACAACACTTCCTCCACGATCATCCTCAACACTTGTGCCTCACAAGGCTACGTCCTCAGCACCCTACTATATTCCTTATACACCTATGACTATGTGGCCAAATTCCCCTCCAACTTGATTTTCAAATTTGCTGATGACACCACCATAGTGGGTTGGATTTCAAACAATGATGAGACCGACACCAGGAATGAGATAGAGAATCTGGTGAACTGGTGCGCCGACAATAATCTCTCCCTTAATGTCAACAAAACGAAGGAGATTGTCGTCGACTTCAGAAAGCGTAGAGGAGAACATACCCCTGTCTCCAACAATGGGAATGAAGTAGAAAGGGTTGAGAGCTTCAAGTTTTTAGGTGTCCAGATTACCAACAACCTGGCCTGGTCTCCCTGTGCCGATAATATAGTTAAGAAAGCCCACCAACGACACTACTTTCTCAGAAGACTGAGGAAATTAGGCATGTCAGCTGCGACGCTCACCAACTTTTACAGATGCACCATAGAAAGCATTCTTTCTGGTTGTATCACAGCTTGGTATGGATCCTGCTCTGCCCAAGACAGCAGGAAACTACAAAAGGCCATGAATGTAGCCCAGTCCATCACGCAAACCAGCCTCCCATCTATTGACTCTGTCTACAATTCCCACTGCCTCGGAAAGGCAGCCAGCATAAGTAAGGACCCCACGCACCCCGGACATACTCTCTTCCACCTTCCGTCAGGAAAAAAGATACAAAGGTTTGAGGTCACGTACCAACCAACTCAGGAACACCTTCTTCCCTACTGCCTTCAAACTTTTGAATGGACCTACCTCGTATTAAGTTTATCTTTTCTCTCTATCCCAGTTGTGACTGTAACATTACATTTTGTCGTCACTCCTTCCTTCCCTATGTACGGTATGCGTTGTCTTTATAGCAGGCAGGAAACAACACTTTTCACTGTATACTAATACATGTGACAATAATAAATCAAATCAAATCAAAATCAAGTTGAATCAAACCTCGCTGGAAATTATTCATGATTTATCACAAATCGGCACCAAACAAAAACATGCCCTCTAAAAGAAATGTTGCCTAAATTGATCCCAAACTGTTAATGAGCTTCATTGAGTATTTAGCCAGTGAGAACAGAGGTGAAGCCATCACCAGTGCCCTCAGACATGTCCCTATACAATAAGCCTCCTCCATCCACCTCAAACCAACCCTTCCTCCACAACTCATCTCCGAACCTTTTCCACCGTTGTCGCCCAATAATAGTTCACCAAATTCGGCAATGCCAACCCCCCCACCCCACAATGGCCTGTCCCTCTTCAAAAATGCTCCCTGAATCCGAGGCAACTTATCTGCCTAAAAAAAGATTCATGCAGGAAAATCAGTAGATTCTGAAAAATAAACAAAATCATCGGAAGATCGTAATTTTCACAGTTCAGAACTGCCCTGCCAGCGATAGTGGAAGAACATTCCACCTCTCTAAATCCTCCTTCACCCCGTCTACCAAATCAGCCACATTCAATTTATGCAACATGCGCCACCTGTATTCCCAGATATCGAAAACTCGATCTAATGAGCCAAAACGTCAACTTCTCCAGGCCCCTTCCTTCTACCTGGGAACTTACCGGGAAAATCTCGCTTTTCCCCACATTGAATTTACATTCCGAAAGCAAGCCAAATTTAGTCAATATCTCCATAATCCTACTCATACTAGAAATCAGGTCCAAACATATAACAGCACGTTGTCCACGTATAAGGACACTTGATTTTCCAGACCCCCCGTTATTCTCTCCACTCAGTCAATGCCCTAAGCACCGTCACCAACAGTTCAATCGCCAATGCAAAAAGCAAAGGGGAAAAGTGGGCATTCCTGCCTTGTGCAAATAAAAATAGCCCAAACTTGTTTTATTAGTGCTTGCCACTTGCCATGGGGGCCCTGTACAACAAGATAATCCAGCCAATAAAGCCTGGCTCAAAACCAACCGCCCAGCACCTCAAAAACGTACTCCTACTCAACCAGCTTCTCCGCGTCCATGGATATTATCCCCTGTGTTTTCCCATCTACAATATTAACAGATCCTTAAAAAAGAATTCTAAGATCTGAATTCTAATTTGGATCCTCACCAAAAACTAATTCCTTAGGCCAGACCTTGCCTATGTACCAAGTTTTGTTGAAATTCACCCTGTATTTGTTGAGATATATACAGTCAATCAGACTAACAAATATTACCTGCACTCACCGTCAGTGGTGAAGGTAATGAGACACATTGGTCTAGATGTGTGAAGCTTAGAAGCCCAGGGCATATGAACCTGCTCAAAAGACTTTTTGTTCAAGTCTAAAGTGAAAACATTTCTCCTTGATAGATATTCTTAATGATAATAGACTAGCAAATTACTGATCATTAAGTCTCTTACATCATTCACGTTTTGAAGCTCTTGAGGTTATTGCAAGTACCACTCTCAATACTTGCCTTCTCCCTCTCCTTTTTGAATCAGCAATCTCCCATTGTAAATGTGTAACCTTATGTCTGGTTATCAGTGCATCAGGATTCAGCTATCTGCCTCTCTTTCCTATAAATACATCATGACTCACATATTTCTCTTTCCCTTTCTCTCCTTTGATTATAAATGCTGTCATCATGATGATTTGTATTGGGTGTAAATAGTATGGAAAGAAATAAATGTATGCAGGTGGTGAGCATTAACTGGACATTCTCCTGAGCCCCCTTAAAATGGAAACAGACTAAACTGCGGCGCTGCTTCATGTGTCCAACTGGATGTGAATTTTTAAAAATCTATTTCACTTCCAATTTCCACCTCTCTATCACCTTCACATGGTCCATCTCTGACATAGTCCTTCCCTTCCGTGACCTTTCCATCTCCAACGCTGATTTCCCGCCGGCTGAGAGCAGGTATGGACGGCGTTAGGTGATCCTTTGCAGAACACCGTCGGTCCATCGAAAGCAGTATCCAGATCTTCCTGTCGCTTGCCATTTCAACTCACCATCCTGCTCTCAAGTCCACATGTTTGTCCTTGGCCTGCTGCGGTGTTCCAGTGAAGCCCAACGCAAACTGGAGGAACAACATCTCATCTTCCGATTAGGCACGTGACAGCCTTCCGGCCTGAACATCGAATTCAACAACTTCAGACTGTGAACTCTTTCCTTCACCTTCATCCCATTTTTATTTCTATCAATTTATTTTCATTTCTTCCATCGATCCCCTCCCCCCACCCCACCTCAGTAGGTACCATTTCAAATTGCCCTTTAACACACTTTTACATTTGTTCCCCATTAACACATTCTGATCTTTTAATGTGGCTCCGTTCAGCACCCTTCTTAGTCATGATCACCATTTACATTATCTCTGTCTTTTTGTCCATGACATCTTTGTCAATCTCCACCTATCGCTGGCCCTCTAGGCAGTCCCACTGCTCCACGCAACCCCCCACCTCACAACAGTATAACTCTCATCCTCGTTCCAGTTCTCTCCAGCTTTGAAAGAGTCATCCAGACTCTAAATGTTAGCTCACTTCTCTCTCGACACAGATGCTGTGAGACCTGCTGAGATTGTCCAGCATTTTCTGTTTTTGTTTTAGATCCCAGCATCCACTGGAATTTAAAACAGTGGTTGCTGGGTTACAAAGTGTTTGCTTGTGATGTGTAACTCTGTAAATAAATATACAAGTGTGTAAAGATTGGCTCCAGTTCTATCATTCATCATCTGGGTTTTCTGGAGTAGATCCACCCACTCCACCCATTAAAAGGCCCTTATTGAATGCTCACCAATTGAGAGTTGCACGAGTCCCACTGAGCTCTGTCAGTGCTGTAGTGGGGGCGGGGGGGGGGGGGGGGGGGGTGAGGACGGGGGTGTCAACACTGCCAGTGACATGAGGCTATGCAGTTTCAGAGTCAATCTTAAACCCACAAGTAAAATACTTGTGTTTCAGTTTCAGCATGTTCATTCAAAGATTATTAAATTATAATAATAATCTTTATTGTCACAAGCAGGCTTACATTAACACTGCAATGAAGTTACTGTGAAAAAATTGCAAGTAATATAGGTTAGAAATTTCAGCCACGGGATAATTAATAATTGCAAATGCTGGACGGGAATCTCCCATTCGGCGGCAGAGTGTCCACGCCGTCGGAAACGCCGTTGCATTTCACGATGGCGTGAACGGGCCACTGGGAGTACCATACAGGGGGCCAGCACGGCGCTGGAGCAGTTCACGCCGCTCCAGCCTCCCATCCCGGCGTGAGCTGTGCACCGCGGGATCCGCAGTGGCGCCGGCGTCATAGAGGATATGTGCAGTGGCGCTGGTGCCAACCCGCGCATGCGCGGTGGCCTCCCTCAACGCACTGGCCCTGACGCAACATGATGCGGACGTTCAGGGGCCGGCGCGTAAGAAAATAGGCCTGGAGAGCGAGAGGCCGACCCGCCGATCAATTTAATCGGCTTAAAGAACTACTATGGAATCAGCCCTCAAACCTGACCAACTGGAACTCGATCCACAGGCCGCAGAGGCAAAGGAAATTTTTTTGCATTGGCTTTGGTGCTTCAAGGCCTACCTGGCTGCGTCGATGACCTCCTCTGTTACAGATGAACAGAAACTAAATCTTCTCCACGCACGGGTGAGCCATTGTATTTCTACTCAACTTAATGAAGCTGACTCTTCCACCGAGGCCCTCGTAATGCTCGACCGCCTGTACATGCGGCCCGTGAACGAAGTCTACACGCAACACATCTTCACAACTTGTCGCCAGCGCTAGATGACTATCTACGCGACCTCAAAGCCCTAGCACGCGACTGTAACTTCCAGGCCATGACAGCCTCTCAGCACATGGAACTCGCCATCCGAGATGTGTACGTTGCGGGGGTCCGATCAAATTATGTGCGGCAGCGTCTTCTTGAGAGAGGGGCCCAGGACCTGGAGGACACGGTAAAACTGGCGACCAGGTTGCTTTCCAAAGCCTAACTGTGTTCCCGGCCAATCATGCTACCACATTGTGGACCCCCGACCAAAGGCTGCCCCAGGCCTGCGCCGCGCAGCCACCCGCCCACCACGGAGGACTATCGTGCCATTTTTGCGGCCAGCCCCAACACCCCCGACAGCAATGCCCGGCCCGCAACGCGAGCTGCAGCAGCTGCGGGCGAAAAGGGCACTTCACTAAAGTCTGCCTGGCCAAATCAAAATACTCTAACCCTAACTCGAACACTCGCTCCTCCGACTCTCAGGCTTGCAGACCCCGTAACGTGGCAGCGTGTCTGCCTACTCCGCCTCCGCACAACATGTGCGACTCACGGGGGCGGCCACCTTGGCCATCCCCCCCCACATGGCCAGCCACGTGCGATCCATGGGGGCGGCCATCTTGGACGCCATCTTCCTCGCCACCCGCCACATGCGATCCATGGGGGTGGCCATCTTGGACGTCATCTTCCTCGCCGCCCGCCACATGTGATCAAGCTCCATGATGGCCGTCCACATCAACTGCCACGAGACACCATGCCTCTTTGACTCTGGGAGCACCGAGAGCTTCGTTCACCCGGACCTGGTAAGACGCTGTTCGCTCCCAACGCGGCAAACAATCTCTCTCGCCTCGGGGTCGCACTCACTCCAAATACAAAGGCGCACCTCAGCGACTCTAACGATACAGGCCACCAATTATACAAATTTCAAATTGTACGTGCTCCCAGACCTAAGCACCCCGCTCCTCCTAGGACTGGATTTCCAGTGTAACCTCAGGAGCCTCACACTCAGCTTCGGCGGGCCCCTGCCCCCACTCACTATATGCAGCCTAGCAACCCTGAAAGTCGACCCCCCCTCACTCTTCGCTAACCTCACTGCCAACTGCAAGCCAGTGGCCACTCGTAGCAGGAGGTATAGTCTGCAGGACAGGGTGTTCATCAGATCTGAGGTCCGGCACCTATTGCGTGAGGGAGTCATAGAGGCCAGTAACAGCCCCTTGAGAGCTCAGTTGGTGGTCATCAAAACCAGGGAAAAGCTCCGGATGGTGGTTGATTACAGCCAGACCATTAACCAATTCACACACCTTGATGCGTACCCCCTCCCCCGGATTGCGGACATGGTAAACCAGATCGCACAGTGCCGCGTGTTCTCCACGGTGGATCTGAAGTCCGCATTCCATCAGCTCCCAATCCGCCCGGAGGCCGCCACTACACGGCGTTCGAGGCAGACGGCCGCCTCTTCCATTTCCTCCAGGTTCCCTTTGGCGTCACAAACGGGGTTTTGGTGTTCCAAAGAGCAATGGACCGAATGGTGGACCAGTACGGGCTGCGGCCCACTTTCCCTTACTTGGATTATGTCACCATCTGCAGCCATGATTAACAGGACCACGACGCCAATCTCCACCGATTTCTCCAGACCGCCCAAAAGCTCAACCTCACCTATAATACGGAGAAATGCGATTTCTGCACCACCAGGCTAGCCATCCTCGGCTACGTCATGGAAAACGTAGTTTTCCAGTTTACGGACAAAGCCTCTTCCCACTGTCAGCCGAGGCTCGCCACGCCTTCGACTGTATTAAGGCGGACATCGCTAAGGCCGCCATGAGTGCAATAGATGAGTCTCTCCCGTTCCAGGTGGAGAGCGATGCCTCAGAGTTTGCTCTCGCTGCCACTCTGAACCAGGCAGGCAGGCCAGTAGCGTTCTTTTCCTGAACCCTCTCCTCTTCCGAACTTCGACACTCCTCAGTCGAAAAAGAAGCCCAAGCCATTGTGGAAGCCGTGCGGCGCTGGAGGCACTACCTCACAGGTAGGAGGTTTACCCTCATCACCGACCAAAGATCGGTTGTCTTCATGTTTGATAATTCGCAGTGGGGCAAGATCAAAATTGACAAGATCTTGAGGTGGAGGATCGAACTCTCCACCTAAAATTACGATGTTGTATATTGTCCTGGGAAGCTCAATGAGCCCCCAGATGCCCTGTCCCGCAGCACATGCACCAGCGCGCAAGACGACCGTCTTCAGGCGATCCACAATGACCTCTGCCATCAGGGGGTCACCTGGCTCGCCCATTACATCAAGGCCCGCAACCTGTCCTTCTCCACTGAGGAGGTTAAACCTGTCACCAGGAATTGCTCGATCTGCGCGGAGTGTAAACCGCACTTCTATAGACCAGACAAGGCCCACCTGGTAAAGGCATCCCGGCCCTTTGAACGCCTGAGCATCGATTTCAAAGGGCCCCTCCCTTCAACTAATCGCAACATTTATTTCCTCAACGTTATCGATGAATTCTCCCGCTTCCCGTTTGCTATCCCATGCCCCGATATGACCACCCCTACAGTTATTAGAGCCCTGCACAGTGTCTTCACCCTGTTCAGTTTCCCCAACTATGTCCACAGCGACAGGGGTTCGTCCTTCATGAGCGACGAACTGCGTCAGTACCTGCTCAGTAAGGGCATCGTCTCGAGCAGGACTACCAGCTCTAACCCCAGGGGGAACGGGCAGGTGGAGAGGGAGAAAGCGACAGTCTGGAAGACTTTACTACTGACCCTATGGTCCAGGAATCTCCCGGGGGTCTCGCTTCCGCCCTGGTTGAGGATACCGAGCCCTGTCCTCCTTCGAAAATGCGTTCGGCCACATAAGTCCAACCCCCTGGTAGAGAGGGTCCAACTCCTGCGCTCGAACCCCCACTACGCGTTTGTTGAACACCCCGATGGCCGACAGGACACCGTTTCCCTCCGGGACCTGGCACCCACAGGCTCTACTAACACTGCCGCCGACCTACCTCCCACACTACTCCCCCCCACCGACTTCCCATGCCCTGCGCCCCTGCACCTATTTGCTGCCCCCGCTCCCTTCCACCCGACACACCGGTCCGCAGGAACGAAGCTCAGGAAGAACCATCCCCGGAGTCCACCCCCGGACCCGCACCGAACATCCTTCCACAGCCATCCGAAACGGCTGCAACACCAGTGCTTCATCAGTCGCAACGCACGATTCGGGCGCCGGACCGACTGAACTTGTAGACCCGTCACCCCCGCCGGACTTGATTTTTTTTTAACAGAGCGTGAATATGGTGAATGTGTAATCACTATAATTCACACTATACATTACTGTGTCCCTGTGGGCTCCATCTGTGAGCCGTTGCGCGGCTCTGCCCACGGGGAGATGAGGAGCATGTACAGGGCTCTGCCCTTGGCTCCGCCCCCTACAGGAAGTATAAGTGCTGCGGTCCTGCGAGTCCGCCTCCAGTTCAGCACAGTCGCAGGCAGGCTCAGTTGTAAGCCGATTAAAGCCACAGTTTACTCCAACTCGTGTCTCTGGTTGAATTGATGGTCGCATCACTCCTCTCCCCCCTCCCACAGGCAGCCCCCTGACCCTGCGTGCAGAGTTCCTGCTGGCTGTGACCAGGTGTGGACGGCGCCAGTGGGACATCCTTTTTAGAGCGGCCGCTCGGCCCATTTAGGCCGGAGAATTGGCGGCCCGGTTGCGTGGAGCGGCACGCGATTCTCCGCGTGCCGGCGGTGTAGCGTGGTTGCGGGAATTCTCCGGCCCGGCGCGGGGCTGGGGAATTCCACCCCTGTTTCTGAAAATCATATTTTCTACCATTAAAAACAGGACTGGGAATAACACAATTAACACGAGCTTTGCGCCTTTGAAACTCTTTATTTACCAGAAAATGGCAGCTAATGCTGTAAAAAAGGGTGTGGCTTCTCTTCCCAAGATGATTGTACCAATGAAGAAATAGTTGGATTTTATGTACGCTCCTGATTTGTGAAGAAGCCGGGATCGGAGGTCTGGGCCAGACATGTGGAACTTTGTCACAGCAAAAAAAATCCGATGCTGACTGCCCCTCCTCGGATGATTCAGGCCATTATTCAAGATGACTAAAAACTTGGTCTAAACAATAGAGTTTGAGAAGTATCTTAGAAGAGGGAGAAAGGGCTAGAGAGTTGGAGATATTTAAGGAGGGAATTCAAGAGCTTATAGCTAAGGCAGCGAGAAGCTCAGCTGCCAATGGCGGAGCAATTTAACATTGAGGTTTCCCAAGATACCAGAATTGGAAGAGTGCTGATATCTCAAAGGTTTGTAGGGCTGGAGGTGGTAGAGAGATTGAGGGAGGACAAGGCCATGGGGAGATTTGAAAACGGAAGATGAAAGTTTTAAAATTGAGGCATTGCTGGACCAGGAACCAATCAATGTAGGTCAGCGAGCACAGTGCAGGGATCGGGGTATGAGAAATAAAAAAACAGAAGCTGCTGGTAATACTAAGCAGGTCAAACAACATGTGTGGACAGAGAAATGTTTTGGGTTCTTGTTCCAGCTCAAAGGTGGTGTTAAAATCTAGCAGTATCAAAGACATGGATGGGGGGTGTCAACAGCAGATGAGCTGAGGTAGGGTCAGAGTCGAGTGTTGTTGTGCTGGAAGGAGGTGGTCTCGGCAACCAGGCCAGGGACTGGGGTTTGTAGTGGGGCAAATATCTTCTCAATATTTAGACATTTGAAATATTTGCTCTTCCAGTACTGGATGTTGAATAAGCTGGGTGACAAATCTGGGACAGAGGGTTCAAGAGAGAGGGTGTTGAGATAGACCTTGAGTCGCCCGCATGCATATAGAACCTTACATTGTGTTTTCTGGTGATGCCACCAAGGGGCAGTATGTAGATGTAACATAGAAAGGGCCAAGGATAGGCCAATGTGTCTCCAGTGATTTTTAAAAATTCATTTCAGGGATGTGGGCGTCGCTGGTTACCGCAGTATTTATTGCCCATCCCTAGTTGCCCTTCAGAAGGTGGTGGTGAGTTTCCTTCTTCAACCGCTGCAGTCTTTGAGGTATAGGTACACCCACTGTGCTGTTAGGGAGGGAATCTGAGGATTTTTCCCCAACGACAGTGAAGGAACGGCGATACTTTTCCAAGTTAGGATGGTGAGTGACTTGGAGAGGAACTTCCAGGTGATTATGTTCCCATGTGTCTGCTGCTCTTATCTTTCTAGATCGTAGGGATCGTGGGTTTGGAAGGTGCTGTCTAAAGAACCTTGGCGAGTTACTGCAGTGCATCTTGTAGATGGTACACATGACTGCCTCTGTTCATTGGTGTTGAAAGGTTTGAACGTTTGTGGAATGGGGAGCAATCAAGCGGGGCTGCTTTGTCCTGGATGGTGTCAAGCCTCTTGAGTGCTGTTGGAGCTGCACTCATCCAAGCAAGTGGAGAGCAAGGTAGCAGTGCTGGAGTGGCAAGTGAAGTCTTGCAGGCAATTACTTGACTGTGATTCAATATTCCAAAGTAAAATATTCCACTATTTTTATCAGTAATAAATGTGAGTTTTCAAAAATAATGATTTAGAAAATCAAACACTACTTTATCAAGGGTCTTTTCTCCTGGTTTTCTCACAGAGGTTTTCAGTATCTTCAAACCCAGGATATCCAGGTGACCTTGGACCAGAAAGTTCAAGAGACTCCTCAGACAAAGTGGTTCTGGGTTGCTCCATCTTTCAAGGTTGGATTGGCAGGGAGGAGTCTGGCAGATGCTCCCTTTGCAAGCACTAGCAACAGCCTGGCTCTGACCAGAATATGTAGTTGACCCTGCTCCATGATTTGGGACAGAGTCTGTGGCCAACTGCACAGTTAAACGGAGTGGATCGGGTGGGGGTCCTGGAATTTTAAAAATGGAGTGGGGAAAGAGGCTCCTGAATAATTCAGTGAGCAGTTGCAGCATGTAGCTTAGTCATAGGGCATGATTTAATGGATATGAAACAGAATCCCGTGTTGAGCACTGAGAACGACCAAACTATTAAATGGGACTTTGCTTCATTTCTGGGCCTCAGCGAGGAACGCCGAGGCCACACTTAGTCCTGTTTCCTGTGCTAACGAGCTCTGCTGACCAGTGCAAGAAGAGATCGAGGCGCCATTTAAAAATAGCACTCCGATCTCTAGACCCACCCACCGTGGCCTTTGGACCTTCTCAATGCACCAATAAGGGGGTCATCGAGTCCTCCAAATTCCACCTCATGAGGGGAGGGCACCTGCAGGCCCAATCCCCAGTACAGGTATGATGCCACCTGGGCACCTTGGCATCAGGTGGTGCCAAGGTGTCCAAGTGCCCTACCCAGCCCGACCACCCAGGACCCCCGATCATTTGTGAGAACACCCCCCGGCAAGTGCCAGTATGCCTGGCCCATGTTTGTGGGAACCTGGGCTAAACGGCACCCACTGGGGGTCTCCCAGATAAGGCCATTCGATCCCGGGTGCTGGGTAGATCCGCGTAGAGACATTTAAGTGCGACTAACTGCTCATTTGAATATGCAAATCTGGGTCCCAACCGCAATGGGCGGGATCCAGATTGCGGCATCTCACGAGATCTCGTTAGATCTCCCGAAGTATGACGAGACCGGTAAATCTCGCGAGAGGTCTCTCATGTGATTTATTGGCCTCTTTGCGTCCCACTAGAAGACAGAAGCCATTTGACCCATCGTGATAGAGTTGGCCCAATGATAGACCTATTTAATTAACCCTGCCCTTAATCTGAACACCCGCAAATTTCACTTTTCAAATATATATCCAATCCCCTTTTGAAAGTTCCTATGAATCTGCTTCCACCACTTTTACAAGAAGTGCATTCCAGACCACAACACTTTGGTGCGTAGGAAAAACATTTCCCTCATTTTCCCTCTGGTTCTTTTGCCCACTCCCTGTGTGCTTCAGTTACTGACCCATCTGCCTATGGCAACAGTGTCTTCTTGGTCATAGAGCGTGAAGATCCAGGGTCAGTCTCTAATTTATGTCTCTTTCTTTCCTTCCCCAGGTCTAATTACTGCTTTTTGCCAATGGGTTTATGTTCCTCTGCATTAAAGCCTAGGGAATAAAGAGGTCAGGACATTTTGAGGGCTTCTTCCTGGTCTTCCACTGTGGCCTTGGCAGGAAATTGGCAGAAGCCCTGGAGAAAGGCCGCACTCCACCACTTTAGGAGCACCAAAATGGTAGAAGGTGCCCATTGCAATCGACCTCTGACCCACTCTGTGCCGACTTGGGTTTCCTGAGGCCTCCTGGATCGGCAGAGGACGGATGAGATGTATTGGATGACCAATGCAGCATCATGGAGGGAGGGTGAATGGAGACTATGTGATTAAACCTCTCAGAATAAGTCCAACCAGACCTGACAAGCCCAGTCAGGAACAAAAATTAATGGGGTGGTGTGTGGGTGGGAATGGAGGTGTGTGAGGGAGGGGTGGTAATTGATGGAAGAGTGGTGCTGGGTCATGATTGCAAAATAAAATATTGTCCATTTTCCAAATGTGCTGTTGTTTCTTGTCAGGGAGCTCCTTGGAAAACAGCATTGTGCGTTGGTGCTGTATTAGTGCAGCTGAGCAGAGCAAATGTGAAGAATGGGCCCTGAAAACAAAATCTGACCCATTAGTCTGCATCCGAGGAACATCAATGAGTGACTGCATAGAAATGATAAAGGTGCATAATTTCACTGAATTTTAAATGAAACATCATTGCAAAATTGTTTTCCATCTAAGATATTGTAATATAAGCACTGCCTGTTTGAAACGTTATCATGACTTTGTCCTAAAGTTTCATGTAACATTGTCTATGTTAGTTGGCACTTCCTTGAGGAGTGTGAGTATTCAATGATATGGAGATCAAAACAGGGAATAGGAATTAGGAGGACAAAGAGCTGACAAAATTATGGAGTCAACTCAGTGAACCAAATGCCCACTTCATAGAACATAGAACATACAGTGCCAAAGGAGGCCATTCGGCCCATTGAGTCTGCACCGACCCACTTCCACCCTATCCCCGTAACCCAATAACCCCTCCTTTGGTCACTAAGGCAATTTATCATGGCCAACCCACCTACCCGGCACGTCTTTGGACTGTGGGAGGAAACCGGAGCACCTGGAGGAAACCCACGCAGACACGGGGAGAATGTGCAGACTCCGCACAGACAGTGACCCAGCGGGGAATCGAACCTGGGACCCTGGCGCTGTGAAGCCACAGTGCTAATCACTTGTGCTACAATGCTGCCCACCATTCAGTGGGTGGGGGGGTTCAGGAACTGAGGGAGAGAGCTTTAAACTTGAGAATGAGATTTTTAATTTGAAAGCCATTGGATGACCTACGTAACAGATGAAGGTTGGGGATGGTGGGGTATTGGATACATGTCCCACCTTTGAATGAGTGGAAGTTTATGGAGGGTGGAGTATGAGAGGTAATTTAGTGACTCAGTTGAAACTGGAAGTGTTAAAGAGACAGATGAGGGTTTAAGCAGTAGATGGGATGAGGCAGAGGTGGCTACCGGCAATGTTACAGAGATGAAAATTAGGCAGTCTTTGTGGTGATGTGGATATGGAATCAGAAGTACAGCTCAGGTACCCATTAGGTTCAACCAGAGCCATTGTATGGGGAGGGGTTGGCAGGAATGTAGAGGTTGTAGTGGGGACAGAAGAAAATGTTTAATTGAAGGAAATGGCAGTGACATAACCTGCACCCGCATGGGACATATGAATGAGAATGATTATATTCCCTGTGCCCCTTGCAGAATATGGACTTCCCTGCGAAGTGGCTGGAGGAAGCTCAATTAACATTGTGTATATAAGGTTGGCCAGTTTGGGACCGGCTGACTCAGACCCGGTTGGGTAGTATACCTTAAACCTTGTAAATAAACCTTTGTTTCTTTTGTTGTATCTTGGTGTGGACTCCCTGTGTCTTCATAAAAGGCAGTTTATCCAAGATTGGATATTGGATGAGCTGCTTGACAGTGCAGCAGCATTGGAGGGGTTGAGTGAGGTGGTGGGAAGGTAGAGTGGGGTGTTGTCAGCATAGGTGAGGTAGTGTCCACATGATCAAGTCCTAACATAGTATAATACTACATAACTAAACCACAACAAACACAGTACCCACACAACCATACCCTAAGAAGTTACATACCCACAACATGAAACAGAACCCACATAACTGTACCCCAAAATGAGGAAGACCCCGTGGAATCACAAGTTCAGGTAGCACCTTTAGGAGGGAATAGTCAATATTGGCTTATGGGGGGAAAATAAAATACTTTTTTTACCAATCATTTCCAAATAAGATAACAGATATTGCTATTCATTTACACCCTGTAAAACATTATAGTTGTACTAGGATGACACAGGTGGAGATATGGCAATTTGGCCCATTGTCACTCATCCATCAGGACAAATCCTCTGTGTCACCTTTAGGGCATCTCAATGATCTGAGGTATCAAACTCTACATCCGCATTCAGAAATCCATCTAAACTGGAGGATCCATTTCTGATGAATGGTCACCATTGACCTGAACAACTATCTCTGTGTCTCTCTGCAAATGCTGCCAGACCAGCAGAATATTTCCAGCATTTTCTGTTTTTACTTCAGATTTCCAGCATCTGCAGTATTTTGCTTTTGTATTCATATCTATTTCAAGTATTAGATTCTCTCTATGTGAAGAAGAGCCTCTTGACCTCAGACTTGAGCTTGACTTTAAACTCGGGGATTAGACTCACTACAGCCTAACCAAGAAATCTCTTTTTATTTTTGAAGAGGGATGAGGTGGATGCAGCCTCCCTTGATGCTACTCATGCTTACATTGCTGGAATCTGCGGACTTGTCCCTGTGGTAACTGAATATTATGGTATGTAACTAGGTCAATTTGGCATCTTCATTCATTTTGCAAAGTAATTGCTGATGGACATTTGTAATAATTGAGTTGAGGGTGATCAGTAATGGAGAAATGGTTGTGACTTGCATCCATGATCAATGGGCGGCACAGTGGTTAGCACTGCAGACTCACATCGCCAGGGACCCAGGTTCAATTCTGGCCTTGGGTGACTGTGTGGAGTTTACATGTTCTCCCCGTGTCTGCGAGGGTTTTCACCGGGTGCTCCTGTTTCCTCTCACAGTCCAAAGGTGGATTGGCCGTGCTAAATTTCCCCTTAGGTGGAGGGTTAGGTGGAGTTATGGGGTTACGGGGATAGGGCGAGGGAGTGCACCTGGGCAGGGTGCTCTTTTGGAGGGTCGGTGCAGACATGATGTGCCAAATGGCCTCCTCTGTACTGTAGGGATTCTATGATATCAAATGTTGCAGGTTCGGTGTAGCACAGATTGCACATTTTTAGTCCATGATACCTGCAGTGAATCTTTACTTCCGGAAATATGACAGAAGAATTCCAATACAGAGACCCTGAATCCAAAAGCAGATATTACAGCTTGGCCTCAGGTAAGTTGGTGGCTTTGGTATCAGTATTATTTCAGATGGGGAGCCAAGAAAATCCTCAGTGTACTGTATCCTGGTGTGAATTCAGCCAATTACATCTACTCGCTGTGTGACTTCTTGAATCAGTAAGAAATATGTGTGTGCTGGAGTCAATTTGTGTCCGGGTTGTACCATTTCAAATTCATGAGATATTGGTTCATTCATATAATTCCATGTACACTATGGAGTGCCATTTCTGATTAGATTTGCAACTCAAAGGGAGACGTTTGCTGCATGAGCTCTCCCAGTGCAGCAACTGGTAAATGCATTGGCCACTGTGGAAGCCAGTCACCAAGTCCAAGGTGCTCTCAGTTCAATCATGCCTGTTGATGACAGGCTGATTTAAAATGTTGCCGTGGGCTTCAGCGGCCTTGAGGTTGGGTAGGTAATAAACCAGGTATTCTGCCCCTGATTCCTATTCACTTGAACCTATCTGGAAAGTGTATATGTGTGGATGTAGGTTGAGGACAGGATTGGGATTGCCTACCACATTCCAATGGTTGGACCCATGAAAAATAGTCACTTGTGTGAGGGAAATGGGAGCGCTAATGTCTTTGGAAATGTCAAAGCCAACTCCTTCAGGAGAGATTACGAGATAATTAGAGAATGTTGGAAATCAAAGGGATGGACCGTTGGAGTGGAGTGAACCCCTGCCTGTTAAATATCTTAGCCAGCTAGGTGAGAGGTAGGTGAAGAAATTATGGAGCTTACAGACTTCTGGAAGGGAGAGCAAAAAATAACTGAGACCATTGATTTATTTCTTGTGCTGGTTTTCGAGTGATGGGGAGGAGGGAATAAGAACATAAATAGAAGCAGGAGTGGACCGCACAGTCCATCGAGCCTGTTCCGCCATTTAATACCACCATGGCTGATCTTGGGCTTTAATTCCAATTTTCTGCCGACTCCCCGTATTCCTTAATTCCTCCAGAGACCAAAAATCTGTCTAGACTAGCTTCAAGTATATTCAACTATGGAGCATCCACAATTCCCTTGTGATTCCAAAGATTCACAACTCTTTTACTGAAGTAATTTCTCCTCATCAAATTCCTAAATGAGTGGCCCCTTATCATGAGACTGAGCCCCACATTTTGGATTCCCCGACCAGCGGAAACAATCTCTCAGTGCCCACTCTTATTAAGCCCCTTCGGAATTTTGTAGGGGGCAATCCTCCTCATTCTTCTAAATGTCAGAGAATATAAAGCCCAATTTACTCAGCCTCTCATCATAGGCCAACCCCCTCATCCCAGGGACCAATTTAGTGAATCTTTGCTTTACCGGCTCCAGTGTAAGTGTATCTTCCCTTAAACGGGGCCACCAAAACTGCACAACAGTATTCCAGATGTGGTCTCACCAAACCCCTGTACAATTGTATCAAGCCTTGTGTGTTCCTGTACTCCAATCCCCTTACAGTGACGGCCGAATCAAGTCAGAAGGCAAAGGTTCCTACAGTGCAGACGGCCATTCAGCCCATCAAGCCTGCACCAACCCACTGCAAGAGCCCCGTACCCAGGCTCACACCCTCACCCTATATCAGCCATATGTACAGCCCAGCAGGATGGTTTCTAAGATGTGCAAGCCTGAAACTGGTTGTTAAATTTAATAATTGTGCAAACTCCCCTGCAGTCTGGGCAGTGTTGTTCCCGACAGAAGTTCCAGGTATTCAGTGTTGCTAACAGTGGATTACGTGTTTCCCTCATTTACATTACATTATTACAACAATGTTTAGGCGCCCATGCCTAAAACACCAGAATTTCCAACCGGGGCAAAGATGGACAAACATTGGAAGATTAGGATTCCGCCCCACGTTCTGATTCCCCCGCCAGCCCACCGAGTTGCCAGCCCTCCCTGATTGCCATGGAGTCTCCCCAATAAAGAATGGTCTCAAGGATAATGCTGAGAGCATTTCAGGAGATAAGCCATGGGGGCAAAAAAATAATATTGTTTTCTATTCTCTTGTTTATTTGTTTATTCACTTTTGTTTACTAGTTACAATACGTGCTGGCGATGGGCAAAGTGCTGTTTGACAGAGGTAGGGTTGTTAGAGTCTGGAGGTCAAATGATGAAACCTCCTGCAATGTATCCAAAGTTAGGATTAGTTTACAGCTTGGAAAGAAGCCCTTTGGCCTATCGTGTCAAAGTGGACAACCCTACCCCAGTGCACTGTAAATATACCCTTTGCCAACCCAAGGATTTCAATGCCCCTACGTGGAGCTCACTTAACGGTGGCATTTATCATGAAAGACACGCCCAGTGTGGCACGCATCCATGAGTATGTTCATGCACACAGCACCTTCACGTCCCATACCACGCCAATATTGTAAACCACAGGCAAATCTTCCTGCTGGGTGTTATTTAAATTTATTCATTCTGTTTTCCAGGGGATAATTGCGCAGCAGCCAATGGGAATGACGGAAGGGCTCACTTTGAGGCAGAAGGTATAATGCTCATAAACACATTAAGAAAAATAAAATAGAAGCCGGAGGGCCTCTTTATGTGCTGTAAAACTCCGTGAAAAGTAAATTACTGCGGATGCTGGCACTCCAAAATAAAACAGAAAATGCTTGGAATACCCAGCAGGTCTGGAAGCATCTGTGGAGAGAGAGTAAAACACTGAGAATTCTGATGAAACATCTTTAACCTGAAACATTAACTCTGTTTCGGAGCAGTGGACCCCTGGAGGTTTGCCCACCCGGGGGAGAAAGAATTCTCCTTCTTCTCCCCAATACACAGCATGTGCACCAGAATTGACTTCTTTGTGGTGGGGAAAACGGTGCTTCCAGAGATAGAGAAAGTGGAATACTCCGCAATTGTGATATCAGACCACGCTCCACACTACATGGACGTGCGGCTAGAGACGGGAAGGGCCCAGCGCCCCACATGGAGGTTGGACGGTGCCTTACTAGCTGACAAGGCCTTCAGCGAAAGGATAGCGCGGGCCATAGCGGAATACACGGAGAACAACCAAAACGGGGAGGTCTCATCCTCCACGTTCTGGGAAGCGCTTAAGGCCATACTAAGAGGGGAAATCATTGCCTTCAAAGCGCAAAGAGATAGGGAGGAAAGGGTGGCCAGGCAGAAGCTGGTCGACTCCATACTGGAGGTAGACCGTAAATACTCCGAGGCCCCGACCGTAGAGCTCCTGGTGGAGAGAAAAGAACTACAAAGGAACTTTGACCTGCTCTCCACCAGGAAAGCAGTGCACCAACTCCGCCAGGCGCGCGGGGCCCTGTACGAACACGGAGACAAAGCCAGCCGCCTGTTGGCACACCAGCTGAGAAAGCAGGCAGCCACCAGAGAAATTGCGCAAATCAGGGGTACCAGAGGCACGTTGGAAACAGAACCAGAGAGGATTAACAAAACCTTCAAGGCCTTCTACCAAGAGCTGTACACCTCAGAGCCCCCAACGGGGAAGGCTGGGATGAACCAGTTCCTTGATGGACTGGACATACCAGTCGTGGGAGATGGCAGAAAACGGGACCTGGAAGCACCACTAGCACTGGGAGAGGTCATGGACGGCATTAGCTCCATGCAGACGGGGAAGGCGCCGGGACCGGACGGATTCCCGGCGGACTTCTACAAAACATTTGCGACAGCGCTGGCCCCGCACCTGCGGGAGATGTTCACAGACTCGCTAGCTAGGGGCACACTGCCACCCACGTTAGCACAGGCCTCAATCTCGCTGATACCTAAGAAAGACAAAGACCCAACGGAATGTGGGTCATACAGACCCATATCTCTGCTGAACGCAGACGCCAAAATACAGTACTGGCCAAAATCCTAGCCAAAAGGCTAGAAGACTGTGTACCTGAGGTGGTCACAGAGGACCAGACGGGCTTCGTCAAAGGTAGACAGCTTACCTCGAACATCAGGCGCCTGCTGAACGTGATTATGACCCCCTCCGGGGAGAGAACACAAGAGGTGATCGTCTCCCTGGACGCAGAAAAGGCCTTCGACAGAGTCGAATGGAAATACCTCATAGAGGTACTGGAGCGGTTCGGGCTTGGAACAGGGTTCACCGCTTGGGTAAAGCTCCTATACAACGCTCCCATGGCGAGTGTACGGACCAACAATACCAACTTCCAATACTTCCAGCTGCACAGGGGCACCAGACAAGGATGCCCACTGTCCCCGCTGCTGTTCGCACTAGCAATCGAACCGCTAGCAATCGCGCTCAGGGCAGCAAAAATTTGGAAGGGGATCCGAAGGGGAGGCAGAGAGCACAGAGTCTCACTCTATGCAGATGATCTTCTCCTCTACATCTCGGACCCACAAAGCAGCATGGACGGAATCATCGCGCTCCTGAAAGAGTTTGGAGCCTTCTCGGGCTACAAACTCAACATGAGCAAAAGCAAGATCTTCCCAGTACACCAGCAAGGGGGGGGGGGGGGGGCAGCACTAAAGGGGCTGCCATTCAAACAAGCCCGACATAAATTCCGCTACCTGGGGATCCAAATAGCCCATGACTGGAAAGGGATCCACAAATGGAACCTCACCAGCCTGACGGAGGAAGTAAAAAAGGACCTGCAAAGATGGAATACACTCCCACTCTCCC
This sequence comes from Scyliorhinus canicula, assembly GCF_902713615.1. NCBI lineage: Eukaryota > Metazoa > Chordata > Chondrichthyes > Carcharhiniformes > Scyliorhinidae > Scyliorhinus > Scyliorhinus canicula. The sequence goes on along the minus strand of NC_052146.1, from coordinate 75,665,925 downwards.
TCGCGGGGAGAGTCCAGATGATCAAAATGAACGTACTGCCAAGGTTCCTCTTCCTGTTTAGATCCATTCCGATCTACATCACCAAGGCCTTTTTCAAAGTGCTGGACAAACTTATCATGGCGTTCGTATGGGGGGGGGGGGGGTAAAAATGCTAGGATCCCAAAGAAGGTCCTACAAAAAACAAAATCCAGGGGGGGGCTAGCCCTCCCGAATCTACAATACTACCACTGGGCGGCAACAGCCGAGCGAGAAAGGATCCAGGAGCCAGGAGCCGAGTGGGTGCGTGTGGAGGAGGCCTCCTGCATGGGGACCTCCCTCCGGGCCCTCGCCACGGCAGCACTCCCATCCCCACCCAAAAAGCACTCCAGCAGCCCAGTGGTGACAGCCACCCTCCAATCCTGGAACCAACTGCGGCAGCAATTTGGCCTGACCAAAATGTCGGAGAAGGCTCCCATCTGCAACAACCATAGGTTCACACCAGCACTGACCGACGCCACCTTCAAAAGGTGGAGGCAGGACGGGGGGACACTGACAGTCAGGGACCTATACACGGACGGCAGGGTCGCAACACTGGACGAACTGACAGAGAAATTTCAGCTAGCTGGGGGGAACGAGCTACGGTACCTGCAGCTCAAAAACTTCCTACGAAAGGAGACAAGGGCGTACCCACAACCGCCACGACAGACACTACTGGAAGACCTACTAGACGCAAGTATCCTAGAGAAAGGGAACTGTAGTGACATGTATGACCGACTGGTAGAAAGGGACGACACCATACTGGACGCAACAAGAATGAAATGGGACGACCTGGGGATTGAGATAGGGTGGCGACTCTGGAGTGAAGCACTGCATAGGGTCAACTCCACCTCCACGTGCGCAAGGCTCAGCCTGACGCAACTAAAAGTGGTACATAGAGCCCACTTAACGAGAAACCGTATGAGTAGGTTCTTCCCGGAGGTGGAGGACTGATGTGAGCGGTGCCAAAGAGGCCCGGCCAACCACGCCCACATGTTCTGGTCTTGCCCCAGACTTGTGGAGTACTGGACAGCCTTCTTCGAGGCTATGTCCAAAGTGGTGGGGGTGAGGGTGGAGCCATGCCCGATAGTGGCGGTCTTCGGGGTTTCAGACCAGCCAGATCTATTCCTGGGGAGGAGGGCGGACGCCCTTGCCTTTGCCTCCCTGATCGCCCGCCGTAGAATCCTGTTTGGCTGGCGGTCAGCAGCACTGCCCAGAGCTGCAGACTGGCTGTCCGACCTCTCGGAATCTCTCCAAATGGAGAAAATCAAATTCGCCATCCGAGGGTCGGACGACGGCTTCCACAGAACGTGGGAGCCATTCATGCAATTGTTCCGGGACCTGTTTGTGGCCAACGTACAAGAGGAAGAATAGTCGGGTGGCCAAGAATCAGGGGAAAATGGACGGGAATCGGGGGAAGGTAGCGGGGGGGGGGGGGGGGGGGGGGGGGGGGGGGCTACGGGTTCGTTATGGGGGTTTGATGGCTAACTGAGGCCCAAAACCAAACTGTAAATAAATGTCTATAAACATGTGCCTCGGCCATATTGGGGAATGTAAAATATGTATGCCGGCTAAAGGGGGCGGCCACAGTTGTTATTACGAAGATGCTTACCTGTAAATATACATGTAAATTTTTGCGTGTTTTTTTTCTCTCTCTAATAATTTGTTATTTGTTCAATATAAAATATGAAAACTCAATAAAAAACATTTTTTTTAAAAACTCTGTTTCGGCCTCTGCAGATACTGTCTGACCTGCAGAGTGTTTCCAGTAAGTTTTGTTTGTATTTCGTATCTAAGGATTTAAGAGTGTGATCTGAAAGTCCTCTTATTACTGCCGTAATTAATGACAGACCTATTACAGAGGTGATCGCACTTTAACCATGTGTGATCAGCCACTTGGACGGCCAGAAATAGGCTCAATGTGTTTCAAGTGGCAGCATTGTAATTGAACCTGATAATGGTGGAAACGTGCCCAATATGAGCGTCTCCCCATGATAAGTGGGGATGGTTTAAATTATAGGGATGCCATGGCTTTTCTGAAGTTCTATTTGATAACTCCATTCACCACATGTTCCTGTCCCCAGTTCTGCCTCCGGTCTACGCTGTTGCTGTGGTGAAGAAGACATCCCGGAGCGAGAAAATATTTAATCTAATAGGAAGACGAAGCTGTCATGGCCACATGTACAGCCCAGCAGGGTGGCTTCTCTTAACAAAATACACCATCAGATCTGAGCAGAACAGCACCGACATCTGCAACATCAATAAGGGTAAGAGAGATCCAGCACTGTGGCCGCGATTCTCCACAACCACGATGGGTGGGAGAATAGCGGGAGGTCCGCTCCCGCACCTCCCGCTATTCTCCCCCCCCACCCCCCCCCCCCCCCCCCCCCCCCAAATGGCGTACCCGGTTTTCCGACACACCGCTCGGAGAAACGCGGGCCGCCATTTTTCACGGCGGCTCGCGATTCTCCAACCCGGATGGGCCGAGCGGCCTGCCGTTCCCGACCTGTTCACGACGGCGGCAACCACACCTGGTCGCTGCCGTCATGAACATGGCGCGCCAGGTAAGTGTGGGGCCTGGAGGGGACGGATCGGTCTTGCGGGGCGGCCGAGGGGAAAGACGGCAACCGCGCATGCGCGGGTTTGAGCTGCCCAACCCGCGCATGCGCGGCTAACGTCATTAGGCGTTTCACAACGGCGTCGGGCCTTGCGGAAAATTCTGCCCTGTGTGTGCGTGTGAGTGTGTGTGTTCAGGACCCTGACATCTAGATGCAATGGGGCCTCCACAGTCGGAGCAGCTCAGCAATATTACTGGAGGCAGCCTCCTAGCAGGTCGCGTCCAGGCTCACCATCCAATTAAAGACGGCGGTTGGGATTTTTAATATTATTCATTCATTCATGAGATGTGGGCATCACTGGCTAGGCCAGCATTTATTGCCCATCTCTAATTGCCTGTGAGAGGTGGTGCTGAGCTGTCTTCTTGAAACGCTGCAGTCCATGTGTAGGTACACCCACAGTGCTGTTAGGGAAGAATTTCCAGTCACACTTATGGAATGGCGATATATTTCCAAGTCACGATGGTGAGTGACTTGGAGGGGAACTTCTGCTACTTGGGATGCTAATCATCCTGGTCCACTCCGAGGGCTAGTAGCTCTGAAACCTCGGCAGCCCCACTGGGGTCTCTGGACTGAAAAAGCACCTCAATGATAATAATCTTTATTGCCACAAGTAGCCTTACATTAACACTGCAATGAGGTTACTGTGAAAAGCACCTAGTCGCCACATTCCGGCGCTTGTTCGGGTACACAGAGGGAGAATTCCGAATGTCCAAATTACCTAACACATGCTCACGGCTCTCTCTTTGGTTCATCCCATTGCACCCCCAGGCACAGCCACAGAGAGGCTGTCTCCATGAGGAGAGGGGCAAAGAATTGACCATAAAAAATTCCTTAAATGTTAAATAAAAACAGAAATTGCTGGAATAAAACAGCCAGTCCAGCAGCATCTGTGGAAAGAGAGAGACAAAATAAATGTTTCAAGTCTAAAATGACTCTTCAGAACAGAAAAGAGGTAGAAAAGTGGTGGATTTTATGCTGTTGAAAAAGGGGGCGGGACGGGTGGAGGAAAATGGAGGTCAGCAAATGTGGATTTACTACGAAACACACCGTGCCTAGACGCAGGGCCTTGACCAGTGGAGGGGGGGGGGGGGGGGGGCATGCCAGCCAGCACCTCTCGGCATCAATCAGAGCCTATAAGCAGACAATACAGAGCAACATCTGATTCTGATTGGTGGACTTTCCTTAGAGAGGGAAAACACTGGTGAACATTGAGGTAACTAGGAAGGAGAGAGGCAGCAACCAAGGCAAAAAGCCATGAGGGAGGTTGGGTGGGGGGGGAGGGTGATTTTTAAAAAGCTCATAAACCTATCAAAATAAACTAACATTACTTGAACTGCCACATTAAAATGGCCATCCTCTTCAGAGGCTCGTAAATATGTCAAAATAATATGATCCCCATTGAGAGCATGTTTTTGAAAGGCTTCCAAAATGTGGCCGACTTGTTAAAAATTGCAGAAGTTCAGAAATGCTCATTCCCAGAATTGTGCAGGCAAATTCTAACCAGCAGTGTGTAGGGTTCCCAACCATCCCCCTTTCCATGCATTGCTAAATGCATCCAGAGATAGAAATGGGGTGGGGAATGGCTGGGATTGCTGGATCCAGGTCGCACCCTCTGTTTTTTCAGCTCACCTGTTGCATTTCGGCCCAGCATTTGGACTGCAAATTCCAGCCCTTGAACTTTGTATGGTAAGTTAATCTCTTTTTCCCCTCCTATTGATTCCAGCATATACAAACTATTTCCGTAAAGGTTGTATGCCTGGAATGATGGTTAAAGGCAAACTTTGTAAAGTCTGCATTGGAAGGGAGCAAGCTGGGACAAAACCATTTAATCAAAGGTGTGCAGCAAACCATGATGAACTTTACTATGGCAACATGGGTGCCTTGCGGTAAGTGTTATGCCATGGAATCAGATACAGTTTGTCTGCTATGTTTTATTCACTGCTGTGAGGCATGTTGAGATGTCTTTAGATTGTGAAAGATGTATTAAAAATGCTTTTCTTTTCCCTGTTCTGCACTTGCAGGTTAAGTAAATAACAACTTAGCACTGGGAAGCTTCCAGTCTGATCCCTTTGTGTCCCAATTGCAGCTGGAACAGCAGTTTGGGGGCTACTCTTGTCTTCAGCACCCCATATTAGGAAGGAGAAAAGGTTTATCAAAGTTCTCAATCATGAACAATATCATAACCCCCACACCCGACCCCACAGTGGACATTGGGTGGGTCCAGGTTCAATTTCCGCTTTATTGGCTCCCCAATTCCTGAACCCCAATTGACCCATAGTTTTAGTTCTTATGTAAATAGGTGAGGTACTAAAGGCTGTTGACATTTACGGAATCACAGCCCTGGAATATTGTGTCCCTTATTTAAGGGACAGTGGCAGAGTGGTTAGTAATGCTGTCTCACAGCGCCAGGGACCCGGGTGCGATTCTGACCTTGGGTGGCTGTCTATGTGGAGTTTGCACTTTCTCCCCGTGTCTGCGTGGGGTTCCTCCGGGTGCTCCGGTTTCCTCCCACAGTCCAAAGATGTGCAGGTCAGGTGGATTGGCCATGATAAATTGTCCTTTAGTGTCCAAATGGTTAGGTGGGGTTACTGGGTTACGGGGATAGGGTGGGGGCATGGTCCTAGGTGGGGTGCTCTTTTGGGGGGTCAGTGCAGACTTGATGCCTCCTTCTGCACTGTAGTGATTTTATGGTTCTATGTAAATGCATTTGAAGCAGTTCAGAGAAGGTTTACCAGACTAATAACTGGAATGGGCGGGTTGTCTTATGAGGAAGGGCTGGACAGGCAAGGCTTGTGATCTCTGGATTTTGGAAGCTAAGAGATGACTTGATTGAAATAAACAAGATCCTGAACCCCTTGACAGGGTGGAGGTGGACTCTCTTGATGGTCAGTTTAAAATTAGGGATCGCTGTTTAAAAATAAGGGGTCGCTCATTGAAGACAGAGATGAGTAGAATTTTTTTCACTTAGAGGGTTGTGAGTCTCTTCCTCAAAAGGTAGTAAGAGGTCTTACAACACCAGGTTAAAGTCCAACAGGTTTGTCGTGCGACAATCGCCAGGCAGGAATGTTCCCTTCCAGTTGGGGAACACTTCAGCAGTCAAGGGATTCAGCCTATGATCTCCGGGTAAGCGTTCTCCAAGGCAGCCTTCAGGACGCGCGACAACGCAGAATCGCTGAGCAGAAACTTATAGCCAAGTTCCGCACACATGAGTACGGCCTCAACCGAGACCTGGGATTTATGTGGCATTACATTCACCCCCCACCATCTGGCCTGGGCTTGCAAAATCCTACCAACTGTCCTGGCTTGAGACAATTCACACCTCTTTAACCTGGGATTACCCCTCTCTCTGGATCTGTAAAGACTTAATTACCTGCAAATGCTCACGTTCAAAACACTGTCTTGTATCTTTGACTCTGTCTGTATGTATGTTTCTGTGACCCACCTCTTCATTCATCTGAGGAAGGAGCAGTGCTCCGAAAGCTAGTGTTTGAAACAAACCTGTTGGACTTTAACCTGGTGTTGTAAGACTTCTTACTGTGCTCACCCCAGTCCAACGCCGGCACATCAAAAGGTAGTGGCAGCAGAGTCTTTGAATATATATATTTTTAAATTTAGAGTGGCTAATTAATTTTTTCCAATTAAGGGGCAATTTAGTGTGGCCAATTCACCTACCCTGCACATCTTTGAGTTGTGGGGCGAAACACAGGCAAACACGGGGAGAATCTGCAAACTCCACACGGACAGTGACCTCGGGCTGTGATTGAACCTGGGACCTCAATGCCGTAGATAGCATTGCTAACCACTGCGCCACCGTGCCGCCCTTGAGTAAATATTTTCAAGGCAGAAGTAGATAGATTCTTGATAAGGAAGGAGGTGATAGGTATCGGGAGGTAGGCAAGAATGTGGAGTTGAGGTTAAAATCAGTTCAGCCATGATCTTATTGAATGGCAGAGCAGACTCAATGGGCTGAGTGGTCTACTCCTGTTCCTAATTCATTTGTTCATAAAGAACTTTAGGGGAGGAGAGAAACCGAGAACTGAAATTAAAATGAAGCTCCGACTTTCACAGTGATTCTAAAGGTTTGATCTTATGACAATGAAGCCCAGAAATAATAATATATTGGAGCTAGTGGAAGAAAATTGGGGAATGGCAAACAATCCTCAGGGAACACTAATTGAGAAACCACAACGTAACAGGAGGAAGCCATTCAGCCTCTTGAACCTGTTCTGCCATTTAGATCCATTTATCCATTTTTCTCCTTATTATTCGATCCCCTACTTCATAAAACCTGCCACTCTCTGTTTTGAAAGCCCCGTTTGTTCAAACCACTCAGTGGGAGAGCATTCCAGATTCCTATCACCATTTATATGTGAAAGTGCTTCCAGATTACATCCCTTTTTCAGTATTTTAGCATTATTCCACTTTGTTCTGGATTTCCCCACCCGAGGAAATCGTTTACATAGAAGCATACATAGAAAATAGAAGCAGGAGGAGGCCATTCAGCCTGCAACCCTGCTCTGCCATCCATTATGATCTTGGCTGATCATCAAGTTCAAAACCCTGATCCCCCGGCGCCCCTCCTCACATCCCTTGGTCCCTTTAGCCCCAAGAGCTATGTCTAATTCCTTATTGAAATTACACAACATCTTGGCCTCAATTAGAACATAGAACATAGAATTTACAGTGCAGAAGGAGACCATTCGGCCCATCGAGTCTGCACCGGCTGCTGGAAGAGCACCCTACCCAAGGTTCACATCTCCACCCTATCCCCATAGCCCAGTAACCCCACCCAACACTAAGGGCAATTTATCATGGCCAATCCACCTAACGTGCACATCTTTGGACTGTGGGAGGAAACCGGAGCACCCGGAGGAAACCCACGCACACACGGGGAGAATGTGCAGACTCCACACAGACAGTGACCCAAGCTGGGAATCGAACCCAGGTCCCTGGCGCTGTGAAGCGATTGTGCTATCCACAATGCTACCGTGCTACTTTCAGTGGTAGTGAATTCCACAGATTCACCACTCTCTGGGTGAAGAAATTTCACTTCACCTCAGTCCTAGGGCGCGATTCTCCCAAAAGGGAACAAAGTCCCCAGCGAGCATGTTTAGCCATGTGTTTCCCGGTACACGCAGTGTCGAGAAACACATGGCTATTCAACGTGATTCACATTGAATAAGGGGCCTGAATAGGGAACGCGTGGCCAAGGCCACACATAGCCCCATTTTGTGCATTGGTAGTGTCAGGGAACCACCCTGCCCAAAGGGCATGCAGCTGGGGACCTCCTGGGAGATCTCCATGAGTGCAGTTCCGTCTGGTCCCGATTTGTGAGGACCAGTTCTGAACGGCGCACATCCGAGGTCTGTGAGGCAAAGGGATTGAATCCCAAAGCCTCAGGTTTCCTGGGAATCTGCACATTAGAGTGAGATTTGTTGCCTCCCTCTTGTATGCAGATTTGCTAAAAGGTGATCCCACCCATTGAAACATCACTTGCATATATCTGTATTTAAACACTGTATTGAAACAATACAGGAAAAGGGGAATGTAGGGACTTGATGAAAGGATTCAGATTTGGTTGGGAAAAATGTGTGTTTAATGCAGTGGTTAAACAAAGTGGTTAGAAGGAGCATTAACAAACGTCATGAGGAATATTTAGAATTGTGGCCTCAAGCTATGAATGATGCGTTATTCCTTTCGCGACATTACTGGAAGCTCATCTCATCCCAAGATGAGCTTGCAATCTTGTATTTGTGCCAACTCTAAGTCGCCTATTTCCACCTCTGTAATATTACTTGACTTTGCCTGTTTCAGTGGAAATCCTCATCATGCCATTGTTCATTCTAGACTGACATTAATGCATTCTTGGCTGGTCTCCCACATTCTACTGTCTGTAAACTTGAGCTCTGCTTCTTCACTTGCACCAAGTCCTTACTGATCTACATTGGTCCCAGCCAAGCAATGTCTTAATTTTAAAATTCTCATCCTTGTTCACAAATCCCTCCATGACTTTGTTTCTCTCGAACTCTGTAAACTCCTCCAGCCCCACAAACCTTTGAGATAACCATACTCCTCTAATCCTCTTGTGCATCCCCAATTTTAATTTGTTTTTGGCTGTGCTTTCAGTTACCTCAGCTTCAAGCTTTGGAATACCCTCCCTAAACCTCTCTGCCTCTCCACCTACTTTTCTCCTTTAAGCATTCCTTAATACCTATTTATTAGCCGAAGATTTTGGTATTCTGACCTAATATCTCCTGAAGTGGCTCAGTTTATTATTTTGATTTATGCTTCTTTGAAGCATCTTGGGGTATTTCATTATGTGAGAGGCGCAATATAAATATGAGTTGTTATTTAGTCCATTTGAATATCCACAGGCCTATTCCCTCACTGGCGGATAAATCCCAAACTGGAAGACCAAGATCTGGCAGTAATTTCTGCCAGATGGAATGGGGAGTTAAATTGGTCTGGTATAAAGTTGATGCCATCATGGGGTCTCTCCACCTCCCCTCTGTCCTCCACCCCCCCCCCCCCCCCCCCCCCCCCCCCCCGGCATGATATACCTCTGGCCTTTACTATGGCATTAACCTTAGATTCACCAGCGCAGCAGCAGTGTGACACCTAGCATCAATGCTGGTGATGTTACAAACTCCATGTGCTGGAAGTGACAATGTGGGTGTGGGAACATTTTACCATTTGTATCACCAAAGTTCAGGAAAAAAATGATTGCTCTTGCTTTGTGACCGTTGTGCTGCTTTTCCAGATGTTTAGTTGGCAATCCCAGCGGGAAGAGCTTTGGAGATGTTGCTTTCCTCGAGCATCACAACTTAATGGAAAACATAGAGAGTAAGTTTGTGACATCCTGACGTTCACTGTGGCTAAGAATGTGAATTGATTGCAAGTAGGTGAAGGATTGTCGTCCTATAATTATGGTGTGGATGGATTTGATGTGATCAGTAAGGGCCAAATTAACAATATTGAAGTCTAAGACTGTAGGAAGTTTAATCTTCTCTTTCTGTAACCAGAGGAGAGAAAAGCAAAATTTTCCTCGCACAGATAATTGTTACGGCCGTGAATGCACTGCCTGAAAGGGTACGTGGTTCAATAGTAATTTCAAAAAGAGAATTGGATGGAAAGCAGCATTTGTAGGATGTTAGGGTCCCTTCTGTTTGTTTCCCGTTTATTCCCATATTTCCCTTTCTTTCATTTTTGAACAATGAACAAAGAAAAGTACAGCACGGGAACAGGCCCTTCAGCCCTCCAAACCTGTGCCGATCATGATGCCCACTAAAAACAAAACCTTCTAACCTTACTCGGTCCGTATCCCTCTATTTTCTCCCTATTCATGTATCCATCCAATAAACTAATATGCCAGGGGGAAGGGAACCTTTGCAAGGAGTCAGTGAAAGAGGGAGCAAGGATAAAAAGAAAAGGTAGAAAAGGGAATAAGAAAAGTGATAGGTGGAGAAACCAAGGGCAAAATTCAAACAGGGCAAAAGAGAAAAATACTGGGAGCAAGACAAACAATGTGAAAAAGACAAATGTATAGGCTCTGTGCTTTAATACACGGAGCATTTGCAATAAAGTGGATGAACTAATCGCGCAGATAGATATAAATGGTACAATGTAATTGGGATTACGGAGACATGGCTGCAGGGTGACCAGGGATGGGAACTGAATGTCCCAGGGTTCTCAGTATTTAGGAAGGACAGGCATAAAAGAAAAGGTGGTGGCATGGCACTGCTGGTTAAAGAGGAAATTAACACAATAGTGAGAAAGGATATTAGCTCTGATAATGTTGGATCTGTAAGGGTAGAGTTGGGAAATACCAAGAGGCAAAAAACATTAGTGGGTGTCATATATAGACCCCCAAACTGCAGTGGTGATTTTGGGAATGGCATTAAACACAGAATTAGAGATGCATGTAATTAGGGAATATCGGTGATCATGGGTGATTTTAATCTTCACAAACATTGGGCAAATCAAATTAGCCACAATGCCGTAGAGGAGGAATTCCTGGAGTGCATATGGGATGGTTTTCTTGACCAATATATGGAGGAACCAACTAGAGAGCAGGCCATCTTAGACTGGGTACTGTGCGAGATCCCTTGTAGATGAGTGACCATAACATGATAGAATTTTTCATCAAGATGGAGAGTGAAGTAGTTGATTCGGAGACGAGGGTGCTGAACCTTAATAAAGGAAACTATGAAGATCTGAGGCATGAGTTGGCCTTGATGGATTGTGGAGAATTTCTTAAAGGAATGACAGTGGATAGGCAATGACAAACATTCAAGGAGTGCATGTGGGAACGGCAGCTACTGTTCATTCCTGTCTGGCACAAAAGAAAAATGGGTAAGAGGGCCAATCCATGGCTACAAAGGAAATTAGAAATAGTATCCAATCCAAGGAAGAAACATACAGATTGGCCAAGAAAAATAATAGATCTGAGGATTGGGAGTGGTTTAGAATTCAGCAAAGAAGGACCAAGGGATTGATTAAGAAGGGGAAAATACAGTACAAAAGTAAGCTTGCAGGGAACATAAAGACTGACACTAAGAGTTTCTATAGATATGTGAAGAGAAAGGGATTGGTAAAGACGAATGTAGGCCCCCTACAGACAGACAGGGGAATGCTTAATAAGGAACAATGAAATGGCTGAGCAATTGCATACATACTTTGGTTCTGTCTTCACAAATCAGATACCAGAAATGTTGGGACATGAAAGGTTTAGTGAGAGGGAAGAACTGAGGGAGATCAATATTAGTAGAGAAATGGTGCTGGGAAAATTGCTGGGATTGAAGCTGGATAAATCCCCAGAGCCTGATAATCTGCATCCCAGAGTGCTTAAGGAGGTGGCTCTGGAAATAATGGATGCATTGGTGGTCATCTTTCGGGATTCTATAGACTCTTGTCATGTGAGAGTACCTTTAAGAAATGGGTGTTTAAGAAATGTACCTTTAAGAAATGGGTGTTTATCAGTGATGTCAGAGTGTGGGTGGAGCTGGGCTGCCTGTCAGCTTTTTACTTTCGGTTTAGGCTGTTTGCTGCAGGGTGTGTTTTAGTTTCGTTTTCAGAGCTGGATAGCTGCAGTCACAGCCAGAAGGGGTATTAGTCTCTCTCTTTGTAATCTAAAGACTGTAAATCGATATTTTTGTGATTGAAAACTAATAACTGCTCTCAGTAGTGACTTTAGCCTGATGTCCTTCTGTTCAAAAGTTTTTTAAAAGTCTTCTGGATGTTAAAAGGACTGATGCATGTAGAAATGGTACAGCAGTTATCATGGGGGATTTTAATCTACATGTCGATTGGTTTAAGCAGGTCAGTCAAGGCAACCTTGAGGAGGAGTTTATAGAATGTATCCGCGATAGTTTCCTAGAACAGTATGTGATGGAACCTACGAGGAAACAAGCGGTCCTAGATCTTGTCCTGTGTAATGAGACAGGATTGATTCATGATCTCATAGTTAGGGATCCTCTCGGAAGGAGCGATCACAATATGGTGGAATTTAAAATACAGATGGAGGGTGAGAAAGTAAAATCAAATACTAGTGTTTTGTGTTTAAACAAAGGAGATTACAAGGGGATGAGAGAAGAACTAGCTAAGGTAGACTGGGAGCAAAGACTTTATGGAGTAACAGTTGAGGAACAGTGGAGAAACTTCCAAGCGATTTTTCACAGTGCTCAGCAAAGGTTTATACCAACAAAAAGGTAGGACGGTAGAAAATTGACCGTGGATATCTAAGGAAATAAGGGAGAGTATCAAATTGAAGGAAAAAGCATATAAAGTGGCAAAGATTAGAGGACTGGGAAATCTTTAGGGGGCAACAGAAAGCTACTAAAAAAGCTATAAAGAAGAGTAAGATAGAGTATAAGAGTAAACTTGCTCAGAATATAAAAGCAGACAGTAAAAGTTTTTACAAATATATGAAACAAAAAAGAGTGGCTAAGGTAAATATTGGTCCTTTAGAGGATGAGAAGGGAGTTTTAATAATGGGAAATGAGGAAATGGCTGAGGAACTGAACAGGTTTTTTGGGTCGGTCTTCACAGTGGAAGACACAAATAACATGCCAGCGACTGATAGGAATGAGGCTATGACAGGTGAGGACCTTGAGAGGATTGTTATCACTAAGGAGGGAGTGATGGGCAAGCTAATGGGGCTAAAGGTAGACAAGTCTCCTGGCCCTGATGGAATGCATCCCAGAGTGCTAAAAGAGATGGCTAGGAAAATTGCAGATGCACTAGTGATAATTAGCAAACGTGACACCACTGTTTAAAAAAGGAGGCAGGCAGAGAGCAGGAAATTATAGGCCAGTGAGCTTAACTTTGGTAGTAGGGAAGATGCTGGAATCTATCATCAAGGAAGAAATAGCGAGCCATCTGGATAGAAATTGTCCCATTGGGCAGACGCAGCATGGGTTCATAAAGGGCAGGTCATGTCTAACTAATATAGTGGAATTTTTTGAGAACATTACCAGTGCAGTAGATAACGGGGAGCCAATGGATGTGGTATATCTGGATTTCCAGAAAGCCTTTGACAAGGTGCCACACAAAAGGTTGCTGCATAAGATAAGATGCATGGCATTAAGGGTAAAGTAGTAGCATGGATAGAGGATTGGTTAATTAATAGAAAGCAAAGAGTGGGGATTAATGGGTGTTTCTCTGGTTGGCAATCAGTAGCTAGTGGTGTCCCTCAGGGATCCGTCTTGGGCCCACAGTTGTTCACAATTTACATAGATGATTTGGAGTTGGGGACCAAGGGCAATGTGTCCAAGTTTGCAGATGACACTAAGATGAGTGGTAAAGCGAAAAGTGCAGAGGATACTGGAAGTCTGCAGAGGGATTTGGATAGGTTAAGTGAATGGGCTAGGGTCTGGCAGATGGAATACAACGTTGACAAATGTGAGGTTATCCATTTTGGTAGGAATAACAGCAAACGGGATTATTATTTAAATGATAAAATATTAAAGCATGCCGCTGTGCAGAGAGACTTAGGTGTGCTAGTGCATGAGTCACAGAAGGTTGGTTTACAGGTGCAACAGGTGATTAAGAAGGCAAATGGAATTTTGTCCTTCATTGCTAGAGGGATGGAGTTTAAGACTAGGGAGGTTATGTTGCAATTTTATAAGGTGTTAGTGAGGCCACACCTGGAGTATTGTGTTCAGTTTTGGTCTCCTTACTTGAGAAAGGACGTACTGGCACTGGAGGGTGTGCAGAGGAGATTCACTAGGTTAATCCCAGATCTGAAGGGGTTGGATTATGAGGAGAGGTTGAGTAGACTGGGACTGTACTCGTTGGAATTTAGAAGGATGAGGGGGGATCTTATAGAAACATTTAAAATTATGAAGGGAATAGATAGGATAGATGTGGGCAGGTTGCTTCCACTGGCGGGTGAAAGCAGAACTAGGGGACATAGCCTCAAAATAAGGGGAAGTAGATTTAGGACTGAGTTTAGGAGGAACTTCTTCACCCAAAGGGTTGTGAATCTATGGAATTCCTTGCCCAGTGAAGCAGTTGAGGCTCCTTCATTACATGTTTTTAAGGTAAAGATAGATAGTTTTTTGAAGAATAAAGGGATTAAGGGTTATGGTGTTCGGGCCGGAAAGTGGAGCTGAGTCCACAAAAGATCAGCCATGATCTAATTGAATGGCGGAGCAGGCTCGAGGGGCCAGATGGCCTACTCCTGCTCCTAGTTCTTATGTTCTTATGTTCTTAAGGATTACTTAGTGTTGTATTCTTTGGGGGTTGTATTTGAATTAATGGTTGCTAAGATGTTCACTATATGTTTTAAAAAGGTTAACTTGAGTTCATAGAATAAACATTGTTTTGCTTTAAAAAATACTTTTCCATTTCTGCTGTACCACACCTGTCGAGTGGGCCTTGTGCTCCCCATACCACAATCTATTAAAAGTTGTGGGTCAGATGAACTCCATGATACACTTTGGGGTTCGCTAAACCCTGGCCCATAACACTCTGGAACAGTCCCTGCAGATTGGAGGGGTGTGTGCTATCATGTGATAGATGTATCTGTGATAGGTAGATAGGTGAGAACAAGGTAAATATGTTTTTCTTGTGTTGGTGGTCTCAATACCTGCCCCAGGCCTAGTCTCTTTGAGGACCCAGTCAGCTCGGTCAGTCGTGGTGCTGCTGAACCATTCCTGTTGATGGCTATGGAAGTCCCAAACCCAGAGTACATTCTGTGCCCTGCTACCATCAGAGCTTCTTTCAAGTAGTGTTCAACTTGGAGGACAGTAAGGAGTCTTACAACGCCAGGTTAAAGTCCAACATGTTTGTTTCAAACACTAGCTTCCTCAGGTGGGAGGAAGGAGCAGTGCTCCAAAAGCTTGTGTTTGAAACAAACATGTTGGACCTTAACCTGGTGTTGTAAGACTTCTTACTGTGCTCACCTCAGTCCAATGCCGGCATCTCCACAACTTGGAGGAGGTACTGATTCATCAGCTGAGGGGGGACAGTTGGTGATATCAGCGGTAGGTTTCCTTGTCCATATTCCATATTTGACCTGATTACTTGAGACCTCATGGAGGCCCGATTCCATGTTGAGGACTCCCAGTGCGATTGCCTCCCAATCGTATATTACTGAACTGCTGTCACTTTTGGTCATACCCAGGAGTGATGGAGGAGTCTGGAATATTGGCTGTAAGGTACGATTTGATGTGTATGATTTAATTGGGCTGTTGCTTGACTATTTTGTGGGACAGCTCTTCCAATTATGGCACAAAATGTTATAAGAGGTTCGACTGACAGTGTGTTCCTTCGTCATTTCTTGTGTCTTGGTCGATGCCATGTGATCCGTCCATTATTTTTAATATTTTACTTTTTTGTAGTGCTTTCATTCAACTGAGTGACTTGCTCGGCCATTTCAGAGGGCAGTTAATAGTCAACCACATTGCTGTAGGTCTGGAGTCATATGTAAGCCAGGCTGAGTAAGGACGGCAGATTTCCTTTCCTAAAGGAGGTGGGTAAAGTGACAACATAATGGGCCAAATGGCCTTCTAATGTGCTGTCAGGTTCTATTTCAAGTGGATTGGGTAATACAGTCACCGCAGATAGCATGCAGATTTAGAATAAAATAACTGAATTCAAAAGAAAACTGTGTACATTGAACATGCTCATGAGCTCCACTGACTATCCCCTATGCAGATCTGGGCAAAAGTGAATGGGCCAATGGTTGGAATCCAGATGACTTTGAGTTGCTCTGTCCAAGTGGAGAACGTGCCCCAGTGACGGAGTGGGAGAAATGCAATCTGGGCGCCATCCCTCCAAATATCGTGATGACCAGGTCTGTCATTGCCACCAAAATCTACGACTTCCTGATGAAATCCCAGGTCTGTGTCTTCTTGGCGGTTCATATTTCTCTCAGAGCCTACAGTGTCACTGCTGGGAAGGAAAGGAACAAGCTAATGTGAGGTGTTGTTTAAAAGTCTCAAAATCAATAGCTAAAGATGTCAAAGGAGTAGCACTGTGGAGAGAAGACATGTTGCCCAGTGGCAGTGTAGGAGTAATGACACACATCACTCTCATGCAGTAAGGTGTAACTTCATTGCTTGATTTTCTTGTGCTGACAGGGGAGATGCTGAGCTGAAGTAAGGCACTTACCTCCTTTGCCCCCACCTTGGCTGCATTTACGTTGTTTGTCAAGCCACCCACCAGAGAGCTATTTTGACTAAGGTTGCTTGCTCGCCACCTTGGATTAGAAGCTGCTATAGCGAGCAGATAGGACAGAGCAAGAGCAGGAATTCCTTTTGGACTGAAGCCAAATTCTAATTGCCATCTCGCCCTCAATCACAATGCGGCCCCCAGAGACAGTTACCTAATATGTAGGTGGTACAAGTGTCTCAAAGGATGATGAGACACTTTCAATGGCAAAATTAAATGACAGCCCAGAAACACTGAACAACACTAGCCTCCATTATCCTTGCTGAGGCCGAGCTGGTCTCTTCACCTGCTCGCAGAAGCTGAAGCGCATATTTGCCGAGCGGAAAGTGGGGCTGCGTTGTCAAAATGTCAATAAGAATTGTTAAACTAATGTCCCATGTTCATTAACGTTAAAGCTGTATAGTCTTGAAGGATGGGAACAGATTTTCATGGACAACACTTCAAAATCAGAAAAACTTGCAGAAGTTGGAAATCTGAGATGCTGGAAATGCTGTCAGACCTAAAGCTTGATCTGTTGATTAATTCCAGCATTTTCTGGTCATACTGCATGAACACTATCTTCATTTGTATTTGCAATGCTGCATCCAATGCACCTTGGTGAGCAAAGTAAGTTGGATGGATCTGTGGGCAATTTAACATCTTGGCAGATATTATGTCCTAATACCTTAGCCAGATAGGTTTACAGCCACCAAAAGCAATGTTGATGATTTACTAGGTGGGCTGGCTCATTAATGATTCCTGGATGAGAAATCCTGACTGTGATCCTTCCCATTTAGCTCCAGATTTTGCTATAATTATTACCATAAGGGACCTGGCAACAATCACCTCACCAATCTCCACATATGGTTTCACCTGGTGAAACTCTACCAGCAACTCTTCGTCGTAGCTAAAACTTGGCTTTTGGCATCCGCCACTGAAGTTCTCTGAGCTCCATGTGAAGCAGGAGTGTGCACTGCATATCAGGCAAACTTCCCAGGTGGATTTCTCAGTCACCTGGTTTAGTGATTGGGCGTTGGGTTCACATGAGCACATCCAGCTGACCAGAGCCAAATCTCCCATTATTTGGTAAACACCAGACAACTTATTTATTTACACTGGTGTGTTTTGGACCTCACTGTCACCTCTCAGGTGGCAAATTAGCACATCATCAGTCTGATTACATTTCCAACAGTTGAGCCATTCTGTCCTATTACCTCCACTCCCAGGTAAAGTTTACGTTTTATAAAATTACATTTTATTCCTCCGTCTTTGGCAAGTATTTACAAAATATTTTATAGTTTTGGTTTCTTAAAATCTCAGTGGATTTCCTGTGGAGATACAGTGAGTCAGGGCACATTATAGAGGGTGGAAAGAGGTGCCATGAAAGGCAGCAGTACTCCCTTTGTGTACCATGCTCTTTTACCACCATAAATTGGTCTGGAAATGGGACTTAGAACCATAGAATTCCTACAGTGCCAAAGGAGGCCATTCGGCCCATCAAAATCCTCTGAAAGACCCTCATCTAGGTCCACTAGCCTGCCCTATTCCCATAACCCGCCCAACCTACACATCCTTGGACACAAAGGGGCAATTCAGCATGACAATTCACCTAACCTGCATGACCAATCCACCTAACCTGCATGACCATTCCACCTAACCTGCATGACCAATCCACCTAACCTGCATGACCAATCCACCTAACCTGAATGGCCAATCCACCTAACCTGCATGACCAATCCACCTAACCTGCATGACCATTCCACCTAACCTGCATGACCAATCCACCTAACCTGCATGACCAATCCACCTAACCTGCATGGCCAATCCACCTAACCTGCATGACCAATCCACCTAACCTGCATGACCATTCCACCTAACCTGCATGACCAATCCACCTAACCTGCATGGCCAATCCACCTAACCTGCATGACCAATCCACCTAACCTGCATGACCATTCCACCTAACCTGCATGACCAATCCACCTAACCTGCATGACCATTCCACCTAACCTGCATGACCATTCCACCTAACCTGCATGACCATTCCACCTAACCTGCATGACCAATCCACCTAACCTGCATGACCAATCCACCTAACCTGCATGACCAATCCACCTAACCTGCATGACCAATCCACCTAACCTGCATGACCAATCCACCTAACCTGCATGACCAATCCACCTAACCTGCATGGCCAATCCACCTAACCTGCATGACCAATCCACCTAACCTGCATGGCCAATCCACCTAACCTGCATGACCAATCCACCTAACCTGCATGACCAATCCACCTAACCTGCATGACCAATCCACCTAACCTGCATGACCAATCCACCTAACCTGCATGGCCAATCCACCTAACCTGCATGACCATTCCACCTAACCTGCATGACCAATCCACCTAACCTGCATGACCAATCCACCTAACCTGCATGACCAATCCACCTAACCTGCACATCTTTAGACTTGCACTAATTACTTTCTGATTCAGAGAGCTTTTGCTTAGGGCAACTAACAATTATAGTTATTCGTGTTTTAAGGGTATTGGCATTCTTGGGTCATGAGGCATCCTCAGGAAATCAGGGCCAAGATATTTCACTAGAAGGGGATTTGAGGGGATAATAGTCTCGAGACGAGTGATGGGAAGCTACCAGGAGGCTTGACTGTAACTCCGCTGCAATGGATGAAAACTATCAACACCATGTTGGCCCGAGTGCATTATTACCATCTTTGTTCTTTGTCTTTTGAAACACAGCTTAATGCTCTCCTTCTCAATTAACAGGAACATTTTGGGGTTAGCTCCGACTCGGAATTTCAGCTTTTCCAGTCCCACAATTATGGGGAAAGGGATCTGCTGTTCAAAGACTCCACAAAATGTTTAACTCACGCAACTCACCTCAACTACATGGACATCCTAGGTGATGAATTCTTCGATCTAGCAGAATCCGTTTTCAGTTGCACAGATTCAGGTAATCCTCTTTGTTTTGTAACTATTAGGAAGTGCGTCAAGCATGGCACCACTAACAAGATCTAATTGAGATTTCTGCACTTATTGCCCAACAGAAATCCTTGAATTCTGCACTCAGGATGTCTGCAGTACCTTATGAGTGCAACACTTCAACCAACTCTCACACCCTGGTGACATAGAGCCATCCTGAGCTGAGTTTCACTTTGGTCTTCGTTCGGATTAGGTTAATCCATCTGTAATTCTTAAGGTTTTGGACAAAGTGCTTGGTCAACTTTTTCAGTATTACTTTAATGCAGTTGGTACTTGTTTTAAATGCATGAGTAAATTTGTGGAGTGATTTTGACAATAGTGTAACAAGGATGGTACAGATTTAGCAGCTCATTATGGGGCGCTTTCAATTTTAATTTTCAATGGATTTGGAAGCAGAATTAACATTATCTGCTTGCTACTGTTGGCCCAAATCAAACTGACTCCCATGATGTGTCAAAATAGCACGTGGAATCCTAAATATGGTTCACCTGAGGAAATTAAAGACAAGCGTTGGAATGGTTCCATGAAACACAGTCAACAGAACCGAGCCTCCACGAAAGGACTGATCCCACACTACAGGAATCATTGTTATAGTTCATCATTAACTTGTGTACCCCTTGGCTACAGCCCGCCACAGGGATTGTTGGCTTGACGAACTTTCCCAGCAGGCTAATAAGGTTGCCAACTGTGGTTAAACGTATTCCTGGGGGTTACATCACATGACTTACCCCATCATTCTTGCCATGAGTCAGGCAACACATTCATCCTTGTGACATATGACCTTTCTAAGCCAATTGGAAAGCAAAAGGATTTGTTATCCGATTGGCTGATGTTTGACTGTCAGCCAAACAGCCTTTTTTCCCCTCCCATTTTCAGAATGTTTCGATATGGTAAAGAGAAATGTTCCAAGAAAATGACCAAAAAAACGAATCTTTTTCAATGTTCCAATGACTTTTCTTCAGGATTGCACATGACAGTGACCTGGAGATGGATCTTCGATTCCTGGAGACTCCAGGCCAATCCTGGAGAGTTTAAAAAAAACATGTATTTTGTTTCAAAACATATTAAAGGGTACAAACACATAAATAAATCAGAGGGCATTCTCAACACCACACAGTTCACAGTTTGTGCAAGTTTTCCGCTACGAACAATTCCTCAAAAATGGTCATGAACAGTCCCCACCGCGTCACAAAGCCCTCCGCTGAACCCCTCAATACGAACTTAACCTTTTCCAGCCAGAGAAAGTCGTATAGGTCTCCCAGCCAGGCCGCCACCTCTGGTGGCATCGTCGACCACCATTCCAGCAAAATCCTTCAGGCAAAGGCGACCACATCGGCCTTTCTCCCCTCCATCAGTTCCGGCATTTCTGATAGCCCAAAAATCGCCACCATAGGGTCTGGCCTCGACTCAACCCCCACAATCTTCGATAGCACCCCGAATACCGCCTCCCAGTATCTCTCAAGCTTCTCACAGCACCAGAACGTATGCGCGTTATTTGTTGGTCCTCACCCACACTTTTCACCCTTGTCTGCCACTCCCTGGAAGAACCCACTCATCCTTGCTCAAGGCACATGCACCCTATGTGCCACCTTAAACTGGATCAAACTCATCCTCTCGCACGAGGAGGTGGAATTTACCCTTTGCATTGCCTCACTCCACACTCTCCATCCTATCTCTCCCACCCCTCCCCCCAACTCCTCCTCCCATTTCTCCTTAATCCTCACCACCTGTGCTCCTCCCTGCTCCCCCAGCCACCCAAATATATACCCAATCCTATCCTCCCCTTCCAGGAGCAGCAACCGCTCCAATAAGGATACTCCGGCAGCTTGGGTTCAATTCCTTCCACGCAAACTCCCTCACTTGCATATACCTGAATTTGCTTCCCT
The DNA here is from genome assembly GCF_902713615.1 of Scyliorhinus canicula. Lineage (NCBI taxonomy): Eukaryota > Metazoa > Chordata > Chondrichthyes > Carcharhiniformes > Scyliorhinidae > Scyliorhinus > Scyliorhinus canicula. Next base: position 75,644,755 of record NC_052146.1, on the reverse strand, counting down.
TCGGAAGTTCCACCTTTCCCACAGCTCTTCCAGACTTACAAACCTCTCCTCCAGATATAAACCCCTTGCTCTCACCAGCCACACTTCTCTCCATCTCCTATACATGCCATCCGTCTCCCCGGCTTGATTCCCACTAAGCAGTGTTAGCACCGACGTCCCCTCCGTCCTGAAGTGCCTCCTCAACTGGTTCCACACCCTAATCGTGGCCTGTACCACTGGGCTCTCCGTGTACCTCCTCGGTGCCAACGGTAGCGTCACCGTCAACATAGCCCTCAGGCTAGAACCCCTTAGGACTCCTCCTCCATCCTAAACCAGTCTAATCCCTCTTCTTCCCACCACCACCTCACTTTCTCCACATTCGCCGCCCAATAGAAGTACATCAGATTCGGTAACGCCAAACCCCCTTTCTGCCTCTACCTCCGTAGCAAGGCCCTCTTCACCCTAGGTACCTTCCCTGCCCATATAAACTCCGAAATTGCTGCATCCAGTTTCCGTAAAAAGTCCTCCTGAATGAAGATCGGGAGGGTCTGGAATACAAACAGGAACCTTGGCAGAATGTTTATTGTTACTACCTGGACCCTCCCCACCAGTGTCAGGTATAACATATCACATCTCCTAAAATCCTCCCTAACCTCCTCCACCAGCTTTGTTACGTTCCATTTGTGCATCATCATCCACTCCCCCATCACTTGAACCCCCAAATACCTAAACCTGTCCCTGGAAACCCTAAATGGCAACACCCCTAGATTAGCTCCCTGACCCACCGCGTTTACCGGAAACACCTCTCTTTCCACATTCAGCTTATAGCTCGAGAAGGCCCCGAAGCCCTCTCATACATCTATAATTCTCCCCATACTCTCCAGTGGGTCCGATACAAACAGCAGCAGGGCGTCTGCATACAATGACACCCGGTGTTCCCTACTCCATCTCACAATTGCTGCCACTCTATTGACCCTAAGTGCCATCGCCAAGGGCTCTCTCGCCAGCGACAACAGCAGCGGCGACAGCGGGCACCCGTGCCTCGTTCCCCTATGCAACTTGAAGCTCCGTGAACTCATCTCGTTTTCCTTACACTCACCACCAGTGCCACGTATGGCAGACGCACCCACGCCACAACCCTCTGCCCAAACCTTACCAAAACTTCAAACAGGCACCGCCACTCCAGCCGGTCGAAAGCCTTCTGCGCATCCATAGACACCACTATCTCCAGTACCCATCCCTTCAGGGTCATGATCACATTTAATAACCGCCTAATATTGCTGGAAGTTTGCCTGCCCTTCACGTAACCTGTTTGGTCCTCTGCAACCAACCCTGAAACGCATCCTTCCATCCTCCCCGTCACTAACTTAGTCAACACTTTCACATTTGTGTTTAACAATGAAATGGGTCTATATGACCCACTCTCCCACAGGTCTTTCCCCTTCTTCGGGATTAGCGTGATCGATGCCTGAGTCAATGTTTCCATCAGCTCCCCCTTCTCCAGCGCTTCGCTAAAAATCCCCAAGAAATGTGTTTCCAACTCCGTCGCAAACCCTTTCTAGAACTCCGCCGAGTGACCATCCGGCCCTGGGGCCTTCCCCCACTTCAGCCCTTTTGTGCTATCCATTACCTTTCTCAGCCTTAGCAGCTCCTCCAGGACATGCCTCCTCTCCTCCTCCAGCCTTGGGAATTCTAGCTCATCCAAAAACCGCCCCATATTCCCTTTGCCCCACATCCCCTTCCTCACCACCAGGATCGACCCTATATAACTTCTCCCTGTACTCCCTGAACACCTCGTTAATCTTCCCCGGCTCTGACACTGCCTCCCCTTTTCCTGTCTGTACCCTCAATTTCCCTCGACACGGCCTGCCTCCGTAGCTGATGGGCTCGCATATGGCTCGCCTTCTCTCCATCATATTTATACTGCACCCCTCTTGCCCTCCATAACTGCCCACTGCCTTGCTCATGATCAACCTATCGAACTGTCCATCACCTCTTTCTCTCCGTCAGCCCCTTCTTGGTGGGTGCACTCGAATATTTCCTGTTCACCTCAACTATCTCATCCAATAACCTGTCCATACTCCTACCTCCTTCTCCTGTCCCTGTGCGCCTTGAACAAGATAACCTCCCCCCCCGAACCACCACCTTCAACGCCTCCCAAAATGTGTCTGCCAATACCTCCCCATTCTGATTCAACTCCACATAATCTCTGATCACCGACCGCACCTTCTCACAGAACCCCTTGTCCGCCAAGAGCTCCGGGTCGTCCCAATTGGGACGTAGCTGCCACCTTACAAACTTATTGCCCCTGAGCAAACAATAACAACAAAATCACCCCACCCAAGAAAAACACCCCCCACCCTCCGGCCCCCACTCTACTAAGTATCTTCCGATCTCTGTTATTCCAACTCTCCGTCTCCCATCAATGTTCAGTTTTCCTCCAGTTTATGGTCTCTGAGGAAGTCATTGGCCTCCTCTGGGATTTCAAAATAGAATTCCCAGCTTTCAAAAGTTTCACTCAGTTTTGCCAGGTATAGTACCCCGAACCAGATCTGCATTCGGTAAAGAACTGCTTCGGCCTTATTGAATCCGGCGCACCTTTTCGGCAGCTCCGTTCCAATGTCCTGATAGATTCGGATCCTGTTCCCCTCCCATTTGCAGATCCGCTTCTCCCTGGCCCACCGCAAGATCTTCTCCTTCTCCACAAACCTATGAGGCCTCACAATTGCCGCCCGTGGTGGCTCTCCCACTCTCGGATTCTTCCTTAGGGACCTGTGCACCCTATCCATCTCTGGGGCTTTTTTTCAGAACCCCCTTGCCTACAGCCCCGCAGCATCCTTGAGACACATCTCATAGCACACGTGCCTTCCAGAACCTCTGGCAAGTCAACGATACGCAGGTTCTGCCTTCTGGATCTGTTCCCCATCTCCGCCTCCAATGCCACCACCCGATAACTGAGGTCAGACATCACCTTCTCCATCTCCCAGATCTGCGACCCCTGTGCCTCCAGGCACTTATCGACTCTCTCCATCGATCCTTTCAGGGCTGCTACTGCTCCTTCGAAGGCCTTCAATCGATCTCCCTGCATCTCCTTTTGCTGCTGGTGGAGCTCCTCTCTAATGAATGGCTTCACCTGGGGTTTTCCAACTTGCAACAACCCTTCCCCGTCCGCCATCTTCCCAATTGCTCCTGGTCTCCTCCAGTTCCTTGGCCAGATCTTAAACTTTCTGCCGGGCCTGATAACCAGCAGACATGCCACTCCCAGGGGGCTCCTGTCCTCCACACCTTCAGCTACATCTTCCTGTCAAAATTACCCCATTTTTCGGTTAAAAAAGCTCAATTCAATGCCTTCGAGCCACTCGCTCCATGGCCGCCGCTGGACGTCACAATTCTGGAGAGTTGGCAACTCTAGCAGGCCACTCAATTCATCAGGACAATGACAGGGGTAGTCTCTCCCACGCATTTTGAATACTTGTGTTCAACCTGGTTTGATGGTGTCACTGAGCTCCAGTCTGCAGAAAACCCAATGTAAGCTGAAGAGATAGACTGCTGGTTGCATTATTGGTGTGAATTGAACCCTGACACACTGTGAGCTCAATGGGATTGATTTTGACTTTGTGTAATAGTGTGAAATGGCAGCGCGACAGAAGCATGTTCTACATCTCCCACTTCAATAACTTCAATAGCTGTAGACTCTACTTTAGACAATCACCCAAAAATGCACCTCTGTTTGTGTTCTCGCATTGCTGCCCGAACAATGTCAGTAGGATTCAATGGTTAAAACTAATAAAATAATAAAGAAAACATAGCAATCATAAAGAATTATCAATAATTCTCTGTTTGAAAAAGGAGAAGATGAAGTGGTTGGTGCTGCTGTCTTTGATGGTCAATAGATCAGGATCGAATGCACCACTGTAACTGGCCAGATTGAAATAACTACAATACAAAGCTAGTCTCAGTAATGGTGACGATAAAAACATTATCGATTGTTGTTAAAAACTCATCTGACTCACTAATGCCCTGTAGGGAAGGAAATCTGCCGTCCTTAACTGGTCTGGCCTACATGTGACTCCAGAGGCACAGCAAAAAAATTCTAGCAAGTCACTAAATTGCATCCAAGAAGATGGCTCATCGCCAGCTACCCAATTATACAAGTTATAGTCATAGAATGTACAGTGCAGAAGGAGGCCATTCAGCCCATCGAGTCTGCACCGCCCCTTGGAAAGAGCACCCTACTTAAGCCCCACGCCTCCACCCTATCCCCTTTATCTCCATTACCCAACTGAACATATTTTTGCGGACACTGAGGGCAATTTATCATGGCCAATCCACCTAACCTGCACATGTTTGGACTGTGGGAGGAAACCGGAGCACCCGGAGTAAATCCATGCAGATATGGGGAGAATGTGCAAACTCCACACAGGCAGTGACCCAGGTCGGTAATCGAACCTGGGACCCTGGAGCTGTGAAGCCACTGTGTTAACCACTATGCTGATTCCACAAAGAATATCACAACATTCAATACAATGCGCATGTGACGGCTCCTTTGGCACACTACTTGGTACATGGTATAATGGTAAGTCAGTGGACTTGTAATCCAGGGGCCCAGGATTACAAGTCCTCTGGGGACATGGGTTCACATCTCACCTTAGCAGTGGGTGGAATTTAAATTCAATTAATAAAGTCTGTGTTTTCTTTTATTCTTTCACAGTATGTGGGCATTGGGCACAGCCAGCACTTTTATTGCCCGTCCCTAACTGCCCTTGAGAAGGTGGTGGTGAGCTGCCTTCTTGAACCGCTGCAGTCCATGTGGTGTAGGTACTCCCACAGTGCTGTTAGGAAGGGAGTTCCAGGATTTTGACCCAGCGACAGTGAAGGAACAGCGATGTAGTTCCGAATCAGAATGATGAGTGGCTTGGAGGGAGATTTGCTGGTGGTGATGGTCCCATGTATCTGCTGCCCTTATCCTTCTAGGCAGTAGAGGTCAAAGGTTTGGAAGATGCTGTCAAATGAACCTGGGTGAATTGCTACAGTGCGAGTTGTGGATGCTTCCATTGTGCACTGGTGGTGGAGGGAGTGAATGTTTGTGGAAAGGATGCCGATCAGAGGGGCTGCTTTGTCCTGGATGGTGTCGAGCTTCTCGAGTTTTGTTGGAGTTGCACTCATCCAGGCAAGCGGTGTATTGGGCCATCCTTTGCTGGTTTCTAAAACGCTCCTAATTCCCTCCAACATTTTATGCCCCTTTCAATCTATTTAACTTCTTTAGTGAATCATGGATGAATATTTCTCATTGACTTTTTTATCTTTTAATGAAATGTATTTTTGTTGAACATTTTGATTAGTTTCTTTAAATGTTACCCATTGTTTATTTATCTCTACACCTTTTTATCAATTTACCCAATTTTCCTTAGTTAGATCTCTCCATTCGAATGGCTTTTAAAGTTTAAAGTCTTTATTCTGGAGTATGTTGCTCTCAACCTTAATCTAGAACTCAATTAGATTATGATCACTTTTTCCCAAGCATCTTTTACTTTGAGATTCGAGGAGGCATAACTATAAGATTCAGGGTGGGAGTTATAGGAGGGATGTCCGAGGTAGGTTTTTTACTCAGAGAGTGGTTAGGGTGTGGAATGGACTGCCTGCTGTGATAGTGGAGTCGGACACTTTCGGAACATTCAAACGGTTATTGGATAGGCACATGGAGCACACCAGAATGACAGGGAGTGGGATAGCTTGATCTTGGTTTCGGACAAAGCTCGGCACAACATCGAGGGCCGAAGGGCCTGTTCTGTGCCGTACTGTTCTATGTTCTAAGTTCTATGTTCCTAATGAAAACCACTTCATTACACAATACTAACCCTAAAAGCTTTTCTCCCTTGTTGGTTCTACATCATACTGTTCAAAGAAAATGTCACAGAACTATTCTGCAAACTCATCTTCCAGATACCTTTGCCAATTTGATTTCTCCAATCTTTATGAGGGTTAAAGCCTTCCCCCTACAAATACCTTTGTTATAAACTCCAATTATTTCTCACTTAATGTTCCGTTAACTATTATTGTGGGACAGGCAGCACGGTGGAACAGTGGTTATCACGGCTGCCTCAAGACTCTGAGGACCCAGGTACAATCCCGACCCTGGGCCACTTTCCGTGTGGAGTTTTCACATTCTCCCAATGTCTGCATGGGGCTTGCCCCCACAACCGAAAAAGATGTGCAGGATAGGAAGATTGGCCATGCTAAATTGCCCCTTAATTGGAAAAAAAAAGGAATTGGTACTCTAAATTAACAAATAAACTAATATTGTGGGTGTAGTAATCCACGGGAGGCAGGAGTTCCGTCACCACACCAATATTTATTTACAATAACGATATTTCAGGAGCAGCTACAAACAGTGCTGCTAGCAGTCCAGTCAACTTAAGACTGGCTCACAAAGCCTACACAGGTGATTATATGGGCCCCCTCAATGAGCTATCATTGAGGGAGCTCATACTCCAATTGGCCAACCAATAAAGCCAATTGGAGTTCATTACAGTGGGACAATAAACTATTCCCACCAGCGCTTCCCACTCTTGCTCTTCCTAATTTCCACCCATATTGATTCCATCTCTTGATCTTCTGGGCCCAGATCCTTTCGCACTAATGTCCTTTGTCCTCCTTATTATCATGGTTACATTCCTCCAATGCAATCTGTATATCTTTGTACTCCGAATACTCATTTCCCAACCAACCTTAGTCGTAGAGTTTACAGCATGAAAACAGGCCCTTCGGCCCAGCTTGTCCATGCCGCCCAGGATGTATCACTAAGCTAGTTCAACTTGCCTGCATGTGGCCCAGATCCCGCTATATCCACCCTGCCCATGTAACTGTCTAACTGCTTTTAAAAGACAAAATTGTACTCGCCTCTACCACTGCTTCTAGCAGCTCGTTCCAGATGCTCACCACCCTCTGTGTGAAGAAATTTAATCTCTGGTCTCTTTTGTATCTCTCCCCTCTCACCTTAAACCTATGCCCTCTAGTTCGAGACTCCTCTACCTTTGGGAAAATATGTCGACTTTATCTATGCTCCTCATTATTTTATAGACCTCTATAAGATCAACCCTATGTGTCCTACACTCCAGGGAAAAAAGTCCCAGCCTATCCATCCTCTCCATATAACTCAGACCATCAAGTCCTGGTAGCATCCTCGTAAATCTCTTCTGCACTCTTTCTAGTTTAACAATATCCTTCCTATAATAGGGTGACCAGAACTGAATACAGTTCATTCCACCTTGGTCACTTTATAATCATGTCTCTGTAATGGCAATTAGGGGCGTGACTCTTCCCAATGGGCAAGACCCATGCAGATAAAGTCCCCTACTGAGCGCATTTAGCCACCTTTTTCCCGGCGCTCGTGTTGTATATGGGGCCTGAATGGGGAACGTGCAGCTGAGGCCACACACAGCCCCATTTTGTACAGTGGGGAGCTCGGCTCCCCGTAACTCCCCAGTGTAGCGAGCGATTGGGACGCCATTTTTAAGTGTCGCCCCAATTGCCGACGTCCACGACTGCCCCCCCCCCCCCCAAGACCAAACGCACTATGGGAGGGCCTCCGCTAACTGCCTCGCTCTATCTTGCAGATTTCCCATAAAGTGATTCTGCCCACAATTGGCAGCGTTCCATAGAATCATAGAATTTACAGTGCAGAAGGAGGTCATTCAGCCCATCGCGTCTACACCAGCCTCTGAAAAAGCACCCTACCTAAACCCACATCTCAACCCCATCCCTGGTAACCCAGCAACTCCATCTAACTTTTGAACACTGCAGGGCAATTCAGCGTTGCCAGTCCACCTAACCTGTACATCTTTGGACTTGTGGGAGGAAACTGGAGAACCTGGAGGAAAGCCACGCAGACACAGGGAGGACGTGCAGACTCCGCACAGACAGTGACCCAAGCCAGGAATTGAATACGTATCCCTGGCATTGTGAAGCAACAGTGTTAACCACTGTGCTACTGTGCCATCGCAATGTCTCGTGAGATTGTGTTGCATCTTGTGAGACGTGACGTGCCGGGTAGATCCCGGGAGTGGGGTCTCTCGGCTTTCACGGCGATGCTGTGCCACAGTGAACTACTTTTCTGGCGCAGCTTAGCCGTTGGATCGCACCCTAGATCTGAACCATTTATCTCTTTTTGGACCTTTAGCTCAATTATCTTATAACAAATGCTTCACCCATTCACATAAAAAGGCTTTAGTTCAATTTTTATAATTATTAATATTACTTGCATGGACCTTATGTATTGATGCATTATTGCCATTAAACTCTATCTGTTCCTGTCCCCCCTCTGGTTGTCTTTAGAAATTTCAAGAGAAAGGTTGAGACAAGAGAACAGTGATTTGGGTAAATTTCTTTGCATCGGAATCCCACCCCCTCTTTTCAGTTTAAATATCTACATTCTCACTACATTGATGGTGAGAGTCTCATTGCCAGCTGGAGATTCAGCGAGAGACCTGTTGTGCCTCTTCTTTGGAAGGTTTAGTGGATCTTATGCCAATCAGGCAAATCTGGGGACGGCCTCCCTGAAGGTGGATGTTTTGCTCATCAAGAGCAACCGGCAATCAGAGGTGGCAGCTTCTACGATTGACAGCACCATGAAGGAAGCTGTGGCCAGAACTTAATTCCAGTAGAGGGAGCAAGGCACTGGGGTTCAGGTATGTCACCACCTCACCTAATGAAGTGCCCTTCCTGCCTTCAAGCTTGCCACCTCCAGGAGCAGAAGATTCTGCCCTATGGCTCAGGTGACAAAGGTAACACCTTTTGAGGTTTGGTGTTTAATTTAAAGCCTAATTCCTCAAACTCTCTCCGCAGAATGAAATTCCTGGTTCCACTATTTCACTGGTTCCCATGTGGATCCTCCCCACCTTTTCCAAGTTTGTCTATAGTCCTGAGGAGATGTCTTTTTTAAAATAAATTTAGAGTACCCAATTCATTTTTTCCAATTAAGGGACAATTTAGCATGGCCAATCCACCTACCCTGTACATCTTTGGGTTGTGGGGGTGAAACCCACGCAGACATGGGGAGAATGTGCAAACTCCACATGGACAGTGATCCAGGGCAGGGAATCGAACCCGGGTCCTCAGCGCCACAGTCCCAGTGGTATCCACTGCACCACATGCCGCCCTCTGAGGAGATGTCTTTAACCCTGGGACCAGGCAGGCAACACAACCTTCAGAGATCCTGGTCATGGCTGCTGAGAAAAGTACTTATCATCCTGACTACAATGGTGATAAGATAGTCTCCCATCGCTACCACATTCCTTCTTCCTCGTCTCACCTGAACAGCTTTCCACATTGAGATGTACTGGTCAGTTTGTCCATTCACCCTGCAGCTCTTCTTCCCAGCCACACGGGGAGCAAGTGCCTCATATCTGCTGGTCAAAATTAATTTCTAACTACCTTCTGTATTCCTGCCCAACTCTCAGTCGCACCATCCTGTCCCTGACCATTGAGCAACTCTAAAGTTCTACTTCACATAAGGGGTGTCACTCTTGTCACTTTCTCAGGAATAAAGTGTCCAGATAATTCTCCCCCTCAGTAATGTCCCGTGATGTCAAAAGCTTGAATTCCAGCTCAACCCGGAGGTACAATTCCTTGAACTACAGACGCTTACCCTGGATGTGGCTGACCAGTTTCACAATGAATTCCACAAATTCCCACGTACTGCAGTTATAGCACACCATCTGCCCTACCATGTCTATTTAAACTTATTTGATTAATTAATTATGAATTTAGTAAATTAATAGCAAGTTAGTCTCCTAGCTTCAAAAAAAGAAGAAAAACCTGAGTGAGCGATCATTCGTCCGGGTGGAGAAGAAACTGAGGGGAAGAGACGGTTCAGTTCCGAGGGTTGAGTGAATCAAAGTTTGAGCAGAATTAATGACCATGAATTGTAAAAAATATATATTTTTATTAAGGCATTTATAAATATTTACATAAAACACAACCTAGAAAAAGAGACCAAACAGGAAGCCTCATAGCCAATAAATAACATCCACCATCCCACCCTCTTCGCTGTTCCCCTCTATCCAACATGGCTCTCCCGTTTTTACCCCCCAGAACCCCCTTCCCCCACCACAGACCCCCTCAAGGCAGACTTGATATTTTTCCAGCTTCAGGAATTCTGTTCGGGTACACTGATGGAGAATTCAGAATGTCCAATTCACCTAACAATCACGTCAGTCGGGACTTGTGGGAGGAAATCGGAGCAACCGGAGGAAACCCACACAGACACGGGGAGACCGTGCGGACTCCACACAGGCAGCGACCGAAGCCGGGAATCGAACCCGGCGCTGTGAAGATCTCCGCCTGTCCCCAACCTCCCTCCCCCCGGAGCAAATCGATGATCCCTCAATCAGTGCCCAGACCGAGGCACCCTCCAACCTCCAGTGCTGCCGCCACTGTCCCCACACCCTCAGGGCCACCACCAGCGGATTTGTGGAATACCTGACCAATGAGAAGGACCGGGGCGTTGTCAACTAATGTCCTTATAAGAGGCTGCCTCCATCCGCTCCCACACCGAGCCCTCCGTCACTACCCACTTCCTAACCATGGCTATATTAGCTGCCCAGTAATAGTTCATTAAGTTTGGCAAGGCCAGTTCACCCCCCACCCCCCACGTCCCCGCTCCAGCAGCACCTTCTTTACACGGGGAGATTTCTCCGCCAAAACAAACCCCAGAATCAGGGTGTTAACTTTCCGAAAAAAAGGCCTTAAGGATTGTGGCGCTAACAATTGCACACAAAGATTCAAATTGGTACAAGAGAGGCTTTATTACCGTGAGATGCTATTCCTTCGGCTGCAGCTGTAGAATGGCATCTCAGGGAAACTTATGAATATTTATACTGCTCCCTATGGGCGGAGCTAGCCGGCAGGGGCTTACCAGAAAACCTGTAATACAGGTACTGTCGTACATCCCCTAATGCAAGCACACACATATATATACAGTGGTAGATCACCACAAGGATAAAAAGCGGAAGGTTCTGAAAAACATATAGGAACCTCAGAAGCACCGTCATTTTCACAGTTTGTAACCGCCCTGCCAGAGATAGCACATCCCAGCTCTTAAAATCCCCCTTTATCTGCTCTACCGACTGTGCCAGGTTCAATTTGTGCCATTGTTCCCAACCCCGTGACACCTGGATGCCCAAGTATCTAAAGTTTGTCCCCACCACTTAAAATGGCAGCTCACCCAGCCTCCTCTCCTGTCCCCTTGCTTGAATCGGTAAGACCTCACTCTTCCCCATGTTTAATTTATACCCAGAAAACCGAGGAAAATTCCTCTAAGATGTTCATAATCCCCTTCGGACAATCCTCCCAACGGGTCTGAAACATGAAGTAACAGATCGTCTGCATATTCCAAAACTCTATGCTCCCCCCCCCTCCCCCCCTTCCATGCACTATCCCTTTCCAACTCCTCAGCATTCTATCCCCAGGGCAAAAAGCTACGGGAGAGTGAGCATCCCTGTCTTGTCCCACAGTGTAATCCAAAATACCCCGAGCTCACCCAATACGTCTTAGCACTTGCTACTGGCGCCCGATACAGTAACCGGACCCAACCCACAAATCCCTGCCCAAACCTGAACTGTTCCAGTACTTCCCACAGATAGTCCCATTCTACCCGATCAAAGGCTTTCATGGAATAGAATAGAATTTACAGTGCGGAAGGAGGACATTCTGCCCATCGAGTCTGCACCGACTCTCAGAGCACCCTACTCAAGCCCACGTCTCCACCCTATCCCTGCAACCCAGTAACCCCCACTTAACCTTTTTGGACACTAAGGGCAATTTAGCATGGCCAATCCACCTAACCCGCACATCTTTGGACTGTGGGAGGAAACTGGAGCACCCGGAGGAAACCCACACAGACACGGGGAGAACGTGCAGCCTCCGCACAGACAGTGACCCAGCCGGGAATTGAACCTGGAACCTGTAAAGCAACCGTGATAACCACTATGTTACCGTGCTGCCCGTGCTTTCTCCACATCAATAGTGACCTCCACCTTCTGCTCTACTGGGGGCATCATAATCACATTTAATAAGCGCCTGACATTTGCCGACAGATGCCTTCCCTTTACAAACTCCGTATGGTCCTCCCCTGTCACCCCCCGGAACACTGTCCTCAATCTGCGAGGCCAAGATCTTTGCAATCAGCTTGGTGCCAACATTTAGCAGCGAGATCGGGCGGTAAGACCCACACCGCTCTGGGTTCTTATCCTTCTTCATAATCAAAGATATTGAAGGCTGCGATAACATAGGGGAAAGCTCCCCCTGTTCCCTCACCTCATTGTATACCCTTACCAACAGGGGCCCCAGATCCCCCAAAAACTTCCTATAAAATTCCATTGGGAACCCATCCAGGCCCGGGGCCTTCACTACCGGCATTGCCCTCATGCCCTCCATCACCCCCACCAGTGCAATGGGTGCCCTCAGCCCCTCTACCAGACCCTCCTCCATTTCGAGAACATAGAACATAGAACATAGAACAGTACAGCACAGAACAGGCCCTTCGGCCCTCGGTGTTGTGCCGAGCAATGATCACCCTACTCAAACCCACGTATCCACCCTATACCCGTAACCCAACAACCCCCCCCCCCTTAACCTTACTTTTAAGGACACTACGGGCAATTTAGCATGGCCAATCCACCTAACCCGCACATCTTTGGACTGTGGGAGGAAACCGGAGCACCCGGAGGAAACCCACGCACACACGGGGAGGACGTGCAGACTCCGCACAGACAGTGACCCAGCCGGGAATCGAACCTGGGACCCTGGAGCTGAGAAGCATTTATGCTAACCGCCATGCTACCGTGCTGCCCTAAGAAATTCCAACCCATCTAGAAATCGGCGCATCCCACCCATCCACCATCCAAATACCCTCTTATAAAATTCCTCAAATTGACTCCCTTTGGGTCCAGAACCACCCTTCCCCTCCAATCCTTCACCTCCTACTTCCTGAGTTGGTGAGTCAACATCCTACTTGCATTCTCCCCATATTCATACTCTGCCTCCCTGGTCTTCTGCAACTGTCCTACTGCTTTCCTCGTGGACACCAGCCCGAACTCCATCTGGAGCTTCTGCTGCTCCTTCAACAAGCCTGCCTCCAAGGCTTCCGAGTATCTCCTATCTACCCGCAGGATCCCCTCCACCAACCTAGCCATCTCTGCCTGCTCTGTCCTGTCCCTGTGTGCCCGAATCAATATAAACTCCCCCCTGACCACTGTCTTAAGCGCCTCCCACAGCATGGTGGCCGAAACCTCACCCGTGTCATTTAGCTTCACATACCCCAGAATGGCAGCCCTCACCCGCTTGCACACCTCCTCGTCTGCTAATGACCCCTCGTCTAATCTCCAATCCCCCCCCCCCCCTCCCTGTCCACGTGCAAGTCCGCCCAGTATGGTACGTGGTCAGAAACCACAATTGGTGAAAACCCCGAGTCGACTCCCCCCCGCCAGCAGAGTCTTATCCACCATGATCCGTGAGCATATGGGAGAAGTACGAAAATTCCTTTGCCCTCGGCCTCACAATCCTGCATGGGTCCATCCGCCCCCCCGCCCCCCCCCCTCCCGGCCATGCGCTCCATGAATCCCTTTTGCTCCTTTGCCACCACCGACCCCCTCACTGATTGCGGACTGGACCGGTCCAATCTCGGTCAATAACTGTATTAAAATCCTCCCATGATCAACCAGTGTGAGTCCAGGTCCAGGATCCTCCCCAACACCCGCCTCATAAATTCGACATTGTCCCGATTTGGAGCAAAAACGTTCACCAGGACCACTGGCATCCCTTCCAATTTCCCGCTCACCATCACAAACTCCCCCCCCCCCCCTCCCCCCCGGATCCGCCACTATATTCCCCACCTCAACTGCTACCCGCTTATTTATTAGCACCACCATTCCTCAAGAGTTTATACCCAACCCCGAGTGAAAAATCTGTCTAATCCACCCCTTCCTCAACCTAACCTAGTCCCCAATCTTTAAACTCAGGTGTGCGAACATGTGCAATTGTTTGACTGGCCCAGTCAGCCCTCTCACATTCCATGTGACCAGCTTGGTCAGGGGGCACCCCGCTCCTATCTCATGGCCGATCAACCATAACCCTTCTTGGGCCAGCCCCTGGCTCGTGTCCCGCAACCCGCCAGGCCCACCCTCGGATGTCCACCGTCACCAACTCCCTCCTTATTACACATCAACTGCCCCACCCCCGTCATGCAGCTCCCCCCTCCCCTGAACAAAACAATCCCATCCCCCTCTAAAACTCTAACCACCTGATTGCCCCCCCCCTCCCCCCCCCACTGCGCTCCCATGAACTAGCTCGCCCAGCTAGCCTGGCAGCTCCCGCCCATGGCACCAAGCATCCTATGGCCGACCCTCCGCCATCTTCCCCTGTTTCGCACAAAGAATTTCTAGCATCTGCAGATCCTTTTTTGTAGACCCAATTCTGGTCCGCGGATCCATCCACTGTCCTCACCAGTGGAGTATAACGTTCCTCAACCACCTCTGCACTTTTTTTCTCCAAAACATCCACCCGGCAATAGGGGAAAAGGACCAAAATAAAACGCTTCGAGCGGGAGCTGCCAAATGTGCAACCGCTCCCTCACTCCTGCTTCTTACAATCAGGAAGGATGGGGTAGAGTCGAGCATTAGTGTTGTCAGGTGTTGGGCACAATTGGGTAGATCTTAGTTATTTAAAGTCTAAGATAGTTTAATAGTAACTATTTAACCATTGGGAACTATCTCCATAGGTACAGTAAATGTCCAAGCTAGGAGCTGTCTCCATGCTTGCTTCTACATGACTCTGTCCAACACTGCACTGACCTCTTGGTGTGCGTCATGTGTTCTCTTACCACACTGTGTGGGTGGTACTGTACTCAGTTCCACATTAACCCTTTATGGGCCAGGCCCTTACATTACAATTAGTAAACTGACCCTGATGTCCAAGCAGAGTTAATGTATTTTAAAGAAATGGCTCCTGATTTCTCTGTTAATTTTCACTATGTATAAATGGGACTATTGAAAACTCAAAGAAAGAACATGAAATGAGAATAAGGCTCGCAGCCCATGTATAGTCTGCCCTAAACCACACTGTTGCACATTAAGGACTTGCCTTCGACATTCTCATGGTTGAGTGGTGATAGCCCATGAAAGCAAGCTGAACTTTTGACATACAAGCATGGGCTTGCATTGGCCAATATCCAACTATACTGTCCTATGTTCGATATTACCAGCCATCTCCTCAACCCCTCTCCCCCTGCCCGCTCCACCTCCAGGAACTCTTCCCCAGGAACTCATGTATTTCTTTGTCATAAAAGTTGAGACCATCCATAGATCTGCCTCTGCTGCTTTCACCGTTCACCTCACTCACTAAACTTCCACTTCTTTGACCTCCGGACTTTCTAGCCATATTTTTCTCTAATTAAGCTATTATTTCACAACATCTCTGACACAAAATGATGAGCATCATCTGCTTCCTCACATCAGGGGCTGATGTTGCTTCATCTCAAAGAACCCCTAATGAGCTTTCTGCAGGCCAATATCATCTCTGGAGAGAAAATTCCTCTTTAACACTCCCTGCCGCCTGAAGATTTATGAAAAAGGTGAGGCTCCTAAATATCCCACCCTGTTCATTAAAAGTCTTGCTGTCCTCACACTGCTGAAGTGTTAAACATTTCAGTCTTTGCCTCACCCAGAACCTCCAAACCAATTGAAGAAAACCAGCCTTGATGGGTATATCTCAGCCAGAAATGCTGTGGAGAGAATGTTCCTCCTAAATCAAGATCGGTTTCACAGTGTTGTCTTCCTGCTGTTCAAAACATGGCCACGGTGAATGTTGAAAACTAAAGGTACAGGAAATGTGGAAGCTGTTAGAAGTTGAAAGGGAGGAGATGGTTGCGTCGAATCATGAAGGAATAGCCTCTGGTGTAGAAATCAAGCACACATTGCAGCCACGTGCTGGGAAGCTATGGGAGCTTCTTCAGAGAGTGCCCTCTAACCCAGTCAGTGATGGTGCTTCTTTCCGGCTACTCAACTGCTTTTTCATTACTCATCTAGATCAAAAAGAGATATACACAACCTTTTAACCTCCTTGTACCCCACTGCCATCCCTGACTAAATGCTGTGCTGAATACCTCTGAAAATAATTAATCTACAGTTTTCCCTTTGCTCCTGAATGGAATAAATGACACTTTTTAAAACCTGTGCTCATAATGTTCGACCAAGTGAATTCTAATACTCTGAGTCTCTGAGTCTGAGTAACTACAGTTAAGAGACGTACATTTATATAGTGCCTTTCATGACTACAGAGGCCCTAAAAGCGTTTTACAGTCAACGAATCGCAGTGATTATATATATTATGGCCCATAATAAATCAAAGAAGGAATTCAGGAGAAACTTCTACATCCATCAAAGTGAATAATGTGCTATCATAAGGTGCAGTCAAAGTGAATAGCATAGACACATTTAAGGAGAAGCTAGTTAAAGGGAGAATGAGAACATGATGCTGAGACGGTTGAAGAAAGTTCGGGGCTTGTGAAGATTATAAACACTGGAACAGACCACGTGGGCTGTACAGTCGTCATAGTTCTATCAAGCCTCGTCAGTGTTAGGGGTGGCGTGTGGCACAGTGGTTAGCACTGGGACTGCAGCGCTGAGAACCCGGGTTCAAATCCCGGCCCTGGGTCACTGCCTGTGTGAAGTTTCCACATTCTCCCTGTGTTTGCGTGGGTTTCACCCCCCACAATCCAGAGATGTGCAGGTTAGGTGGATTGGCCACGCTAAATTGCCCCTTCATTGGAAAAGAAAAATAATTGGCTACACTAATTTTATAAAAGGAAAAAAAAGTGTAATCAGTGTTGTAATAAAGGAAACACAATCGGCAGTTTATGCACAGTCAACCCAGGGGCAGCTGTGTGATAATGTCCAGATAATCCATTTTAGTAAAGTTGACTTTAAATATTGAGGGATAAATATTGATCAGATTACTGGAGAGATGTCTCCTGCCCCTCTTTGACGTGGTGCTATGCACTACCCGAGATGGAAGGACCTCAGTTTCACATCCCATCTGAAAGATAGCACCTCTGACAGTGCAGCACTCGCTCACTATTGCAGTGCACTGTTAGCCTGGATGATTTTGCTGAACATTCTAGTGAGAGAACTATTGACTAAACATGGTTTAAAATAATCTTTATTATTATTGTCACAAGTGGGCTTCCATTAACACTGCAATGAAGGCTAAAAACTGCTTGCTCCTCAATATTTAATAAATATCTTCGTTTGGATCATTAATAGGAAAGGTTAAATTCTACCATTTCATTTCACTTGGCTCATATTTTTAACCCTTTCCTGAAATATTGTGGTAACTGAAATTTAATTGTATGGTATTGGAGCTCATAAAGCAACCAAAAGAGCTTGGAGCGGGGGGGGGGGGGGGGGGGGGGGGGGGAGGTGGAGGAAAATAGGGAGGCAGAGGATAGAGGGGGAGAGGTGGGAATGCTTCTTACAATATTTCAAGACCATTAGCTCTCTGTGGCTCAGTGGTATAATGCAGAGTGTAGTCTTCAACTCTGACTGGCCATAATCCTAGAGATTTCATCACATCATCACCTGGACTCAACGATCCCTCCTAACTCCCATCATCACCCGAACTCAACCATCCCCCCTCACTCCCATCATCACCCGCCCTCAACCACCCCCCACTCCCATCATCATCCACCCTCAAACATCCCCCTCACTCCCATTATCTTTTTTTTAATATAATTTTTATTGGAATTTTTTACAGAAAATATAAAACATAACGACAAACAATGAAATGCAACAAAATAACCCATAATAACTGTGACACCCCCAGACCGTATCGGCGCATGTATCACATCCCCCCACCCCCCCAACCCTAATGAACAACAAAAGAACTTAAAAAATATTAAAATTAAATAAACAAACATAGTAATTGTCGGCCCCCCCCTTTTCCCTCCCCTTTTCCCTCCCCGGGTTGCTGCTGCTGCTGACCCGTACCCTATCGTTGAGCCAGAAAGTCGAGAAAAGGCTGCCACCGCCTAAAGAACCCTTGTACCGACCCTCTCAGGGCGAATTTGACCTTCTCTAGCTTAATGAAACCCGCCATGTCATTGATCCAGGTCTCCACGCTTGGGGGCCTCGCATCCTTCCATTGTAGCAAGATCCTTCGCCGGGCTACTAGGGACGCAAAGGCCAGCACACCGGCCTCTTTCGCCTCCTGCACTCCCGGCTCCACCCCAACCCCAAAAAATCGCGAGTCCCCATCCTGGCTTGACCCTGGATCCCACCACCCTCGACACCGTCCTCGCCACCCCCTTCCAGAACTCCTTCAGTGCCGGGCATGCCCAGAACATATGGGCATGGTTCGCTGGACTCCCCGAGCACCTGACACACCTGTCCTCACCCCCAAAGAACCTACTCATCCTTGTCCCAGTCATGTGGGCCCGGTGCAGCACCTTGAATTGGATGAGGCTAAGCCGCGCACACGAGGAGGAAGAATTAACCCTCTCCAGGGCATCAGCCCATGTCCCGTCTTCGATCTGTTCCCCCAGTTCCCCCTCCCACTTCATTTTCAGCTCCTCTACTGACGCCTCCTCCGCCTCCTGCATAACCTTGTAGATATCAGATATCTTCCCCTCTCCGACCCAGACCCCCGAAAGCACCCTGTCGCTCACCCCCCTCGCGGGAAGCGAAGGGAATCCCTCCACCTGCCGCCTAGCAAATGCCTTTACCTGCAGATACCTGAACATGTTCCCCGGGGGGAGCCCAAATTTCTCCTCCAACTCCCCCAGGCTCGCAAACCTCCCATCAATAAACAGGTCCCTCAGCTGTCTGATGCCCGCTCTGTGCCAACCCTGAAATCCCCCATCAATGTTCCCCGGGACGAACCTATGGTTCCCCCTTAACGGAGCCTCCATCGAGCCCCCCACGTCTCCCCTATGTCGCCTCCACTGCCCCCAAATCTTGAGGGTAGCCGCCACCACCGGACTCGTGGTATACCTCGTAGGAGGGAACGGCCACGGCGCCGTTACCAGGGCCCCCAGGCTTGTATCGCCACAGGACGCCCTCTCCATCCGTTTCCATGCTGCCCCCTCCCCCTCCATTACCCACTTGCGCACCATCGACACATTGGCCGTCCAATAATACCCCGAGAGATTGGGTAACGCCAGCCCCCCACCATCTCTACCCCGCTCCAAGAAGACCCTCTTCACCCTCGGGGTCCCATGCGCCCAAACAAAGCTCATGATGCTGCTAGTCACCCTTCTAAAAAAGGCCCTAGGGATAAAGATGGGCAAACACTGAAAAAGGAACAAGAACCTCGGGAGAACCGTCATTTTGACGGACTGCACTCTACCCGCCAACGATAGCGGCACCATGTCCCACCTTTTAAATTCCTCTTCCATCTGCTCCACCAGCCTGGTAAAATTAAGCTTATGGAGAGTCCCCCAACTCCTGGCCACCTGCACCCCCAGGTATCTGAAACTCTTCACTGCCCTCTTAAATGGGAGTCTCCCGATTCCCTCCTCCTGATCACCCGGGTGTACTACAAATACCTCACTCTTGCCTAGATTTAACTTATAGCCCGAGAAGCCCCCAAATTCCGCTAACAGCTCCATCACCTCACTCCCATTATCACCCGCTCTCAAACATCCCCCTCACTCCCATTATCACCCGCTCTCAACCATCCCCCTCATTCCCATAATCACCCGTCCTTAACCATCCTCCCTCACTCCCATCTTCACCCACCCTCAACCACCCCCTCACTCCTATCATCACCCACCCTCAACCACCCCCTCACTCCTATCATCACCCGCCCTCAACTACCCCCTCACACTCCCATCATCACCCAGCCTCAACCCCCCCCACTCCTATCATCACCCACCTCCAACCATCCCCCCACTCCCATCATCACCCACCCTCAACCATCCCTCCGCACTCTCATCATTACCTGCCCTCAACCATCCCCCTCACTCCCATCATCACCCGTCCTCAACCACCCCCCTCACCACCCGCCCTCAACCATCCCCCCTCACTCCCATCATCACCCGTCCTCAACCATCCCCCTCACTCCCATCATCACCCGTCCTCAACCATCCCCCTCACTCCCATCATCACCCACCCTCAACCATCCCTCCGCACTCTCATCATTACCTGCCCTCAACCATCCCCCTCACTCCCATCATCACCCGTCCTCAACCACCCCCCTCACCACCCGCCCTCAACCATCCCCCCTCACTCCCATCATCACCCGTCCTCAACCATCCCCCTCACTCCCATCATCACCCGTCCTCAACCACCCCCCTCACTCCCATCTTCACCCACCCTCAACCCCCCCCACTCCCATCATCACCTACCCTCAACACTCCCCCCACTCCCATCCTCATCCACCCTCAAACATCCCCCTCACTCCCATCATCACCCACCCTCAACCATCCCCCTCACTACCCGCTCTCAACCATCCCCCTTCCTCCCATCATCACCCGCTCTCAACCATCCCCCTCACTCCCATCATCACCCGCCCTCAAACCATCCCCCTCACTCCCATCATCACCCACCCTCAACCATCCCCCTCACTCCCATCATCACCCGCCCTCAACCATCCTCCTCACTCCCATCATCACCCGTCCTCAACCACCCCCCTCACCACCCGCCCTCAACCGTCCCCCCTCACTCCCATCATCACCCGTCCTCAACCACCCCCCTCACTCCCATCATCACCCGCCCTCAACCATCCTCCCCTCACTCCCATCATCACCCACCCTCAACCATCCCCTTTCACTCCCATCATCACCCGCCCTCAACCACCCCCCTCACTACCCGTCCTCAACCATCCCCCTTCACTCCCATAATCACCCGCCCTCAACCACCCCCCTCACTCCCATCATCACCCGCCCTCAACCATCCCCCCTCACTCCCATCATCACCCACCCTCAACCATCCCCCCTCACTCCCATAATCACCCCGCCCTCAACCATCCCCCTCACTCCCATCATCACCCACCCTCAACCATCCCCCTCACTCCCATCATCACCCACCCTCAACCATCCCCCTCACTCCCATCATCACCCGCCCACAACCATCCCCCTCATTCCCATCATCACACGTCCTCAACCATCCCCTCTCACTCCCATCATCACCCGCTCTCAAACATCCCCCTCACTCCCCTCATCACCCGTCCTCAACCATCCCCCTCACTCCCATCATCACCCGTCCTCAACCATCCCCCCTCACTCCCATCATCACCCACCCTCAACCATCCCCCTCACTCCCATCATCACCTTCCCCCTCACTCCCATCATCACTCGCTCTCAACCATCCCCCTCACTCCCATCATCACCTTCCCCCTCACTCCCATCATCACTCGCTCTCACCCATCCCCCTCACTCCCATCATTACCCACTCTCAACCATCCCCCTCACTCCTATCATCACCCGCCCTCAACCATCCCCCCTCACTCCCATCATCACCCGTCCTCAACCGTCCCCCTCACTCCCATCATCACCCGTCCTCAACCATCCCCCTCACTCCCATAATCACCCGCCCTCAACCATCCCCCTCACTCCCATCATCACCCACCCTCAACCATCCCCCTCACTCCCATCATCACCCACCCGCAACCATCCCCCTCACTCCCATCATCACCCGCCCACAACCATCCCTCTTCCTCCCATCATCACCCGCTCTCAACCATCCCCCTCACTCCCATCATCACCCGCCCACAACCATCCCCCTTCCTCCCATCATCACCCGCTCTCAAACATCCCCCTCACTCCCCTCATCACACGTCCTCAACCATCCCCTCTCACTCCCATCATCACCCGCTCTCAACCATCCCCCTC
Organism: Scyliorhinus canicula; assembly: GCF_902713615.1. Classification (NCBI taxonomy): domain Eukaryota; kingdom Metazoa; phylum Chordata; class Chondrichthyes; order Carcharhiniformes; family Scyliorhinidae; genus Scyliorhinus; species Scyliorhinus canicula. Next base: position 75,622,893 of record NC_052146.1, on the reverse strand, counting down.
ATTCCCATCATCACCCACCCTCAACCATCCCCCTCACTCCCATCATCACCCGCTCTCAAACATCCCCCTCACTCCCCTCATCACCCGTCCTCAACCATCCCCCTCACTCCCATCATCACCCGCTCTCAACCACCCCCCCTCACTCCCATCATCACCCACCCTCAACCACCCCCCTCACTCCCATCATCACCCACCCTCAACCATCCCCCCTCACTCCCATCATCCCCCTCACTCCCATCATCACCCACCCTCAACCATCCCCCCTCACTCCCATCATCACCCCGCCCTCAACCATCCCCCTCACTCCCATCATCACCCGTCCTCAACCACCCCCTCACTCCCATCTTCACCCACCCTCAACCATCCTCCCCTCACTCCCATCATCACCCGTCCTCAACCACCCCCTCACTCCCATCTTCACCCACCCTCAAACCCCCCACTCCCATCATCACCCGCCCTCAACCAACTGTCATCCTGCCCCCCCCCCCCCCACTTCCATCAGTAGTCCATTGTCTTGGCAAATGGTTGTACCACAGCCAATTGGAAGCAAATACACTGGATCCTGGTGCCTTCCTCGCCTGCATGGAGCTGATACTCTCCATGACCTCTCCGAGTCCTATTGATGCTTCCGGTTCCCCCCACCTATCGTCCCCCATGACTGGCATGTCCAGTCTATCGAGGAACGGTTTCATCTCCTTATCATCGTCCCGGGGCGGGGGGGGGGGGGGGGCTCAGAGGTATACAGCCCTGGTAGAAGGTCTTGAACGCTCGATTGACCTTTTTTCGCTCGATTGCCTCTGCTATTCGTCACCTGGGCTATGTCCCCCCATGGCTGCTTTATCAGCTGGTGAGGCAGTAGGTAGCCAGTCTTTTCCCCGTGTTCACTGAAGATCCCGCATGTCTGGCAGAGTTGGTACACTGCTTTCCTGGTAGATAGCAGGTTAAAGTTCATTTGTAGCTTTTTCCTCTCCGCCAAAAGCTCTACGCTCAGGGCCTTGGAGTACTTTCTGTCGACATCCAGAATGGAGTAGATCAGTTGTTGCCTGGCCGCCCTCTCCTCCCTATCTCTTTGTGCCTTGAAGGCTATAATCTCTCCCCTAATCGCAGCCTTTAGTGCCTCCCAGAACATGGAAGGTGACACTTCTGGTTGACTGTGAAGGTGACTGTTCTGGTTGTTGTAACGTACTCACCTATGGCTTGTGATATTTTCTGGTAGAAGACCTTGTCAGCTATCAGATCCATGTCCAACCTCCACGTGGGGCACTGGGCGCTTCAACCTCATATCAACGTAGTGTGGAGTGTGGTCGCATATGATTATCGCAGAATATTCCGCTTACCATTCCTGGAAGCACCGATTTTCCCACTGCAAATAAGTCTATCCGTGAGTGTGCCTTGTGGACTGGCGAGAAGAATGAAAATTCCCTCTCACTGGGGTGTAGGAACCACCATGGATCCACCGCCCCCATCTGTTCCATGAATGCTCCCAGTTCCCACGCCATGCCTGTCCTTTTCGACACTGTGGGGTTCGATCTGTCTGTTAGTAGGTCCTGTACAGAGTTGAAGTCTCCCCACCCCCCCTCCCCAATAATCAGTCGTTGTGTGTCAATATCGGGGAATTTCATCATCGTTTTTTAAAATGGAATCTGTGTTGTCCCAGTTGGGCGCGTGTACATCAACCAGTACTACCTGTGCCCCATCTAGGACACCGCTGACCATGACTGTCCCCCTTGGTCCGTAACCCTCCTTGTTGCAGTGAACTTCGTCCTATTACTATTCAATATGGCTACTCCCCAGGCCCTCATCCCGGAGCCAGAGTGATACATCTGTCCCACCCAGCCCTTATCTGAAGTCGGTCCTTCTCCCTCAAGTGTGTTTCCTGCAGGAAGACTATTTTGGCTTTTAGACTTCGGGGGCAAAATTCTCCCCTACCTGGCGGGGCGGGAGGTCCCGGCGTCGGGCCTCCCCAAAAGGTGCGGAATTCTCCGCACCTTTAGGGGCTAGGCCCGCGCCGGAGTGGCTCCCGCTCCGCCGATGGCACCAATGGTCTTTGGCGCTGCGCCGCCTGGCGTCGGGGCTGGCCGAAAGGCCTTCGCCGGTCCACACATGCGCCGGAGCGTCAGCGGGCGTTGACGTCACCACCAGCCCATGCGCGGTAGAGGGGGTCTCTTCCGCCTCCGCCATGGTGGAGGCCGTGGCGGCGGCGGAAGAAAAACAGTGCCCCCACGGCACTGGCTCGCCCGCCGATCAGTGGGCCCTGATCGCAGGCCAGGCCACCGTGGGGGGGCCCCCGGGGTCCGATCGCCCCCCCCCCAGGACTCCGGGGGCCCGCTCGTGCCGCCGCACAGAGGTGGTTTAAAACCACGTCGGCGGGATTGGCCTGTCAGCGGCGGGACTTCGGCCCATCGCGGGTCGGAGAATCGCCGCAGAGGCCACGCCGATCGGGGGGGGGGCGTGATTCCCGCTCCCGCCGATTCCCTGGTGGCAGAGAATTCCGGCCACGGCAGGGGCGGGATTTATGGCGGCCCCGGGCAATTCCCCGACCCTGCGTGGGGTCTGAGAATTCCGCCCCTTAAGTTGTCGCAGACTCTGAATTTTTCACTGTGCCGTTAAGTCCCCTGACGTTCCAGGTGATAATCCTGCTGGAGTGTTTTTGTCCTCCTGCTCCTTGGGATCAACCATACTTATCTGGCGGATGCGCTCCTGCACTCCGGAGTTTCCCGTTGTTAGGGAGCTGCCCAAAATGGCCACAGTCACAGTTCTCACCATGAGGTCGGCCCCCTGTGTCCCCCTTTGCCCAAAGGGCACGCAACATGGCTGCCAATTTTGTATGCCACATGGGTGTGCCCCTGCACTCTGGGATCTTCCCCCACCAGGGACCATTCAAAGTGGCTGCTTGCGGCACCATCTTGTTTCACCCCAACATTCCCATTTTTTCTGTTTCAGCCTTCATGCTCATGTGATATGGTCCATTTAACTTGTAAACACAAATTCTTTTCAGAATATTTCCACAAACCACCAACACCTATTGCGATATATTTAATGTTTCCCGTCCCTTTCAGTTTTCCCTCTTCTACAGTATCTAACTTCTGGACCTGCTGAAGCGACATAGCTGTTGGTCATTCCCAAATCTCTCTGGCCACAAAAGCAGCACAGATTCCCACTAGGGGCTGGTTTAGCACATTGGGCTAAATCGCTGGCTTTTAAAGCAGACCAAGGCAGGCCAGCAGCACGGTTCAATTCCTGTACCAGCCTCACCGAACAGGCGCCGGAATGTGGCGACTAGGGGCTTTTCACAGTAACTTCATTTGAAGCCTACTTGTGACAATAAGCAATTTTCATTTCAATCCAGTTCTTCCCCTCCAGATAACCTGCGTACCATCCAGGGAGGTGATGGTGTGAAGGAGCTGGGAGGTCGCAATACAATAAAAACTGAAAATGCTGGAAATTCAGGGAGAAGCAGATCAACATTTTGAGTCCAATATGAATTCTTCAGAGTGGTCTTCAGTTATGTGGGCTCTAAACATTAACTCTGTTAATCCTGGTAAACACGTTGCCAGACTGCTGAGAGTTTTCCCAGCATTTTGTTTTTATTTCGGGTTTCCTGAGTCCGCCATATTTTGCTTTTATCTTAGATCTCAAGGTACTCAACTTGCACTTGTCAAGTGAGAGTACCTTTAAGAAATGGGTGTTTATCAGCAGTGTCAGAGTGTGGGCGGAGCTGGGCTGTCTGTCAGCTTTTTACTTTCATTTTAGGCTGTTTGCTGCAGGGTGTGTTTTAGTTTTGTTTTCAATGCTGGAGCTGAAGGCAGACAGAGCAGGTGTACTGTTGATCTCTCTGCCATGAAAAGACTATCTCTTGATCATTTGGTGAATTCAGAATTATAAATGTTCTCAGTTGTGAATGTAAACCTGATGTTCTTCTGTTAAAAGGTGTTTCTTTTGTCGTCTGGATGTTGTTTGAGACGTTATTAAGGATTACTTAGTGTTGTATTCTTTGGGAGTTGTATTTGAATTGATGGTTGCTAAGATGTTCACTGTTTGTTTTAAAAAGGTGAACTTGAGTTCAGAGAATAACCATTGTTTTGCTTTAATAAATACTTTTCCATTTCTGCTGCACCACACCTGTAGAGTGGGCCATGCGCTCCCCATACCACAATTATTAAAGTTGTGGGTCAGGTGGACTCCATGATACACTTTGGGGTTCTCTAAACCATGGTCCATAACAAATTGGGGGTCCGAGCGGGATAAAAGTCTATCTATTGGATTGGCTTAGTGAACTTAAAGAGAGTGAGGGGTGAGCATATTGTGGTTGTTTATCAGATGTGGTATAAGTTTATGTGGGGAGTGTGTTGTGGAGAATGGCTCTTTCAGAGTCTCTGAAGTTTTTGGGGGTGGAGACGATCACACGCAGTACCTTATGGACCGAGACTAAAAGCAACTGTTAGATTTCACAAAAATATTGCAGTTAACATTACCTGACAAAATGCGAAAAGATGAGGTAATTATGGCGGTGGCTAAGCTTTTAAAGCCTGAGATACAGTTTAACTCATTGGAAATGGCAAAAATTCAGCTACAAATTAAACAAATGGAACGTGAGAAAGAATTAAAGCACCTTGAATACGAAAGAGAGGAAAAAGAGAGAGAGAGCGGCAAAAGAAAGAGGTAGAGAGGAAAAAGGAGAAAAGAAAGAATAGCCCTAGCAGAACAAAAAGAGAAAGGGAGCTATAGATCAGGGAAAAAGATAAAGAGAGAGAGTTTGAACTTCAGAAAATGGCCATGAAACATGACAGTCAGTTAAAATTGGCAGACGTAAAGGGAAACGTACAGTTGGGTGATAGTGATGAGGATAGTGAGAAAGAGCATCAAAGTCGAAGGCGTGATGGGGATCTATTTAAACATGTCCAAGCATTGCCAAGGTTTGACGAGAAGGAGGTTGAAGCCTTTTTCATTTCATTTGAGAAGGTAGCTAAACAAATGAAATGACCACAGGAAATGTGGGTGTTACTGTTTCAAACAAAGCTGATAGGTAGGGCTAGTGAAGTGTTTGCATCACTACCTGATGAGGTATCTGGGACATATGAGGTGGTGAGAAAATCCATCTCAGGTGCATATGAACTAGTGCCAGAAGCCTACAAAGGTTTAGAAATTTAAGGAAAGAATTTGGTCAAACATACATGGAGTTTGAAAGGCTCAAACAGAGTAATTTTGATAGGTGGATAAGGGCTTTGAAAATAGACCAAACGTATGAAGCTCTCAGAGAAATTATACTTTTGGAGGAGTGAAAAATTCAATTCCTGTGTAGTGAGAACTCATGTGGAAGAGCAGAGGGTTAAAACTGCAAGGTAAGCAGCAGAAATTGCAGATGATTATGAATTAGTTCATAAATCAAAGCTTGGTTTCCAACATCAGTTTCAGCCGGTGAGGGATAGAAACTGGGGACATGAGAAATACAAGTGGTAAAGGTAAAGGTGATCTGATGGGAGATAAAAAGGAGACTGTACCTCAGATTAAAAAATAAATCCAGGAGGGTGGAAAAGAAATGAAAAGTTTCAAATGTTTTCACTGTAACAAACACGGCCATGTAAAGTCAGTGTTGATGGTTGAAGAAAAGCATTGGGAAGGCTGATATAGTAAAACAGGATAAGACAGTGGGGTTTGTTAAAGTGGTAAAGGAAAGCCCAAGTGAAGTGAAGGAGGTGCAAAAGATTGTACAGCCTGATCAAGAGGTGATTGATAAGACAGTGCCAGATCGCTTTAAAGAATTTACTTGTGTGGGTAAAGTTTACTCGTGTATCAGGAGGAGCAGGTAAAGAAGTCACAATTTTAAGAGATACGAGAGCTAGTCAATCTTTAATGGTAAGAATGAGGAGTTATGTAGTTTGGGGAGAATGGTGGGGTACAGAAAGGAGGTGTTGCGAGGTACCAGTGGGAGGTCATTTGGGAATGAGGAAAACTCAAGGTATAATCCAGAAACATTTTTATTGGCCTGGACTACATAAAGATGTAGTTACATTTTGTCACACATGTCAAGTGATAGGGAAACCTCAAGCAGTGATAAAACCAGCACCCTTAATACCCATTCCAGTATCTGAGGAACCTTTTACAAGGGTCCTAATTGATTGCATAGGACCACTTCCTAAAACGAAAAGTGGGAATCAATATCTTTTGACTATAATGGATGTGTCTACTAGGTTTCCAGAGGCCATTCCAGTACGTAATGTTACAGCTAAAATTATTGTGGAGGAGTTACTTCAATTCTTTACTCGATATGGACTACCCACAGAAATACAATCGGATCAAGGATCAAATTTTACATCAAGTTTATTCAAAGAAGTTATGGATAACTTAGGAATAAAACAATTTAAATCAACTGTGTACCATCCAGAATCGCAGAGAGCGTTAGAAAGGGGGCATCAGACATTAAAGACAATGTTCAGGGCTTACTGTCAAGATTATCCAGAGGACTGGGATAAAGGAATTCCATTTGTACTGATCGCAGTTAGGGATGCACCTAATAAGTCAACCAAATTCAGTCCTTTTGAACTAATTTTTGGTCATGAGGAAAGAGGACCACTTAAATTTATTGAGGAAAAACTGGTGGGTGAGAAATTGGAAATTACATTATTGGATTACGTGTCAAATTTTAGGGACCGATTGAATAGAGCAGGTGAATTTGCTGGATATTTAAAAGTTGCACAAAATGTGAAGAAATGGGTAGCGGACATGAAATCCAAAGTTCATAGTTTTGCCTGTGGAGATAAAGTTTTAGTGTTGTTACCAGTGGTAGGTGAGCCTTTAAAAGCTAGGTTTTGTGGACCGTATCTGATTGAAAGGAAATTAAGTGAGGTGAATTATGTGGTAAAAACACCAGACAGAAGGAAGACTCACCAAATGTGTCATGTGAATATGCTTAAAAGGTACTTTGAAAGGGAAGGAGAGAAGGAGGAGGTTTTAATGATTCTAACTCAAAGTGACGAACCAAATCCAGATGACTGTGAATTTGACATTCCTCAAATTAAATTGGAAAACGAGGATGTTCTTAAAAATTGGGATAAATTGTTGAGTTACCTTCCAGAGGAGAAACAAACTGATCTGAGTTATTGATATCACATGAGCAAGTTTGTGGAGATAAATTGGGAAGTGCTAAAATGGCTATACATGATGTAGATGTGGGAAATGCTGTTCCAATCAAACAACACCCATATAGACTTAACCCTTTAAAATTGGCACAGGTTAACAAAGAGATTGCGAGTATGCTTAAAAATGGCATAATTGAGGTGGGTTGCACCCAAAGGAGCTCACCCATAGTGATGGTACCTAAACCAGACGGTACCCAACGGTTGTGTGTGGACTATAGAAAGGTTAATGTAGTTACAGGAATGGACTTTTATCCTATCCCAAATTTGGAGGATTGCATTGAGAAAGTGGGACAATCAGCTTTTATTTCCAAATTCGATTTACTTAAAAGGTTACTGGCAGGTACCTTTATCCGAAAGGGCAAAGGCGATGTCAGCTTTTTTGACTCCAGATGGTATATACCAATTCAAAGTTATGCCATTTGGCATGAAAAACGCCCCAGCCACATTTCAACGGTTAACTAACAAAGTCGTTTCAGGATTACCCAATTGTGCGGTATACATCGACGACCTGGTAATTTTCAGCCAAACATGGACAGAACATTTGAAACATCTGATGGAGTTATTCGATCGACTTCAGGAGGCGGGTTTGGTGATAAACCTAGCCAAAAGTGAATTTGGAAAGGCCCAAGTCACTTTCCTTGGCCATACAATCGGACAGGGTCGAATGGTCCCACGGGATGTGAAAACAAAAGTTATTGAGGAATTTTCAATACCCTCAAGACGACGGGAAATAATGCGATTTCTTGGCATGAGTGGATTTGATCGAACATCTGTGAAAATTCTTTATAGCGCGGTTGCTCCACTGGTGGACTTCCTGAAGAAACGTCGAAAATTTCATGGACAGCGGACTTTCGACAGGCATTTGACTGCCTGAAAGCTGTGATAACCAATGCTCCTGTGTTGGAGAATTACAAGGGACTCTGTGATCAGATTGAACTGAAGTATCTGACTTTAAAGAGAAATGCCAAGGCGTGGAGGAATGGACGGATCGTGCAAAGACCTTCTTGTCCAAAGAGACTGTCAATCGAGAAGGATCTCAGTCGGAGGAAGACGAACAAAAAAAAATAGACTATACAGTAGTCCCCCTTTATAACGCGGGTGTTGGGGTCCAAGACCCCCACCCGCGTTGTAACCGAGCCGCGGATATCCACGATGGGGGTTTTAAATTTATTTCAAAATCTATGCTAGCGCTTCCATTGTGAGTCTACGGGGGGCGGGGGGAGAGGTCAGACCCCCGTAGACTCACAATGGGAAGCGCTAGCATAGATTTTTAAATAAATTTAAAACCCCCATCGTGGATCCAATTAAAATTTCAGCGGCCGGCTCACTTTGATCCGGAGAGAAGCTGCTCTCAGTGAAATAATCAGCCGGCCGCTGAAATTGACACTGCCGGCTGCTCTCTCCCTCCAATCCAACTTTTAAGTTTTAATGTTTCTGATTGGAGGGAGAGAGCAGCCGGCAGTTTCAATTTCTTTTTTTTTCCTCCGGCTCGCCCCCTCTCCCCCCACATCCTCCAACTAGACCCCTCTCCCCCCACACCCTCCGGCTCGCCCCCCTCTCCCCCAACACCCACTGGGCTCTGTCTCCTCCTCTCCCCCAACACCCACTGGGCTCTGTCTCCTCCTCTCCCCACCCCACCCACCTCACACCCTCCGGCTCGCCCCCTCCCCCCCCCCTCTCCTCCCCCCTCCCTCTCCTCCCCCGTCCCCCAACACCCGCAGGGGGGTCTCCCCCACACCCGCAGGGGGGTCTCCCCCACACCCGCAGGGGGGGTCCCCCCACACCCGCCCCCCCTCCTCTCCCCCCCAACACCCGCCCCCCTCGTCTCCCCCCCAACACCCCGCCCCCCTCTCTCTCTCCCCCCCAACACCCGCCCCCCCTCTTCTCCCCCCCAACACCCGCCCCCCCCTCTTCTCCCCCCCCCAACACCCGCCCCCCCCTCTTCTCCCCCCCCAACACCCGCCCCCCCTCTTCTCCTCCCCCCAACAACCCGCCCCCCCTCTTCTCCCCCCCCAACACCCGCCCCCCCTCTTCTCCCCCCCCCAACACCCCGCCCCCCCTCTTCTCCCCCCCCCCAACACCCGCCCCCCCCTCTTCTCCCCCCCCCCCCCCCCAACACCCGCCCCCCCCAACCCCCCGCCCCCCCTCTTCTCCCCCCCAACACCCGCCCCCCCCTCGGCAGTGTCAATTTCAGCGGCCAGCTGATTGTTTCAGTGAGAGAGCAGCTTCCCTCTCTGGATCAAAGTGAGCCGGCCGCTGAAATTGACACTGCTGGCTGCTCTCTCCCTCCAATCCAACTTTTAAGTTTTAATGTTTCTGATTGGAGGGAGAGAGCAGCCAGCAATGTCAATTTCAGCGGCCGGCTCACTTTGATCCGGAGAGGGAAACTGCTCTCACTGAAACAATCAGCTGGCCGCTGAAATTGACACTGCTGGCTGCTCTCTCCCTCCAATCAGAAACATTAAAACTTAAAAGTTGGATTGGAGGGAGAGAGCAGCGGGCAGTGTCAATTTCAGCGGCCGGCTGATTATTTCAGTGAGAGCAGCTTCCCTCTCCGGAGCCGGCCGCTGAAATTGACACAACTGACAGTTGGGGTCCATCAGCCCCCCCGCGGTATATTGCGAACCGCGGTATTGCGGAGCGCGGTATAACGGGGGACTACTGTATTATTATACCTGTTTGCGTGTGTTGTTTTTTGAAACAAAAAAGTATATTTACTGTGTGCATTTCTTAAAGGATAGTGAAAAATGAAACCATCTTGAAATTGATTGTTTATTTTTTTTCTTGGTGGGAGGTGTCATATGAGAGTACCTTTAAGAAATGGGTGTTTAAGAAATGTACCTTTAAGAAATGCGTGTTTATCAGTGATGTCAGAGTGTGGGTGGAGCTATGCTGTCTGTCAGCTTTTTACTTTTGTTTTAGGCTGTTTACTGCAAGGTGTGTTTTAGGTTCATTTTAAGTGTTGGATCTGAAGGCAGACAAAGCAGGTGTACTGTTGATCTCTCTGCCATGAAAAGACTATCTCTTGATCATTTGGTGAATTCGGAATTATAAATATTTTCATTAGTGAACGTAAACCTGATGTGCTTCTGTTAAAAGGTGTTTCTTTTGTCTTCTGGATGTTGTTTGGGACGTTATTAAGGATTACTTAGTGTTGTATTCTTTGGGGGTTGTATTTGAACTGATGGTTGCTAAGATGTTCACTGTATGTTTTAAAAACGTTAACTTGAGTTCATAGAATAAACATTGTTTTGCGTTAAAAAATACTTTACCATTTCTGCTGTAGAGTGGGCCGTGTGCTCCCCATACCGCAATCTAGTAAAAGGTGTGGGTCAGGTGAACTCCATGATACAATTTGGGGTTCTCTAAACCCTGGCCCATAACACACTTCAGAGAAAGGGATGCAGCTCCATGCTAGGGGTTGTGCACTAAGACAGTTAATGGTGGGGTAGAACATAGAATCCGAACAGTGCAGGAGGCCATTCAGCCCATCAGGTCTTCACCGACCCTCCGAAAGAGCATCAAATCTAGATGCACTCCCCCACGCTATCCCCGTAACCCCACCTAACCTATCCATCTTTGGACACTAAGGGGCAAACCTGGATCCCTAGTACTGTGAGGCAGCAGTGCTAACCACTGTGCCACTAGAGTTATTGTTTATATGAGGAAAGGGCACCAGGGGACCAAATGGCTTTGTTTGTCCGTCTCTCAAAGGTTCACTCACTCGGGCAAATATATTGATGAGGAACCTGTAACTTTCACATTAATAATGTGACCAATAAAAAAAAAACAGATTTTATTAGTATCATCGAAAATATACAGAGACAACTCTCAAACAGAACACGATTAATATAAGATCTACATAAAGGGCACATGAATCACTCAGGCACTCAAAATGTACCAGTAAATCACATTTACAATAAAGCAGTATAATGGATTAGAAGCTGGTCAAGTGCAAGACATTCTGATTTACAAGACCAATACAACCCACTAACCAACACTATCCTCGAGGTATAATTTTCCTGGTGTCAGACCAAAGGTTGGAACCTTCAATAACAGCAGTAAAAAGGCAACCAAAGAGATGGAATATAGGATCCAGCCTCTCCCAGGAGCAGATATACACATGCATGCAAGCGGAAAAATTCCCCAATGACTTCAGTGGGTAACTGTGTCAGTTCCAACATCACAGACGTGGGTTCCAGCCGGTGCCAAATTGGGCCGATTTACACTAGGGCTGCACTGGAGATTTCACATTCACCCCAAGGTTCCCTTGGGCTAGGAATCAGAAGTATTCAAAAATAAAGTAAGCTGGCGTCAGGCAGGATTGGCTGGAATTCACCCCTTCCTCCAGTTAAATAACCGGCTATAACTGATTGCCTGGATGAGGTAGCACAGAGACCATCTCTGAGGAGCACTCTTGGCAACAATTCAACACCCAATGTGATCTCACGTCGGACTCCTGAACTGAGAAGGGCGCAGAAAAGATCAATGCAGTCATTCTAGATGACCTGCAGAGCAAGGTGTGAATGATATACAGTACAATTCCCCAGAGATTTCAGTTCTATTTTCTTTTCAGATCGTCTGGTGATCAGACAGCAAGTTATTTCAAAATCTGGTACAGTAGAGATTGTACCACAATCTCTCCAGGGATGCAGGAGGCACTGAATTGACAGATTCATCTTTCAGGAATGCAGGTGAAAAATAACAGCTGTTTCCACCCTTATTCCCTACACATTAAATTAAGGTTTGCTAATTGAAACAAAGATCTGATTCACATTATTATGTTTCCAAAAACTGTTGCTGGATATTCTAAACTTTTTTGTTTGAAGAGTGCATACGACACACACACATTATTATATATATTTATATATACTTGAGGATCGCCAAATGTTGGTGCCATCTTATCAGGACAAAAGTAAACACTAAGTAACTACAGAGTTAATAATAGTTTGCGGTTTTAGTTTGGGTCGGTGCAGACCGGATGGGCCGGGTGGCCTCCTTCCACACTGTGGAGATTTTATGATGTACGGCTCGTCTTTGTTCCCCAGGGCTGTTGAGTTAGGTGGAAATTTTGAAAACAAAGAAAGTTAAAAGTGTTGATGTGCTGCATAACTAATCATCTGTCCATTTAAAAACACCAGGCTTCAGTTATGTGGACTGGTAGAAGATCGAGACAGTTACCTCATGAGCAGCCACCTGCCCACAAAGCAACAAATGCAAGCCAAAGAGGAACAATAAAGTGACAAGCTAAACAAAAAGGTCTCAGCACCTCATGGCAGGTCTCCCGGAGGTGTCACTGCCACTTTCCACCAACAGGTTGTGTGCACAAAGTCTCCCTCCAATTCCACATGAATAACATCAGTCTCCACGAATGCTATTTATTCCTCCCCCCTTCCCCAAGATAGGTTTCATAACTGCACCAATGCAGAGAGGGGAAAATGACTCCATTTGGGAGCTGGACTTTATCAATGGAATAATCAGAAAATTGGGATGAGGGAAAGGGAACAAAAAGGGCGACACAGTAGCACAGTGGTTAGCATTGTTGCTTCACAGCGCCAGGGACGCGGGTTGAGTCACTGTCCGTGTGGAGTCTGTACGTTCCCCCCATGTCTGCGTGGGTTTCCACCCACAAGTGCCGAAAGACACGCTGTTAGGTTAACTGGACATTCTGAATTCTCCCTCTGTGTGCCGAACAGGCACCGGAATGTGGCGACTAGGGGATTTTCATGGTAACATCATTGCAGTGTTAATGTAAGGCCACTTGTGGCCATAAAGATTGTAAAAAAAAGCAAAAGAACTTGTTGCACTTTCAAGATTGCTGTACACTTCAACTTAGGGGAACAGAGATCGCTGCAGCGCCGCAATGCCGAGGGAGCGTCGCAATGCTGAGGGAGCACCGCAATGCCGAGGAAGGACCGCAACGCCGAAGGAGGCCTGCAACGCCGAGGAAGGGTTGCAATGCCGAGGTAACGCCGTATTACTGAGTGCGTGCCGCAACACCGAGCGAGGGCCGCAACACCGAGGGAGGGCCGCAACACCGAGGGAGGGCCGCAACGCCGAGGGAGGGCCGCAACGCCGAGGGAGGGCCGCAACGCCGAGGGAGGGCCGCAACGCCGAGGGAGGGCCGCAACGCCGAGGGAGGCCTGCAACGCCGAGGGAGGCCCGCAATGCCGAGGGAGCGCCGCAATGCCGAGGGAGCGCCGCAATGCCGAGGGAGCGCCGCAACGCCGAGGGAGGCCCGCGATGCCGAGGGAGGTTTGCAATGCCGAGGGAGGGTTGCAATGCTGAGGGAACGCTGTATTACCGAGTGGGCGCCGCAACACCGAGGGAGGGCCGCAACGCCGAGGGGGCGCCGCAACGCCGAGGGAGCGCCGCAACGCCGAAGGAGCGCCGCAATGCCGAAGGAGCGCCGCAACGCCGAGGAAGGCCCTCAACGCCGAGGGAGCGCCGTAACGCCGAGGGAGCGCCGTAACGCCGAGGGAGCGCCGTAACGCCGAGGGAGCGCCGTAACGCCGAGGGAGCGCCGCAACGCCGAGGGAGCGCCGCAACGCCGAGGAAGGCCCTCAACGCCGAGGGAGCGCCGTAACGCACAGGGGGCACCGCAACACTGAGGGAGGGCCACAATGCCGAGGGAGGGCCGCAACGTCAAGGGGGGCCGCAACGCCAATGGGGGCCACAACGGCGAGTGGGAGTTACAATGCCGAGGGTGCGCCGCAACGCCGAGGGAGTGCCGCAACGCCGAGGGAGTGCCGCAACGCCGAGGGAGGGCCACAATGCCATGGGAGCGCCGCAACACCGAGGCAGCGTCGCAACACCTACTGGCTGAAAAAGTATGACCTTGCCTGCCTCCCAGGTGGATGAACAGAAGCACAAGAGATGCCCTGGTCAACCGACATCATAGAAACTGATAATCTGGTCATTTCTCTAATTTGCTATTTCTGGGATTATGCTGTGTGCAAACTGCCTGCCAAGATTCCTGCAATGGAGACTGTATACCAAAAAGCAATTAATTGCCTTTGAAACATTTCACAACATTGAGACAGTGAAAGGGGGCTCTATAAATGCAAGTAGTTTAAACTCTGCACACACCCTAATAATGAGAAGCGCTGTATGCTGACTGCTGCTCTCCCTATTATAATCTAACTGCAGAAATGGAGTTTCACAAATACCTCTCCACAAAATGCCTCCAGCTCCCACAAGATGGAAACAGCTGAGCAAAGGCAACCTGGTCCATTCTGCCTCACTGAAAACAAACTCGATAGCCCAATTATAGAAGTCAGTAGTTAAAACAACTGTCACGTGTTTTCTTTTACCTCTCCTACCTGGAAGTCCATTTAACAAGTTAATTATCTTCACATGAACTCCTTGACGTTAATCGGGACCTCATCAGCTTTCAAATGAACTTAAACCACTTGAACGGGGTCAAGCTGACAGTCCAACCTATCGGTGTTCCCTTATTGTAAATGTGTGCGCTTTTTGAGGTAGGGGCACCATGAGACAGAAAACAGAGTACTATCGATTTCGATACCTTTCATGCCTTTAGGTTGTCCCAAAGGGCTTGTCAACAGATTGAAGTATTTGGTGTCGCTGCTGTTGCAACTCAGCAAATGCAGCCACCAGGTAATCTGGGATAAACCTTGGCCAAAGGCACCGGGAGAATGTCCCAGCTTGTCTTTCACAGAATAGAATTTACAGTTTAGTAGGAGGCCATTCGGACCATCGAGTCTGCACCGGCTCTTGGAAAGAGCACCCTACCCAAGTCCACACCTCCACCCTATCCCCATAACCCAGAAACCCAACCCAACACTAAGGGCAATTTTGGACACTAAGGGCAATTTAGCATGGCCAATCCACCTAACCTGCACATCTTTGGACTGTGGGAGGAAACCGGAGCACCCGGAGGAAACCTACGCACACACGGGGAGAACGTGCAGACTCCACACAGACAGTGACCCAAGCCGGGAATCGAACCTGGGACCCTGGAGCCGTGATGCAATTGTGCTAACCACTAAGCTACCGTTCTGCCCCAATGTCTACATATTAGCTCTGCTCTATCTCTCATACCCACCTGAGAGGGAAGATATTGCCTAGGTTAATCGTCTCATTTATAAAACAGCATCTTCCACAACGCAGCATTCAGTCAGTACTGGCTTGAATTGTCAGGTGTAATTACGTGCTCAAATTTCTGGATTGGGCCTTGAAGCCACAGCCCTGTAACTAACTCCCAGATGAGAAGACAATGACTGAGCCAGAGGAGAACTTAGACAAATTAGTGAGCATTGGGGTTTCTGCTCTGTAAAAGATAAAAGGTGGGTTATTTATACAGTACTGCTCCTATTTCACCCTGTATGCTGGGTCACATACTGCATTACTCAGACGCACAGACAATACACAATCACTTCATTCAAGAAGGTCTCTTCCTAACCTGGTTACGATGGAGCAGGTAATGCCAGTTTCTGCCAATGTGATTCAGCTTCTGAATGTCAAAAACATCACTAAGACCTTGCATCAACAATTAAATCTGCAGTAATCATAAATCCAATTCACATGACTGCTGTAAATGAAGCACTCCCCCAGTGTAATAACTTAAAAAAATGCACAATCAACATGGACCAAAAATGTATACTGGTACCTCCCTGCCTTTGGCAATATAAACCTTTCATGGCTAAAGCTGAAGCTTAGGCAATCCTTACTGGACAGGGGACGCAAGATGCCAGTTTTAATCTGCTATTCCCTCTGTTACTCATTTGCAACAGGTTAGTAGTACCTGTACTCACTTAGTAACAGGTCAGCAGTACCTGTACTCACTTAGTAACAGGTCAGCAGTACCTGTACTCACTTAATAACAGGTCAGTAGTACCTGCACTCACTTAGTAACAGGTCAGCAGACCTGCACTCACTTAGTAACAGGTCAATAATACCTGTACTCACTTAGTAACAGGTCAGTAATACCTGTACTCACTTAGTAACAGGTCAGCAGTACCTGTGCTCACTTAGTAACAAGTCAGCAGTACCTGTACTCACTTAGTAACAAGTCAGCAGTACCTGTACTCACTTAGTAACAGGTCAGTAATATCTGTACTCACTTAGTAACAAGTCAGCAGTACCTGTACTCACTTAGTAACAGGTCAGCAGTACCTGTACTCACTCAGTAACAGGTCAGCAGTACCTGTACTTACTTAGCAACAGGTCAGCAGTACCTGTACTCACTTAGTAACAGGTCAGCAGTACCTGTACTCACTTAGTAACAGGTCAGCAGTACCTGTACTCACTCAGTAACAGGTCAGCAGTACCTGTACTTACTTAGCAACAGGTCAGCAGTACCTGTACTCACTTAGTAACAGGTCAGCAGTACCTGTACTCACTTAGTAACAGGTCAGCAGTACCTGTACTCACTTAGTAACAGGTCAGCAGTACCTGTACTCACTTAGTAACAGGTCAGCAGTACCTGTACTCACTTAGTAACAGGTCAGCAGTACCTGTACTCACTTAGTAACAGGTCAGCAGTACCTGTACTCACTTAGTAACAGGTCAGCAGTACCTGTACTCACTTAGTAACAGGTCAGCAGTACCTGTACTCACTTAGTAACAGGTCAGCAGTACCTGTACTCACTTAGTAACAGGTCAGCAGTACCTGTACTCACTTAGTAACAGGTCAGCAGTACCTGTACTCACTTAGTAACAGGTCAGCAGTACCTGTACTCACTTAGTAACAGGTCAGCAGTACCTGTACTCACTTAGTAACAGGTCAGCAGTACCTGTACTCACTTAGTAACAGGTCAGTAGTACCTGTACTCACTTAGTAACAGGTCAGCAGTACCTGTACTCACTTAGTAACAGGTCAGCAGTACCTGTACTCACTTAGTAACAGGTACCTGAACTCGCTCCATTTATTGGGCGACACAGATAGGCCGAAAAATCATTTGTGTTTCAGTATTTGCTTTGGAATATTTACTTTTAGCACTTTGGGCTCAAGTTGCTTAGATATATATATATAACATTTTAAAAAACAGCATCCATCCATCAAACTGATCTCAGTCACTAACTTAGTGCTCCACTGAGCAGTCAATCCAGCCCAAACCATTGAGAATTCACTGCTGGATCTGCAGTCATGTAAACACGAGAAGATCATTTCTGCCTCATGTTCAAGCCACTCTTTCCCCAATGTGACAGCTTAAGCCAGAAATTGGTTTTGCAGCAAATAAAATTCTGCTGGAAATTGGGAGCAGGAGCTTCTTCATTGTGTTGGGAGCTGGCAAGCTGGCTTTTCTCTCAGCCATTCGATTCAGAATCTCCGCAAAAGTACTCTTCAATAAAAGCGCAATGTTCCCCTCTCTCCATTACTGCTCACATAACTGCACTTGTGGTGCAGAGATAGTAGCATGGGATGCTGTTTGAAGACACCGGCTCCCTGTTCTATTAGCATGCAGCAAACTCAAGCTTCGCACCATTCTCTTTCCCAGCAACTAGAAAACGAGGCAGCCTCCAATCTCCAGCATGTAGTGTAAACGGACCTGGGCACTCTGGTGGCAAATGCAAGTAGAGTCCAGCTAGTTAAATCTGTCAACAGTTCAGCAATAACTTTAGTCCTCTCCAGCCAGGAAGGCCTCCAGTTCAGTAAGCTTTTGGACGAGTAGTGAATCAATTTCCCCTTCCCGCGTAGTCGCCTTCCTGGCCCGTGTCCGGCTCTGAACCCTCACTCCAGTGTGCGCACGTCTCTTACGGGGAAGCGTGTAGTCTTGGAATTCTAACAGGCGCTTGCGTTTTTGGAGACTGGTGCAGATGAACGAGCCCTTCTTCAAAATCGGCTCTTCAAAAATTGTCTCCATGTATTTACTGTCGAGGAGAAAAAGAAGAAAGTTCAACTCACAAAAAATATGTAAACACATGGGAGTCAAATAATGGGTGTGTATTGCACGTTGTAGCCCTTCAAGTAACAGTACAGTGTAATCTCTGAAGGCTGTGATTAAACGACAACGCCATGGATACTTCAGCTCACTAGGCCTACTGGGGAAGGCTTTCAGACAAGTGGAGCACATTGCTGTCCCAGAAATCATTGCCTATCAAAAAGAAAGCCACAACCAACATATTCAGAGGCAGCCGCTGGCTCACACCTGATTGAAAACTGAACCCTTGCTACCACATTCCTGCTGATTGAAATAGGTATTTGTAACAAGTGACCTCCTTGTCTTTGGGAGATAGAGGACCACAAACCCAGTTCAGACCTAGTCTCAGTCATTAACTGAGAAACAAACACACAGTGTTTACACATCGTTTATGTATTTAAACCACCCGCTTTTTAAAAGAAAAAGTGTTGAAGGCATTTTACAAAGTTCCAAAGTCCATAAGAATGGAGTGGAGATCACAGTCATTGATGAGAATTCCAGAGCTGTGACTGAAGGTTGCTTTTAAAAAAAGCAGGGTTGTTGGAGCAGGCTTACAAAGTAGTGGGTGAAGCTTTAAGGGGGAAGGGAGGCATGGAATGGTCAAAAGCAGCAGGCGACACAAGGTTGGAGGTGGTTTTGGTTTTAGGCCGAGGGAAAGCCGGAGAAGAATTGGAAACCTTCAATTTGAATGCACAGTGGGACATGAGGAGCCAGTGTAGTCAGCGAGAATAGAATTACTGAGTAAGTGGGACTGAGTGTGAGATCGGAAATGGGCTAATATGCTCTGGTTAAATTGGAGTTCAGAAAAAAGCAAAGACAGTAACGCTAGAAGAATAGTCTAGAAGAGACTCGGTTACGGTTTCAGTGATGGAGGGACTGAAAGGGGTGAAAGTGGAACATGAAGAAAGATAAAGCGATCTTTCTGATGGTTCAATGTGGGGTTTATCTGCAAGATTGTACAGAACGTCAGGACTACGAAAGGTTTAGTTCAGCTAAAGAGAGTGGTTGAGAAAAGGCAGTGGAATCCGAGTTAATGGCAAAAGCAGATAACAGAAGCTTTGGTCTTCGAGATCTACTTTTGTTCCAATTTGGCATAGCCCATTGTTTATCCCCCTCTTCCCAACCCTACCAGAGGTGACCTGCCCTTCTTCCTGAAATTCAGGTCACTGGGGGAGGAACGCCCTTGGGCCGAATAAACCACATTGAACCCAACCTCAATAAACCTGAGCCAAACTTCACCTGGTTCCCAAACAGTGGCACAGAATGATCCACTGGCCGAAATAGATCATGGAATTTACAGTACAGAAGGCGGCCATTCGGCCCATCGAGTCTGCACCGGCTCCTGGAAAGAGCACCCTACCCAAGGTTAACACCTCCACCCTATCCCCATAACCCAGTAACCCCACCCAACACTAAGGGCAATTTTGGACACTAAGGGCAATTTATCATGGCCAATCCACCTAACCTACACATCTTTGGACTGTGGGAGGAAACCGGAGCACCCGGAGGAAACCCACGCACACACGGGGAGGATGTGCAGACTCCGCACAGACAGTGACCCAAGCCGGAATCGAACTTGGGACCCTGGAGCTGTGAAGCGATTGTGCTATCCACAATGCTACCGTGCTGCCCTTGTTTGCAGCTGGGATATCCCGGTGCCGCTGAGAGTGAGTGGAATGCCACATTTTCCACTCTCGCTCGCAACGGGTCCCGCCATGGAAGAGACTGGAGAATCCCACCCACTGGAACAGTACCTGCCCAAACCAAACCACTACTGGGCATTCAACCTAGACTGTAGCCTTTTAAGATGTAATCTTGGAACTTACCTATGTGCAGATGGTGACTTGTAATTCTGGTTAGTGTATATCTCCTCCAAACTAAATTCTTTCTTTTTCAATCTGGAAAGTAGAAAGTCTCCAATTAACCATTAAAAAAATAGAGCAAATGATCCAGAATAGCAAACATTAACATATCATCTGTACACAGGGATGCAACACACTAACCTCTTGGGTTTGGGCAACCCCATGGGGGTGAGATTAGTGTCTTGCTTGGGAACACTTTTCCGGATTCGGATTTGGGAAACCTTCCTCAGAGATCCCTTTGATTTTCTGACGGGCTTGTCAAGCGGTGTGCATTCCTGAAGAGAAGACAAGACAGGTTACTACCAGATCAGTATCAACAGTGTGACAATGATTCAGGCCCTTGCTGCATTCAGTTAGATCATTGCTGATCAGTATTTAACTCCGTCTAGCCACCTGAACATCCTAATCCAACAAATACAACAATCTCAGTTTTGACGTTTTCAACCGATCCCCAGCCTCAGCAGCTTTCTCAGGAAACTTTTTATCAACTCCTTCAGACGCCTCATATCGGATTTATTAGCATCTCAAAATCCATCGTTTTCAGCCCTGAATGTACGGAACGACTGAGCATTCAGTTCCAGAATGGACAATTCCAAAGATTCCAAACCCTCTGCTAGTCCGAAACTAAACTCTTACTGGGAAATGTTTGATCTCTATTTCTAGACTTTCTAGCTATCGGAAACAACCACAGCCTCTAAAGAATGTCGCCTCATAGGACTTACATTCCAGTATCGCCTTAATCGAGCCTAGAATTAGTCTAGTTATTCTTTGCTGCATCACATTTAATGCAATCCCCCTGTGATATGGAGACCAAAACTGTACACAGTACCCAGGTACGGTCTCAGCTCAATATAATTGCAGGAAACCTTTAACCCTTATACTCCAATCCCCTTGCAATAACAACCACATACCATTCACCCTCAGACTGTTTACTGTATCTACATGTTACCTTAGTGATGTGTACAAGGTCTCCTTGAGCAAATTCCACTTCATGGCTGCTCTGACCCCAACTCCATTTCGGCACATTTGTCCCCGAGTATCTTCCCGGGGCCGAGATTCTTTCTTAAATAATGAGAGCAAAACCGTACACAGTGCTCCAGATGTGGCCTCACCAACTGCAGGAAAACTTCCCAACTTTTATATTCCATTCCACTTGCAATAAACACCAACATCCTATTTACTTTCCTAATCACCTGCTGTACCTGCACACCAATATTTTGTGACTCATGTACCAGGACACCTCGGTACCTCAGAGTTTTGCAGTCTCTCCATTTAAACAGTCATCTGATTCGCTATTCTTCCTGCCAAAGTGGACAAGTCTAGATTACTCTGTGTTCATTATGATCCCTTATCACTTTAACCACCAAATTAATTAATGATCTCATTGTGGATATGGACAAATGTGCCTAAATAGAGAGGTCAGAGCAGCCATGAAGTGGAATTCGCTCAAGGACTGAATTTTTTGCAATTCATTTATATTGTAATGTGGGCTTCACTGGCTAGGTCTGCATTTGTTGCCCATCCCTAATTGCCCTGGAAAAGGTGGTGGTGAGCTGCCTTCTTGAACCGCTGCAGTCCATGTGGTGGAGGTACACCCACGGTGCGGTTAGGGAGGGAGTTCCAGGATTTTGATCCAGCGATAGTTAAGGAACGGTGATATTTTCCAAGTCAGGATTGTGAGTGGCTTGGGAGGGGAACTTCCAGGTGGTGGGGTTCCCAGGTATCTGCTGCCCTTGTCCATTTAGATGGTATTGGTCGTGGGTTTGGAAAAGTGTTGCCTAAATAGCCTTGGTGAGTTCCTGCAGTGCATCTTATAGACAGTACACATTGTTGCGACTGTCCATCGGTGGATGAGGGTTTGAAGGTTTGTGCAAGGAAGAGCAATCAAGCGGGCTGCTTTGTCCTGGATGGTGTTGAGCTTCTTGAGTGCTGTTGGAGCTGCACTCATCCAGGCAAATGGAAGGTATTCCATTACACTCCTGACTTAGATATTTACAGCATGGAAATGGGCCCTTCGGCCCAACTTGTCCATGCAGCCCAATTTTTATCACTAAGCTAGTCCCAATTGCTTGCATTTAGCTCATATCCATCCATACCTACCGTACCCACATAACTGTCCAAATGCTTTTTAACAGACAAAATTGTACCCATCTCTACTACTGCCTTTGGCAGCTCGTTCTGGACACTCGCCACCCTCTTTATGAAACAATTTTCCCTCTGGACCCTTTTGTATCTCTCACCTTAAACCTATGCCCTCTAGTTTTAAACCCCCCTACCTTTGGGAAAAGATGTTGACTGTCTACCTATCTATGCCCCTAATTATTTTACCGACCTCATAAGATCATCCCTAAGCCTCCTCTGCTCCAGGGAAAAAAGTCCCAGTCTATCCAGCCTCTCCTTATAACTCAAAGCATCAAGTCCTGGTACCAGCCTAGTAAATCTTTTCTGCACTGTTTAATAATATCCTTTCTATAATAGGGTGGCCAGAACTGTACACAGTATTCCAAGTGTGGCTTACAGTCTTGTACAACTTCAGCAAGATGTCCCAACTCCTGTATTCAATATTCTGACCAATGAAACCAAGCATGCCGAATGCTGCCTTCATCACCCTGTCCACCTGTGACTCCACTTTCAAGGAGCTTTGAACCTGTATTCCTAGATCTCTTTGTTCTATAACTCTCCCTAACACCCGACCATTAACTGATAGACAGATTCTGGCCTGATTCGATCTACCAAAATGTATCGCCTCGCCTCACATTTATCTAAATTAAACCCCATTTGCCAATCAACGGCCCACTGGCATAATTAATCAAGATCCCGTTGTAATCCTGGATAACCTTCTTCACTGTCCACTATGCCACCAATCTTGGTGTCATCTGCAAACTTACTAACCATGCCTCCTAAATTCTCATCCAAATCATTAATATAACAAATAACAGTGGACCAAGCACGGATCCCCGGGGCCACCTGCTGGTCACAGGTCTCCAGCTGGAAAATCAACCCTCCACAACCACTTTGTCTTCTGTCGTCAAGCCAATTTTGTATTCAATTGCGCTTGGTAAATGGTGGACAGGCTTTGGGGGAGTGTCGGGAGGAGAATTGCTCGCCGCATGATTCCTAGTCTCTGACCTGCTCTGGTAGCCACAGCATTTATATGGCTAATCCAGTTCAGTTTTTGGTCAATGGTAACCCCCAGGATGTTGATAGTGGGGGATTCAGTGATGGTAATGCCATTGATTGTCATGGGGCGGTGGTTAGATTCTCTCTTGTTGGAGATGATCATTGCGTGACACTTGGGTGGCACAAATATTACTTGCCACTTGTCAGCCCAAGCCTGGATATTGTCCAGGGCTTGCTGCATTTAGACTTGAACTATTTCAGTATTTGAGTTGCAAATTATGCTGAACATTGTGTAGTCATCAGCGAACATTCCCACTTCTGACCTTATGATTCAAGGAAGGTCATTGAGGAAGTGGCTGGAATTGGTTACACCAAGGACACTACCCGGAGGAGCTCCTGCAGTGATGTCCTGGCGCTAAGATGATTGACCTCCAACCACCATAACCATTTTCCTTTCTGCTAGGAATGACTCCAACCAGTGGAGAGTTTTCCCTCTGATTCCCATTAACCTCAGTCTTTCTAGGACTCCTTGATGTCACGCTTGGTCAAATGCGGCCCTGATGTCAAGGGCTGTTACTCTCACCTCAGCTCTGGGATTGAGCTTTTTTGCCATATTTGAACCAAGGCTTTAAGAGGTCAGGAGCTGAGTGGCCCTGGTGGAACCCAAACTGAGCATCATCGAGCAGGTTATTGCTGCATAAGTGACACTTGATAGCACTGTTGATGACTCCTTCCATCACTTTGATGATGATTGAGAGTAGACTGATAGGACTGTAATTGGCTGGGTTAGATTTATCCAGCATCTTGTGTACAGGACATACCTGGGCAATTTTCCACATTGCTGGGTAGATGCCAGTGTTGTATCTGTCAACATGGAGGAGTATTGATTCATTAACTGAGGGGGGACGGTACGTGGTAATCAGCAGGAGGTTTCCTTGCATATGTTTGACCTGAGCCTATGAGACTTCATGGGGTCCTGAGCCGATGTTGAGGACTGCCAGGGAAACTCCCTCCCGACTGTATACCACTGTGCCGCCACCTCTATTGGGTCTGTCTTGCCGGTAGGATAGGACATACCCAAGAATGGTGACAGTGGTGTCTGGGACGTTATCTGTAAGGTATGATTCCATGAGTATGACTATGTCAGGCTGGTGCTTGACTAATCTGTGAGGCAGCTCTCTCAATTTTGACACAAGCCCCCAGACGTTAGTAAGGAGGACTTTGAAGGGTCGACAGGGCTGGATTGTCCGTTGTCGTTTCCAGGGCCTAGGTCGATGCTGGGTGGTCCATCCAGTTTCTTTCCTTTCTATTGACTTTGTAGCAGTTGAATACAACCGAGTGGTTTGCTTGGCCATTTCAGAGTTAACCACATTGCTATTGATCTGGAGTCGCATGTAGGTCAGACCGCTTAAGGATGACAGATTTCCTTCCCTAAAGGACATTAGTGAACCAGATGGGTTTTTACAACAATGGTTTCATGGTCATCATTAGACTTTAAGTTCCAGATATTTTGGGATTCAATTTCCACCAACGTGGCAGGATTTAAACCTGACTCCACAGAGTATTACCCTGGATCTCTAGTCCAGTGACAATACCACTATGCCACCACCTCCCCACCTATTGCTCCGTAAGCCAGGTCAAAAACCTATCGATCTCGGTTTTGAAAATTCCAGTTGACAACAAAACTTTGGGTTGGTGGTGGAAGCAGAGGTGAATAGAGGGGTTCACTCTTTGTGAAATAATCCTTCCTGATTTTAACCCTGATTGGGCCTAGCTCTGACCCGATTATTGAGCCTCCTTTTGGAGCAACAGGGCGAGTGCCACTTGTAGCTGCCCCAAGGTTTACTTGCCTCTTTTTGCTCAGCGTGGAGTTGGGTTTCTACATATGTAATGCTCGGAGCCAGTGCTGAAGCAGAGCTGAAGGTGCTGTCAGTGATGGTGCATTCTGGGGATGAGGTAGGCAGCTCTGGCAAAGCAAGATACGGTTCTTTGAGGCAGTCAAAGTTTAGGTGTTGCAGGTCACTGTAGGGGGAAAGCACAAAGATTACTTTAGAACAGGCCCAACCACTGACACTACAACTTCCCAAACAGACCAAGAATCTCAAATTATTCCGAGTCGGTGGCCACCAGCAAATGTCTTACTCCCCACTTTCCTTTTGCTACAAGGTGCTGATTCAGGCTGGAGTAACAGAGTCTCATGGACACCATCAGCTTTCCAGTATAGAAGTAAGAATTGTGCAGTAATATTACCAGGCTGGTTGAGTATGGCAATACCATTCCAGTCAAATCTCACCCAGTAACCACACAACTCAGCACTGTCCAGTATTGGAAATGGACATTTAGAAAAACATGGGGGCCTGACCGGGACGAGGATGAGCAGGTTCTTCGGGGGCGAAGACAGGTGTGCTAGGTGCTCGGGGAGCCCAGCAAACCATTCCCATATGTTTTGGGCGTGCCCAGCGCTGGGGGAATTTTGGAAGGGGGTAGCAAGGACGGTGTCGAGGGTGGTAGGATCCAGGGTCAAGCCAGGCTGGGGGCTCGCAATTTTTGGGGTTGCAGTGGAGCCAGGAGTGCAGGAGGCGAAAGAGGCCAGTGTTCTGGTCTTTGCGTCCCTAGTAGCCCGGCAGAGGATTTTGCTTCAGTGGAAGGATGCGAGGGTCATGGTCAATGATATGGCGGGGTTCATCAAATTGGAAAGGGTAAAATTTGCCCTGAGGGGATCAGTACAGGGGTTTTTCAGGCGGTGGCAGCCTTTCCTTGACTTCCTGCCAGAATGGTAGGGAAAATAGGACGGCAGCAGCAACCCGGGAAGGAGGGAGGGGAGGGGATTGTTTCGGTGGAGAGGAGAAATGTGTACATGTGTTTATTGAATATGCCGGGTGCTAATCTATTTCTTCTTTTTGTAGTTATGGGGGGGGGGGGGGGGGGGGGGGGGGGGGGGGGTTGGTTTTGGGGGTTGTGTTTTTTTTCTTTTTGTTGTTAATACTGTTTTCTTGTTGATATTTTCTGTTTTTGATATTTTGTGAAAATCTCAATAAAAATTATTTAAAAAAAAAAGAAAAACATGAGGGCCAGACACGTGGGCCATGGTCAACATCCTTCCCTCACCAAGATCATCCAATTCTCGTGGTACGCAAGTTTAATGCTTCCTGCTCCACTTGATCCAGTATATTGGCCACGCGAGAGAATATCACGACCAACTTCACCGGGTGTATCTGAAGTTGAAACTCTTGCCACGTTGATAAGCAATATTTTATTTTTGGGCAGCACGGCGGTTAGTACCGCTGCCTCATGCCGCCGGGGAACCGGGTTCGACCCCGGCCCCGGGTCACTCTGGAGTGGAGTTTGCTCATTCTCCCAGTGTATGCATGGGTAGGTGATGTGCAGGGTAGGTGGATTGCCACACTAAATTGCCCCTTAATTGGAAAAAAATAATTGGGTACTCTAAATTTATTTTTAAAAAGCCATATTTTATTTTAGAAACCAAATGCATTCGGGAATATTTTGTACCAGGAGGCTACTGATCATTGGCAGGAAACCAACTATTATTTGGAAAGAAATCCCAAGTCTCAGTATTAACCAGAATGCTGGAAGATTTAAGTGCAACTTTTCCATAGGGAAGAACAGCGGCACAGTAGTTAGCACTGCTGCCTCACAGCGCCAAGGACCTGGGATCAATTCCGGCTTCAGGTGACTGAGTGACGTTTGCATTTTTCCTGCGTGGGCTTCCTCCAGGTGCTCCGATTTTGTCCCACAGTCCAAAGATTAGTGCAAGTTAGGTGGGTTGGCCATGCTAAATTGCTCCTTCATGTCGGAAAAGGTTAGGCAGGATTACTGAGTTACAGGGATAGAGTCGGGGCATGGTTCTCGTTAGGGCACTTTTTCCAAGGGTCGGTGCAGACTCGATTGGCAGAATAGCCTCCTGTTGCATGGTAGAGATTCTACGAAATACTGTGGTTTGCATATCATTAGTTAGAGGGAGGTGGAAAGAGGCAAGTGAGGGAGAGGAAGGAGAGATAGCAGAATTTCATAGCAATGCCTGCTTGTACAGAGCAACGCCCACCTGCACCTAGAAACCAGCATTACATAGCAGTGCCCATCTGCACCGGGAAACCAGCGTTCCATAGTAACGTCCGCCTGTTCAGAGAAATCAGCATTACATAGCAACTCCCGCCTGTACCGAAAAACCAGAGCTCCATAGCAACACATGGCTGTAACTAGAAAGAAGCATTCCAAAGCAACACGCACCTGCACGGAGAAACCGGCGTTACATAACAATGCCCGCCTTTACCAAGGGACCAGCATTACATAGCAACACCCGGCTATATCGAGGAAACAAACCCACTTGCATCAAGAAACTATTACATAGCAACCCCTGCATGTACTGAGAAACTACTAACACTCACCTGCACCAAGAAACCAGCGTTCCATAGCAACCCCCGTCTGTACAGAGAAACCAGCGTGCCATAGCAACCCCCGTCTGTACAGAGACACCAGAGTGCCATAGCAACCCCCGTCTATACAGAGAAACCAGAGTGCCATAGCAACCCCGTCTGTACAGAGAAACCAGAGTGCCATAGCAACCCCCGTCTGTACAGAGAAACCAACATTCCATAGCAACCAACGTCTGTACAGTGAAACCAACATTCCATAGCAACCCCCGTCTGTACAGAGAAACCAACATTCCATAGCAACCCCCGTCCATACAGAGAAACCAGAGTGCCATAGCAACCCCCGTCTGTACAGAAAAAACAACATTCCATAGCAATCCCCGTTTGATTAGAGAAACCAGAGTGCCATAGCAACCCCCGTCTGTACAGAGAAACCAGAGTGCCATAGCAACCCCCGTCTGTACAGAGAAACCAGAGTGCCATAGCAACCCCCGTCTGTACAGAGAAACCAGAGTGCCATAGCAACCCCCGTCTGTACAGAGAAACCAGAGTGCCATAGCAACGTCTGCCTTTACCGGGAAACCAGAGTTCCATAGCAACGTCTGCCTTTACCGAGAAACCAGAGTTCCATAGCAACGTCTGCCTTTACCGAGGAACCAGGGTTCCATAGCAATGTCTGCCTTTACCGAGAAACCAGAGTTCCATAGCAACGTCTGCCTTTACCGAGAAACCAGAGTTCCATAGCAACGTCTGCCTTTACCGAGAAACCAGAGTTCCATAGCAACGTCTGCCTTTACCGAGAAACCAGAGTTCCATAGCAACGTCTGCCTTTACCGAGGAACCAGGGTTCCATAGCAACGTCTGCTTTTACCGAGGAACCAGGGTTCCATAGCAACGTCTGCCTTTACCGAGAAACCAGTGTTCCATAGCACCCACACAAATAGTCTGAACACTTACATCCTCTTATTGACCTGTAGAATTAGCAAGGACTTTGCTTCACTCAAATTGGTTCCATTTCCAGTGATGAGATTGGATGGATGGAAACTGGATAAACAAATAAAAGGTCATCATGTGTACATTGAATCTCTAAAAGAAAATGCTGATGTGAAAGGTGCAAGACTTCCTCTTGTGCGACACCGTAGGACACAGGAGGGTGGGAAACAGCTACACTTGCCAGACACAAATCAACAGTTCAAAAACCACTACTTCACAAAATACAGAATACAAGGTTTAGATGAAGCATTTTAACATCAGTATCATTTCTGATATTTAAAAAAAATAAATTTAGAGTACCCAATTATTTTTTCCAATTAAGGGGCAATTCAGCATGGCCAATCCACCTAACCTGCACATCTTTTGGTTGTGGGGGTGAAACCCACGCAGACATGGGGAGAACATGCAAACTCCACACGGACAGTGACCCAGGGCCGGGATTCGAACCCGGGTCCTCAGCGCTAACCACTGCACCACCGCGCTGCCCTGTCATTTCTGATATCATGACAGAAAATGTTAAATAAAGAATGGTACAGTTACCCTGGGGTGCGAGATATTTACCTCCAAGTTTGAACAGAACCTGGACATTTATTGCACTCCATTTACATGTATATGTTGACTCTTAAGATAAGTACCAATAATTTACTGCAAGGGTTTTGAAAATTTTACTTAGAGGGGAAATATCATTTGTTTCAATAAGTAAGGGGGCAGATAACATCTGAATTCACAACTGGGTGTTTAGGAGGGCATGTTGCTTACCCAACCTAAATAGAACTAAAGGAACTTGCATTGGGAGGGTGTGGGGAGAGATAGAATTGTTGTGGCCCAATATGAGGCCAATGACCACAGGGATAAAAGGGAGGAGTGTCCCATTATGGAGCACCAGAAGCTCGGACCACACAGGTAACCTTGGTCTCACTGCATTAGACACATCTTATTAGGCACAGGGTGAATAAGTCAGAATGGACGCTGAGAGAGAAGTGCTGGAAAGAGGGTTCTATCTCATGGAACAGCAGCATTGGAACAAAAGGGAACTAGGACAGGCTGCACATGAACCAGAATGAGACCAGAACATGCAGGTACCGTAGTTAATTAGGAAGAAAAATATCACATTGGTTTTTATTGCAGGGGGATTGGAGCACAGGAATAAGGACGTCTTGTGACAATTGTATCGGGCTGTGGTGAGACCACATCTGGAGAGATGGACACAGTTTTGGTCTCCGTGTTTAAGGAAGGACATATTTGCCTTGCAGGTGGCACGGCAAAGGTTCTCTAGTTTGGCTCCTGGGATGAGGGGCTGAGGAAATTGGGCCTGCATTCTTTGCAGTTCAGAAGAATACGAGGCGAACCCATTGAAAGTACAAGACTCAAGGGGATTAGCAGGGTAGCTACAGAGAGGTCGCTCCCCTGGCTGGGGAACAGTCTCAGGATAAAGGGCCGATCATTTAGGACTGAGATGAGGAGAAATTTCTTCACTCGATCTTTTGGAATTCTCCACCACTGAGGGTTGTGGATGCTCTATTAGTGACTATATTCAAGGCTGTGGGACAGACAAATCTTTGGTGTCTCAGGAAATCAAGGTATATGGTGCGGGAAAGTGGAGTTGAAACTGAGAGTCAGCCATGATCATTGACTGGCAGAGCAGGCTTGATGGGCCGAATGGTCTATTCCTGCTCCTGCATTTTTTAGAGTACCCAATTATTTTTTTCCAATTAAGGGGCAATTTAGTGTGGCCAATTCACCTAGCCTGCACATCTTTGGGTTGTGGGGGTGAAACCCATGCAGACACGGGGAGAATGTGCAAACTCCACACAGAGTGACCCAGGGCCGGGATTCGAACCCGGGTCCTCGGTGCCGTAGGCTGCAGTGCTAACCACTGTGCCACCATGCTGCCCCAGCTCCTGTATTTTAAGTTATTTTAGAAAGGATAAACAGGGTCAAACCTAAGTCTTAACTAGGAAAACGGTGTGTGTGTGTGTGTGTGTGTGTGTGTGTGTGTGTGGGGGGGGGGGGGGGGGGGGGAGGAGGAGAGGAGAGAGAAGAGAAGAAGAGAAACATTTAGTGGAAATACCACAAGCCTGAAGAAAAAAGAAATCAGATCAGAATCAAGATCATACCATGGTACAAAAAAACAGTAAACATCTATGGGCAGGGCAGGCAGGACATTAAACAGGAGAATAACCATCCCCCCCCCCCCCCCCCCCCCCCCCCCAAAAAGCCTATTCGGCCATCCAATTAGATCAAGGCTGAACTGAATAATGAGTTAAAATCTCAGTTTTGAAAACAGCAATAGGGACCATTTATATAATGAAATTATTTTATTCCCATACGGCAACATACACAGAATCTGAAACAAAACAGGGACACTGGAGACAATAGCTCAAAGAGAAACCCAACATAATAGGGAAACAGAATTATGGCTGCTTACATGACTGGATATTAAACATTGCAGGATAGAACTGGTTTGGAAAAGATTTGGGAAGGAAGAGGGGTGGAGATAAAGCAGTTGCATTAATTAGAAACAGAAATACCAGTAAGAAAATAAAAGATCGAACTAACATTAAGATAGAAACAATGTGCATGGAATAGGATCACGGGTCAAATAGAATCAATCATGCTAATAGGGGTATAACGAAAGACCATCAAATAGAAGGGAAGAGAAGGGAGAAAAATGTTGGGAGACTGAGGAATTGAGTAAATTTCAATACCCTAAAGTAAACTGTCAAGAATAGGGTAAAGAGAGAAGATAATGGAGTTTGAAAGAGTTTGCACAGGACTCCTTTCTTACCCAGTCCAAGAGGTGCAGGGAGAGTGGAATTACTGCATGACCTAGCAACAGGAAATGAACCAGAGCAGGTAAGAGAAATAAGCATAGGGAAGCATCTAGACAATAGCGGCCACAAAATAAGATTTGAGCTAATGTTTGAGAGACTCTTAAACCAAAGGCAAAATAATAGACTGGGGAAAAAATTAGAACGAAAAGGTAATGAGAATGAAAATAAGGAAGGCAAATTAGAATTAAAAACTGACTAAGATAGAACAAAAATAAAGCACTGATCCAAAGAACTCATGAGATAGAGGGGAGTGATGTAAGGAGGGCATTCCAGAGCTTGGGCTCAGGTAAGCTGAAGGCACAACCATCAATGGTGGAGTAATTATAAGGGGATGCACAAAATTAGAGCAGCGGAGATTCCTTGGAGTTTGTGGGGCTGGACGACATTACAGAGATAGGGAGGGGCGAGGCCATGGAAGGATTTGAAAACAAGTAGGAGAGATTTAAAATCAAGACACTGCTTGATTGAGATCCAATGTAGGTCAGTGAGTGCGGGGGTGATACGGGAACGGGACTCACTGTGTGTTAAGATGTGGGCAGCAGAGTTTTGGATGAGCTCTAGGGGCTGCTTTAGCACACTGGGCTAAATCGCTGGCTTTGAAAGCATACCAAGGCAGGCCAGCAGCACGGTACAATTCCCGTACCAGCCTGCTCGAACATGGCCGGAATGTGGCGACTAGGGGCTTTTCACAGTAACTTCACTAGAAGCCTACTTGTGACAATAAGCGATTTTCATTTTCATTTCATTTCAGGTTTACAGAGGGTAAAATGTAGGAGGCCAGCAAGGAGTGTGCTGGGATAGTTAAGTCTGATGGTCAACAAAGGCATAAATTAGGGGTTTGGAGCAGTTTAGCTCAGTTGGCTGGACAGCTGATTCAGGATGCAGAGGAAGGCCAACAGAGCAGGTTCAATTCCCATACTGGCTGAGGTCATTCATGAAGGTCCCACCTTCTCAACCTTGCCCCTCACCTGAGGTGTGGTGATCCACAGGTTTCACCACCAGTCTGCTCTCTCCCTAAAATGGGAAATCAGCCTCTGGTCATCTGGGACTATGGCGATTTCACTTAAATTAGGGCTTCAACAGATGAGTTAAGGAAGTGGAAATAGGTGGTCTTAGTGATGGTGTGAATATGAGTTTAGAAGTTCATTCTGGGATCAGACATGACACCAAGGTTACGAGTCAGAGTGTCAGACAGTTGCCAGAGAGCGGGATAGAGTCTGTAGCTCGGAAATGCAAGTTGGAGCAGGGAGCAAAAAGAACGTTTTGGCCTTCTTAATATTTGATGAGGAGAAACCGCTGCTTATCCAGCACTGGATCGATAATCCAGTCTGATAGCTTACAACAGTGGGAATTGAGAGAGACGATGGTGAGATAGGGCTGGGTGTCATCAGTGTACATGTGAAAACTAACACTGTTTTCAGGTGATGTTGCCACAGGGCAGCGAGCAGGTGAGAAATAGAAGAATCGATAATAATAATCCTGCCAATAGCAAAACACTGGGTGAGTCGAGATACAGAAACCATGCAATCTAAATGCATACATTAAGTACAGGATCAATGAAAGAAAGAAAAACAAAAAAGGGAAGAGAGGGTTAGGAAAGACAGCAAAATGGGACAGGAAAGCCAAAAAAAAAGGACTACAATAAATTTTCAAGGAAAATAGAAAAGTGTTCCACAGATCTACAAAGGAAAACTTAGATAGGGATATTGCCACTAAAGCATGCACATGATATACCAGGAAAATGACAGAAATATTGTATAATTATTTCCTCTCAGTATGTAAAAAGGAGAAATGAAATTAAGACATTTCATTAAGGAAATAAAGGGGAGATAATTAATGAACTGGAAATTGGACAGGATAAAATCACTGGTTTGGATAAGGTGGGAGACAGCAGATGCATTAGCACAGATTTTTAAGAAAACTGATTCTTACCCTACCTTTCTGAATTCTTTGACATACCAGAGTAGACATGGGTAATGCGATGGACATAATATGTATGGACTTTAAAAAGGCCTCCAATATGGTACTTACTTGAAGGGGACTCATGACTAAAGTCAGTGCATGTGGAGTTAAAAGCAGTAAAATGAAACCAGCTACAAAACAGAGTCGGGGTTAAAGATAGTTGCTCAGGCTGATTGATGGGGAAAGTGATGTTCCACAAGGGTCAGTGCTGGGACATAAACAACTTGGATAAAAAAATTGGAAAAACAATTTTAGAATTTGCGGCTAACCCTAACTATTTGCAGTAGCCAATACAGAGGAAGATTAGAAATAAAACAAGGCGTTAAAGATTTTGCAGCGTTTGTGAACACTGACAAGAAAGAATTTTGTAACTGTAGCATTATCTGAACCAATGTAGATCTGTGAGCTCAGGGGTCAATGGAACCCGGTGAGCGGTAGGATGCAGACAGAATTTTCCATGAGTCAAGTTTCTGTGGGGTGGAATGTGGGAGACCAGCCAGTAGAGCATTGTAATAGCTGGGTCTAGAGACAGGAAAGGTATCAATGAGGATTTCTGCAGCAGAGATGTAGCGGGGTAGAGCAGAGTGAGGATGGGGTAGCTAGGATCTTCTCAGTACACATGGAAGGAATTTCTATTCATTCAAGACTGGATATCAAGACAGGGGCTGGTTTAGCACAGTGGGCTAAACAGCTGGCTTGTAATGCAGAAAAAGGCAGCAGCGCGGGTTCAATTCCCGTACCAGCCTCCCCGAACAGGCGCCGGAATGTGGCGACTAGGGGCTTTTCAGTTCATTGAAGCATACTTGTGACAATAAGCGATTATTATCTGACAAGCAGCACTGACAAATCAGAGACGGGGAGGGGTCAAACGGTGATGCTGAGGTAGAGCTGGGTGCTGTCAGTGTATATTTATGTTCTCAGACGATGGCTGAGGGGCAACACAAGGATAAGAAATATGACAGTGCCAAGATCTCACTGGAGGGGATGGTAGCCAGTTACGAGGGATAAAGCAATAGGAGGATATGTTGATAGTGTTAGAAGAAGGGAGAGAGGAGACGATTATGAAGCATAAACTGTTATGGACCTGCTTGGCTAAAGGCCCCATTCCTTTCCTGTGACATGTTAATACAACAAACAGAAACAACACAGCCATGGGTATAGGTTGCTGCATGTGGATTGGGATGTCAGGTAATGGTCATTCTGATTCTGATTTTTGCACCTACTTCCCCACGTATTAACTACTGGTCAGAAACCTGTGCCACTCTAAACTTGTTTTGAAACTTGATGGATCAGAGTAGACGTAAGACAACCTTGAGCTTGAAACACCAGGAAGGTTCCTCTTCAAACTTTGCCCCCATGAGAGCGGTGGCAACATCAAAATAGAATTCAGCACCCTCGACTATAAAGGGTGAAGAGAGAAGGGAATCAAACTCCTGCTCACTGGCCAGTTACTGCTACTGGACAGGCAATCATCAATGAGAACATTGAAGAGAGCTGTAAGGGCACCTGCATCTAGGCTTAGATGTGAAGTATCCCATTTTGGGGTGAAATACAGAAGTGGGGGGCAACGAGATGGTGGCAAGGTTGCCGTTGGCAGTGCCCATAGAACTGCAAGCTCTGCTTCCCGTCCCAAAGATGGTAAGTGGAGAAAAGTGAGGGATTAAGAGAATGCATAACTGAAGTTCCAATACTGAACAGAATTGTGGGAAGCAGCAAGTTATGATCCGGAATTGATGGCTGAAAGGGTGATAGAAACAGATTTAATGCTATTTTACAAAAGGAAATTGGGTAGAAACTCAAAAAGGAAACTGCAGGGCTCTGGGGAAAAGAGGAGAGAAATGGGACTAATTGGATAGCTATTTCAAAGAGCTGCCACGGGCAAAATGGGTTGAATGGCTTCCGACATTGCTGCAAGACTCAATCATTACTTACTAATTCCTTTCCCATTACAAAAACTTTCCTCTCCGAATTTCACCTGATATTTGGCACTAACCTGGAACTGCTCCTCCGGCAGTTGTCTGAAGGGCTGATGTTGAATCTTGACTCAGAAGGTGAAGGACTGTGCTGATTCCACCATGACACCACCCTGCCCAACGTGTAGCTTAGCGACCAAAATAATTTGTCCGAATGAACCGGGAGAATGAGTCTTTTCAAGCCCTCTCCAAATTGAGTCAAGAATGGGCGATGGGAGTTGGGGACTCTGCCAAAATGGCGCTGCCTTGTCCAGACCCTGTAACAGGCCGGGGATGAAAGTGCTAGAACTGTGTGCAACCCAAACCTGGAACGAGTGCAAGGGCACCTCCCAGCCTTGAACGGGGAAGCAGGCAGCCAATTGGTCTTGCCAAAGTTGACCTGGCATTGGGAAACCGCCCAAGAGTCTTGATGGGAGTGTTTCGGAGTAATTGATAAATCTGTCCTTTCAGAACATTGTTTAACTGGCTCACCGCCGTCAATGAGAAAGGAAAGCAATGAAGTCACATTAAGATGAGGTGTAATTGGGAAATCCGGAGTAATGAAACGTATACAGTCACTGGGAAAAGGCCAATACTGATCCTTGCTGTAAAACTGGGCAGGAGGCTTCACACTGATTGGCTGTTCTTTACTTGTGGATGAGAGGTGGCAGAAAGTGTTTATGCAGGATGTTTGTTCAGTATTGAAGCAAAACTGGAGTAATTGAAACCTACTACACAAACCCATGGCTATAATAAGGTCAGATGTTCGAGGGGATTCCTGCGGCATTTGTACACACTTGGAAAACACACTCAGGCCATTGGCAATGGTTGACAAATGCTCCAATAGCATAGGCTTTCTATGCCATTTACTATGTGCTAAATTGTTAATCTGTACAAGAGACAGCTTCTTTGGTTTGAGTTCCTCCACTGGTTGGACCTTGTGGTCCATGTCAGAAGTGACACAGTTTCTCTCTATGCTGCAACAATCTACACACCGTGGAGTCTTGTTCGCCCAGAACTTCTCAAGTCTGGGGAAATACGGAGCACAATTTGATAAAAGCATGGCGTGGTTTAATTTCCTCATCTTTAAACCGACAAACTCTTTCCTCCTCCTTGCAACTTGCAGCCCTTTCAGCTTTCCACAGTAACTAGGTGCTTCCTCACGTACTGGTGATATTCCAAACTCTCCAGGAACGTCTGTTCTGTCCATAACTGTTTGATAACCTTTCTTTTCCACACAGATTGCCTCCTGTACTTTGTACGGAACACACGCAGTCTGTGTAAACTGTACCGAAAGAGATTCTAATTCACGGTTATCAAGGTCAACATCTTGGCATCCGTTATCCTTGCAACACATTTCTTCATTGTCAATGTAGGTGCAAACATTACCTTCTTTCAATGTTAGTGGATCAAATAGCTTCTTTTGGAAGGTGCTCACACCAGAGATTTCATTTGATATCTTGCATTTCACTTTAATATCCTCGAAGATTGTATTTCTAGCCAATGTTACCTCATCTTCTGTATCACCATTGGTCAATGTTGCTGTGACCTCACCTTTTGCATCGGCATTGGTCAATGCTGCTGTGACCTCACCTTCTGCATAGGCATTGGTCAATGCTGCTGTGACCTCACCTTCTGCATCATTAGCCAATGCTGCTGTGACCTCACCTTCTGCATCGGCATTGGTCAAAGCTGGTGTGACCTCACCTTCTGCATTCGCATTGGGCAATGCTACTGTGATCTCACCTTCAGCATTTGCATTGGTCAATGGTACTGTGACCTCACCTTCTGCATAGGCATTGGTCAATGCTGCTGTGACCTCACCTTCTGCATTATCATTGGTCAATGTTGCTGTGACCTCACCTTCTGCATCGGTACTGGTCAATGCTGCTGTGACCTCACCTTCAGCATCGGCATTGGTCAATGCTGCTCTGACCTCACCTTCTGCATTGTCATTGGTCAATACTGCTGTGACCTCACCTTCTGCAAAGGCATTGGTCAATGCTGCTGTGATCCCACCTTCTACATTGTCATTGGTCAATGCTGCTCTGACTTCCCCTTCTGCAGCCATCCCCATGTTTGCTACATCTGGAGCTGGCTTCATTGAACCATTCGCTTCAGGTATTTTGCTAGTCACACCCTTTATGGATGCCAAGGGGTCTGGAGAAAACACAACCACTTCATTCTCCGAAAACTCGCCGTGTGAAAGCACTGTGTTAGCTGCTCCATCAACAATATCCGGAAATATCACAAATAATCCATTCTCTGCAATGGTCCCTTTGGTTGTTGCAACTTCTAAAGATTTTGCTTCATCATTCTCAACAGTAAATTCAATGAGTACTATATCTGTAGGTATATCAACTAATTCCTCATCAACTAGAATTTCACAAGTCACACTTTCGGCTGTTTCAGGTTCTGTAAGTGCCTCACTAGCCAGCTGTTCAGCTGGACGTGGACTACAAGTTGTCACACCTACTTCCATGGCCAGCTCAACTGCTGTACATATCTCCATGGCGGCAGCAGTAGTATCAGCAGGTATGTCAGCCAGCTCATTCTCAGTTAGTATTTTATCAAATGCCACATCCTCAATAGGCACTTCCGTGGTCAGCTCTTCGTCCGAGCTCAGCTCATCCTCTGTAGACAGCTCGTCCACCATGCTCAGCTCATCCTCTGTAGACAGTCCGTCCACCGTGCTCAGCTCATCTTCACCAGAATCGTCAATGGCAATATCTGATGTAGGTACATCAAACAATTCATTCACTTTAAGCATGATACTGGCCATTGCCCTTTCCATAGAATACTCATTGGGTAGATCACACTCTACAGACGTCTCCATGGTTGTACCTGGAGGGACCTCATTCTTGGGAATGGCATTTATGGTTGTCACAACTCCTAAAGGTACTGCTTTGGGTGTATCTGCTGTACTCAATTGATTTGATGTTGTGTCTGTAGGTGCATCAGTCAACTTGTGCTCTGATAGAAACTCAAAGGTCACAGACTCTGCAGTTGTTTTATCCCTTGCAAGTGACTCAGTTGGGAGCCGATTCCCAGCAAGTGTTGCACTGGTAGCTGAAGGAATATGGTCAGGCACATCACCGCTTACTGCGTCTTCTAAAGGCACTTCTCGAATCAAGCCAATCTCTGCAAACCTCTCGGTGGCTGCTGTGTGGAGCGGTGCCACAGCAAATTCTTTTTCCCCAAGTCCCTTGCCAGGACTGCCACATTCTACAGTCTTCTCGTCGTCAGTCCGCTTTGGCACTGTGGCAGGGAGCTTTGCCTCGTTTTTCGGAATTTTGGCACCCATGTTTCCTTCAGATACCTCGCCGCTGGCTCCATTTTCTGTGCACATTTCATTGGCCAACGCTGAAAATAGACGGTCACTGCTGACTGACTGTTCCACACTTTTATACAGGAGAAAGCTGCACTTTGTTTCACATGGATGTACAGTGGCAGCAGGGATTTGTCTTCCGCATTGATCCATTACAGTAGAATGTTCCGTTCCCTCATATCCGACTATGAATGGTCCAGTACCACAGCTCAAGCCGTCTCCACCTGCCAATACAAAAGACAGGAAGAAAGTTAACCCCATGATGTTCTGATTTTGGGGAAATGTTACAAATATAGGTGAAATCTTTTGACCCGGTTTTCGCCATCATGATCCTAGTCTACCTCACGGTTTGGCCACAGGGCCAATTTGAAATTGAAACCACAGCTTAGCTTTGCAAGGACAAGACACTGTCAAATTAAAGTTTATTTGGGCTGGCAGCCAAACCTAACAAACTTGGATTTAGATATTGGTTAAAAACCTCAGCTAGAACATTTCAAGAACCTAAACTGCAATAAAAACTGATTAGATAAAGATGCAAATTGCAGGGTTTTGGAGAGTGTGCGGCACAGTGGGATGAATGGGATAGTGCGGACAATGGTCCAAATGGCCTCATTCATCTTTGTTCTGTGATTCTATTTACATAACAATGAATACTGGCACCTCAAGGGTGGCGATGGGATGTCATAGCTTATTAAAACATTTAGAAGGGATTCCTTGGCTAAAAGGTACTTACTTGATTCTTGGGGACAAGCACAACACAATAACACAATAACTCCATTTTCTACTTTAGATTTATCCTACAACAAAAGCAGGTGAAAGACAAGTCTGCCCCTTCCCCTTTGCCTCCTCAGCACCCAAGGCTGATCACAGTTGAAATCCCTGACCTCAGACTTGCACGATTGTCAAAGTGAATTAGATTACAGAAACACCCAAGCACAATGGATTAATTAACATAGCAAGTCCCAAATATAAAGAGAGAACTTGATTTCATAGAACCTCATTGCCCTATAGAATTTCTCCAAGCCCCTTTTTAGTTAATATATTGTGAGAGGTGCCGGCAATTCCGTGGTCAAATATGAAGATTACGTAAATGGCCAATTAATCAGTTTATGATAAGATTGTGGTTCTTGGGCAGGGCGGCTTCCTCCTCCTCCTCTGTGGGAAGTTTAATATCCGGATGAGGAACTCTCTGTTAGGGGGTTAAATAACTTTGAATTTTTGAATGCATTGACCTTGTGTAGGCAAAGAGCAGAGACTCAGAGAGCCAATTCATTTGTTATTCTTTATCAAGGAAGGATGCTTGTTTTCAAATAATGCTACAGGATCTTTATTTATTTATTTCCAATTAAGGGGCAATTTGGTGTGGTCAATCCATCTACCCTGCACATCTTTGGGTTGTGGGGGTGAGACTCATGCAGACACGGGGAGAATGTGCAAACTCCACACGGACAGTGACTTGGGACTGGGATCGAACTCGGGTCCTCAACGCCGCAAGGCAACAGTGCTAACCACTGCGCCACCATGCTGCACTTAGCTCATGGTCAGTGTTGACTAATGTCGACAGACTGGCTAATGCCACAATGAGCGGTATGGTACTTCGGACAACAACTGGAGGTGGAGGTGGCGAATGAAGAACACTTAAACAAGCAACTGGGACAACTGGAGCCATCTAAAAAGAGCCGAGTTGGTCTGATCAAAACTAACAAACCTGCCATTCTGGACAAACAAGTGCAGAATTTGTTTGAGATCTGAGTCACTGAGTTTGTCAAGACACACACCAGTGGGTCCCTCCACCAATTTCCTGTACGCATCATAGATTCAAGGAATTGGATTTGGGGTCTGAGCTGATGCAACGTGTATGGGTACTGTATTTTAACGGATGGTACATGTGGAGAGAATATTTCCTCTTGGGGGGGGGGGGGGTCTAGAACCAGGGGTCACTGTTTAGGGTTGCTTACTGTAAAAGGAGACGAGGCATATCTTTTTTCTCAGAGGGTCGTGAGACTATGGAACTCTCTTCCTCAAAAGGCAATGGAAGTAGAGTCTTTGAATATTTTTAAGGCAGAACAAGATAGATTCTTGATTAACAAGGGGGTGGGTGAATCTATTCAGGAACACGCGTGTTTTTTTTTTAACATGAGATATTGACCTTTTATAGGAATATGGGAGTCGGCCATCCAGCCCTTCGATCCTGCTCCGCCGTTAGATACGATCATGGCTGTTCGGCCACTTAACTTTTACCCACACTAGAGCAGCACGGTAGCACAGTGGTTAGCACTGTGGCTTCACAGCGCTAGGGTCCCAGGTTCGATTCCCTGCTGGGTCACTGTCTGTGTGGAGTCTGCACGTTCTCCCAGGGTCTGCACGTTCTCCCAGGGTCTGTGTAGGTTTCCTCCGGGTGCTCCGGTTTCCTCCCACAGTCCAAAGACGTGCAGGTTAGGTGGATTGGCCATGATAAATTGCCCTTAGTGACCAAAAAGGTTAGAAGGGTTATTGGGTTACAGGGATAGGGTGGAAGTGAGGGCTTATGTGGGTTGGTGCAGCAGAGGGCAGCAGAGCGGAGCTACTGATTGGTTGTTCCGGGGAGATTTGCATACGTGCAGTGCGGTCAGCCTAATTTGAAGGTGTACCAGCGATAGAGACCCGAGGACTTCGAGTGCAAGCAAGCATCCAGCAGAGGGCAGCAGAGCGGAGCTACTGATTGGTTGTTCCGGGGAGATTTGCATACGTGCAGTGCGGTCAGCCTCATTTGAAGGTGGTTTGTGAAGGGGCTGTTGTCAAGTGACAATTTAACCCAAAACACTTCCGCAGTGTTTCCCTCCCTACCCCTCCTCTAACCAAAAAAATACAACCGTGATTGTCGGGAAGGTAAGTTTATCTCTTTAAAAAACTTACCTTGAAGGGTGACATCACAGCAAAGCAGTGACCTGATTGGCTGGCAAGGAAAGTGTTCCAATTAGCAGTTGCTGGGAGAAATTTAACTCTTCGTGTGTTGGTGAGTATTGCGATCGGTAAGTAAAATCTTTATTCCTTTCACTTATTAATTATTTGATACTATATTTGTAATCAGTTAAGGTAAAGGGTAAAAATGGCAGGAGATCCCAGACCCGTGTTATGCTCCTCGTGCGCAATGTGGGAGTTCAGGGACGCGGCCGATGCCCCTGACTTCTTCATGTGTGGGAAGTGTGTCCAGCTGCAGCTCCTGTTAGACCGCATGGCGGCTCTGGAGCTGCGGATGGACTCACTTTGGAGCATCCGCGATGCTGAGGAGGTCGTGGATAGCACGTTCAGTGAGTTGGTCACACCGCAGATTAGGATTGGTGACGGAGACAGGGAATGGGTGACCAAAAGGCAGAGAAAGAGCAGGAAGGCAGTGCAGATGTGCCCTGCAGTCATCTCCCTCCAAAACAGGTATACCGTTTTGGATACTGTTGGGGGAGATGACTCACCAGGGGAAGGCAGTAGTAGCCAGGCTCATGGCACCGTGGCTAGCTCTGCTGCACAGAAGGGCGGGAAAAAGACTGGCAGGGCTATAGTCATAGGGGATTCAATTGTAAGGGGAGTAGACAGGCGTTTCTGTGGACGGAAATGAGACTCCCAAATGGTATGTTGCCTCCCGGGTGCTCGGGTCAGGGATGTCTCCGATCGGCTACAGGACATACTGAAGGGGGAGGGTGAACAGCCAGTTGTCGTGGTGCATGTAGGCACCAACGATATAGGTAAAAAAAGGGATGAGGTCCTACAATCAGAATTTAGGGAGTTAGGAGATAAGTTAAAAAGTAGGACCGCAAAGGTAGTAATCTCAGGATTGCTACCAGTGCCACGGGACAGTCAGAGTAGAAATTCAAGAATAGTCAGAATGAATACGTGGCTTGAGAGATGGTGCAGGAGGGAGGGGTTCAGATTTTTGGGACATTGGAACCGATTCTGGGGGTGGTGGGACCATTACAAACCGGATGGTCTACACCTGGGCAGGACTGGAACCAATGTCCTAGGGGGTGCTTTTGCTAACACTGTTGGGGAGGTTTTAAACTAATGTGGCAGGGGGATGGGAACCAGATTAGGAAGTTAGAGGTCAGTAAAGAAGCAGCAACTAAAGACAGTAAGGTACGAGACAATAAACTCAATGTGACTTAGGGGAAGAGTAGACAGGGAAGAGATGATGAACGCAAAGGTGGTCTGTGCATTTGTTTTAATGTGAGAAGTGTAGCAGGTAAGGCAGATGAACTTAGGGCGTGGATCAGTAACTGGGAATATGATGCTATTGGTATTACTGAGACTTGGTTGAGGGAAGGGCAGGACTGGCAACTGAATATCCCAGGGTATAGATGCTTCAGGAGGGATAGAGAGGGAGGTAGAAGGGGTGGAGGAGTTGCATTACTCGTCAGAGATGATATCACAGCTGTGATTAAGGAGGGCATGATGGAGGATTCGAGCACTGAGGCAATATGGGTGGAGCTGAGAAATAGGAAGGGTACAGTAACATTGTTGGGACTTTACTACAGGCCTCCCAAAAGCGAGCACGAAGTAGAGGTACAAATATGCAGACAGATTGTAGAAAAATGTAGGAGCAATAGGGTGGTTGTGATGTGAGATTTTAACTTCCCCAACATTGAATGGGATTTGTGCAGTGTTGGAGGCGTAGATGGAGCAGAGTTTGTAAGGAACATCCAGGAGAGTTTTTTAGAGCAGTATGTAAATAGTCCAACTCGGGAAGGGGCCATACTGGACCTGGTATTGGGGAATGATCCCAGCCAGGTGGTTGATGTTTCAGTTGGTGATTACTTTGGGAATAGCGATCACAATTCCGTAAGTTTTAGAATACTCATGGACAAGGACAAGAGGGGTCCGAAAGGAAGAGTGCTAAATTGGGGAAAGGCAGAGTATAACAAAATTCGGCAGGAGCTAGGGAATGTGGATTGGGAGCAGCTGTTTAAGGGTAAATCCACATTTGAAATGTGGAAGTCTTTTAAGGAAAGGTTGATTAGAGTGCAGGACAGACATGTTCCTGTGAAAATGAAAGATAGAAATGGCAAGATTAGGGAACCATGGATGACGGGTGAAATTGTGAGACTAGCGAAGGTGAAAAAGGAAGCATACATAGGATCGAGGCAACTCAAAACTGATGAAGCTTTGGAGGAATATCGGGAAATTAGGACGAATCTCAAACGCGCAATAAAGAGGGCTAAAAGGGGTCATGAAATATCTTTGGCTAACAGGGTTAAGAAAAATCCCAAAGCATTTTATTCGTATGTAAGGAGCAAGAGGGTAACTAGAGAAAGGATTGGCCCACTTAAAGACAAAAGAGGGAATTTATGCGTGGACTCAGAGGAAATGGGTGAGATTCTTAATGAGTACTTTGTATCGGTATTCACAAAGGAGAGGGACAAGATGGATGTTGAGGCTAGGGATGGATGTTTAAATACTCTCGGTCAAGTTGTCATACGGAAGGGGGAAGTTTTGGGTATTCTAAAAGACATTAAGGTGGACAAGTCCCCAGGACTGGATGGGATCTATCCCAGGTTACTGAGGGAAGCGAGGGTCGAAATAGTTGGGGCCTTACAAATATCTTTGCAGCATCCTTGAGGATGGGTGAGGTCCCGGAGGACTGGAGAATTGCTAATGTTGTCCCTTTGTTTAAGAAGGGTAGCAGGGATAATCCAGGGAATTATAGACCTGTGAGCTTGACGTCAGTGGTAGGCAAACTGTTGGAGAAGATACTGAGGGATAGGATCTATTCACATCTGGAAGGAAATAGACTCATCAGTGATAGGCAGCATGGTTTTGTGCAGGGAAGGTCATGTCTAAACAAACCTAATAGAATTCTTTGAGGAAGTTTCAAAGTTAATTGATGAGGGAAGGGCTGTAGATGTCGTATACATGGACTTTAGTAAGGCGTTTGATAAGGTTTCCCATGGCAGGTTGATGGAAAAAGTGA
The DNA here is from genome assembly GCF_902713615.1 of Scyliorhinus canicula. Taxonomy (NCBI): domain Eukaryota; kingdom Metazoa; phylum Chordata; class Chondrichthyes; order Carcharhiniformes; family Scyliorhinidae; genus Scyliorhinus; species Scyliorhinus canicula. The sequence goes on along the minus strand of NC_052146.1, from coordinate 75,578,488 downwards.
AGTCGTATGGGGTTCAGGGTGTACTAGCTAGATGGATAAAGAACTGGCTGGGCAACAGGAGACCGAGAGTAGTGGTGGAAGGGAGTGTCTCAAAATGGAGAAGGGTGACTAGTGGTGTTCCACAGGGATCCGTGCTCGGACCACTGTTGTTTGTGATCTACATAAATGACCTGGAGGAAGGTATAGGTGGTCTGATTAGCAAGTTTGCAGATGATATTAAGATTGGTGGAGTTGCAGATAGCGAGGAGGACTGTCAGAGAATACAACAAAATATAGATAGATTGGAGAGTTGGGCAGAGAAATGGCAGATGGAGTTCAATCCAGGCAAATGCGAGGTGATGCATTTTGGAAGATCAAATTTAAGAGCGGACTATATGGTCAATGGAAGGGTCTTGGGGAAAATTGATGTGCAGAGAGATCTGGGAGTTCAGGTCCATTGTACCCTGAAGGTGGCAACGCAGGTTGATAGAGTGGTCAAGAAGGCATCCAGCACGCTTGCCTTCATCGGACGGGGTATTGAGTACAAGAGTTGGCAGGTCACGTTACAGTTGTATAGGACTTTGGTTCGGCCACATTTGGAATACTGCGTGCAGTTCTGGTCACCACATTACCAGAAGGATGTGGATGCCTTGGAGAGGGTGCAGAGGAGGTTCACCAGGATGTTGCCTGGTATGGAGGGTGCTAGCTATGAAGAAAGGTTGAGTAGATTAGGATTGTTTTCGTTGGAAAGACGGAGGTTGAGGGGGGACCTGATTGAGGTCTACAAAATTATGAGAGGTATGGACAGGGTGGACAGCAACAAGCTTTTCCCAAGAATGGGGGTGTCAGTTACAAGGGGTCACGATTTCAAGGTGAGAGGGGGAAAGTTTTGAGGGAGATGTGCGTGGAAAGTTTTTTACGCAGAGGGTGGTGGGTGCCTGGAACGCTTTACCAGCGGAGGTGGTAGAGGCGGGCATGATAGCATCATTTAAGAAGCATCTAGACAGGTATATGAATGGGCGGGAACAGAGGGAAGTAGACCTTGGAAAATAGGAGACAGGTTTAGATAAAGGATCTGGATCAGCGCAGGCTGGGAGGGCCGAAGGGCCTGTTCCTGTGCTGTAATTTTCTTTGTTCTTTGTCTCGATGGCCAAATGGCCTCCTTTTGCACTGAATGTTCTATCCCCATAACCATTTACGTTATTGTGAATCAGAAATCTCTCAATCTCTGATTTAAACATGCTCAAAGACTGAGCTTCCACAAATCTCTGGGATAGAGAATTCCAAAGATTCACAACCATCAGTATAAATAAATTTATCTTCGTCCTGATCCTAAGTGGCATCCTCCTTATTTTGAAACTGTGCTCCTTGGTTTTAGACTCCCCAACTAAGGAAACCATCTTATCTGCATCTACCTTGTCTATTCCTTTACTTATTTTGCAGTTTTCAATGTAATCACCTCTCATTCTTCAAAACTCAATACAGACCCAGTTTTCTCAATCACTTTCTCTCTTGCAATAATATCGTTCCCACGGTAACAGGACCAAAATTGCACACAGTACTCCAGGTGAAATCTAACCAAGCTTCTATACGATTGAAGCAAGACTTCGCTATTCCGGTACTCAAATCTTCTTGTGATAAAGGCTATACAAGGATGTGTATGCTCACCGCACAGGCTTGCTGGAAAGGCAGTTGGCTCCTCACCAGACAGGATATGGTCTTCAGGCAACTCCACCTTCTGCTTGATGCTGAAAACAAGAGAAAATTATAAGGAAAAACAAAACACTCTCATCCACTTTCACATTCGCCCCATTGTCATTCTTCTACAGCTCCTATTCTTCCCCTTTCCCTCCTTTCAGCTCTTTAATCTTCAAACATATCTCCTCCGCACCTCCATTTCCCATCATTTCAGCTTTTATTCTCATCATAGAAACAACCAAGAGGCATCTGCAAGATTTGAGCCGTTCCCGCGATCTGATGTGCTAGTTTAAAAAGCACTACCCCGATTCAAAACTGGTATGAAGTAGCCTTGGAATATATTCCTATGGAATTCCTGATGTCTGAGCTCTGTTCTAAGTTGGATACAATCCATTAAGTGCAGGGACTCCTATCTCAGATTCTTAGGCACTGCTTTGTCTGACCAGCTCCTGCAAGGTTTTGCATGTGCCATTTGGAAGCCGTGATCCCACTATACATGGTGTGCATCTTGATGTTATCCCATTATATTTATATGGCCTCGTCTCATTTCCACCCTGATGTACCATCAATTCGACTCAAAAGACACAATTAGGATCCGAACTGTGGCTTTAATCAGCTAGTTGTTAGCCCGGTTGTCGACTACAGAGAAAGGCCGACCGCCGGGAACTCTGGGTACTTATACCCTGCCTCGGAGGCGGGGCCTACATGCCTCTCGACCAATTGGAGAGCAGTCACATGACTAGTCCCAACCAATCGGACGAGAGGCACATGACCAGCCAGAGCCAATGGGAAGCCAGTGCTCTGCACCAATGGCAGTGCTCATATCCATACCACCACACACCCCCTAATTTTGATCCGGTGTATTAATGGAGGCACTAGTTCTTAAGGACTGTTGTTCTGAATTCACCCTGTCCTTCTCTGCTCTTACATTAGCAGATATATTTGTCCTGTACTGTACCAGTTGTGTTTGAAAATATATTGCGTTATCTGTAAAAATGATAAAACTGTAATAAAAATATATACCTTCTAAAAAGCACTGCGCTAGACACAGGCCCCGCCCACAAAATGGCCACACCTTTGCATGAATGAACATCCACTGGGAGTTACCGTTAATTGTGTGCATCCGCGAGCCTTTGCAGTGACCCCAGAAATTTAAACTGGCCCTTTGGGCTTGAAGACACCAACAGGCAAGCTGTAAAAACTTCTGAATGCAACTTTGTTTGGATCAATTACTTGAAAAATTGACTGCTCGTACCCCAGACGACTAGTAAATATTTCTGTATTTTCATTTTCTTTAAAAAAAAATTTAAGTTGGCATTTTAAAGAAGGAAAATTCGGGAAAATTGGTTAATTGACACCAATTAGAAACGCTTTCATTTTTGTGGTAAACCAATTTTAAGCTGCATTAATCCAACCAATCTCTTCAAAGAGCAAGTTTGAGAGCAATCCTTCAAAGAAAAACTGCATTTGAACCGGCACTGCTTGATGGCAGATTGTGTTCAGTGAGATTCAAAAATGAGTTTTGAGCAGAATCTCAAGAGAGATAAACACATCAAAATGTAATTTGTGCCCATTTTGCACCAAAAGTAGAAACTCTGCCAAAATCAAAGGGAGTATAGAGGGTAGATTTGTTATCAGCATGAAGAATTTCACTCCAATGGTAGTGAATTTCACATTCTTATCACTATCAGAATTCCCCACCAGATTTAGCGATTATATTATAGCTGTGACCCTTACATTTTGTGTCCAGACCAATATTAATCTCAAACAGATTAACTGGTAATTTACCAGGATGTTGCCTGGTCTGGAAGGTGTTTGCTATGCGGAGAGGCTAAATAGACTCGGACTGTTTTCATTAGAACGACGAAGGTTGAGAGATGGCCTGACAGAGGCCTACAAGATTATGAGGGGCATGGATAGAGTGGATGGGCAGGCACTGTTTCCCAGGGTGGAGGGGTCAGTCACTTAGAGGGCATAGGTTTAAGGTCCATGGGGCAATGTGCGAAGCAGGTTTTTTTTACACAGAGGGTGGTGGTGCCTGGAACGCGTTGCCAGGGGAGGTTGTGGAAGCATGTACATTAACGGCGTTCAAAAGGCATCTTGACAAATACTTGGATAGGATGGGTATATCATAAAATTTGTAGTGCAGAAGGAGGCCATTCGGCCCATCGAGTCTACACCGGCCCTTGGAAAGAGCACCCCACTGAAGCCCACATCTCCTCCTTATCCCCAGCAACCCCACCCGACCCTTTTGGACACTAAGGACAATTTAGGATGGCCAATCCACCTAACCTGCACATCTTTGGACTGTGGGAGGAAACCAGAGCACCTGGAGGAAACCCACGCAGACAAGGGGAGAAACTGCAGACTCCACACAGACAGTGACTCAAGCCAGGAATCGAACCTGGAACCCTGGAGTGACAGTGCTAACCACTATACTACCGTGCCATATAGAGAGATAAGGCACTAGGAAGTGCGGAGGGCTTTGGCCAAGGTTAGTATCATGACCGGTACAGGCTTGGAGGGCCAAAGGCCTGTTCCTGTTGGCAACATCCTGGTGAATCTCCTCTGCATCCTCTCCAGTGCAATCACATCCTTCCTATAGTGAGGCAACAAGAGCTGTACACAGTACTCCAGCTGTGGCCTAACAATGTTTTGTACTGCTCCAACATAACCTACCTGCTGTTATAATCTATGCCACTTGATAAAGGCAAGTGTCCCGTTTGCCCTCTTACCTACCCTATTAACCTGTCCTGCCGCTTTCAGGGATCTGTGGACCAACACGCCAAGATTTTTCTGAGCTTCCTAGTGTCCTGCCATTCATTGGTGCAAATCTGAACTCGAGAGGTAGTGGCAGCACCACTGTTACTGTGTAAAGCAGTGCCCTGTCACCATGGAAACCCTATGCAGAGGCGGAATGAGAACAAGAAGCCTCTGCAGGTGAAGAGCTATATCATTAAATGATTCCGTGAGAAGAGGTTTGTCTCAAAATGTTTGGCAACTGACATTGGACTATGAAAAGGTGCAGGTGAGGGAACCGAGAGATTAGAGTTAACATCTTTAATTAGTTGAGTCATCCCCTCTTTCCCGAGGTGCGCAATGAGTTATCAGAGAACATGAAAAAAAAACCTGCCCGAGTTACCCGGGGTAACAGGCGCGTAAAGGGCCCATGTGACTAGGTTTTGCTGGCCAAGAGCAGGCTGTGGGCACAGGTGAAAAGGTGAACGTGAAGGCTGGATCTGAAAGTGGAGATAAGAAAAAAAATAAGGTTTTTTAAAATATATATATTTTTACGGGATGCGGAGTTCGCCGGAAAGGCCCGCATCTGTTACTGTCGCTGCTTCAGTTATGTTAAAGGATCTGATTGACCCAGAACCAGCACAGGGTTGTTGCTGAGGGATGGGAGAAAGGCGATTCTGGTGAATCCATGCCAACAACACTGTCACGGGCAGGGCAGAGGAGGTTCTGCAGAATTGTGGCCATTTGGGTGACGACTGGGCTGGTGTAACTCGGGTTGGCTGCTGAGAGATCAGAATGGGTGACTAAATCCTGGGGAAAAGAGAGTAAGAATTCTATCTGAGGGAATTCAGAGCTTTGATGGACTTTGTGGCTGAAATTGGGGCCAGATCCACGACACGGACTGTCCAGTAAATCCATGAGATCATCTTTATTGTATCTGCTATTTAATGTACAATTTATATCGACTGCGACTTCTGTGTTAATTCACGATGAAAGTGAAATTTTGGTTTTCTTGAGGGTTACCTGGTAAATTTGGTTATTTTATTATGCTGATCAACACGGGGATCATAACAAATGATTTAACATTTCAAAGTGACTAATTGTATTCACAAACTAAAGACGACCTTTCACCGCTCATACTCACTTGGTAAGAGTTGTGGGCCAGGTCTCGGGATCTGCGTCACCGCTGTCCTGTTTACACAGAAATGGTGATTAATGATTAGAGAACCAATGCCGTTCGCTCCCGTCATGCAGTAAGTGCGCACTGCACCCCGCCCTGGTCTGGAGAGATTTCCCCCTTAAAATCACCGACACCGTTCCTGGGAAGTATAATATTTGCCCGACTTTCCGATGAGACCAAAGTCCCATCTGTCCAAGGCATGCATATAAGACACCGTGGCACTATTCTCCCCAATGTCCTGGCCAAGATTTAGCCAATTAATCAACATCACCAAAACAGATTATCTGGTCATTATCACATTGCTGAGTTTGGGAGCTTGCTCCGGAGCATACTGGCTGCTGTGTTTCCTACATTACGACAGCGACCACACTTCAAAAATACATCTGTTTATGAACCACTCAGACGTTCTAAAGCTGTGGAAGGTAATATATAAATGCAATCTATTTCTTTCTAAGTGACAGTGATTGTGATATCGCCCAGTATGGGGTACACAAGCACCTGTACAGTTGGCAGTTGTTACTCAGCACGACAAGATCTATTGGGACTTTAATCTTTTTTTGGGCCAAATTCATTCACTCGTGAGCACACTGGTCAAAGAGAGGCCCTTGGTCCAATGTCTGCTGAGGCTTCATCCCTTTCCCTGGCAGTTTATATTCATGATGGTTTGTCAGTGGTCAATGCCATTGCTCTCCATGCTTCGGGGCAGGTCACTAAGTCTACCCGAGCTGGAATAGAATTCAAACCCACACAGCCATTGCCGCTTTTCTGGACCACCCGTTGGCCACCCAGCTAAATACACATATTTAAAACATTCTGCAAACCAGAGTTTCATAACCCTGCTGCCAGGTTTCTTTCAGTTCATATCATGCTGGAAGAATAGCCAATTTCTTATTGAGGGGGAAACCAGCTTCTGCTCCCGAAAGCAATTTGTTTGGTATATTTGCAGTATTTTTCCACATTGGCTGCTCCCTTTCACTGATGCATAAATATGTTTGAACCATCAGCAATTTGAAAAAAACATCTTTTCTTTTTCTTTTCTTTTTTAAGGGCCAATTTAGCGTGGCCAATCCACCTAACCAGCACATTTTTGGGTTGTGGGGCAGAGACCCACACAGACATGGGGAGAATGTGCAAACTCCACACAGACAGTGACCCGGGGGCCAGGGTCGAACCCGGGTCATCAGTGTTGTGGGGCAGCAGTGCTAACCACTGTGACACCGTGCTGCCCCGATTTCACTTTTCAACAAAAAAATATTTTTGGGATGTGGGCGAGGTTGGCAATCCCACATTCACTGCCCATCCCTCACTATCCTGGGGCAGAGGTGCACCTTTGCATTTGGCGGTGCACCATTGCACCATAGTACATCAGACAGCATTGCAGGTCAGCCATCTGATAACAGGAGTGAGCCATTCAACCCCTCAAGCTTGGGCATAGAGTCACTAATTTATGTTGATTTCTGTGCTGCTCTTGGTGACTGTTGGCACTGGGAGCAGGAGAGAACTTCAAACACCTTCTGCATTCTTGGGATGAGCGGCTGAAAAGGTTGGGCCCTATACCCATTAGAGTTTGTAAGTGAGAGAGATGATCTTTTAGAGACATGTAAGATCTGAAGGGACCTGATGGGGTGAATACTGGGAGGCTGTTCCTTTTTGTGGGGGAGATTAGAATTAAGGGGACACAGTTTAACGAAAAAAAAAGGTGTGCCATTTAAGATGGAGAAGAGGAAAATTTGTTTCTCCCCGAGGGTAGTTGGTGTTTGGAATTCTCGTCCTCAGAAAGCATTGGAGGCTGGGTCATTGAATTTATTCAAAGCACAGTCAGACAGATTTTTGATTGACAATGAGTCAAGAATTATGGGGAGCAGTCAGAGGGTTGAGACCACAACCAGGTCAGCCATGATCGTACTGAATGGCTCGAAGGGCTGAATGGCCTGCTCCCGAGTTTTTACGCGCAGCAGCTTACACTCATTCCAGTCTCAGTAGCACAGTCCGCACTATGCAAGTTTTAATCAATTCCACACTATCCCTGTAGCTGCTGAACAGTACGCAGACACTTTAGGTAACCACACGATAATTGGTCATGATAGCCGAGAGGTCGGCAGGTCATTGGGAAGGCAATTGGAACGTTTGCCTTTATTTCAAAGGGAATGGAGTATTAAAAATAGGGAAAAATAGACCACACTTTGAATACTGTGAAGAGTTTTAGTCCCTTTATCTAAGGAAAGATGGAGGCAGTCCAGAGAAGGTTCACTAGGTTGATCCCGGGTATGGAGGGACTTTCTTCTGAGGAGAGGTTGAATAGGTTGGGCCTGTACTCATTGGAGTTTAGAAGAATGAGAGGCGACCTTATTGAGATGTATAGGACTCTCAGAGGGCTTGACAGTGTAGATGCTGAGAGATTGTTTCCCCTTTGTGAGAGAGTCTCGGGCCAGAGGGCATAATTTCAGAGTAACGGGTCACCAATTTAAGACAGCGATGAGGAGGATTTTCTTCTCTCAGAGGGTAGTGAATCTGTGGAATTCTTTACTGCAGAGGGCTGTAGAGGCTGTGTCGTTAAGTATGATCAAGGCTGAGACAGATTTTTTTTTAAATTTAGAGTACCCAATTATTATTTTTTTCCAATTAAGGGGCCAATCCACCTACTCTGCACATCTTTGGGTTGTGGGGGTGAAACCCACGCAGACACGGGGAGAATGTGCAAACTCCACACGGACAGTGATCCAGGGCTGGGATTCGAACCCGGGTCCTCGCCGCCGTAGTCCCAGTGCTAACCACTACCCCATGTGCCGCCCCCGAGACAGATTTTTAATCAGTAAGGGAATCAAGGGTTATTGGGTAAGGTGGAAAAGTGGAGTTGAGGAATATATCAGATTCCCGTACCAGCCTCCCCGAACAGGCGCCGGAATGTGGCGACTAAGGGCTTTTCACAGTAACTTCATTTGAAGCCTACTTGTGACAATAAGCGATTTTCATTTTTCATTCCATTTCAGATTATCTTATTGAATGGCAGAGCAGACTCAATGGGCAGAGAGGCCCACTTCTGTTCCTACGTCTTTTGGTTCAAGGAAAGTACTTTGGAAGCGTAGAAACCTGAAATGAGAGTTGCAGCGATGGCACAGGTCCAATCCCCATACCGGCTGTGGTAATTCCTGAAGACCCGATTCCTCACCTTGCCCCGCGCGTATGGAGTGGTGCACCTCCGATATAACCAATACTCGCTCTCTAATGGAGTGTATTAGATGGACTTGCTCTCTAATGGACTGTAGCCTTGTGAACTAAGGCTGATTTCCTTCCTAACCTCATATTATGGGCTCCAGAAGCTTACTCACTACTAGTTATCCAATTTAGCCCTGACTGAATAACATCTACATTGACAATTCTTTATATCTAAGACAGGTTCCTCTCAGACATCCAGAATGCAGTCAGAACCAGTTACTGTGATTCACCCAATTTTATTCAGCGCTTTTTCTGGTGTTAACTAGTCCGACTGCTCTGCATTTTTATGCTTTAATTCTACAGACGTGTCATTTGAACACCTAGGCAGCTCACAGAGTCTTTCTGCCATTCCCTAAGCCACAAGATCATTCAGCAAAGGAGGAGGCCATTCAGCCCATTGTGTCTGCACTGGCTTTGGTAAAACTAGCAATTAGTTCTAAATTGAGAGAGTCTAACTTCAGGGAAACTACTGGAAAGAATTCTGAGGGGTGGCATTAATCTCCACTTGGACAAGCAAAGATTACAAAGGATAGTCAGCAAGGCTTTGTCAAAGGGAGATCATGTCTCGGAAATTTGTTTGAAGTTTTTGAGGAGGTGCCCAGATGTGTAGACGAGAGTAGTGCAGTTTATGTTGTCTACATGGACTTCAGTTAAGCTTTTGAGAAGGTCTGACATGGGAAGCTGATGAAGAAACTAAGAGCCCATGTGATCCCGGGCAATTTGGCATATCGGATCCAAAACTGGCTTAGTGGCAGGAGGCAGAGGGTGTTAGTTGAAGGTTGTTTTTGGGACTGGAAGCCTATGTCCAGTGGTGTTCCACAGGGGTCGATGCTGGATCCCTTGTTTGTAGTGTACATTAATGATCTGGATGTGAATGTAGAAGGTGTGATAAGTTCGCAGATGAGACAAAAATTGTGGTGTGGTAAGCAGTGAGGAGCAATGCCTCAGATTACAGAACAATATAGATGGGCTGGTTAGATGGGCAGAAGAATGGCAAATGGAATTTAATCATGAAAAGTGTGAGGTAATGCATTTTGGGAGGATGAACAAGGCAAGGGAATATACAATGAATGGCCAGACCCTAGAAAGTACAGAAGACCATAAGGACCTTGGCGTGCAGATTTCTGAAGACAGCATGACAACTAGATAAGGTGGTTAAGGCTGCCTATGGGATTCTTGCCTTTATTAACCGAGACATTGAATATAACAGCAGGGAGATTACGTTGGAACTTTATAAAATGCTGGTTAGGCCCCACCTGGCATACCGTGTGCAGTTCTGGTCACCACACTATCGGAAGTGATCGGAGAGGGTGTAAAGGAGATTCACCAGGATGTTGCCTGGGCTGGAGTGTTTCAGCTATTAAGAGAGACTGGATAGGCTGGGGTTGTTTTCCCTGGAGCAGAGAAGGCTGAGGGAGGACCTGATTAAGGTGTATAAAATTATCAGGGATATAGATAGGGTGGATAGGAAGGTATTTTTCCATTTAGTGGAGGGGTCAATATCCAGGGGGCTGAGATTTAAGTTAAGGAGCATTTGGAGGAGGTTTAGATTTAGAGGAAATGTGAGGAAAAACCTTTTCACCTAGAAGATGGTTGGAATCTGGAACTCTCTGCCTGAAAGGGTGGTAGAGGTGGTATAAAGTCCCAGGCAAGCGACCACTGGGAAGCGATGGCTGAAAGAAACTCAAAATATGTATTTAACCTATTATATTACACCTCCTACTCCCCAAAGGGTCTCTCGCGCATGTTCCACACTTGGGCCGGGTATTTATAATGCAGAGGCCCCCGATTAAGGGGGAGCTCCGCCCACCTCATCTTGGAAGATCGTACTCAGGTGAGGCCTAGGGACTCTGAGGCTACAGATCCCTGGGCCTCCTGTACCACCCCTCCACCGCAAGCCCGATACATATTCCACCTCGATGGCAGGAGGAGGGAGATCCTTTGCCGTCTTTGCTCGTGGTTGCCTCTTGAACATGCTGCTGTTCTGGAACCGAGGGCTATAACGAATCGGGGAGTGCGTTTTCGGCTGAATGCCTGGGTAGTTCTGCTCTGCTTGGCCCAGTGGTCAATACTGCACCTGTTTCAACTGCTGTAGGCAAAGTCTCCATGTCGGAGTCCGGGTCGGATTAGTTGACCTCTCGCATCTCTGACTTGAGGGGCTCTGGGTGTTACCAGTGGCTGCTCCGGAGGAGGGGCACTACTGCTCATGGGGGCTTTGGTCTGTCCTCGTGGACCTGCAAGGCTCAGCTGTGGAGGTGGCCCACGTGCCTGTTTGATTTTTTTACCCTGTATTCGTACAGAGTACGAAACCAGCACTGATCGCTTTACTATCATCCCAGAGATCCGCAATGTCCCGTCGGCGAAGTTCCGGACATTATGGCATCGCCCTCTAAAAATTCCCTGACGGGTTGGGCTTGTTTCATCGTCACTTGTTCCTGCTGGTTGTGGATCTTTTCCCTGATGTCCGGCAAGACAAGGCTCAACCTCATTGTCCTTGTGGACCTGTAAGGCTCGGCTGCGGAGGTGGTCTATGTGCCTGTTTGATTCTTTACCCTGTATTCGTACAAAGTACGAGATCATCCTTTCAGGCAGTGAGTTCCAGATTCCAACCACCCTCTGGGTGAAAAAGATTTTCCTCACATCTCCTCTAAATCTCCTGCTTCTTAACTTAAATGTATGCCCCCTGGTTGCTGATTCCTCCACTAAGGGGAAAAGTACCTTCATAGAACATAGAACATAGAACAGTACAGCACAGAACAGGCCCTTCGGCCCTCAATGTTGTGCCGAGCCATGATCACCCTACTCAAACCCACGTATCCACCCTATAACCGTAACCCAACAACCCCCCTTAACCTTACTTTTTTTTATTAGGACACTACGGGCAATTTAGCATGGCCAATCCACCTAACCCGCACATCTTTGGACTGTGGGAGGAAACCGGAGCACCCGGAGGAAACCCACGCACACAGGGGGAGGACGTGCAGACTCCGCACAGACAGTGACCCAGCCGGGAATCGAACCTGGGACCCTGGAGCTGTGAAGCATTTATGCTAACCACCATGCTACCCTTCCTATCCACCCTTTCCATATACCTCAATTTTATACACCTCAATCAGGTCCTCAACCGTGTGCATAGCCGACATCCCATTAACAGTTCAGAGGGTGCTACTCCAGTGGTGGCGTGTGGTGTGGTCCTGGAGTAGAAAAGGAAATGGACGAGGCGAGTCATCCACCCATTTCGAATGTGCGTCCATGATAAGTAGATACAATGCTCCTTGAAAAAGCCCCTTGAAATCTATGTGATGGCGGACTATGGTCGGGCCGGCCACTCTTGGCTGGAGTGGAGCTTCAGGGGGGAGCTTCTGGTGCTCCTGGCTCCACGTACATTGTTTCATTAATGTCTCGCTAATAGTGTCAGTTCCGGGCCACCATACATAGCTCCGGGCTAACATCTTCATTTTACAGACTCCCATACGCCGCCAGTAGCAGAGGCCAATGCTGAATATGGCTGGCGCCATAGGGGAATTGCCCTATCTTCCCTGAACAACCCCAACAGGTGCTTATGGTCTGTTTAAGCCGTGAATGTATGTCCGTAGACATACTGGTGGAAATGCTTCATCCCAAAGACCAACACAAAGCCTTCTTTCTTGATCTCTGCTGATGCCAGCGTGCGTGAATCAGACACAATGGGCCGCTCTGTACCATTATTCATTCGGTGCACCAGATCAACCCCGATACCATCGGCTGAGGCATCGCAGGTTAACAATAATGGCTTAGACGGGTCAAAATGGATCAGCAGGTGCGAAGATGATAGCCGCTGTTTCACTTTTCAAAAGCCATCTGCTGTGGTGGGCCCCAAGTTCATCGTTGGCCCTTCTTTGATAACAGGTGCCAACATGTTGCCAAACTTGGGATGAATTTACCATAATAGTTTACGAGGCCCAAGAAAGAACGGAGTTCTGTAGGATCCTTCGGTACGGGGGACTGCAGGATCGCTCATACCTTGTCGTCCACTGGGTGCAACTATTCCTGTGCACCCTGTAACCAAAATAGACCAGCTCTTTCTCATGGAATACACACTTTTCGCACAATAGGCAGACCCCAAGCCTTGAAATGAAGTAGAAAGCCCTCCAGGTTCTTCGTATGGTCGGACGAACTGGTGTTAACATGTCATCCAGGTGTGGCACCACTCGGAGAATATTCTCCATCTCTCACTGAAATATGGCACATGCAGAGGATGCTCCGAAGAGAAAGCTGGTGTACTCGTCCAAACCCGTGTGTGTTGATGGTCACGTATTTCCTTGGGAAGCTGGGTCCAAAATCAATTGTAGATAAGCGTGGCTCATGTCGAGCTTGGTGAAGGTATACCCTCTGCTGGGCTGAGTGTACAAGTCCTTGATCTTAGGCATGGGGTAACGATCTAAACGGGACATAATCTCGGCAAAGACGGACGGAACCATCAGGCTTCATGACTGGCACAACCGGCGCAGCCCAATCTACGAATTACACCAGGCAGATGATCCGTAACCGCTCCAGGCGGTCCAATTCTGTATCCACCTTTGGCTTCAGCGTACATAGGACAGGCCCGAAAATACAGTGGCTGGGCCTCGTGTCCACTGAAATCTTGGCCGAGGCTCCTCGGATGGTACAGAATCCTTATTTAAAATTCCCTGGAAAATGCGCCAGTACCATGTCCGGCTCGTTGGGATACATGCAACGCACTGGATGCCAGTCAAGCCGAAGCCGTTTCAGCCAATCACGCCCCAGCAAACTGGGGCCCGAACCTTTCATTACCATTAATGGTAGGTTGGCTGACTGCGCTCAGTATTCCATGGGAACCTCAGAGCTGCCTGCGATCTCTAAACACTGCCCTGTGTATGTTGCCAGCCATTGGCGGTGTCCCTCAATGCCAAAGCGCGGATCCGGTCGTAAGTGCAGCAGCTGATTACTGAGACCATGGCCATGGTATTGAGCTCCACCTGTATAGGAAAGTTGTTGGTCTAGACCATCACCTGAATGGACGCTACTTGTCGAGATACAGTAAAAGGTGGTGGGGTCCCTCCGCCTAGTCGTCCACAAAATGGGTCTTCCCCTGGAACGGTCATCGGGGGTGCCGCGGCTGGCCGGCTTCCACTCTGGCGCCTGTTTCTCCGGGTACTGCCGCGTCTGCAGGTCAGGAGCCTCCCGTGTGGGGGTGTGACCGCGTCACTAAACAGGAAAGAATTGTTATTGGTGGTCATTAGGAGTGCCCCCGAATGGCTGGAGTTCTGAACGACAGCACGGAAAGGGGGTGCTCTGTGCCCAGCTGGGCGCCATTATTTGAGGACAGCCATTCTTTGATGCTCCTGGACTCGGTGTCCTCTTGGGACAATTATTTTGATTGCTTTCTTCAGGTCGAGATGTGCCCCCCCCCACCCAAATAAGCATTCTTGGGTCTTCGTACTGCGGATGCAGCAGACCAACCGGGCTTGAAGGTCTTTGGATAATGTCGGACGGAAATCAATGAGCTGCTGTAATTGGCCCAGGAATTCGGTCACAGACCCACCCTGGTGTTGGGCAGCCATGTGGAAATGAAAATGGCGGACAATCAGCGGCGGTTTGGGAGCAAAATGGTTGCTCGCCAGAGACTAATTCTGCAAACTGGCGGGTGTCAGGTGACTCCAGAAACATTAGACTCTTGGTGATGCTGTAAGTGTCTGCCCTGCAGACCGCCAGGAGGGTCATTTGCCTGTCAACCCCGACAATGCCATTTAGTGCATTCACTCGATACATTGGGTACTAGTCACTCGTCTCAATGTCGAACACCTCCAACTTCCCGATCAGTGGCATACCCACAGCCTGGATATTGACCTAGTTGAGGTCAGCCTGTTCTGGAGGAAATAGCATCTCCTGCAGCTCCACTTTACCCTCGTCACCAATGTAAAGTCCCAGGCAAGCGATCGCTCGGAAGTGATGACTAAGAAACTCAATATTTATTATATCCATTATATTACACCTCCTACTCCCCAAAGGGTCTCCCGCACCCGGCCCACATTTGGGCCATAAGATTTATGCCCCAGAGGTTCCTGGTTAAGGAGATAGCTGGGGACTCTGAGGTTGCTGATCCGCTGGCTTCCTGTATGGTTATAACAGGCGGGAACCTTCACAACTTTTAAGGAGTATTTAGATAAGCACTTGAAATGCCATTGCATACAAGGCTACAGATCAAGTGCTGGAAAATGGGATTGGAATAAATCGGTGCTTGATGGTCAGTGTGGACTTGATGGGCAGAAGGGCCTCTTTCCATGCTGTAAAATTCTAGTACCACCTCCCTGCTCTTTCCCCATAGGGCGACACATTTTTCTCCATTGAAGCATTTATCCAATTCCAGTTTGAAAGTTACTATTGAATCTGCTTCCACCGCCCTTTCAGGCAGCAAATCCTGACTTAGATCATGACTATATAAGCAAATAAATTCTCAACCCTCCTGATTTTTTTTGCCAAATATCCTAAACCCGTTCCTTGGTAATACAGAATTTGTGTATTGCTGAAGATAGAGACATGTTGCTGAAGCTTATCATTTTGCATTCAGGTTAAACTAAAGAGCGGCAACTTTCAGATAAACACAACAATTGAAAATGAAATGAAAATCGCTTATTGTCACAAGTAGGCTTCAAATGAAGTTACTGTGAAAAGCCCCTAGTCTCCACATTCCGGCGCCTGTCCGGGGAGGCTGGTACGGGAATTTATACTGCAGGAGAAAAGTGGAGATGGTTGGTTGGAGAAAGCAATGGGAAAGTGGAGGTTCCTCAAGCTCCTGGATAATTCATTGAATGGTGTGAGGCTTGAACGTAGTCCTTTTGTTTGCAGAGAATGGGTCTCTACATTTTAATGTATGTCGCGCAGAGCAAGTATACCTGAGCCATGTTACAAGCTCGACAGATTGTCTTGTTGGATGTTAGTATAGCTATTAGCACTTTCAGGATTAGAACATAGAACATAGAACAGTACAGCACAGAACAGGCCCTTCGGCCCTCGATGCTGTGCCGAGCCATGATCACCCTACTCAAACCCACGTATCCACCCTATACCCGTAACCTAACAACCCCCCCCCCCCCTTAACCTTACTTTTATTAGGACACTACGGGCAATTTAGCATGGCCAATCCACCTAACCCGCACATCTTTGGACTGTGGGAGGAAACCGGAGCACCCGGAGGAAACCCACGCACACACGGGGAGGACGTGCAGACTCTGCACAGACAGTGACCCAGCCGGGAACTGAACCTGGGACCCTGGAGCTGTGAAGCATTTATGCTAACCACCATGCTACCGTGCTACCACTTGTTCAGCAAGTGGTCTCCAATCACTGAGAAAAGGAGGAGATATGAGGTAATAGTAAAAATAATAATCTTTAAGTTGACTTACATTAACACTGCAATGAAGTTACTAACCAAGAGCCTGGTCAAACAGGTTCAGTTTTAAAAGGAAGGGGTCAGAGGCCAGGGAGAGAATTCCAGAACACGGGGCCGACGCAGCTGAAGGCACGGGCACAAGGCCAGAACTGGAAGAGCAGCAAGATTTTAGCATTGATGGTTGGAGGAAGTAACAGAGCTGGGGAGCGGCAAGGCCGCAGAAGTACTTGAACAGGAGGACGAGAATTTTAAAACTGGGCTATGTCATGGAAGTGTGCCTTGAAGAAATGTTTGCCTTATCATATGGCTTCAGTGATGTCATTGTGTGGGTGGCTCTGGGTTATTACTTTTGTTTTTGAGTTGGTTTTACTTTCGCTTTGAGTTTTAACTGGTTTGTACAGCACAGGCTGAAACCAGAAGTGTCTCTCTATTTGCATTTTAAAAGCTGTTTCCAGATTATGTGATGACTTGAAAATAAATTACAGTTTTCTGGAAGGAATTCAAACCTGCTGTTTTGGAAAGGAAGTGTATCAATACCAGGTCTTGAGTGCTGTGTGCTGGGCCACACCTTTGAAAAGGGGTTTCTGGGTTATGGGATCTTGTTATTAAATTGGAACAGCTCAAGGGAAAAATGTATTAAGGGTTATACATAGAGTACTGCAGCTGTGTGGGGTATTTATCTTGGTAGTTGATAAAAATGCTGACAGTGTGTGTCTATAAAAATGTTAACTAAATTAATGGAATAAACTTTGTTTTTGATTAAAAGTGCTTAAGGCCTCTGTTGAATAACACCTGAAAGGCCTTGTGCTCATCGTAGCCTAAATAAATAAACAGTTGTAGGTCTGGTGAACTCCATGATATACTTTGGCGTTTTCTAAACCCTGGTCCAGAACAGCTATTATAGAATCATAGAATTTACAGTGCAGAAGGAGGCCATTTGGCCTATCAAGTCTGCACCAGCCCTTGGAAAGAGCACCTTACTTAAACCCACACCCTCCACCCTATTCCTGTAACCCAGTAACCCAACGTAACCTTTTTGGTCGCTAAGGGCAATTTATCATGGCCAATCCACCTAACCTGCACATCTTTGGACTGTTGGAGGAAAATGGAGCACCCGGAGGAAACCCACGCAGACACGGGGAGAACGAGCATGAGAACGGGACACGGGCTATGGAAGACAAAAACCTCCTTTGACAGTTTTCCCAACGGGAGGAAGAAAATGATACTCCGTACCCGATAAGGAGTTCCCTGGTGCTGGAGTAGGAATATAGACTGTGGTAAACATTTTTGACCGGAGGAGAGAGAGACACCATTAAAACAAAATCTCAACAGGATACGCAAGAAAGGCAATCTTCCATTTCTCTACTTCAATAATAAAACTTTTGTTACCTTCCACCAAGTCGGGGTTTACAGCACTCAAGTGAACAGCCCCAATTAGCTTAAGTCTTTTTATTGAACAGTTAATTGAATGAATCACAGTTGAATGGAAGACAAAATAAAAACCAGCGCAAGGAGCTATGGTCATGTGAGGCATTTAGGAGCACCAATCATTTCGCTGCAAACAACCTCACCATGGGGCTGCAGAGACAGATCACTGAAAGGGCACAGGCTCAATCAGCCCAATGCGACTTTGGCAATGCTCATCGTTTAAAAAGAAAAGGGTGTTTGAGGAATCAGTATTGTTGGGTCAAAAGGGTTGCCGAATAAAGAATTGGATGACTAGGGCAGAAGAAGCAATGCAATGGCAGAGCAAAAATCTAGTTAATCTGCATCAGCATAGCACCTTAAACATTGTAAAACACAAGGTGCTTCACCAATGTAAAATTGGACAAAAATTGGATCACAAGCTTAGCAGGATATATTATAAGGGAAACTAGAAGGTTTAAGGAACATTAAAAGTGGAGGGAGGCCCCCCAGGGAATACCCTTCGGTACCTGCAGGTCTGTGCTTTCTTGAAGAAGCAGGTGGTGGAATCTCCGCGGCTACCTTCCCGCAGGATACAGGACAGGCTGGTCTCGGGCATGTGGGTAGGAGATGGTAAGGTATCAGACATATACCAGGAGCTGCAGGAGGCGCAGGAGGCCTCGACGGAGGAGCTGAAAGGCAGGTGGGAGGAGGAGCTGGGTGGGGAGCTGGATGAGGGCCTGTGGGCAGACGCCCTGGGCAGGGTCAATTCCTCCTCATCGTGTGCCAGGCTTAGCCTGGTTCAGTTTAAGGTGGTACACAGGGCGCAAAATACAGTGGCAAGAATGAGCAAATTCTTTGGGGTGGAGGACAGGTGTGTGAGGTGTTCAGGGAGCCCAGCAAACCATGTCCATATGTTTTGGGCATGCCCTGCAGGAGCTGCTAGAAGGGGGGAGGTTCCTAAAGGCAACAGTAAAAAATTCTGGAGAGTCTTTGCAAAGGCTATGTCCAAGGACTTGGACACTCGGGTAAAGCCGAGCTGCGGGATAGCGATATTTGGGGTGTCAGAAGATCCGGGAGTGCAGGAGCCGAAAGAGACCGGGGTCCTGGCGTTTGCCTCCTTGGTAGCCCGGAGACGGCTCTTGTTAATGTGGAGGGACGCAAAACCCCCAAGCTTGGGTCAGTGACATGGCTGGGTTTCTAAGTTTAGAGAGGATAAAGTTTGCCTTAAGAGGGTCCTTGCTGGGGTTCTCCAGTCGGTGTCAACCGTTCCTTGACTTTCTCGCGGAACGGTAAGTGGCGGTCAGCAGCAGCAGCAAACCAGCGGAGGGGGTGGGGCGTGGTATGTTTTCACTTGTAAAGGGTAGATAACCCACCATGTTTTGTTAAGTTGTTAATTCGCTATTTAAAAAAATTATGATGTTTTTTGTTGTCTTCTTTTTGTAGTGGTTTTGTAAAAATATTGTAAAATTTTGAATAAAAACAAATTTTTTTTAAAAAGTGGAGGGAGGCAGCAGTAGAGAGATTCAATATAAGGGAATTCCAAGATGCTGAAGCGCCCAGCCACTAAGTGTAAGGAAGTACAAAGAAGCCAGGATTCCGGTAGTAAACCTAACCCCCACAAACATCCTGATTTTCTTCAGGTTTCTCTAGGCCCAACATTCTCCTGCAGGAGCTGCTGGAAGGGGGGAGGTTCCTAGAGGCAACAGTAAACATAAAGGGTGAGGAGGAGACTGAAGCACCACAAGGTTCAATATCTGTTCACCACAGCTTTATCTACAGCTTGCAACATAGGCGGGGTTGATGGACTCAAGAATATTACTGAAAGAAATTCAGGCAAAACAACGGGACTGGGTTCGCTTAAATCGGCGGCCAAAACATAAAGGTAGAGAATCAAGCAAATCGGCTAAAGGGCATTGTTTCAAAATATCCAGCAAAGGGGATTTGAAATCCATTACTTTAATGTTGGAAAATTGGGAATTGCGAAAGATAAGGAAGCCCTTTAAACAGTGCCTTCCCTTTTCCACTCGAGGCACCGCATTGCCCTGCTATTTGTCCTATCTCGGGTCACACCAAGTGCATTTAATTCCCAAACCACTTTCAAATCTACATCTGAAGGGCAGCACGGTGGCGCAAGTGGTTAGCACGGTTGCCTCACGGCGCCGAGGTCCCAGGTTCGATCCCGGCCCTGAGTCACTGTCCGTGGGGAGTTTGCACGTTCTCACTGCGTTTGTGTGGGTTTTGCTCCCACAACCCAATAAGATGTTCAGGGTAGGTGGATTGGCCCCTTAATTGAAAAAAATGAATTGGATACTCAATATTTACGAGAGAAAAAAATCTACACTTGATTCTCCCAGTTTCTCCAGGTATTTATTATACCTGCCTTAATTTACAATTATTGGGAGGGAGGGTGGAGTTAGGACCAGATCAGTAGTGATCCTATTGAATTGCGGAGCAGCCTCAAGGACCTACAGCTGTTCCTACTTTGCGCTTTCACAGCTCCAGGGTCCCAGGTTCGGTTCCCGGCTGGGTCACTGTCTGTGCGGAGTCTGCACGTCCTCCCCGTGCGTGCGTGGGTTTCCTCCGGGTGCTCCGGTTTCCTCCCACAGTCCAAAGATGTGCGGGTTAGGTGGATTGGCCATGCTAAATTGCCCGTAGTGTCCTAAAAAGTAAGGTTAAGGGGGAGTTGTTGGGTTACGGGTATAGGGTGGATATGTGAGTTTGAGTAGGGTGATCATTGCTCGGCACAACATCGAGGGCCGAAGGGCCTGTTCTGTGCTGTACTGTTCTAAATTTGTTTAATTTGTCTCTTCAATGTCTTAACATTTCTACGTACTACTTGTTGGGCAAGGCTATACAGGGATATGGAGGACAATGGCTGAAGGTTTACAGGTAAAGACCAACAATAGTCCAGATGGAACGCGGATCAGGCTTGAGGAGCTGAATGGTCAACTGTCCCATGTCCCAAATGCTTTTACTCAATTTTTGCACCACTTCACTCTGACTTTCTACCGGTGGGAGTTAATTTTGGGGGTGAGAGAGAAAAATCAGAGGAAGATGAGGTACAATGGACTGCAAGCAGCTTCAGTTAACTATTGTAGCCTAGTGACAGGCAGAACATTGCAGTCACTCAAACATCCTCGCAAAAGTAAAATTCCATTAAAAATACAAGTTAAAAATTCAAACCCTGCTCCTTGCTGTTCCTAAAGCTTTCCTTTTCATGATGGTTTCTGTGCCGATTCTATCAACCTGCAGGAAAACTGATCATAGTAAATGTCAGCTTACTGAACCTAGTAAACGTTACTCTTAATTACCAATCTTTAAATTTTTCCATTGCTAAAGCAGAAAAAAAACAGTTCCACTGTAAACTTCTCACCCATTACTGGTACACTACTACTGCTTACACGTGGTTCTCACCTGGTCACTCCCTGGCTTCATAACTGAACGTGCCTTACTCCGACGAACTACTGAGTGGCTCTTCCCTACAGTCCCTGCCCTCTTCCTCTGTGCCAATCCAATTTCCCTGGACAATTTAACACTTGCATTCTCCTCGTGCTCAACATGAGATTCCAGCCTCCCCTCGTCATTGCCTCCGGCTGTTGACTCTTTACTTCTTGGCCTGATGTTCCGTTTTGTGGCACCCACATCCGGTGACACCACCAGTCCGCAGTTTGCCACCTTCCGATAGTTCAGCTTTCTGACCGTCCGTCCACTGGATTTGAGCGTGTGCGTTCGGACTGGCAGCGCAGCCGCTGCCTCAGGGGGCTTGCTCTGAATGGACGTCCTCGTCACTCTCCGACTCTGAAGCTCCTGCGAGAGGAGGAGGGAGGCCGCCTCCGAGACAGATAGCTGCCGGCTCCGCTGACCCAGTCTGTGGGCTGCTGGGACTGCCTGTGGCTGAGGTGGTCTACCTTGGACGGACATTCTAGTCACTCTCCTACTCCGAAGTCCAATGCATAACTCCTGGGCCAGCAGAAGTGAGGCCGCTTCGGGTGTTGGCAGTTGTTGGCCCCTGCTCACCACTCCTCCACCTACAATAGCTGAAAGCATGACTTCTTTTGGACAGTTCTCCTCAGTTGGGGGGAATGGGTGGGGAGGGGGAGGGATTTACACTGTAGATGCTTAGGCACACATTTTACACAGCAATACCTATAAAAAAAACAAAAAAAAAACTGTAGAATCCCTTGAAATGATTCCCAACTCTAAACTTAGAATAACTCAAAAATTAACACGTCAAATGTAGAAGCTAGTGAATATAAGAACAATATTCCAGAGTAAGGCTATTTGCCCCTTCGAGCCTGGTCAGCCATTCAGCATCGCCATGGCTGATTTCCTTCAATCGTACTTTCCCACATCTCCCCATATTCCTTATGACGCAAGGCCAATCGATCCCCATCTCAATAATGGTCAGTGACTGAACATCTGCAGCCCTCTGCGGTAGAGAATTCCAAAGAGTCACAAGCCTGCAATTGGAGAAATTGCACAGTCCAAAATGGCCAACCCCTTATTCCGAGATTGTGATCCCCCCCATGTTCTAGATTCATGGAACTGCGCTGATTGTCTATCCTGTTAAACCCTTCAAGCATTTTATGTTTCAATTAGATCACCTCTCATTCTTCTAAACTCAGGAACCAATCTAGTGAACCTTCATTAAACTCCCTCCAAAGCAAGTATATCACACCTTAGGTAAACAAATCAATTGCTCCAGGAGTGCTCTTACTGTAGCTTTATTTTTAGGGCTGATCTGTTCTTAAAACCTAGTCAGGTTTTGAGTTTAGCATTTAATTAAAATTTTAATGCTAACATGTACTTTCTTCCACAATGTTGGGCAGGGATAAACAAGTTGCTTGCTCGTGGCAGCTACACAGTTAATCAGGCGGCTAGTTCCAACTGGTTACACTGTCAGTAGGGCTCAATTCAGTGGTTTTGCAAATGCATCAAGGGGCCGGGGGGGGGGGGGGGGGGGGGGGGGGGGCAGCTTGGTAAATGTTACGGTTTCCCTCCTTCTAAGGTAGGGCAGGGACTAGGTAAATACAAATACTGTATTACCATTATAGCTTAACTAAACTGCTTGACATAATTACAAATGATCCCGAATAAATATTTGAATAAAATAAATCTAGTCTGCGAAACAGAAGAGCAGTTTTGCATCTGGACCGCAGAGATGGGACAGGTACACTGAGGGATAGAGAGAATAGTTCCACAGGTAACACCAGATGGATGGCAGAATTGTTAAATAATTATTTTACTTCAGTGCTTACCAGGGAGATAGAACAAGTGGACTTGACACTAGGGATCGGTGCTGGGACCCCAGCTATTCAGACCCCAGAGGGGAGTGTGCAGCGGGACCTGGGTGTCCTTGTGCACCAGTCGCTGAAGGTAAGTATGCAGGTGCAGCAGGCGGTAAAGAAGGCTAATGGTATGTTGGCCTTCATTGCAAGAGGTTTCGAGTATAGAAACAGGGATGTGTTGCTGCAATTGTACAGGGCCCTGGTGAGGCCACACCTGGAGTATTGTGTGCAGTTTTGGTCTCCTTCTCTGAGGAAGGATGTCCTTGCTCTCGAGGAAGTGCAGTGAAGGTTTACCAGACTGACTCCAGGGATGGCGGGACTGTCATATGAGGGGAGATTCGCTGGAGTTCAGCAGAATGAGGGGGGGATCTCATAGCGACTTATAAAATTAACGGGACGAGACAGGGTAGATGCAGGAAAGATGTTACCAATAATGGGTGTGTCCAGAACCAGCGGTCACAGTCTGAGGATTGAGGGTAAACCATTTTGCACAGATAGAAGGAGACATTTCTTCACCCAAAGAGTGGTGAGCCTGTGGAATTCATTACCACAATGTGGAGATGCCGGCGTTGGACTGGGGTGAGCACAGTAAGAAGTCTTACAACACCAGGTTAAAGTCCAACAGGTTTGTTTCAAACACTAGCTTTCAGAGCACTGCTCCTTCCTCAGGTGAATGAAGAAGTAGGTTCCACAAACATATATATACAGACAAAGTCAAAGATGCAAGACGATACTTTGAATGCGAGTCTTTGCAAGTATTTAAGTCTTTACAACGGAGCAACTGGAGAGAGGGATAATCACAGGTTAAAGAGGTGTGAATTGTCTCAAGCCAGGACATTTGGTAGGATTTTGCAAGCCCAGGCCAGATGGTGGGGGGTGAATGGAATGTGACATGAATCTAAGGTCCCGGTTCAGGCCATACTCATGTGTGTGGAACTTGGCTACAAGTTTCTGCTCGGCGATTCTGCGTTGTCGCGCGTCCTGAAGGCCGCCTTGGAGAACGCTTACTCGGAGATCAGAGGCTGAATGCCCTTGACTGCTGAAGTGTTCCCCGACTGGAAGGGAACATTCCTGCCTGCCGATTGTCGCCCGATGTCCGTTTATCCGTTGTTGCAGCGTCTGCATGGTATCGCCAATCTACCACACTTCGGGACATCCTTTCCTGCATCGTATTATGTAGACAACGTTGGCCGAGTCGCACAAGTTATGTACCGCATACCTGGTGGGTGGTGTTTCCACGTGTAATGGTGGAACCCATGTCAATGAACTGGCAAGTCTTGCAGAGATTGCCATGGCAGGGTTGTGTGGTGTTGTGGTCGCTGTTCTGAAGGCTGGGTAGTTTGCTGCAAACGATGGTTTGTTTGAAGTTGCGCGGTTGGGGACGGTCACCTTAGCACTTCGCTTTACCGCAAGCCCACTGATAACCTCACGATACTCCACTTCTCCAGATTCCACTCTAGAATCATAGAATTTACAGTGCAGCAGGAGGCCACTCGGCCCATCGAGTCTGCACCGGCCCTTGGAAGAGCACCCCACTCAAGCACTCACCTCCTCCATCCCATCCTTAACCCAGTAACCCCAATTAACCTTATTTTGGACACTAATGGCAATTTAGCATGGCCAATCCACCTAACTTGCACATCTTTGTACTGTGGAAGGAAACCGGAGCACCCGAGGAAACCCCGCACACACGGGGAGAACGTGCAGACTCCACACAGACAGTGACCCAAGCCGGGAATCGATCGTGGGACCCTGGAGCTGTGAAGCAACTGTGCTAACCACTATGCTACCGTGCTACTCTAAACACATTAAAGACATCATCCCCTATGGACAAGCCCTCCGTATACACAGCATCTGCTCAGACAAGGAGGAGCGCAAGACATCTACAAACACTGAAAGATGCCCTAATACGAAAGGGATATGGCGCTCGACTCATCGATCGACAGTTCCAACGCGCCTCAGCAAAAAACTGCACCAACCTCCTCAGAAGGCAAACATGGGACACAACCGACAGAGTACCCTTCGTCGTCCAGTACTTCCCCGGAGCGGAGAAACTACGGCATCTTCTTTGCAGCCTTCAACATGTCATCGATGAAGACAAACATCTTGCCAAGGTCATCCCCACACCTCCACCACTTGCCTTCAAACAATTGTGCAATCTCAAACAAACCATTGTTTGCAGCAAACTACCCAGCCTTCAGAATAGCGACCACAACACCACACAACCTTGCCATGGCAATCTCTGTAAGACATGCCAGTTCATTGACATGGGTACCACCATTGCGCGTGAGAACACTACCCACCAGGTACGCGGTACATACTCGTGTGACTCGGCCAACGTTATCTACCTCATACGCTGCAGGAAAGGATGTCCCGAAGCGTGGTACCTTGGCGACACCATGCAGATGCTGTGACAATGGATGAACAGACATCGCGCGACAATCGCCAGGCAGGAATGTTCCCTTCCAGTCGGGGAACACATCAGTAGTCAAGGGCATTCAGCCTCTGATCTCCGGGTAAGCATTCTCCAAGGCGGTCTTCAGGACGCACAACAACGCAGAATCGCCGAGCAGAAACATACAGCTAAAGTTCCGCACACGAGTACGGCCTCAACCACGACCTTGGATTCATGTTGCATTATATTCACCCCCACCATCTGGCCTGGGCTTGCAAAATCCTACCAACTGTCCTGGCTTGAGACAATTCACACCTCTTTAACCTGTGATTATCCCTCTCTCCATTTGCTCCGTTTGGACCTGTAAAGAATTAATTACCTGCAAAGACTCGCATTCAATGTATCGTCTTGCATCTTTGACTTTGCCTATATGTATAGGTATATATATATGTTTCTGGAACCTACCTCTTCATTCACCTGAGGAAGGAACAGTGCTCCGAAAGCTAGTGATTCCAAACAAACCTGTTCCACTTCAACCTGGTGTTGTAAGACTTCATTATCACAGGAAGTAGTTGATGCTAAAACATTGAATATATTCAAGAGGCGGCTGGATACAGTATAGCACTTGGGGAGAATGGGATCAAAGGCTATGGGGAGAAAGCAGGATTAGGCTATTGAGTTGGGTGATCAGCCAAGATCGCGATGAAGGGTGGAGCAGGCTCGAAGGGCCAAAAGGCCTCCTCCTGCTCCTATCCTCTATGTATCTATGTATGAATGAGGAGATGAGCAATGAGATAAGTATATTCAAAATAAAAAAAGGGATATATTGAATTCATGAAACAAACATAAATAGGATCAAGCTTCTAGTCCAGATAGATTGCACCCGCGTATTTTAGAAGAATCTAGGGAAGAAATAGAAATGGTATTGCTACTTGTATTTAATTTTGTTAGAAAATGTGTCGTGCCAGAGGAGTGGTACATAGTTAATAATGTAATTCCGAAAGTTAAGAGGAGGAACAAATATTTCCCAGGAATTATAGATCAATCTGCTTAACATTGGTGGTAGGAAAAATAATGGAATCCTTAATAAAGGAGAGAACAGAAGGATATCCAGAAATGAGAAACACAATAATGAATAGTCAGCATTAATTTCAAATGGGGAAATCCTGCTCGTCCAAATCTTAATCAATTAATCAAAGAGGTAACAAGACAGTAGACAAGGGTAACACAGCAGATGTAATGTATTTGGATTTTGAAAAGACTAATAAGAGAATGCAGAGTCAGTGGAAGAACGGATTTCTAGTTAGGTTCAGGAGAGAAAGAAAGCAAAGGGTAATTATTCAAAGCGGCAGAAGGTGGGAAGCGGTGTTCCACATGGATCAGTGCGGGAATCACTGCAGTTCAGTTTACAAACAATTTGGACGTGGGAATCAAAAACACAATTTCAAAATTTGCAGATGATACCACATTGGGCTGATAGCCAATCGGAATGAATTACAGGAAGACATGAATAAACTTGCAAAACGGGCAAATACATCTCAAAACAGATAAAAGTGAGGCAAAATAATTCAGTTCAGACATGTAAAGAGTCACATGACTTGGAAGGCACATGCCTGGGTGAGGTAGAGGAACAAGGGATCTCAGAGTACAAAGACATCAATCATTAAAAGTTGTGCCATAGGTTGGCAAGTGCATAAAAAAAACAATCCAAGCATCAGGGTCTGTTTCTAGAGAGACAGAATTATAAAATAAAAAAAGTTATGCTGAACCTAGACTGAACCTTGGTTAGGCCACATGCAGCTCTGATCACCATATCATATACAGAATAAATCATAGAGGCACTGGAGAGGATGCAGACAAGATTTACGAGGATGATATTTGAAATGTGTGGGCACAGAAAGGGTCGACAGTCCAGTTTGCTTCTCCCCTGACTAAAGACTGAGGGATGACTTAACAGAGATCTTTAAAATGATGACAAAGTTTGATGTGCGTAATGTGGATACGAAAGGAGAAAGGGGAAAGAGCACAACCAGAGGCAGTCAATATAAAAGATAGTCAATAAGAAATCCAGCAGGGAATTCAAGAGAAGCGTCTTTACCCAGAGAGTGGGGGTATTGTGGAACTCGCTATCACAGGGAGTGGCTGCACGAGGAGGGAAACTCGATAGGCACAGGAAAGAGAAGGGACAAAAGAGTGACGATGATAGATTTAGATGTGGAAAGGTGGGAGGAGGCTCAAATGAAACATAAGCGCTAGCATGGATGAGTTGGGCTGAATGGCCTGTTCCTGTCACCGTATGTAACTATAGTGCGACTTCCTTCACTCTTACACCCTAATCCCTTTGCAATAAAGGCCAACATTCCATTTGAGTGGCACAGTGGCTAGCACTGCTGCTTCACGGCACTGAGGACCCGGGCTCGATCCCAGCCTTGGTTACTGTCCTTGTGGAGTTTGCACATTCTCCCCGTGTTTGCGTGGGCTTCGCCCCCACAATCCAAAGGTGTGCAGAGGTGAGTGGATTGGCTACTAATTGGCTAAATTGCCCCTTAATTGGAAAAAAGATTTGGATACTCTAAACGTATTAAAGAAACATCCTGTTTCTTTTCCTAGCTGCTTGCTGTACCTACATTTCAACTTTGTATAAAGAAATCTGGGCCCCCCTGAGGGGATGGGAATCAACATTTCCAAGTCCCTCACGTTTAATTTTTTTCTGCTTTTGTAGTTATGCTTCTTTGCGGCTAACGTCACACACACTGATTCCCACCTGTCATGTTCATGCCCACTCATTTAACCTGCTGGTTTATCCTTGGCAACCTGTATTCTCATCACAGTTTATACCCCTTAACTGTGTATCATCAGCAAGTTACAAATCACTCCCTTTATTTATCATTAATATAGATTGTAAATAGCTGGAGCCCAAGTACTAAATCCTTGCAGCCACTCCACCACCTTCCAAGTTACAACCTGGTTACCCATAAATGTCCTGTTTATTCTACACTCTGTCTTTGGTCCACAATCCTCACTCCATGTTGTATGTTACCCCGAATCTCAAATCAGATCCCTAATTTTGTGTAATAATCTCATGTGACACTGTTTCAATTTTGAAACTCGAAACACATCACATCGCTCATTTGCCCCTGTATCTATCCTATTAGTTGCACCCTTAAAAACTCTCAACAGGCTTCTCAAACCCAAGAAGTGTTAGCCAGCCCCTACCTATCACTTGTGACTCTGGTCAATCAACTGCATTTAATGAAGCGGAGTATGATATTAAGCATTAGATCAAAACTAACCAATTATGCTGCTGGTTCCACTGTTGGGACGCTGTTGACCAGCATCCACTGGGTTCTTCAGTAACATTCAGCATGAACCTCGGTTCAGTCAGCTGAGGGAGAGAAAAAAAATCAGAGTCAATAGTTGGCACATTTACAGAACAGAAAATTTAATGCCACACTCTTTACGTTATTAATCAGAGTGTTGCATGGGAAAAGGACAAAGACCAGGTTCAACGGCTAGACTGTGCTGGTAACTCGTCTTGGCAAGTCTAATGATGGCAGCACCTCGGGCTGGGGAAAGCAGCCTCGATTCCTGTTTCTGGCTCATGTTATCTCTTCACCACTCTTGGCTGAACAAACTCTAGGTGGCATGGAGAGAGCGGCCTCCACAGCCCTGGTCAGTGGGAGACTGGTTCATACTCAGTTCCAACGCTCTCCTGCTACCAGCTGCTCAGCAGAGATCCGCCCCATCCCGCCTCCCCGCCATCCCAAATCAAGTGGATCCCCCTGCCTTCCCAAAGAAGCAGGCCCACCATGAAACTGCATGGATTCTGTGGAATCGGATAGATCACACAGCAGATGTTGAAAATACAAGTGTACGGACTTCAGGTTTACATTCGCCAATCAACATTTGGGCCCTGTATTGGGCCCTGCCCTTGCTTTGAAAATTGTTTTTTTCCAATTAAGGGGCAATTTAGTGTGGCCCTAGTTCTCGTTTCCCCCACAAGTGGATACATCCTCACGGTACCAACTGCATCAAGTCCCCTCAGGATCTAGATAGTTTCAAGAAGATCACCGCTCATTCTTCAATGGATAAAACCCAACCAGTCCAACCTGTCTTCGCAAGATAAGCCCCTCATCACAGGAATGAGTTGAGTAAACCTTCTCAGAATGGCTGAACTGCTTATTTGTACAAGTTTGTGTGTAAGTCAAAGATTTAGTAGACATGGCTCCTGTCCAACGGATGGAAAGTATGAGATATCGAGGCGGATAAAACGTCACCATGCTGGTTTGGAGGGTGAGCTGTGAGGAGGACGTGGAGATGCGAGAGTGTGATTTGGACATGTTGAGTGAATGGGAAAGCGCATGGCAGATGCAGTATAATTTGAATAAATGAGGTTATCCCCTTTGGTAACAAAAGCAGGAAGGCTGGTTATCTGAACAGCTATAGGCTGAGGGAGAGGAATGTGCAATGAGATCAGGGAGTCCTCGTACACCAGTCACTGGAGGTAAGCATGCAGGTGCAGCAGTGAAGAAGGCTAATGGTATGTTGGCTTTCATAGCAAAAGGATTCCAGCACAGGAGCAGGGATGTCTTGCTGCAATTTTACAGGGCCTTGGTGAGGTCACACCTGAAACAACGTGTGCAGTTTTGGTTTCCTTATCTGAGGAAGGATGTTCTTGCTATGGAGGGAGTACAGCGAAGGTTTACCAGGCTGATTCCTGGGATGGCAGGACTGACGTACGGGGAGAGATTGAATCGGTTAGGATCATATTCATTGGAGTTTAGAAGAATGAGGAGGGATCCGGGGCAGATGTAGGAAGGATATTCCCGATTGTCAGGGAGTGCAGGACCAGGAGTCTCAGTCTGAGGATACTGGGTAGACCATTTAGGACAGAGATGAGGAGAAATATCTTCACCCAGAGAGTGGTGAGCCTGTGGAATTTGTTACCGCAGGAAGCAGTTGAGGTCAAAACATTGTATGTTTTCAAGAAAGAGTTGAATATAGCAGTTAGGGTGAAGGGGATCAAAGGATATGGGGAGGGGGGGGAAGGCGGCATCAGGCTGGAAGGGCCGAATGTGCGCCTTCGGCTCTTATTTTCAAAGAGTTTACAAAGCAGAAGGAGGCCATTTGGCCCATCGAGTCTGCACCGGCCCTTGGAAAGAGCACCCCATCCAAGGCCATACTTCCCTGTAAACCAGTAACCCCACCTAAATCTTTTGGACACTAAGGGCAATTTATCATGGCCAATCCACCTAACCTGCATATCTTTGGACTGTGGGAGGAAACCGGAGCACCCGGAGGAAACTCACGCAGACAAGGGGAGAAAGTGCAAATTCTGCACAGACAGTGACCCAAGCCGGGAATCGAACCTGGGACCCTGGAGCTGTGAAGCAACTGTGCTAACTGCTGTGCTACCGTGCCACCCATATTCTGCATTCTCTACAGACAGGATTGAATGCTGTGAAGGTGCATTGCCTACATGGTGCGAGGGTAAGCGGCATTTAGAAATGGTTGGAATAATAGAATCTGATAGGGAGGGGGGAGGATCCAGTTTGGTGGTCCATGTCTGAACCAACTACTTAAAAAAAAAAATATTCATTCATGGGACATGGATGTTGCTGGCAGAGCATATAGTTATTGCCCATTCCCATTTGCCCCAGAGAAAGCAGTAGTGAGCTGCAGTCCACGTGGTGTACATACACCCACAGTTCTGTTCCAGGACTGTGACCCAAGGTTGGCAATATAGTCCCATGGTAGGATAGTGAGACTTGGCGGGCACCTTGCAGGTGGCAGCATTTCCACAGGGCTCCATTTGTCCTAGGTGGCAGGGATCCTTGGCTATGGGAGGTGCTGCCGAAGGAGCCTCGGTGAGTTGCTGCAGCACATCATGTAGGTAGATGGTACACACACAGCTGTTCCCGAGCACGGGCAGTGGAGTGAGCAAATGGTGAAAGTGGTGGATGGGCACCAATCAGACGGGCTGCTCTTTCCTGGATAGTGTCCAGCTCAAGCATTATTGGAACCTGCAGTATTAATGTAGCTGGTTTAGTTACATTTCTGGTCAGGATTATTACCCAAGTCAGGGCAGCACGGTGGCACAGTGGGTTAGCCCTGCTGCCTCATGGCGCCGAGGTCCCAGGTTCTATCCTGGCTCTGGGTCACTGTTCGTGTGGAGTTTGCATATTCTCCCCGTGTTTGTGTGGGTTTCGCCCCCACAACACAAAGATGTGCTGGTTAGGTGGATTGGCCACGCTAAATTGCCCCTTAATTGGAAAAAATTAATTGGGTACTCGAAATTTATTTTTTAAAAAGGGATTATTACCCAAGTCATGTGAAAACTGGTACAGCAATAAACAGATGAGGACATCAAGTACATGGCTAAAGCAGTGATGGGAAGGAAGCGTTATATTTCACAAAAGTCTGGCTCACGGTGATGTGGCATTGGGATGGCTGCACCTGAACTAGGCTGGGGCCAAATTCCTTGCGGCCAACAAAGTTAAGGAATATCGAGTTTAAACTAATAACATTGGGGGGGGGGGGGGGGGTTGTGTTACCTTTAGGCACACGAGGGAGGCAATGGGAAACCACCACATCCTTTTCCCTTGCCTTAATGCTCATTGAAATTGGAAATTGATGGGCGGCACAGTGACGTAGTGGTTAGCACTACTGCCTCATGGTGCCGAGGACTCGGATTCAATCCCGGCCCTGGGTCACTGTCCGTGTGGAGTTTGTACATTCACCCCTTATCTCACCACAAGCAGCAGAAAACTTAAAAGTGTTAAACAATTCAACATACTCGCTCCAGACATCCCTGCCACTGAGCCAAGAACAAAGTCACACACACACACCTCTTAAATCACGACTCTAATGTCATAAAGTAAAATGAAGTCGCCATAGTTCCAGATGACCATCGGCTGCTTCTCCCTTTGATGGGGAGAGCCGACTGGTGGTGATTTAACCTGAGGATCACCACACCTCAGGCGAGGGGCAAGGTTGAGAAGGCGATGCCTTCATGAATAATCTCAGCCGGTACAGGAATTGAACCCCTGCTGTTAGCCTCGCTCTGCATCTACAAACCAGCTGTTCAGCCAACTAAACTAAACCGTGTTATATAACTATGACAAAGGTAAACAAAGAACAAAAGCTAGTACAGCACAGGACCAGGCCCTTCAACCCTCCAGGCCTGAGCCGACCATGCTGCCCATCTAACCTACAACCTTCTACACTTCCGCGGTCCGTATCCCTCTATTTTCATATCATTCATGTATTTGTCAAGACGCCCCTAAAATGTCACTATCGTCCCTGCTTCCACCACCTCCTCCGGCAGCGAGTTCCAGGCATCCACTACATTCTGTAAAAAACCTCCCTCGCATATCTCCTCTAAATTTTTCCCCTCGCACCTTAAACTTATGTCCCCTAATAATTGACCCTTCCACCCTGGGAAAGAGCTTCTGACTATCCATTGTGTCCATACCCCTCATAATTTTGTAGACTTCTATCTGGTCAACCTCCGTCGTTCCAGTGAGAACAAACCGAGTTTATCCAACCTCTCCTCATAGCAAATGCCCTCCATACTAGGCAACATCCTGGTAAATTTCATTTTACCGTCTCCAAAGCCTCCACATCCTTCCGGTAATGTGGCGACTAGAATTGAACACTATATTCCAAGTGCGGCCGAACTAAAGTACCTTCCTTCCTCATCCTTCTTGACCTGTCTGCAGCCTCTGACCCAGTTTGACCGCCCCATCCTCCCCCAGCACCTCTCCACTGTTGTCCAGCTGGGTGGGGCTGCTCTCCCCTGGTTCCATTCTGAACCATCCAATCACAGCCAGAGAATCACCTGCGATGGATTCTCTTCCTGCTCCCTCACTGCTATCCTTGGCCCCTCCCATTTCTCATCTACATGCTGCCCCTCAGTCACATCATCCAAAACACATTAGTTTTTTCACATGTAGGCTGCTGACACTCAGTTTTATGTGACTGCTACCTCTCAATTCCTTCACCGTCTCGGAATGATCAGACTGATGTTCCTACACCCAGAATTTGATGAACAGAAATTTCCACCATTATTAACATGTGGAAGGCCAAAGGTCATTGCCACTCCACCCCAAAGCTACTGACTCCATCCTTCTAAGGCCAAACCAGAATAACGCAACCACAGTGCCATGTCTGATCCACATTTCCATGCCAACACTAAAACCACCTAATTCTACTTCTGTAGCATTTCCCCACTCCAAATCCATCTCCGCTCATCTGCTGCTGAAAGCCTCATATGTGCCTTTATTATGATGAATATAGGAATTTCAGATGTATTGTGTAGCTGGTGCAGTAAGGGTTAAAAGCCTGGGGTTAGTGTGTGTCTTGACAGTTTTTTAAAATCCTGGCTTGAAAGACAGCCAGGCTTTGTGGCTACAGAGGTGCAATTAAAGCATCATAAAAGATCATAATGCATTCCAACCATGTATAGCATTTACCGCAATAGGACTGATGTGATGTTATTTATAGAAAGAAGGCTCTCTGGACAGTAGATAATTAGAGACATTGTTTTTAGCCTGAGTCAGATGGTCATAATCCAATTAGTGGGATAGAGATGATGCAGTTAATGGGAGGAGCCAGTGGCTGAAACAATCAGGTGCTGAGTTCAGTTCAGGTCCATCTGTGAACAGACCACCAACTTCTGGAAAAAACAGTTTTGTTAAAGATTCAACTGAACAAAACAGGAGCTTTTTGCCAAATGCTGGGAAATTAAACAGTAGTTGGGCACAGGCAAGAATAAGCAAACTGGTTCTTGAAGGATCTCGCTCTCTCTCAAAGCAGTTTACCCAAGACATCGCTGTGCAGCAAGTAATCCTGGGTTTGCTAACTGTATTTAAAAGTGGAGGTTGACCCAAGGTGGGTTTTGCTTGATTGGAGATAAAAAGATATCTGTTAACGGTTAAACTATTTCCTGTTGTTGTTTCGCATTAACTGGTAACTGTAAGCTATTTTCTTTATGATGTTAAAGTTAGGTCAGTACTGTGTTAGTAATAAAGTTTGTTTTAATATACCATATCCCTATTTCTCCGTGTAATCACTCCTGGAGTGAGCTATCCTTTCCTCACAGTCTTACAAAATTAAAATAAAATATTGGGGTTTCTGTCTTATTGTGGGCAGCAGGGTAGCATGGTGGTTAGCATAAATGCTTCACAGCTCCAGGGTCCCAGGTTCAGTTCCCGGCTGGGCCACTGTCTGTGTGGAGTCTGCACGTCCTCCCCGTGTGTGCGTGGGTTTCCTCCGGGTGCTCCGGTTTCCTCCCACAGTCCAAAGATGTGTGGGTTAGGTAGATTGGCCATGCTAAATTGCCCGTAGTGTCCTAAAAAGTAAGGTTAAGGTTGGGTTACGGGTACAGGGTGGATACGTGGGTTTGAGTAGGGTGATCATTGCTCGGCACATCGAGGGCCGAAGGGCCTGTTCTGTGCTGTACTGTTCTATGTTCTGTCCGGTATCCTAGCAACTGTTGGGGTTTGGTCCAGGATTGTAATAATTATCTCTCAACTGGACTGCAGCATTCAAAGGCACTTTCCACATACTACCCTCCACAAATTTGAGGCTAACTAAAACTTTTCGGTCATGTCGAACTCATACCAGGTCCCATTTGATTGCCCGTGTGCACGTTGGCCTATATTGGCTCCCAGTCAAGCAACAGCTCGATTCTCATTCTGGTCTCTGCTTCATTCGGGTCTCTCCCTATCCCCGCTACCTCCTCTAGTCCTAGAACCCTCCGAGATCCTCAAGCTCATCTTAGTGAACTCGAACATCGCTGCCTTTAATTGCTCTTTCTTTAGTGACTGCGCCTTCAGCTGCTTGGAGGCTACATTCGCGAATTACTGCCCCATGCCTCTGTGCCATACTTTCTGCCTTTAATACACCCCTTTAGACCTACCCATTTGACCAGACTTTTGGTCATCTCACCTCAGATCTCTTTTAGTGCCTCAGTATCTAATTCACCCTGTGGTACTCTAAAATGTCTTAAGATGTTTTATTAAAGATGCTATATAAATAAAGCTTATGAACATAGGAACAGGAGTAGGCCATTCAGCCAGTTGAGCCTGCTCCGTCAATTGATACGGTCATGACTGGTCAGATACTTCAATTACTTTGACCCACACTATCACCATAACCCTTTACATTATAGTTAATCAGAAATCTCTCAATCTCTGTTTTAAACATACTAAATGGCTGAGCTTCCACAAACCTCTGAGGTAGAGAATTCAAAGATTTACAACCTCCAATGTAAAGAAATGGCTCCTCATCTTGGTCCGAAGTGGCTTCTTTCTTATTTTGAGACTGTGCTCCCTGGTTTTAGACTCCCCAACCATGGGAGCCATTTTATCTGCATCTACCTTGCCCATTCCTTTAAGTATTTTGTAGGTTTCAATGAGATCACCTCTCATTCTTCAAAACTCTAGAGAGTACAGGCCCAGTTTTCCCAATCTCTCTTCATAAGACAGTCCCGCCATCCCTGAAAGAAATCTGCCGAACCTTCGTTGCACTCCCTCTCTGGCAATGATATCCTTTGAGGTCACGGAACCAAAACTGCACACAGTTGTTGGTGGATGCTCTGTTCCCGCTCTTTCTCCTTCCCCAGGTTACACAGGATGCTTCATTCTGTCCCTCGCAGGGGAGTTGGGTGAAAGTGTGTGTGAGTGTGTGTGAGAGAGAGGGGGGGGGGGGGGGGGGACAGTAACATAGGGAGAACACATACAGCATAATCCAAAGAGGAAACATCACACTGGAAACCAGACTGATCCACAAACCTGGCCATGTCCCCCAGAGTCAATCAATGACAACTGAGTTTCCATTAATGAGTTTGAGGAGGTTGCAAATAGCCAGCCAGTTCTTTTGGGTGCAAGGTATGTTTTCAAAAGCTTCGAGTACAATTGTGTTTTAATTTAACTGACTACTATGCTCACTCAATTCACCGTTTTATAAAGTCACCTTCAGTAATTTAAAAATTGGGTTACTCGCAGGTAGTAGGTGAAAGTTGTAGATGAAGGGAGACAAAATCTATTTTCAGCTGCATTAATCAAACTGCACCTATTGATGGGAATTTTTACACTGTTTACAGTCCTCGTTTTGAAGATAATTGTTCATTAGTGAATGACTTGACTGTAGTCCCTTACCATTCAGACCTGCCGAAGGTCATGGGCTCCATTCCTCGAGGGAATTAATGAGGAAATCCAGCAGCCTTGATTTAAATTCAATAACTTGTCCTGGTGGGATTTGAACTCACAATCCCGAGTTTGCTCATCCAGTACATCAGTGTGCACGTATTCCTAAAACTGCTGGTTCTAAGATCTTGCTGCTGAGATTTGGGATTTACGGAATCGCAAGGCACTGAAGAAGCCATTCCACCAGCTCTTTGAAAGACTATCCATTGCTCCCACACCTCCGCTCCCCCCACATAAGGGTATTTATCCAGTACCCTTATGAAAATTATTACTGGATGAGAAGTCCCGACACCAGCTAAGCTAAATAACAGAGGGGTGGGGGAGATTTAGAAAGTTAAAGAGAAAGAATAAGGCATAAATGCAGGCTAGTGATGCAGGGAAGGTTAACCAGAGTGTGACAGAAGGGTCAGTGTATGAACTTAGAGAGTGCAGCAGTACATAATGTCAGAGTGCGGAAGGACAATAAAAAGTCAGAATTAAAA
Organism: Scyliorhinus canicula; assembly: GCF_902713615.1. NCBI lineage: Eukaryota > Metazoa > Chordata > Chondrichthyes > Carcharhiniformes > Scyliorhinidae > Scyliorhinus > Scyliorhinus canicula. The sequence continues at coordinate 75,541,501 of NC_052146.1, read as the reverse complement.
GTCTCAGTAGCTGAATGCATGCATTCCTAACAAACCGTATGCACTAATAGTAAAAATAAACAGGAATGATCGAATAGCCATTACAGAATCATGGTTCCAAGCTGGGAGCTTATGATTCAAGGGATTCAAGGAAACACTTCAAAAGAACAGGAAGAAAGGAAACAATGGTGGGGTTGTGAATAGTTCAGTATTGAGAGATGAACTTGGTTCAGAAGAGCAAGTTGTAAAATTAGTTTGGGTGAAGATAAGAAATAGCAAAGGAAAGAAGTCACTGGTGGGAGTAGTTTGCAGCCTCCCTAACAGCAACTACACTGTACGGATGGAGTATATTGGAAGAAACAGATGGAGGCTGGCAAGAAAGGTACTGCAATAATTATGGGTGATTTTTATCTTTAAAGAGATTGGAAGAATCAAATTGGTAACGGTAGCCTGGAACGATAGTCAATTCAGGAAGTGCTTATGGGACAATTTCTTAAAGCAATATGTTCTCAAATCAACCAGGGAAAAGACCTGTAATGAGACAGGATTAATTATTGACCTCATAGTAAAGATGTCTCCAGGCAACAGCGATCATAATCTGACAGAACTTCACATTCAGTTTGAGGGTGAGAAACTTGGGTCTAAGACGGGGTGGCACGGTGGCTAGATCTGCTTCCTCAAAGTGTCAGGGACCCTGATTCAATTCTGGCCTTGGGTGACACTCTATGTGGAGTTTGCAATTTCTCACCGTGTCTGCGTGGGTTCCCTCTGGGTGCTGTGGTTTCCTCTCAGTCCAAAGATTATTTTTAAAAAATTTATAGAGTACCCAATTCATTTTTTCCAATTAAGGGGCAATTTAGCATGGCTAATCCACCTAGCCTGCACTTCTTTTGGGTTGCGGGTGCGAAACCCATGTAAACACGGGAAAGTGTGCAAACTCCACACGGACAGTGACCCAGAGCCGGGATCGAACCTGGGACCGCGGCGCTGTGAGGCAGCAGGGCTAACCCACTGTGCCACCCTGCTGCCCTCCATCACAGTCCAAAGATGTGCAGGTTAGGGGGGGGAGGGGGGTATGAAAACAGAGTTGGCTAAAGAGAACTGGGAAAACAGTTTAAAAGGTAAGACAGTTGTGAAGTCGTGGCAGACATTTAAGGTGATATTTCTAACACTCAAAGATATATTCCATTGAGGAAAAAAAGACTAAGAAGGGTGCACCACCTGTGGCTAACAAAGGAAGTTGAGGAAAGTATCAAATTGAAAGAAAATGCATATAATACTGTGAAGATTAGTGGTAGGTCAGAAGAATGGGCAGCACGGTAGCATGGTGGTTAGCATAAATGCTTCACAGCTCCAGGGTCCCAGGTTCAGTTCCCGGCTGGGCCACTGTCTGTGTGGAGTCTGCACGTCCTCCCCGTGTGTGCGTGGGTTTCCTCCGGGTGCTCCGGTTTCCTCCCACAATCCAAAGATGTGTGGGTTAGGTAGATTGGCCATGCTAAATTGCCCGTAGTGTCCTAAAAAGTAAGGTTAAGGTTGGGTTACGGGTACAGGGTGGATACGTGGGTTTGAGTAGGGTGATCATTGCTCGGCACATCGAGGGCCGAAGGGCCTGTTCTGTGCTGTACTGTTCTATGTTCTGTCCGGTATCCTAGCAACTGTTGGGGTTTGGTCCAGGATTGTAATAATTATCTCTCAACTGGACTGCAGCATTCAAAGGCACTTTCCACATACTACCCTCCACAAATTTGAGGCTAACTAAAACTTTTCGGTCATGTCGAACTCATACCAGGTCCCATTTGATTGCCCGTGTGCACGTTGGCCTATATTGGCTCCCAGTCAGGTTACTGGTATAGGGTGGATACGTTGGCTTCAGTAGGGTGATCATTGCTCGGCACAACATCGAGGGCCGAAGGGCCTGTTCTGTGCTGTACTGTTTTATGTTCTATGTTCTAATGGGGAAATTGAAAAACCAGCAAAGAATTACTAAAAATGGGAGAAATTAAGAGTACGAGACAAAGCTAGCTAGAAATATAAATAAAATTAAGGGATTAGCTAAAGTAAGCATTCGTGCCTCAAGAGGGTGAGACAGTGGAACTAATTAATGGGAAACAAGGAAATGGCAGAAGCTTTGACCAAATATTTATTCGTCTTCGCTGTGGAAGACACAAAAAGCACCCCAAAAATAGTTCAAAATCAAGAGGTGGGGCGGCACGGTGGCAAGCACTGCTGCCTCATGGGGCTGAGGACCCGTGCTCGATCCCGGCCCCGGGTCACTGTCCGCGTGGAGTTTGCACATTCTCCCCATGCACGTTTACGGGGAGACAGTGGCGTAGTGGTATTGTCACTGGACTAGTTAACCAGAGACCCAGAGTAATCCTCTGGGGACCCAGGTTCAAATCCCGCCACTGCAGATGGTGAAATTTGAATTCAATAAAAGTCTGGAATTAAAAGGCTAATGATGACCATGGAACCATTGCCAATTGTCGTAAAAACCCACCTGGTTCATTAATGTCCTTGAGGGAAGGAAATCTTCCGTCCTTACCTTGTCTGGCCTACATGTGACTCCAGACCCACATCGATGTGGTTGACTCTTAACTGCCTCAAGGGCAATTACGGATGGGCAATAAATGCTGGCACAGCCTGCGACTCCTGCGTCCCATGAACGAATAAAAAAAATTGAAAATCCAAATACAGAATTCTCCATTTTTGGGACTATGTCCCCACGCCGTCGTAAAAACTGTGGCCTTTCATGACAGAAAAACTGGCATGAAGATACTGGCCACATATTCAAAGCCCTGCAGAGCGCTAGCAGGGACCTGACGTGCATCGAGCAGCTTTTGCTGCAGATTCGGGCCCCGCACTTCCGGATCAGAGGCCATGCATGCGCACGGCGGCAGCCTCCAGCGGCTGTGCTGTGCTCCATGGTTCCCCTTTCTCCATCCATTCATTGCAGAATTTACAGGTGCAGAAGGAGGCCATTCAGCCCATCGGGTCTGCACCAGCGCTTGGAAAGAACACCCTACCCAAGCCCACACCTCCATCCCATTCCCACAACCCAGCAACCCCACCCTACCTTTTTGAACACGAAGGGCAATTTAGCATGGCCAATCCACCTAACCAGCACATCTTTAGACTGTGGGAGGAAAGTGGAGCACCCAGAGGAAACAGACAGTGACCCAAGCCGGGAATCGAATCTGGGACCCTGGAGCTGCGAAGCAACTGTGCTAACCACTATGCTACCGTGCTGCACATATGCTATTACTTCCACAAAGAACTCTAAATTAGTCAAATTCAATTTCCTTCCCAAAAAGCTACCTCGACTCTGTCTTGATTATATTACGGTTTTCCAAATGTTCTGCTATTACTTCCTTAATAATCAATTCAAGCATTTTCCCAATGACGTGTTAAGCTATCTGGCCTATGGTTTCCTGTTTTGCATCTCCCTCTCTTAAATCAAAATATTACATTTGTGGTTTTCCAATCCGCTGGAATCTTCCCAGAATCCATGGAATTGAAAGATTACAGCCAATGCATCCACAATCTCTGCAGCCACTTCATTGAAATCGCTAGGATGTAGGCCATCGGATCCAGAGGATGTGTTACCCATTAGTCCCATTACCTTTTCCTTTAGTGATTGTTTTAAGATCCTCCCTTTTTATTTATGGGGCAATTTAACGTGGCCAATCCACCTACCCTGCACATCTTTGGTTTGTTTTGGGGGTGGGGGGGGAATAGAAACGAAGACGAAGAGGAATTATTTTTTCTCAGAGGGTCATGAGTGTTTTGGATTCTCCCCTCCCCCAGCGAGCAATGGCGGCTGGGTCATTGAATACATTCAAAGCTGAGTTGGAGGGGCGGGAGTACATAACCACGAGGGAGAACATTCACACCAACATGAAAAGCACAGGGTGCACATCACTATTCCGCACCACCCAGAGTTTGCTTAATATTCATCTTAACATACCTATAGACATCAGGGACAGGAGCAAAACAGAAGCATAGATAGATATCATCTCGACTGAAAGATAGAAGGATAAAGCATATGAATGCTGAAGAACTGCTGCAGAGAGAAGGACGCTACATTCCTGGAGCATTGGGACAGCTTCTGGGAGAAGAGAGGATCTAAACAAGCAGGATGCTCAGAGCCGAAACCAATGTGGCCGAGGGCCAGTTTTCTGGTGTTGTTGGGAAAGATGTTAAACAACGGGCGGGGGATGCGAACCAGGGTGTCACATTGGGGCAGCACGGTAGCATAGTGGTTAGCATCAATGCTTCACAGCTCCAGGGTCCCAGGTTCGATTCCCGGCTGGGTCACTGTCTGTGTGGAGTCTGCACGTCCTCCCCGTGTGTGCGTGGGTTTCCTCCGGGTGCTCCGGTTTCCTCCCACAGTCCAAAGATGTGCGGGTTAGGTGGATTGGCCATGCTAAATTGCCTGTAGTGTCCTAAAAAGTAAGGTTCAGGGGGAGTTGTTGGGTTACGGGTATAGGGTGGATACGTGAGTTTGAGTAGGGTGATCATTGCTCGGCACAACATCGAGGGCCGAAGGGCCTGTTCTGTGCTGTACTGTTCTAAATTCTAAATAAGGAAGAATAAATAAGTTGCACAAAGGGTGCAGAGAGACAGAGTGCATTAAGAGTTTTTAAAATTATTTCACAGGATCGGCGGGTGCTAGGTCAGCATTTGTTGCCCACTGCTAATTGCCCTAGAGATAATGATACCTCCTCGAACTGCTGCAGTCCATGTGGTGAAGGTCCACCCACAGTAAAGCTGGGGTGTGAGTTCCAGGATTTTGTCCCAACCACAGTGAAGGAACGGCAATATATTTCCAAGGATGGTGAGTGAGGAGTGGTCATGGGTTTGGAAGGCACTGCCTAAGGAGCCTTGGTGAGTTCTTGCAATGCATATTGTAGATGGTACGCACGGCTGCCGCTGTTCGTTGGTGATGGAGGGAGTGAATGTTTGGGGTGCCAGTCAAGCCGGGCTGCTTTACTCTGGAGGGCGTCAAGCTTCTTGAGTATTGGGGCTGGTTTAGCTCACTGGGCTAACTCGCTGGCTTTTAAAGCAGACCAAGCAGGCCAGCAGCACGGTTCAATTCCCGTACCAGCCTCCCCGGACAGGCGCCGGAATGTGGCGACTAGGGGCTTTTCACAGTAACTTCATTGAAGCCTACTCGTGACAATAAGCGATTTTCATTTTCATTTATTGTTGGAACTCCACTCACCCAGGCAAGGGGAGAGTATTCCATCATATTTGTGCACTGTAGCTAGTGGACAGGCTTTGGGGAGTCAGGAGGTGAGTTACCTGCCACAGGATTCCTGGCCTCTGACTTGCTCTTGTAGCCACAGTATTTATTTGGAAATATTTTAACAATTTTCATACAAAGTTACACAAAACCAAACATTAAAAAACAGTACTAATTACCCCCCAGCCCCCCTCCCATAATATAAACTAACCTACCCCCCCCAACCTATCTCTGCCCCCTCCAACAGCTGACACTGACCAACTTTTTAAAGTACATTATAAATGGGCACGACCTACAGTAAAACCCCTCCACCAACCCTCTCATGGTGAACTTGACCTTCTCGAGGTGCAAAAACACCATCAGGCCACCGAGCCATGTCGAGGCGCTTGGCAGTGTAGTCAACCTCCAGACTAAGAGGATCCACCGGCTCCTTGCCAAAAGCGAGGCAAAGGCCAGAGCATCTGCCCCCCCCCCCCCCCCCCCCCCCCCCCCGGAGTTCCTGTATATCCAAGACCCCAAGCTCGCATCCAGTGGGCAAGGCTCCAACTCCATGTTCAGGATTGCCAACATGGTATTGAAAAAACATCTCCAGAAGCCCACCAGCTTTAAGCACGACCAGAACATGTGCACGTGGTGTGCCGACCCCCTCGAACACCAACCGTCACCACCCTCCACCCCACTGAAAAAACAGCTCATTCTAGCCTTGGTGAGATGTGCTCTATTTTTAGCTGAATGAGACTCTCACAGGACGACATCGCGTTCACCCTCCTCAGTGTCTCGCTCCAAACCTCCTACTCCACAATTGGCCCTAGCTCTTCACCCAATTTGCCTTCACTCCCTCAACCAAGCCAGTCTCCTCCCCCACTATCCACTGGCATATTTGCTTGATGTGCTGGCCACCTCTGACCCCGAGCAGGACACAATCTGTTCCAGCAGGGTAGAAGGCTGCTTCACCGGGAAGGCAGGAAAGTCCTTTTCGACCCAGCTCTGCACCTGGAGATACCGGAACCCTTCAGCATCCATAAGCCCATTTTTCTCCTTCAGCTCCCCCAGGCTCGCAAACTGACCTAGAAATAAATGGCCCGCCTTCTCCAACCCCTTCTCCATCCACTCCCTAAACCTCACATCCAGCCGAGCAGGCTCGAATAATGGGAGCTGGCCTCGAGGTAGCCTTCAAATTGAAACATTGACGGAGCTGCCCCCAGATTTTAATGTGACTACTACCATCGGGTTAGTCGAGTGTTTATTCGGGGCTAACGGGAGCGGAGCCGTTACCAATGACCCCAGGCTTGTCCCTTTCACTCTGCCTCTACCCAGTGTTGAAGGAGCCAAGGGCAGCACAGTGGTTAGCACTGCTGCCTACAGCTCTGAGGACCTGGGTTCGATCCCAGGTCACTGTCCATGCGCAGGTTGCACATTCTTCCCGTGTCTGCGTGGGTCTCACCCCCAACAACCCAAAGATGTGCAGGTTAGGTGGACTGGCCATGCTGAATTGCCCCTTAATTGGGAAAAAAAAAGAATTGGATACTCTAAAATTAAAAAAAAAATTGAAGGAGCTGAAGATGGTTGGGTACAGGACATTCCCCTGAAGAATACACTCCCAAATATCCATGGATACAAGATGTTCAGGAAAGATAAGTACAGAAAGAGAGGAGACAAGATGTTCAGGAAATATAGGGGCAGAAAGAGAGGAGGCGAGAAAGAAGGGTAGTAGTATTGATCAAGGAGAAGATTACAGTGTCAGAGAGGATAGGCTAGAGAGGTCAAAGGCAGAAACTATGGGCGGGATTCTCTCAGCCAACGCTGGGTCGGGCACGAATTGCGCAACGCCGCCCCGCCGATTCTCCGGTGAGTAAAGAATCGGCGCAGGTCGGGGGCCACTCTACGCGGCCCCCCTGGCGATTCTCTGCCCAGGATGGGTCGAGTGGCCACAAACAAAATCTGAGTCCCGCCGGTGCGGTCCACGTGTAGTCTTACCTGGCCGGACCTCGGTGTGCATCCTTTCGGAGGCGGCTGTGAGAGACTGGGATAGTGAAAGCGTAAAGGGCAAAAAGGCTAAGAGATTCTGGAATGCATTCTGGAGAATTTTCCAGCCCAACAAAGGGGGAGGCTATAGATGGATCTGACCTGGATAATGAGGTGGAATAAGTGGATCAAGTGTCATGGGGAGAACAATTAAGGGAACAGTGATCATACCATAACAAAAATTAGGCTACCTATGTAAAAGTCTCATGGCCGCACTTGCAAGCTGGATAGGTCTCACATGGTTCCCGGGCTGACCAGCACTGGATCAGAACCAAGGGTTCAAAGAATGGTTGTAACTACAGAGCAGTCAGCCTAACCTTGATGGTAAGAAATCTTTTGGAAATGATAATCTGAGCGAAAATGAACAAGGACAAATTTGGATTAACTAATAATAATATTTATTAGTGTCACAAGTAGGCTTACATTAACAATGCGATGAAGTTACTGTGAAAAGCCCCTAGTTGCCACATTCCGATGCCTGTTTGGGTACACAGAGGGAGAATTCAGAATGTCCAATTCACCTAACAGCATGTCTTTCGGGACTTAAGGAAAGTCAGCAAATTGTGTTTAACTAACTTGGAACGTAGAACATACAGTGCAGGAGGCCGCCACCCAGCCCATCGAGTCTGCACCGCCCACCCAAGCCCCCACCTCCACCCTATCCCCGTTACCCAGTAACCCAATAACCCCTCCCAACCTTTTTTGGTCACTAAGGGCAACTTATCATGGCCAATCCACCTAACCTGCACATCTTTGGACTGTGGGAGGAAACTGGAGCACCCGGAGGAAACCCACGCAGGCACGGGGAGAACGTGCAGACTCAGCACAGACAGTGACCCAGTGAGGAATCGAACCTGGGACCCTGGTGCTGTGAAGCCACAAAAAGCCACTTGTGCTACCGTGCTAATAAAGATTATTATGTTTTATATTAAAACAAATTTTAATTAGGCTGGGGGGTGGAGACGATGACAGGGGGAGGCGGAGCCTTAACTGGTTCTTCCCCGCGCTGGAGCGGTGCCTGGAGGAGGGATAGATTGGGGAATGATCCCACTTTGGCAGGGGTCGGGTTATTGGCGGGAGTTTCCGGGGTCAGCAGAAGTTAGCTGACCCACGGAAGTACAATGGAGGACGGTTCGCAGCTAGGAGGGTTCCTAGCCTGGGGGGGGGAAGGGAGGGGGGGAAAGGGGAATACCGGGTTGCTGCTGGTAGGGTGAGGAAGGAGCTGGTGGGGGCTGGGGGGACAGAGGTGAGGTATTGTCACTGTGGGGACTGGGTCGGGCAGGGGGTGCTGGCCTGGGGCGGGCAGTCGACGGGCTATAGCTAGTCGACGGGGGAGGGGGGCGGGACGCCCTCTGATTCGATTGGTCACCTGGAATGCGAGAGGGTTGAATGGGCCAGTGAAGCGGTCGAGGGTACTTGCTCATCTGAAGGGGCTTAAGGCAGATGTGGCAATGCTTCAGGAGACCCACCTGAAGGTGGCGGACCAGGTCCGTCTGAGGAAGGGATGGGTGGGGCAGGTTTTCCACTCTGGGTTGGATGTGAAGAACCGGGGAGTGGGATTCTGGTGGGGAAAATGTGTCGTTTGAGGCATCGGAGGTGGTGGCGGATAAGGGGGGTGGGTAGGTATGTTATGGTTAGGGGCAGGCTACAAGGAGAGAAGGTGGTACTTGCTAGTGTGTATGCCCCAAATTGGGACGATGCGGGCTTTATGAGGCGTATGTTGGGACGGGTCCCGGATCTGGAGGCGGGAGGTCTGATCATTGGGGGGGGGGGGGGGGGGGGGGGGGGGGGACTTCAATACGGTGTTGGATCCTTCACTGGATCGGTCCAGCTCTAGGACAGGTAGGAGGCCGGCGGCGGCCAAGGTACTGAGAGGGTTTATGGACCAGATTGGGGGGGGGTGGATCCATGGAGGTTTGTGAGGCCGAGGGCACGTGAGTACTCTTTCTTCTCCCACGTACATAGGGTCTACTCTCGGATAGACTTCTTCGTGGCGAGTAGGGGACTGATTCCGAGAGTGGAGGAGGTCGAGTATTCGGCCATTGCAATCTCCGACCACGCTCTGCATTGGATAGAGTTGGAGGTGGGGGAGGTGCAGGACCAGCGCCCGTTGTGGCGGTTGGATGTGGGGTTGTTGGCGGAGGTGGTGTGCAGGAGGGTCCGGGCAAGTATTGAGGGGTACCTCGAGGTGAATGATACGGGGGAGGTTCAGGTGGGGGTGGTCTTGGAAGCCCTGAAGGTAGTGATTCGTGGGGAGCTGATATCCATCCGGGTACACAGGGAGAGGAGCGAGAGGAGTGAGAGGGATAGACTGGTGGGAAAGATTCTGGAGGTAGATAGGAGGTACGCAGAGGCACCAGAGGAGGGACTGTTGGGGGAGAGGCGCAGCCTGCAGGCTAAATTTGATTTGCTGACCACTAGAAAGGCGGAGGCACAGTGGAGGAAGGCACAAGGGGCAGTGTACGAACATGGTGAAAAGGCGAGTAGGATGCTGGATCATCAGCTCCGCAAGCGGGATGCGGCTAAGGAAATTGCTGGAGTGAGAGACAAGAGTGGGAATGTGGTGCGGAAGGGGGTAGAGGTGAATGAGGTCTTCAAGGACTTTTACAGGGAACTGTACCGGTCGGAGCCAACGGGGGAGAGGAGGGGAATGGAGAGGTTCCTTGACGGGCTTTCTTTCCCGAAGGTGCAGGAGGAGAAGGTGGAGGGGTTGGGTGCGCCGATTGAGCTGGAGGAGCTAGTTAAGAGGATCGGGCAGATGCAGTCAGGGAAGGCAACGGGGCCGGATGGGTTCCCGGTGGAATTTTATAAAAAGTTTGTGGACCTAGTGGGCCCCTTGCTGGTGCGGACACTTAATGAAGCGTGGGAAAGGGGGACTTTGCCCTCGATGATGTCGCGGGCGCTGATCTCGTTAATTTTAAAGAGGGACAAGGACCCCCAGCAGTGTGGTTCATACAGGCCCATATCTCTCCTCAACGTAGATGCCAAGGTGCTGGCAAAAATCCTGGCCATCAGGATAGAGGACTGTGTGCCAGGGGTTGTGCACAAGGACCAGACAGGTTTTGTGAAGGGAAGGCAGCTGAACACGAATGTGCGGAGTTTGTTGAATGTCATCATGATGCTGGCGATTGAGGGGGAGGCAGAGATAGTGGTGGCGCTGGATGCGGAGAAGGCCTTCGATAGAGTGGAGTGGGGGTACTTATGGGAGGTGTTGGGGCGGTTTGGATTTGGTGAAGGGTTCATTAGATGGGTGAGGCTGCTATATGAGGCCCCGATGGCGTGCGTGGCCACGAATGGGAGGAGGTCGGAGTACTTCCGGCTTTACCGAGGGACCAGGCAGGGTTGCCCCCTGTCCCCCTTGTTGTTTGCACTGGCAATCGAGCCGCTGGCGATGGCGTTGAGGGATTCAGAGAGGTGGAGAGGTTTGGTGCGAGGTGGGGAGGAACATAGGGTGTCGTTGTATGCCGATGACCTGTTACTGTATGTGGCGGACCCGGTGGGAGGGATGCCGGGGGTGATGGAGCTGCTAGCTGAGTTTGGGACCTTTTCAGGTTATAAACTAAATTTAGGCAAGAGTGAGGTGTTTGTGGTGCACCCTGGAGACCAGGAGGAACAAATTGGTCGGCTCCCGCTTAGGCGGGCAGGGGAGAGCTTTAGGTACCTGGGGTGCAGGTGGCAAGGGACTGGGGGACTCTTCACAAACATAATTTCACCAGACTTGTAGATCAGATGGAGGAGGAGTTCGAGAGATGGGACATGCTGCCATTGTCGTTGGCGGGGAGGGTGCAGTCCGTCAAAATGACGGTGCTTCCGAGGTTCTTGTTCCTCTTTCAGTGCCTGTCCATCTTTATCCCCAGGGCCTTCTTTAGGAGAGTGACTAGCAGTATTTTGAGCTTTGTGTGGGCACATGGGACTCCGAGAGTGAAGAGAGTGTTCCTGGAGCACCAACCTTCTGGGGTACTATTGGGCGGCTAATGTCAATGGTGCGTAAATGGGTGATGGAGGGGGGAGGGGTGGCGTGGAAAAGAATGGAGATGGCGTCATGTAGAGGTACGAGCCTGGGTGCCATGGTAACAGCGCCGTTGCCGCTCTCCCCTAAGAGGTTTACCACGAGCCCGGTGGTGGCGGCGACCCTAAGAATCTGGGGACAGCGGAGACAGCATAGGGGGGAAACAGGGGGCTCGATGGAGGCTCCATTGGGTGGCAATCATCGGTTCATCCCGGGGAACAAGGATGGGGGATTTAGGGGGTGGCAAAGGATGGGCATCAGTAAATTGAGGGACCTGTTTATTGGCGGGAGGTTTGCGGGCCTGGGGGAACTGGAAGATAAATTTGGGCTTCCCCAAGGGAACATGTTCAGATACTTGCAGGTAAACGCTGCACCGGGCCCACATGTCCGGGACTAGGATGAGTAGGTTCTTTGGGGCTGAGGACAGGTGCACCAGATGTTCGGGGAGTCCAGCGAACCACGCCCATATGTTCTGGGCATGCCCAGCACTGGAAGAATTCTGGAAGGGGGTGGCGGGGACGGTGTCGAGGGTGGTTGGATCCAGGGTCAAACCAGGGTGGGGACTCGCGATTTTTGGAGTTGCGGTAGAGCCGGGAGTGCAGGAGGCGAAAGAGGCCGATGTCCTGGCCTTTGCGTCACTAGTAGCCCGACGAAGGATCTTGCTACAGTGGAAGGATGCAAGGCCCCCAAGCGTGGAGACCTGGATACATGGCGGGATTTATAAAATTGGAAAGGGTCAAATTTGCCCTGAGAGGATCAATACAAGGGTTCTATAAACGGTGGCAGCCTTTTCTGGACTTCCTGGCTCAAAGATAGGTATCTTGGTCAATAGCAGCAGCAACCTGGGGGTGGGGGGTGGGGGGGGTGTAAGGTGGGGTGTTCCTTATTGTAGTTTCTATTATGAAACTTAATATTGTGTTAATTTGCGTTGTTGTTAAAATACTGTGTTGTTCATGGAGGTGGGGCGAATGTTTATGATTGCTAATATTATTGTTATTTTTGGTATTTTATTATGGTTCATTGTTGTTGTATAAATTCAAATTTTTTCAATAAAAATTATTTAAAAAAAAAACAAATTTTAATTTAATCACAGAATTAACATTAGCAAAAAAGAAATAGCTTTACAGTTAACACTTCTTAAGTAAAAGGGAAAACTTTAACTTACTCCCTCCACCTGTCACTAAATATTCCAATTAAGCAAACCAATATAGTTCAAATACCACTTATAAATAAAGTTAACAATCAGGTTTTATTTGCTTTTCTCTGTGCAGATTCCTTGGAGAGAACCTTTCAGGAGCAAATCGAAAGACACATTTTGTCAGACTAAAATCCTACGTCAAAACTGTAACTACAGACAGACCTGCCTTAATTACATCAGCTGTACCCAAAGCATAAGGCATTCTTCTGTCTCTTCCCACAAGATTGGCCAGGACCAAACACAATGGCCGAGATTCTCCGCTGCCGTGATTCTCTGTTATGCCGGCGCCCAGGGGTTTCCCGACGGCGTGGGACTGCCCCACAACAGGAAACCCCATTGGCCGGCTGGCGTAACGGAGAATTCCGCTGGCCGGTCGGGGCAGAAATGTGACGGGGCAGAAATGTGACGCGGTGGAGCGGAGAATCCCGGGCAATATCTTGTGTAAATTATTTACACCCCAAACCAAAACAATATTGCATTAACCACCTATCTATAAACAAATAAATGTTTCTCAAATCTATCAGCAGAACACTTCCCCTGCAAAATCCAGGATTATCTCACTTTTATGACCCCTTAATCACATCTTAAGCAGACATACTGGCTGTATGCATCTTAAACCTGGGTTTATTAATAACATTACTACAACTATTAGAAAATTTAACCATTTATTATATTCATCACATCTTGGTAATATATTACACCCCCAGCTCCATGAGCCTTTATCATCCTAAACAGATTAGATGATTATGGGCCAGCCTCGATTTCCAAAGATGTGGATGGGCAACCTGACCTCTCAGTTCAGAAGAGAGAAATAAAGCAATGGATCCAGTGCAGGTTAACAACCTAGTCACCACAATCTGGCGCCTGTTCAGGTGCACCGAGGGTGAATTCAGAAAGTCCAATTCACCTAACAAACACATCTTTCGGAACTTGTGGGAGGAAACCGGAGCATCTGGAGGAAACCCATGCAGACACAGGGAGAACGTGCAGACTCCACACGGACAGTGACCCAGGGCCTGGAATCGAACCCGGGTCCCTGAAGCTGTGAAGCAACAGTACGAACGACTGTGCTACTGTGCCGTCCATAAAAAGATCCTCCATTTTTTTTATTTGCACAACATAAACATGCATGGTGCAGAACACGGAACATAATCTTCAGGTCAGAGAGAAAAAACTATTTCCTTTTCGCCAACATTGGGAACAGCTGTGCAATGGGCTGGAATTTTGGCACAGGGCTTGTTGAGCAATTTGAGGCATTGATAATGTGGAGAGTGCAACTTGCAACCGGTGTCTAAACATCTATGGCTCCCAAAGCTCTCCAATTGGCTTTGACCCTTCCTCAAGTCCAAGTCTGTTACAGACTAATGGATGGGAGATTCATCATACTGGGCGTCTGCCATGATAGAAGATGGCAAGAAGTCTTTCAACACCAGGTTAAAGTCCAACATGTTTGTTTCAAACACTAGCTTTCGGAGCACTGCTCCTGAGGAAGGAGCACTGCTCCTGAGGAAGGAGCTGCGCTCCGAAAGCTAGTATTTGAAACAAACCTGTTGGACTTTAACCTGGTGTTGTAAGACTTCTTACTGTGCTCACCCCAGTCCAACGGCGGCATCTCCACATGATGATAGAAGATGACAATTAAATCGACTTGGGTCTTTTTCCCCCACTTAGCAATTCCTGAGCGTTGAGGCCAACATTTGCTACTTCCTTAAGTTCTCATCAAATCCACTGGCCAAGGGGAGCAAAATACTAGCTCTGTGTTCCTGAATTTTCCAGGGGCATTTCCTCATGAGTTAACAAGCAAGGAGCCAAGGCATAGATTAAAATATTAACTGCCGCAGTTTACAACTGCAAGGTGCAGCAACTACAAACCTTCAGGCATTCAAGAGTTTCCAGCGCTGCTCAGGGATAGATTCAAACAAACACAGTTCCTAGAGGAGAAAAAGGGAGAGCAACATTCAGCACAAGCAGGTCGTACACAGACTGCGATACAGTTTATAGGATAGCACCACACACACACATACACACACACACACAGTGCTGAGGTCACAATGACCCCCAAGATCATTCATCAGGCAGGGGCTGCAAACTGCATTCAACCTGTACCCCATAACCCAGTCACCAGGCATTCAGTTAACCCTCACAATCTACCATTTTACTTTGTGTATCTTTTTTCAAAAATTCATTTGACGGCATAGGTGTCGCCGGCAACGCCAGCATTTGCTGCCCAGCCCTGAGGGGAGGGAGGAAGGGCCAGAGGATGGGAGGGCCGAAGTGAGGGATGCTGGAGTGAGAAAGGGGCCTAAGTGAGGGAGGGCCGGAGTAAGGGAGTGCCGAGTGAGGGAGTGCCCGAGTGAGGGAATGACGGAGTGCCCGAGTGTGGGAGTGAGAGAGTGCCCGAGTGTGGGAGTGAGAGTGTGCCCGAGTGCGGGAGTGCCCGAGTGAGGGAGTGCCCGAGTGCGGGAGTGAGGGAGTGCGGGAGTGAGGGAGTGCGGGAGTGAGGGAGTGCCCGAGTCTGGGAGTGAGAGTGCCCGAGTGTGGGAGTGAGGGAGTGCCCGAGTGAGGGAGTGCCCGAGTGAGGGAGTGCCCGAGTGAGGGAGTGCCCGAGTGAGGGAGTGCCCGAGTGAGGGAGTGCCCGAGTGAGGAAATGAGGGAGTGCCCGAGTGTGGGAGTGAGAGAGTGCCCGAGTGTGGGAGTGAGAGTGTGCCCGAGTGCGGGAGTGCCCGAGTGCGGGAGTGAGGGAGTGCGGGAGTGAGGGAGTGCGGGAGTGCCCGAGTCTGGGAGTGAGAGTGCCCGAGTGTGGGAGTGAGGGAGTGCCCGAGTGAGGGAGTGCCCGAGTGAGGGAGAGCCCGAGTGAGGGAGTGCCCGAGTGCGGGAGTGAGGGAGAGCCCGAGTGCGGGAGTGAGGGAGTGCCCGAGTGCGGGAGTGAGGGAGTGCCCGAGTGCGGGAGTGAGGGAGTGCCGGAGTGCGGGAGTGCGGGAGTGAGGGAGTGCCCGAGTGCTCCGAGTGAGGGAGTGCCACGAGTGAGGAGTCCCGAGTGAGGGAGTGCCCGAGTGAGGGAGTGCCCGAGTGAGGGAGTGCCCGAGTGAGGGAGTGCCCGAGTGCGGGAGTGCCCGAGTGCGGGAGTGCCCGAGTGTGGGAGTGCCCGAGTGAGGGAATGCGCGAGTGCCCGAGTGTTGGGAGTGAGAGAGTGCCCGAGTGCGGGAGTGCGGGAGTGCCCGAGTGCGGGAGTGCCCGAGTGAGGGAGTGCCCGAGTGCGGGAGTGAGGGGAGTGGCGGGAGTGAGGGAGTGCGGGAGTGAGGGAGTTCCCGAGTGTGGGAGTGAGGGAGGGCCCGAGTGGGGAGTGAGGGAGTGCCCGAGTGAGGGAGTGCCCGAGTGAGGGAGTGCCCGAGTGAGGGAGTGCCCGAGGGAGGGAGTGCCCGAGTGAGGGAGTGCCCGAGTGAGGAAATGAGGGAGTGCCCGAGTGTGGGAGTGAGAGAGTGCCCGAGTGTGGGAGTGAGAGTGTGCCCGAGTGCGGGAGTGCCCGAGTGCGGGAGTGAGGGAGTGCGGGAGTGAGGGAGTGCGGGAGTGAGGGAGTGCCCGAGTCTGGGAGTGAGAGTGCCCAAGTGTGGGAGTGAGGGAGTGCCCAGAGTGAGGGAGTGCCCGAGTGAGGGGAGCCCGAGTGAGGGAGTGCCCGAGTGCGGGAGTGCGGGAGAGCCCGAGTGCGGGAGTGAGGGAGTGCTCGAGTGCGGGAGTGCCCGAGTGCGGGAGTGAGGGAGTGCCCGAGTGAGGGAGTGCCCGAGTGAGGGAGTGAGGGAGTGCCCGAGTGCGGGAGTGCCCGAGTGCGGGAGTGCCCGAGTGCGGGAGTGCCCGAGTGCGGGAGTGCCCGAGTGCGGGAGTGCCCGAGTGCGGGAGTGCCCGAGTGCGGGAGTGCCCGAGTGCGGGAGTGCCCGAGTACGGGAGTGCCCGAGTGAGGGAGTGCCCGAGTGAGGGAGTGCCCGAGTGAGGGAGTGCCCGAGTGCGGGAGTGAGGGAGTGCCCGAGTGCGGGAGTGAGGGAGTGCCCGAGTGCGGGAGTGAGGGAGTGCCCGAGTGCGGAGTGAGGGAGTGCCCGAGTGCGGGAGTGAGGGAGTGCCCGAGTGTGGGAGTGCCCGAGGGAGAGAGTGCCCGAGTGAGGGAGTGCCCGAGTGAGGGAGTGCCCGAGTGAGGGAGTGCCCGAGTGAGGGAGTGCCCGAGTGAGGGAGTGCCCGAGTGAGGGAGTGCCCGAGTGAGGGAGTGCCCGAGTGCCCAAGTGAGGGAGGGCCCAAGTGTGGGAGTGCGGGAGTGCACGAGTGAGGGAGTGCCCGAGTGAGGGAGTGCCCGAGTGAGGGAGTGC